>NC_136412.1:122236018-123436018 GCF_051521515.1 Lactuca serriola
CTCATAACTACTAATCAGTTTTGTGAAAAAAAACACAACCAAAACCAATATCTGATGAAACTAAATTCAAAACAACAAAATCTGATGTAATAGAAATCACAAAACATCACACAGAATCTGATGAAACATCAATTACAATCCAATCGATGAGTTCAATGTTCTAGATTTCAAACCTTATGCCATCAAATCCAAAAAATCCCAGAACAACATTTTCGTCATTTAGTTTCGTTAATAGATGAGAGAGGAGAAAATGAGGGAAGTGGAGAGAAGCTAGAACCAGATGAAACCAATCGACAGAATCCACCATTACCGGTCCATCTGTAATTTAGATCTCATTCTCTTTTCTTTCTCCCGATGCAGCAACGCTCCAACCAACGAACCCTAGGCGCCTCTGGTTACTTTCTTCTCTCATTTTCTTTTTCTTTCTCGAGATTGATGATGACGGTGAAGGGTTCTAGGATCCAGTGATGGTGGACGAGGACTGAAGCAAGGACGGTGGTGGGTGGTCTTTCACTTGCTGACGGTATTAAGCAGAGAGATCTTTTATGCAACATTGTCACTGGAAACCACGATCCAGGATTTTGATTTCACGATGGTGAATTAGGAATGGTCGCCAGTCCATGGGTTTAAGGGCGTCTGATGGTCCGATAATTGTGGATCCTGTCGGCGATGCTTCTTCTATCATATTTGAGCAAGAAAGAGAGAGGCAATAGAAAGGGAGGAAGGAGATGCAACTTGATGTTGAAGATGAAGTAGGGATAAATGATGAGATGCAAGTCGCGGTGAGGAAGGAGGAGGTAGGAGTGAGGCAACCGAGAAGAAGGGTGAGGAACTGGATCGAACATTCAAGAGAGAGAGAGAGAGAGAGAGAGAGAGAGAGATGTAAAGGGAGTGGGTTTTGGTGGTGGATCCACATGGACACTTTATTAAATAGCTTTTCTAAACAATAGTTAAATAAAAAATAATTCTAAAAAATATTATAAGGGTAAAATTGTCTTTTTAAGTTAACAAGGACCAAATAAGCAAAGAATTAAAATTTTAGGGACGATCCGATTTAAAAAAAGTTCTTAGGGACTAAACACGCAAATTATCCTAAACCATAGGGACCATCCGTGTAATTTACCCTATATATATATATATATATATATATATATATATATATATAGAGAGAGAGAGAGAGAGAGAGAGAGAAAGAGAGAGAGAGAGAGAGACTATGTGTGAATCGAGATGCCATTACCATTCTTTTTTTTACCTCATCCCATAGGCATAACATATGCAAAGACATCAGTTACACACACATCAAGTACAAACATCAGGAAAACGCAATGTACATTTCCAAAGAAATGAAAATAGAGCACGTATTAAGTTAAGGAGCGAGTAAGAATATTATAAGGTAGAAGTAATTACAAAACACACACACACACATACAAGCACCAATAAAGAGAGCTTTTATATATATTTTTTTGTGCAGGAATATAATTTCGATTGTTGGCTGATTCGGTTCCTGAACACATACAAAAAAAAGACTTGGATTGCTGGTTGCTTTGGTACCTCAAAACACACAAAAAAAGGCACATTTTTTTGGTATTTACCTCGAAAACAAGGCCAAATGCTTAATTTTTTTTAAACCGATAATAATATACATGTGAAGTGTACATGAGACCTAATATTTTTTTCTGAAGTAATATGTTTGCTTGGCGTTTTGATTAGGCGCGAGTGTGCTTTTGGCTTGCAACGTTTTTAAATAGAATGTGATATTAGAGATTATATAAAACCTCAAAATTTAGACCAAATTTTCGTTTTAAATTACCAAAAATCATAGTTTCACAACCAAGTTATCGAATATAGGATCATCCCAAAACAACAAGTATCATAATTATCAGTGTACATAAAACATGTCCCATTAGTAAATTCCCCAACGCGTGTGTACAATATGTTGGGTATAAAATATGGTTTATACTTTGCTTTTCTAAGCATTTGTTGTTTTTAGTCTTGGGCGAAAATATTATTGGGTTTATTTGTAGCTTGGACCGAAAACTCTTGTGTTTTTGGTCCAACCTTTAAGTTGTGGGCTTGGGTTTTCTGTCTATATGTATAAATGGTCATTAAGGGAGTGTTTAGTGGGAGTCTAGGAGGGGAGGGGTGTTCTAAAGGAGCATTCATTCATTCGTTCATATCATGTTCTAGAGAGAGAAAGTTAGAGAAAAGAAGTATGTGTGTATGAATCTTCTGTTGGACCATCATTCATATCATCAATACATTGAAGATTCATCTAGTTCTTCTTCTTCTTCTCCTTTACATATTGCATCATCCACTTGATTGGGAGTCCGCACCATCAAGTGGATCGGATTGATATGTCAAACTATTTTTAGGGACTTATAGTTGGTATCAGAGCTTGGATCGTATTAATCATTTTGGCAAGATCTGGAGCGTTTTTGGGCTTTTTCTTAAAGGATTTGGCATTTTTGGATAGTTTTGGACAAAATATTGGGGGTTTGTTCTTCGTGTTCTTCATAAAAATGGTTTTTTGATCGAGTTTTGGAGCTAAAAAGTGAAAAAAACGCGTTTTTTGGTCGTAACCAACGAGGGTGTGGCGGCGGATTTCGGTCAGCAACTTGGGTTTGCGAGGGGTTGTGGTCAAAAGCTAGTTTACGGCCGAAAGCGATTCTCGATGGAGCGTGTCCGAGTTTTCGGTGGAGCGGGGTCTGCAGTTTTCGATCCGAAGTGTTTACAGTCGAAAGCGAGTTTGTAGTGGAGCGGACCTCAGACGTTTTTGGCTTCAGACAGTTTTCGGTTGCGCACGTGTTCGGTCAGCAGTCTTGCATGTGTTCGACCAGCTCTTGCCTTCGTTTGCGGTCCTCGGATTTTTGGTCAGCAACGAATATTTAAAAATTTCGGGGTGGAGCAAGGATCGAACTCGAGTCTCCCACACACAACCCACAATCTTACCAAACGATCTAATATGCCACATGTTTGACATTTTCCCGGTTTAGTTCAAGTAGCCTCACATTTTCGGTTCTAATTTCAGATTTTTGTCATTTTTAGCCCAAAAATCAATTTTTTGAATTTTAAGGTTTCATTTTTGGCATAAAGCTTTAACTTTTAATTTTTTACTTCCTAATTTGACTTTTGACCTTAAAAATTGACTTTGACTTTCAAGTTTGACCTTTGACTTTCTCGTTTAACTTTCAAATTTTCACGTTTGGCTTTTCGGTATGACTTTTAAGTTTGACTTTTCAAGCTTGACTTTTTAATTTTGACTTTTTAAGGTTGACTTTTGAGGTTTGTAGTCAAAGGGAATTTTTGATAAATAATGAGTTCCTCAAACACCCTAGTCAATGAAGTTTCATGTTCTCAATCTTGTGAAGCTACTATTAAGTTTCTCTGTGATCAAATCGATTTATTAAAAAGAGAAAATGAGGACCTTAAATATGAAGGATATACACTTAGGAAAGGTTAAAAACCAATTAAAGAACAACTAGACTCCATCCCATCGGCCCGTTTCAAGTTCAAAAACAAGTGTTGAGGCATCCAACCGATCGAACAAGAAATGGGTTAAGCCTGACTATAGATGGGTACCAAAGGTTCACACTCCCAAATCTTTAAATGATTCTAATATTTCTTCGTTTTCTGTTTGTGATAAGCGGGATATGTCATGGGAGAGAGTACCTTGCACAAATGAAAAAGGTTAAACCAGTTTCAAAATGGACTGGGTTCTAAGGACTAATTAATCCCGCACTCTGTGCTGGAGCAGCTATGGAGGCATATCATCAGACTTCGGTTTGTTGATAGTGGCTGTTCCAAGAACATGATAGGGGACATCTCTCAACTGTACAACATTCAAAATTGTGTTTGAGAGTATGTGTACTTTTCGGGAAAGGAAGAAAGGTAAGGATCACATATGGGGTTTGTGCTTAACGATGTGAAGAATTTTCGGATCTATTCTGAGATTGAAATATGTGTGTTGTTCTCAGACCTTCTGGATGCAAATTAAATTGTTAACTTATGGTTTGAGTTTTCTTATCGATACTCCTGAGTTTTCTCTTACAATGATTCGTTTCAAAGACAATTTTTTATTTTTATTTTCTTATAGTTTTTCGTTTGTAGGTATTGTTTGGGAAGTGATATGAAGATTAGTGTTAAAGGGCAATCTGAAGTTCGTGTAATGCATTAAAGTTGAATTGGTTAGACTCTGTGTTCAATGTGCTGGTAGGCATGAAGGATTCAAAAGGACTAGAGTCACTAGACTTAGTTTGACAATCGAAAGGACTTGACAGTATAGACTTAGATAGTCTCATTTGGACTGAGAATACGACGCTCGAGTAGATTGAGCAGTGAGATAAACATGGGAACCTGCAGGATACAGTAAAAATCATATGTATCTAGAATTGTGCCTTAAAATTTCCTCGATGTATGGACTCATGTGCTTAATTACGGTACTGTCACACCCCCAAACCAGAATGGCAGAAATGTTCGGGAGTGGATGACCTCATGTGTAGTATCACAATAATTGCATCATAGTAATCACAGTAAACACAACCATTACATTGAATACATATATGAAAAGATATTTACATCTATTTGATTCTTGTTTTTATACATCAAAAGTATAAACAAAAAGAAAGATGAGACTCTATACACTCCGTCTTCTCAAAATTCTGTCGAGGTTCCTGTCTACTGATTTCCTGAGAATACAAGCAGTTTTGAAAGAATATCAGCATAAAGCTGGTTAGTTCATAAGCGATGTTTTTGTATCGAAAACCTATTGACGACTCTGTAAAAATGTTCCTATGTTTCCAAGAAAACCCAATATTTTCTTAGTAAAAGTAGGATAATATTAGTTCCATCTATAACCACTTAGTTTATGCTAGCCACGTATAAACCAATATCGAACAAACAGTTGATTATGTGGATCTGCCCTAAACCCAAAACCAAACAAGGAACAGGAAATGAGGCGAAAACTACACATTCCACAGTCTATCGAATATTCTCCATACGTAGCCCTGATACCTAAACTAAGGAATTATAGAATTAACTAGGAATGTTTGTTACTGAAAACGTTAGTTTACATGTCTGGTTACTATCAATCATAGTATGTGTGTATTCTTGTGAAAAAATCTTTATATAGTATGTTATGTTTGAAAACCCTGGCTATCGCCAATATGTATAGTATGTTCTGTTTGGAAAACCTTGGCTACTACCAGTATGTATAGTAGTTTCATTACTTAAAATAAAACTAATGAAGAATGTAATCCCGTAAATAAATGGTTAGTTTATACTATTGTGAGTCGTATAACCATACTTGATATTGTTGGATTAATGTCTAAGTCCATAACTATAATTGGTAAGACTTGACCCGACCCGGCATGGTCCATTTGGGTTGCATGGCATCATGCACTTGGATAGACTAAATGAGAGAAATAAGACACTTATGGTTATTAATATATTATAAGTTCTAGTATATTAATAATAAGAATAATGAGATTATTTAATTAGTATTGATCAAGAATTAATCTAGGATTAATTAAGTGATCAAAAGAAGACTAATTAAATATATGGGTTGATAGTGTAAATCATCCATACTTGTATAGTGGGCTAATGCTCCATGGATAATCAAGTTGGGCTAAAACCCATAAGATGGTTCATGGATGCTCCATGGTGTATTTGAACCCATGGATCCAAGGAAATGGAAAGCCATGACAATTAAGAGTTTACCCTAATTGTAACACTATATAAAGATCACATTCTTGGGAAAAATCGGCCACTAGAGAGAGTAAGAAAGGGCTAGCCGATTTTCATGAAGTGTAGAATTCTCTCAAGTCATTCCATGTGTATTTGGTGTTGTGTGAACCATTTGAGGTGTCACACTTGGGGCACTAGGCACTCAAGCTTTATGAAGACTTTCTACATCAAGAGGTATGTATTCTATCTTGTTACATTCATTGTTTTGTATGCTAGATTAGGATAATACCTTGGAAGTTCTTATTTGCATGTATAATAGAGAAAACATAGATCCAAGGTATTTAGGGTTGCATGTACACTTAGGAGTGTTAGAATGCTCAAAACCCAACAGTGGTATCAGAGCCAGGTTTGCTTTCTCTTATACTTGATGCAAATTGCTGAAAAATGCTGAAAAACTCGATTTTCTGGCTTTCTGGGCACTGTACTCGCCGAGTCCACTGATGAACTCGCCGAGTACATGAGTAAAATCATCCTACTCGCCGAGTAGGTTGATGCCACTCGCCGAGTAGGAACCCCAGACAGCATATATTCGAGGTTTTTGGCTAGAAATGGACTAGGAACATTACCCTAAGTTGTTTTTGAACTTATAAACTTGTTTTTGGTGTGGTAATGTTCATGCTAATCCATTTTCAAAGATAATTGTCAATAGATTCATGTTTTGTATTAGTTTAAGGTTTAGACTAATTACATGAAAAAGTTTGATTTGATTATCTTGTTCTTATGAGTTGCTTAGATTAATAGAAAAGTTAATTGAAATAGTTGTTTTCAATCCATTTTAATCTAAGAGTTGAGTATAAAATGTGTTTGTGTAACTTGTCCTCAAGTTACATGAAGAGTCACATTAAAGACTCATAAAATTCATAAAAGTTGGCAATGGTTACAAAATGAAGAGTCTTGTGTCATTGAATAATTTTTTTTTTATGACTCCATAACTTGTCCTCAAGTTATGGAAGTTCAAGAGTCACTTCATTAAAGAAAAATATGTAACCATAATTAAATCCATAAGTTATAAAATAAAGAAAAAGTTAGTTCTTTTATTAGTTTAAAGTCTTCCATAACTTGTCCTCAAGTTATGGAACTTGAAGAGTTTTTGGATTAAAACTACTTTAAACACATAAGTTATGGAATTAATTAGTTTTGAATAGTTTCAAAACTTGCCCTCAAGTTTTGGAATTTGAAAAAGTTTTCAAGTATGAATACTTTAATTCCAAGTTAGCCCTTAGAATTTTAAAAGTTAAAATTCAACCCTTATACTTTATAATATTATAAGTTAATAATATATATATGTATAAGAGTAAAGTCAGTCTTACCGCTAGTACGCCTCATTCACGAAGCCGGTCTATAAGGTGGGTATAAAGTTGTTGCTTATAAAATGGCAACTTAATGGGTGTCCACTCTCACCCACCGCTTGCTTGACCGGTGGAGGGTCGTTAGCCGAACGGGTTTGACAAGACTATAATTCTCCCTTCATTAAAAGTATTTAATGATAATACTAAGTAACTAAACTCTTAATAATACCCAATCTTAGTTACTTAGGAAAAATGTGAATAAGGTGCTAACCCATGAAATTGCACTTTACACTTTGTCTAAGTCGTTAGTGGAGCGTGTGTGGTTAACCGGCACACTAACTTGGACTTAACAAGGTAGGTAAAGGGTGACTTAATATTTATCATAGTATCGATGGAGCGTGTGTGGTTAACCGGCACATCGATTGAGGGGTAATTTATTAAGGGTACCAAGTGATTTGCATGGTTACTTCACACCTTGTTTTGTGATCCTCGGCATCCCAGTCACAAAACCTGAAGGGCACACTCGAGATTGAAACATGCCTTTGAAAAGTTCAATGAATCTCAAAGATCTAGGAGTTTCAAAACCAATTAAAACCTAATAATACATTTCGTTTATCTTGGTGGAAATTGGTGAATCGTCATTCACCTACCTTCAAATATTTTATAGCTTGGATTACGGCATACCTCTTCTAAGTTATAAAATAGTTTGTTGGGTCCTAGCCTTAATATTTCATATTGGGTGTCATATTAAGGACTTTAAATCAACTATCTTGAATATCTCCCAAAAGATGTCTGGTTTAGACACCTATGATCTTCCCAAATCTCTTGAAACAAGGTTTCCTAATGAAGATGATGTCCCATGGATATCATACTTCTTTCTCCTCCTCCAACCATTCTCCCTAACCCACAAGTTCTTGAAAAGTTTAAGGTCACTCAAGCCCTATTGGCAAGGCAAGGTCTAGGTGTGATCACATCTTGGAGATGTAGTCACATATTGACAATCCGAGAGAGTTGGGTGTCAAAGTCTTGAGAAAGTTGGTGGTTCAATCACTTTCTAAGTCACATAGTGAGTTCCTTTGGGACACCTATGAAACAGACTATGACAAGACCCTTAATGATCTTATCTATTTGCTAAGATCAACTTCCTAAAACTTTATGGACATTGATAATGATGACATTGGTTATCCAGTAAAGCTCTCTCTTCCCAGTGGATAGGGATCGGCCATAGTCAACTCGGTTGACCAAATGGTAAAGAGAAAAGCTAAGTCTGTGATAGTCTCGGGTACCATTATCAAAGGGTCCATATGTTTATATTGCCAAAGGAAGGGGCATTGGTTGCGAAGCTGCCAAAATTTACCTAAGGATGTTAAAGTCAATAAGTTTGACTCTACTTCAGGTAAAGTCCACTATCTAACTCTGTTAAGTTTCTATTCTGAGATTCTTGATACATGATGTGACTGGGTCACATGGTGATGTTTAAGAATCAAAGAAAAGTGAAGAAACCTAAAGAAAGAATATGCTGAATCTGATCGCATAGATGGATTTCTATCGCATAGTTTGAAAAATCGGATTCTTGAGCTACTTCTTAGGAGTTATGAGATATTGCTTAGGAATAGATAACAATAAGTTTTCATATGGATTGTAAGGATAAGTTTTCCGCAAAGTGTTAAAATAAAAGATAATTTTTGATTTTATTTATTTTAAAATATCCTTACAATGGCATTTGAGAAAAAATTGTTGCTTATATGATTCCAATAATAGCAAGAGTGGAAATATGAAATTGATTCTTTCATTTATGGTAATGTCTAGATTTACCAAATAAAGAAAGATTTCCATCACCCAAGTTTCAATTGGACCGGAACTTGGAATCATGTAAGTTGTATAGCATGATGAATGAGAACTTTCATGTTTTGGAAAATTAAGACTAATTACTTATTCACATGGATGTGTGAGTTAAGTAATGGACTAAGGAATCGAGTACATAGTCTTGTGCACTGGTCAAGTCCACCACAAAAGTTTGATAAGACTATTCGTCATAGTTTACTAAAGCTCAGTAAATATGATTATACTTACATGCTTAAGTGTAACTCTGAGACATTGGATAAGGTTCCAATGTATGGCAGAGCGAATAAGAAGAATCAAATTAAGCAGAAGGATAAAAGTTTCTCAAATCTGAAAAGATGGGAGAGTACTTTAGTATCAATTTTGTGATCATCTTAATGATTAAGAAACCATATCACAATTAGTTTTCTAAGGAAATCTTAGTGCATTCTTATGACTAAGAAGAGGGATCTTGAATTGTTGAAATGGTTAAATCAAGAGGATGAGTCATACTTCGTTCCAATACAAGACTTAGAGTCATACTCCAAGATTGTAACTTGAGTGACATGTCTTAAAGAAGGTTTAAAACACTTGTCAAATGTAAGAGTAAAAGTTTTCTACTCTTGTACATTTGAAATTGGTAAGTTGTGATGTTTTGGATAAAACAAAGACCAACTTAGGCCAATTGTGTGAAGTGTTTGTCTTGATTAGAATCCACACTGTCTCTTGGATGTTTGACAAAGGAGTCTTATATGTCAAGAGGACAGTGGGAGTCTTAAAGGTCTTGAAAGTCTCAAGAACTAATCAAGAATAGAACCTAAAGTTCTTCACTAGCACACGACTTAAGGTTTATAACCTGTCGTGGTGACATATTCTGTGCCCATTCCAGTTAAATTTGGCTTTGCATATGAGTTCTTAGAGTTCTCAATGTGTTGCACAACAACTTGGAAGCAATGACAGGCCCTTGAGCTGCCAGGTGGCAAGAAGTTAAGATTGAGTTCAATCCATATGGTTTTGGATTTGTCATTATCTTTGTCTTATGATTATGGTTTTGACAAATTCATATGGGTAGGAACTCATACACCATAAAATCTAAGTGTCATAAGGTTTCTCTCCGATTCATGAAAATGATGGTGAGGAAACACTTTCACTAAATAGATTTTATCTAGATAGCAATTGTGATATTTGCATTCTCAAAGTCATTAGTGGAGCGTGTGTGGTTTACCGGCACACTAACCTGGACTTGTGAGAAGTGGCAAAAGGTCTAACCATTATGATTACGGCATACCTCTTCATAACTGTTTAGACACACAAGTGTGCTATCTAAGGGAAGGTGTATGATTTTTGATAAAGTTTTATCAAAACAATCTAGTATCAGAAATCTGAACTTTGGTAAGAAAGTCAATGAAGTATTGATTTCTAGAAGTCCAGCTGATTTCTGAGAACATGTCAAAGCTAGTGGGAGCATAAGTGTTATGCTAATAATCATCATGTTAGTGGGAACATGATAATTATGATAAGTATTGCAAGTTAGCAATGTTAATTATAGAAAACAAAAGTTTCAATTGGGAAAGAGTTGTTTTGCTATAATTAAGGGAGAGTAAATTATACTTCATCTCAAATCTATAAGCTTAGATCATGAGGTTTTAATCATTTAGTCAAGGATATATATGAATTTCATGTTGGAATGGCTCAACATAAGGAAATTCTGTATATGGGTCCATTATTTGCGTTCTAAAATTCGATTATGATTACGGCATCCCTTTTTCATAATCTGAATTATGAGAACTTGGCAAATTGAAATGGACATATTATAGCAAAAGACTGGTTTAGTCTTTATGTGAGACATCATGAATTGTGTCCCATATGCTTCGGATATAGGATCGATTACATGTGCTATAATCATCCGTTCTAAAATTTTCCAAATGCCTGGGGCATTAAGAAGGGAAAAGGTTTAGAACTGGATATGACTAAAAGGATTAAACAATTGTCGAGAACAATCTGAGGTTTACCAAAGATTGGTTGCTCAAGGACAGTTGGAAGTATAGTGATAATTCTGGAAGGACCATATTGACATAATCTGTAAGGAGGCAACTCTTGTTCAGAAGTGATAGTCAAAATGGAATCTGGAAATGTTTCAAAGTTAGAATTTTCAATCTGTGTAAGATTAAGGAAACTTAATGCAAGAAGGATATTTCCAAGGAGTTGATCTCCTTTGGAATACTCTGTAAGATTGTTGCCAAGTCTTTGTGAGTTTGTGCATAATCATTACAAGAGGATCAATGCATATAAGTTTAGAATCTAACAGATTTCAGTAAATGGCATGAATTTGGAATTCTTGCATTTGCGGTAAGGATTTGGGACTGTGAAAAGAGAATCATTGATGTTATGTTCAATTGATCTAGTTCACAAAGTAAAGGTCATTGACAAACATAGTATGCATACTTGGTGTATGGCATGACTAGTGTTTAGAAAACATAGTGTACATGCTTGGAGCATGGGACAACTATTGTTTTAAATTCAAGAATAAAGTTGATAGCTGAAACAGTATACAATGAATAATGTGTAATCATATGGTGATAGGTTTTGATACCATATTGGATTCTATTATTATTGTGTTTCACTTTGCATGTTTTGACTTCCCGAATAAACTAGGTTATTCTTCTGGAATGACTAAGTTATTCAAACTATCCACAGTCGGTCATATGTTGGAAGTAGATATGAATTAAGACTGTCATGGGTTGGCTTGTAGAGGTCTAAGGTGTTGGACAAAGGGCTACAACACTCATGAGTGCTCATAAGTTATGAGTATTGGATTCAACCCGCGCTCATTGGAATCACTTCATGGATTTTATCACGAGTGATCATGAGACGATAATATCTTATATTCTTCAAACCTAGAGATATGAGTTGTTACTATGAGTTGATAGTACATTGATTGCACGAAAATGCATTTGGTAACTCGGTGCTATAAAACGTTCCTTTGTGTATGATTCAACAAGTAGTAGAACAAGCCATATGAGTCGAAGTTTATCCATTCCTTTTACCTTCGAGATAAAAGCGATATCTGTGGGCCCCTCGATGATTTGATGATGACAAATGGAAGTGCTCGGCCGGGCCAGGACTGATTTGATTTGTTCAATTAGTCAGTCGTCATAAATCGAAAATCGGGAAACAACAAATGGACAGAGAGAATGATTATAATCCATGTCTCAGTCCATATGATATCTAGAATGGAGGAATATATGATCCCTTATCTAATGGACAAGTCATTGACAAAGGTCAGAGTTCATCTACAAGGTCAGAGTTCGACAGAAGCTTTTGAGAGCTACGATTGCCAGTTGGTTCCTGAAGTCATACGCAATAATAGTTTTAGACTTATCCAAGTGGGAGACTGTTGGATTAATGTCTAAGTCCATAACTATAATTGGTAAGACTTGACCCGACCCGGCATGGTCCATTTGGGTTGCATGGCATCATGCACTTGGATAGACTAAATGAGAGAAATAAGACACTTATGGTTATTAATATATTATAAGTTCTAGTATATTAATAATAAGAATAATGAGATTATTTAATTAGTATTGATCAAGAATTAATCTAGGATTAATTAAGTGATCAAAAGAAGACTAATTAAATATATGGGTTAATTGTGTAAATCATCCATACTTGTATAGTGGGCTAATGCTCCATGGATAATCAAGTTGGGCTAAAACCCATAAGATGGTTCATGGATGCTCCATGGTGTATTTGAACCCATGGATCCAAGGAAATGGAAAGCCATGACAATTAAGAGTTTACCCTAATTGTAACACTATATAAAGATCACATTCTTGGGAAAAATCGGCCACTAGAGAGAGTAAGAAAGGGCTAGCCGATTTTCATGAAGTGTAGAATTCTCTCAAGTCATTCCATGTGTATTTGGTGTTGTGTGAACCATTTGAGGTGTCACACTTGGGGCACTAGGCACTCAAGCTTTATGAAGACTTTCTACATCAAGAGGTATGTATTCTATCTTGTTACATTCATTGTTTTGTATGCTAGATTAGGATAATACCTTGGAAGTTCTTATTTGCATGTATAATAGAGAAAACATAGATCCAAGGTATTTAGGGTTGCATGTACACTTAGGAGTGTTAGAATGCTCAAAACCCAACAGATATGACCTAGTGTGTAACATCCCAAAATTCAAGACTAAAAATTTCTTTAAATAAAACATTACTTAAAGCAAATTCATCAATCCAAAACTTAATCAAAGCATTAATTTCCAAAACACATGTTCATTATCAGAGTAAAACATTCCCAGGCTGTCTAATATATGGTGTGTGTCATGCGATCACCCCGAGCTCTTCCCTCCGCTACCGGAAGTACCTGAAACCAAAACTGAAAACCGTAAGCATGAAGCTTAGTGAGTTCCCCACCCTACCACATACCATGCATAACCACATACTGTACATACCGGGCCACGCCCGCTATCATTGGGCCTTGCCCCTGCCTCGGGCCTCGCCCGCTACAATGGCCCCGCCGCTCCAGGCCCCGCCTGGCTTCGAGCCCCGCTCAGATACAGATCTGTTTCGCTTAGGCCTCGCCTGTCACTGGGCCTCGCTCGCCAACATATACTAACACATAACATATAACAACACATAAACTAATCATATGCTACTGAATCCTGCTCTAAAGGCCTCGCCTATCTTGGGCCTCGCCCATGTCCTACAACTGGCGAGTCCTGGAACCCAGTCCACACTCCTACTGGTAGTGAGATACGGGCCCAGCCCACACTCACTCTTTCCCTAACTTGGGCCTCGCCCCTGTTCTGCTGCTAATGAGATGTGGAACACCATCCACCCTCTGCTATTGGTGAGGTACGGGACCTCGCCCACACTCACCTCCCTACCAGGCACATACATGTATCACACAGACAACAAGTATAAAACTATCATATAAACCATTCCTTGGGCACCCGCCCGCTATCATTGGACCTCGTCCTGAATATCATACTAGCATACTGTGCCTAGGGCTAACCCCCGGGTCTTCTACTCATAACTACATGGGCCGGCATTGTGGCCTTAGACCCATTCACACAAAGGGAAATTCACATGCACTTGCTGATCTTGCTGATAACCCTCTCTAGTTGCTGCCTGAAAACTCTCTGAACTCCCCCTTCACTAGCTCCCCGAGCTACCAATATCAATGCAACACTTAGTCTAACTGTCCCCCGAAAGTCGACTAAATCAACTCAATTCAAAGTCAAAGTCCTGGTCAAGGTCAACCTTCGAGGTCAACCCTACTCGCTGAGTCAACCTACTGACTCGTCGAGTTCATATGCTCAGAGTCCTTCCAATCGCGACTCGACTCGCCGAGTTAGTCGACGACTCACCGAGTCTACCGATTTCCGAGCCCTGACCTGTCTAACTCACCGAGTCTCCACTCGACTCATTGATTCAAGTCTCAACTCGAAGGGTTTGGGGTTTTGCATCCTGACTCACCGAGTCCAAGAACAGACTCGCTGAGTCCAAGGCAATCTTCATCTGACTCGACGAGTTGTTCATCCCACTCATTGAGTTCCTCCTAATCTTCATGCTACTCACCGAGTCCATTCAGATCTTCATACATGCATAAGGCTTTTAAGTCATGCATGGACTCCAAACTATAGATCTACCCTTCCCAAGCGTATTCCTCACGTAAAGTTGCAAACTTTACGTGTAGAGAAGGAGATCTAGGCTAAACACACCATGAACTAGGGTTTAAGGCAAGGAGGATCTATAATCAACTTAAGGGCAATTACTTTATGCTTCACAAGGCTAAAATGTGTTTAGATCCGAAGTAGCAACCTCAGATCTGGTTTCTAACTCATATGAATATCTAAACATGGCTTAAAAAGCCCTAAAACTCACAACTAGAATAGATCTAAATGAAGGAAACGACTTAGTACCTTCAATAACTCAGAAAGGTTCCACAAACTCGGGATCTAAGGCCAACCCTTGAAGCTTCAATGATTTCCCCCTTCCTTCTTCCTTCAAATCACCCAAAAATGGCTTGGAAGCTTGAATGAGCAACAATGGGGCTTAGGGTTTGGTGTTCTGGATGAGAGAGGCAGTAAAGGAACCCTAGGGGAGAGAATGAGACGTTTAAATAGGCCCCAAGTCCCGGATTTAGGGTTTTCCTCGCTCAGATCAGACTCGCCGAGTTGGTCACTTACTCCTTGACCCGGATCCCGCTCGGACTCGCCGAGTTCCTCCTTGGACTCGACGAGTCGTCCCTTAAAATTAGGGTTTTCTTTCCTTTCTTGGCCTTCCTGACTTTGGGTGTTACAACTCTCCCCCACTTAAACTAAACTTCTTCCTCGAAGTTTGCTATTGCCAACCGCCTGCGATCTGCTTCCAATACTCTACTAATTGATCCAACACCAGCTGCCTACCTCCGCTGGTCTTTCGCCCGGTCATTCTGACTAACATTAATCCTTTCGGATAAGAATCTCGGGTCAACCCTAACCCTGAACATTCTGGAAACACAACTTACTCAACTGACAATCCTTCTGGTACTCTCCGAGTACTGCACTGAACCCATAGGGGTTCACCCCCTCTTTCCTTGTGCGATTACCTTTCCTTCCCAAGGCGATGCTCCATAACCAACTATTTCCTCTGACACTGTGAAGGTCCTATCTTCACCAAATCCATTACTCGCGCTGCCTCCAATACGGGTCATTATCACCAGTATCCACTAGGCATTTCTTTCTATTATAATTTGGTGTCGAGCACCCCACGATCAACTAACTGAATTTCACCATAGACTGCTTACCAGCACTGCTACTGACTGAAAATGTCTGCTATTCCTTATCTGCCTTTCGGATGAACTGTGACCACCCTGGTCCCTACCAATCTAACAATATCTGGATTACCAGCTCCCACCGATCGCTAGTCCCAACACAAATCCTAGTCGCTCCCGGCGACTTTCGAAGAAACTTCGACCACCTATAACTGCTCAATCTATTCTGCCATTCAGGCACTACAATCCTGGGATCCTCGATCACCTATCTTGACACTAAGGTCCCTACCAGGTCCCACATGTGCTGCTAAAACTCATGGGCCTCACCCACGGGTCTCACCTGCCTCTATCCTTCTAGTCCTACTTGTCTAACCACTCTCGCTCGGGCCTCGCCCACAGGTCTCACCCAACCATACTACTGAGCAACCCTACTCTTAGTTGTCACCTATACTGCTACTCTCATATGGGCCTCGCCCACAGGTCTCACCCAACTATATCCTGGAGCGGCCTCTCCCAAGGTCTCACCTCTCTAGGGCTGTACAGGCAAACTCCCTACCATTCTCGTCCACTACCAATTCCTAATCTCTATCTGATCAGTAGGAGATAAGGGCCTCGCCCCAACTCCACCAACGAAGCTACTATGGAATGCTACGGCTTACCCACAGTCTTACATCACCTTCCATCACTGACTGCTAGTGGATGCTACGGCTGCCCCGTAGTCTTACAACACTTTCTACCACTGACCGCTAGTACAAAAGCACCCCGTGCTATCAGTTCTCAAGATCCTCCTTCCGACTCACTTTCCAACCTGAATTCCTAACCATGTACTAACCATCACCATTACACGCACTAACTGATGGGGAGTTTCTCAAACTCCCAGCCCTAAACTCCTCAATCCATCAAACGTTGTACTACTTCTTTTCCTTATCAGAGATCGTGCACTCATTCTGGATCTGCGTGCTCTTACCCTTGTACACTCGAAGGATTCTCCCCCACTTCGATCCTGCTTACCCCTTGCTGCTCAATGTTCGAACAGAAATCCCAATCCTTGCTGCCATTCCATAATCAATCTGCTGAGGGACCCCAATCTTACCATAGCTAGGGATCTAACCAATCCATTACTAAAACTACACGGCTCCGAACTAGCGAGACATACCAAGTCCCTCCTAGGCATGTTCCAGTTGCTGCATCCTAAATATCCTTCTCCAATAGAGCCCATCTCTTAACCACCATTCAAATATCCAAGTATGCAAATGGTATATAACTCGATCACAATCAAGCCGCACAAAATAAAATACTCATACCGATAATGATGCAGAACCATAACAATATAATCACGCACAAATAAAAGAACTGAAAACGGAAGTCGCATACCTGCAACGTCCGATGCTGCTTGTGTCTCCAAGGTGGTCATCTGAAAAGCCCTGCCTCCTACCGTAGGCGCCTCTGCACGGCCCAGACGGCCGTCCATGATCCTCAAGGTTGCTGGGGCAGGTGCCATCACCCGTCTTGCCAGAAAAAAACTGGGGCACTGGGCCTTCTTGTGGCCCCGCTGATTGCAGCGAAAACATATCAGGTCGGATCCCTGAGTGGTGGTAACAATACAATCCCTGCTAAAATGACCAGTCTGACCGCACTTGAAGCAGCCAGACTCACCACCGCTACCACTCCTGCACGCGCCCTTGTGCCCCCTGCCACACTTCCCGCACCAACTGCGGTCCTGATAATCCCTCGATCTCGAATCCGATCCCATGGGACTTTTTCCCGAGCCCGTGGCTGCCTGAACCTCATCCGGCTTGCTCTACCGGATCTGATCCAAATCTCTCTCTCTCTCTCTCTCTAGCTCGCGTGATCATATCCTCCAACGTTTTGCAGCTGTACCTGCTCACAAACTTCCTGATGTCATCCCTCAACATCTCATGGTATCGGGCCTTCTTCATCTCCTCATCCACGACATACTGCGGTACAAGAAGAGCCCTCTCCCTGAACTTGGCGGCGATCTCCACTACAGTCTCAGTGGTCTGCGTCAAATCCTGAAACTCCTGTGCCAACTGCTGCACCTCAATAATTGGCGAAAACTCTGCCCTGAACCTGGCCGAGAAATCGCTCCATGTCATCGCGCCCAACGCGGCATCATCCCCCAAAACATGACCGATCTCCTCCCACCAATCCCTCGCTCTGTCCTTCAGAAGACAGGAAGCGAGTCTGACCTTGTCCCCCTTAGGACACCGGCTCGTACGGAATGTGTTGGCAACATTAGCCAACCATCTGCTGCTAGCGATGGGGTCCCTAGCCCCATGATAATCTGGTGCCCCGCAAGCCCTGAACTCTCGAAATGTCAAGGTACGCGCTCCCATCAAAGCCATCATCTCCGTACGGAAGGCTCCCAACCACTCATCCAAAATCTCAAATATACCCTCCTTGACCGTGCCAAAGATCACAGGAGTCTGATCTAAAATACTACGCATAACCTCCACTAATATCAACTCCCTCAATTGCTCCTCGAGCTGCTCGGCTCCTGAACTCGAGCCTGATCCCTCTCCGGCGCCTGATCCGCCCGCTGGTCTCTCTCGCAACGTCACCATGCTGGAAATATACCACAACCACTATCAGAATACTTATAGCTGCTGCGAGACCAAACACACACACTACCAGGTTCCCGGTCTTGTCTCGGCCTTTCCTGAATCGAGTACGGATCCTCTGCTTTCAGTAGTACAGGCGCATACTACCTTCCACATCTATCCGTACTTTCCTCAAGAATTGCTTCGACTCCACCAGGTCCCTTTTCCACTACTACTGCTCCCAGCACTATCTCATCCTAGGATTACCCTAGGGAACCTCCGACTCAACTCAAACCAGTCCTCAGCTGCTGAAGGCCTCCTTGTGATGCCAATTAGCCATCACCTGAATACCATCACATGTGACGAGGCTCAGATAATCCTTTGAATAAAGGACTCGTCCCTACAACAGTTGGACTCAGACAAGAGCTGCGCAATAGGGCGAAATCCAGTACTCTGAGATTATTCAACCCTGATCACATGTGACGTGACGTGTTCACCTAATGGCTAACTCCCATCACTCAGGATCCCACAATGCACAAAGCAAGCAGCATTCAGACAAGGGAAAATCTAACCATAACATACTCAAGCAATAATATCCACATAGCAAGAATCTGTATTAGCATGAAACACAAACTCATAAACTCAGGCATAACCTAAACAGGCTATCCTACTACTGTCTAATCAACACTATCATGCAGCTCAAAACACATATAATAGGCACATAAGGCATCCTCCCTAGATCCTTAGTCCTAATCTAGCATGCTGTTCTACTAACTGATAATCATAACATAAACTTGTATGGGTATTTTGGGGTCCTTACTTGAGCTCGGCCGATTGCATGCACCACACCCCTTTTCTCTTTTGAAAGTTCTTTTCTTTCTGAATTCTTTTTGCTTTTCTAAAACTGTTTTTCTTTCTCAAAAATCTTTTTACAAAATTGTCTTTCACTTTGAAAATTTCTATACCAATTCCTTAGTTTGAGTTCAAACACACCCGAGAGTGTGCCCGAATCCGTCAAACCAAGGCTCTGATACCAACTTGTAACATCCCAAAATTCAAGACTAAAAATTTCTTTTAATAAAACATTACTTAAAGCATATTCATCAATCCGAAACTTAATCAAAGCATTAATTTCCAAAACACATGTTCATTATTAGAGTAAAACATTCCCAGGCTGTCTAATCTATGGTGTGTGCCATGCGATTACCCCGAGCTCTTCCCTCAGCTACCGGAAGTACCTGAAACCAAAATTGAAAACCGTAAGCACGAAGCTTAGTGAGTTCCCCACCCAACCACATACCATGCATAACCACATACTGTACATACTGGGCCAGGCTATCATTGGGCCTCGCCCCCCTGCCTCGGGGCTTGCCCGCTACAACAGCCCCGCCGCTCCCCGCCTGGCTTCGAGCCCCGCTCGGGTACAGATCTGTTTCGCTTAGGCCTCGCCTGTCACTGGGCCTCGCCCGCCAACATATACTAACACATAACATATCTCAACACATAAACTAATCATATGCTACTGAATCCTGATCTAAAGGCCTCGCCCATGTCCTGCAACTGGTGAGTCATAGAACCCCGTCCACACTCCTACTGGTAGTGAGATACGGGCCCAACCCACACTCACTCTTTCCCTAACTTGGGCCTCCCCCCTGTTCTGCTGCTAATGAGATGTGGAACACCATCCACCCTCTACTATTGGTGAGGTACTGGACCTCGCCCACACTCACCTCCCTACCAGGCACATACATGTATCACACAGACAACAAGTATAAAACTATCATATAAACCATTCCTTGGGCACCCGCCCGCTATCATTGGACCTCGTCCTGAATATCATACTAGCATATTGTTCCTAGGGCTAACCCCCGGGTCTTCTACTCATAACTACATGGGCCGACATTGAGGCCTTAGACCCATTCACACAAAGGGAAACTCACATGCACTTGCTGATCTTGCTTATAACCCTCTCTAGTTGCTGCCCGACAACTTTGTGAACTCCCGCTCCACTAGCTCCCCGAGCTACCAATATCAATGCAACACTTAGTCTAACTGTCCCCCGAAAGTCGACTAAATCAACTCTGTTTAAAGTCAAAGTCCTGGTCAAGGTCAACCTTCGAGGTCAACCCTACTCGCCGAGTCAACCTACTGACTCGCCGAGTTCATATGCTCAGAGTCTTTCCAATCTTGACTCGACTCGCCGAGTCAGTCCATGACTCGTCGAGTCTACCGATTTCCGAGTCCTGACCTGTCCAACTCACCGAGTCTCCACTCGAGTCACTGATTCGAGTCTCAACTCGAAGGGTTTGGGATTTCGCGTCCTGACTCGCCGAGTCCAAGAACAGACTCGCCGAGTTCAATAACAGACTCGCCGAGTCCAAGGAAATCTTCATCCGACTCGATGAGTTATTTATCCCACTCGTCGAGTTCCTCCTAATCTTCATGCTACTCGCCGAGTCCACTCAAAGGACTCGCCGAGTCCATTCAGATCTTCATACATGTAGAGGGCTTTTGAGTCATGCATGGACTCCAAACTGTAGATCTACCCTTCCCAAGCATATTCCTCACGTAAAGTTGCAAACTTTACGTGTAGAGAAGGAGATCTAGGCTAAACACACCATGAACTAGGGTTTAAGGCAAGGAGGCTCTATAATCAACTCAAGGGCAGTTACTTTATGCTTCACAAGGCAAAAATGTGTTTAGATTCGAAGGAGCAACCTCAGATCTGGTTTCTAACTCATATGAATATCTAAACATGGCTTAAAAAGCCCCAAAACTCACAACTAGAATAGATCTAAATGAAGGAAACGACTTAGTACCTTCAATAACTCAGAAAGGTTCCACAAACTCTGGATCTAAGGCCAACCGTTGAAGCTTTAATGATTTCCCCCCTCCTTCTTCCTTCAAATCACCCAAAAATGGCTTGGAAGCTTGAATGAGCAACAATGGGGCTTAGGGTTCGGTGTTCTGGGTGAGAGAGGCAGTAAAGGAACCCTAGGGGAGAGAATGAGACATTTTCCTCGCTCAGACCAGACTCGCCGAGTCTCCTTAGCCGACTCGCTGAGTCGGTCACTTACTCCTTGACCTGGATCCCGCTCGGACTCGCCGATTTCCTCCTTGGACTCGACGAGTCGTCCCTTAAACTTAGGGTTTCCTTTCCTTTCTTGGCCTTCCTGACTTTGGGTGTTACATAGTGACCTTTACGACGATCTTCAAGTGTCGGTTAAATGACATTTGTCACCCCAGGCATGCCTGCCTAACTGTAGCTAGCAGTTCAGGTGTGGGATTGTCAGTCCCGAATAGATCTTTTAACAAATCTCACGCTCTCCCTCTAGGAGACTCTAGTTATACTATGATATGATTTAATCTTTACCCCGAAGGGTACAATCGAAGAGTTGTCTCACAATCATGTATTAACTAGTTTACGTATGGTTTTGTATTGTTCTCTTGTATTTGAAATTCGTTGTATATTTTATAAGGTAATAATAATTATACTTAAGTATTATTAAATGTTGTACTCATGTAGCAATGTATATCATAAACTAAATCTTTCATAGTTTATAGGTTTACCCATGTATGTAATCTGAATCGGTAAAAGTTGTGTATTGAATTCCCCAAACTATACCAATTATAGTTTGCTTAAAATGTTATGTACTTGGTTTGTAAATCGTTCTAAAAGTAATGCAATTACGTTTCCAAGATAAAAGTGTCCCTTATGCTCAACATAGTACAAAAGGGATGAAATGTCTAAATATTTTATAAAACGTGGAAATCGTTTGACTGTATCAATTGCATAAGTTTTAAAATTGTTAAAATCTATTGAGTTTGGCTTGTATTCCCCCTGAAAACACTAAAAATCATAAAAGCGTAGGGGTATGAACTCACTGTTAGTTGTGTGCAAGTGTCGAATTAATTAACTGGAAACGAAGACCCTCGAGTTGTTGTACGTGGCACTTAACGGAATCCTAAGAGCACTTAAATACATATACGTATCTAAATTAGCGATTTCGTTAGATAAAGTGTTAGAAAAACACTTTCTTTTGGTTAAGGAATGTTATCGGGACTTGATTGAATTGAGGAAAGTGGGTTTTTAGTCTTATGCACCACTTAGGGAGTGTCTACGGCCGTGAATGGAGTTTACGGCCGTGAAGGGAGTTTACGACCGTGAACTGGTGTACGGCCGTGAACCGTCTCTTGAAAGGTGTACAACCTTTGAAGGTTTGAAGTGTGTACGATTGTGAACTAGTGTGCAGTCAATGAAGATTCGCAGATTTGACGGGTATACAGCCGTACACTCAAGAACAAGGGTGCTGGAATCGATGAAAAACGTGTTCTAGATGCTCCAAATCAACTCCTAATGACGATTCTTGATGATTTTTGGAAGGATTAGGGTGTTTTATGGGTGTACAGTCAGGAGTTTATAGAGAGAAGGAGAGAGTGTTCAGCCAGAAAAGTGTAAATGATGGGTGGGGTCTAGTATTTATAGGGGTTTTCGTGGTCGGTGGTGGGGTCCACCCAACGTTGGCCGTAAACGAGTGTACGGCCGTACACGGGTTTACGGCCATAAACTCACTTAGGCCGAAAACTGTTTGATTTTTCCAGAATATTCGGGTTTTGTCGCGCGATCTTTGGTTCCGACTCGTATAAAAATTTAATTATATAAAACTAGATGATTTTCTAAACCAAGAAGTTTGACAGAAATTTAATGAAAATTCAAATTTTACTAACAGAAATCGGATAACGGAAACGGAAAAAGGTTCGGGTTGTCACATCATCCCCCGTTAAAGGGAATTTCGTCCCGTAATTCAGACACTGAATACAAATCATGGACCTAGAAATAGATGAGGGTAATTCTGTTTCATGGAATCTTCATGCTCCCATGTGAATTCAGGTCCCCGCTTTGTATTCCAGCGAACCTTCACTATCGGGATACGACTTTGTTTCATTCATTTGACTTCCCGATCCATAATTTCTATGGGTTCTTCCACGAAGTGTAAGATCTCGTCTAGTTCGATCTCATCGAGTGGTACACAAGTGTCTCATCAGACAGACACTTTGTTGAAAAATGTTTTTGTATGCGACCTTGTATGTGACCATCCCTGAACTAAGATGATCTGTTTTTGTATTATCTAACAAATATTATCAGTTATTTCAGGTTGCATGAATGCGTGATCAAAACGGAAAATACGAAAACACGCGAATGACAGAAACACATAGACGAGAAAAATTAGCCTTGTGACTGAACAGTTCAACAATATATATATATATATATATATATATATGTATTCTACATGTATATATGTATGTATTATATATGTATATATGTATTATATATAGATATGTTGTGTTGAATAGTCAAAACAAAGGAAAGGTCAACAAAGCATGGAAATGAGAAGCTAAATGAAGACCCACGTTTTTGCCTCCTACTCTACCACAACTTGCAGCCAACTCTTTCACTTAAACTCAAGTGCATGAAGATATTTCTTACTCATAGATGTATACGTGAGTTTATGTGTAAAAGTGTGTGTGTTCATTTTTGTTAACTTGTAACACTTCCTAGAAACACTTCCAAGAACATCAGCAATCTTTATCTTCTTCAAGAACAAAGACAAATCCCTGGAGAAAATGAAGAACACCATGATCATCAACAATGAAATGAAGAACACCGTCAACCATCTTCATCTTCTTCACTGAAACTCAAGGTTCTTCATCTTCACTACCTTTGTTCATCACACCATACACCACCAAACACTTCCCTTACATAAATACACCAAAACACAACCATGAAACAACCCAAAACCTTCTGCATCAAGATCAACCACAAAGCTCATCACTATTCATCGTCATCTCCATAGAAATTTCATCACCATCACCACCTTATATCAACCTCCTTCCAACCTCTAAACAACCTTGAAAACATCATCAAAACACCATAACACCGTTACCTTAGCCAAAACATCACAAAAAAAAACTTACATTCAAATCACAAAATTCCCGAAATTGACAGCTGCGTGAACACGGCCTGTGTTCAGCATGCCTTATATCAGACACGACCCATGTACTCTTCTGTTTGCCTCTGTACTTCAACACGACCCATGTTCAAACCAAGCCTAAACCCAACACGGCCCGTGTTCAGCATCATTATCAAGAAAACCCTCCAAAACCCTCCTAAACCTTCCTACACGACCCGTGTCACTTGTGCCATATCTTACACGACCCGTGTGCATGTTTTTACGCAAAAATACCTCAAATACAAATACATAAACTCATGTATTTTGTACCCTTTTGTAAACAACTTGTTTTACATAAAACCGGGCTTTAAATGAACTTTTTGTTACTTATCCAATGTCGGATTGATCTTTGAACAAATATCGACCAGTCGTTCCAAGAGTCCTATTATCGACCAGTCATTCAAAGAAAAAATATCGACCAGTCGTTCCAAGAGTCCCAATATCGACCAATCGTTCCAAGAGAGCAAATATCGACCAGTCGTTCCACGAGTCCAGTTCAGTCAATTTGTAGACGAACCTACTTGATATATATATATATATATATATATATATATATATATATATATATATATATATATATATATATATATTATAGCTTTATGTCATTTAAATACAGTCATTTATATTATTTATAGCTTTACGTCATTTAAATACAGTCATTTATATTATTATAGCTTTCAGTCATTTATAGCTTTCATATTTATACTTATTCCGCAATTATTATTCTTTGTATATATATCTACATATTATATCTTAAACTTATATATCTGTCACACAGTAACTGGCAACCGAGCCTTTTGTTGTGTTGATCAGATTGTTATATTTCCAACAAATCAGTATCTGAGCTGATATATAAAAGGAATAATATCCAACACACTTCTTTAGGTTTGACACATGAAAGACGGGATGTACGTTGCTAAGTTCTCGTGGTAGACGAAGTTTGTATGCTACGAGACTGTGACATCCCCATTTTTCACATTACTAGAAAACAGACCTTTAATGACGCGCTTTTTACGACACGCACTGATTAATGATACGCAAAAGGACGTGCCCTTAAAATAGTGTTATCTCTCCATAAAATTTAAGGATTTACGTCGCACATTATTGCGTGCCCTTAATTTAGTGTCTCAAGAAAAAAAAAATTAAAAACACGGAGGGTGCTTTATCTTAAACGCGCCTCGTCTGTACCTGTCGCTTTATAATTTTAATGAAATGCGCTTTTAGTAGACAAGGGGGAAACGGAATCTCCAAAATTTTGAAAACCCGCCTCATTTTTTCTATCTTCTATCTATCTTTCATCCTTGCAATCCACTCTCCCCTCTCTGATACTCTCTCCTCTAGATCTCCTTTCGTTCTCTACCTCCCGTCTCTCTGTAAACCCTAAGCCATCGCCACCCCCCTTATCTCTAGCACGTGCATGGGTTTTATTTTCTTCCAAGCTTCTGCTTCTCTCGTTTTCTCTCAACCCAGTACGTGCGAGGGTTATGAAATAAAGAAAAACCCCAATGCTCCACAAAGACTCCTTTCTAAAAAATATAATGTAAAGTCGTAGATACGAAGTCTGAAATCATCAAGAGGAGAACAAGAAGATAAAGCGAAGGTGAATCGTAATTGATCTACGGGGTCTCCTCATTAATGGCGTCGACCAAATCTAAAACCTCGAATTCAAAAAAATTAGAAAAGTTAAAGACCTCGCCATTGCAGGACCATTATCTAGGGCTTTTTCAAGGAATTGTCTCTGTAATGTTCGCTCCCTAATCTCACCTCCTATCGGCGACCTCATGTCATCTCTTTCCACCGGTGACCTCGACTCATCTGTTTCCACCAGCGACCTCGGGCTCACCTCACGTCACCGGAGACTACAACGACTGCTCAACTTTACAAGCCCTAAGTACGATTAAGGTATGTTTTTGTTTACATGGCCGACCTTATCTTTATCTCGACACTTCTCAACAACAGTCGTCGACTTGCTCAGCCGACCGCTGTTCTCCACATCTCCAACTTCTTGCCTTCCCATGGTCCTTCAATTAGATCTAATTCGCCAAAGGTATGTTTTGGGACCTAGAGACGTGTGCTCTGCGCTGTAGCCCGGTTGCCCACCGCTCGGTCCTGTACTACCTGAAACGATCTCTATCTTCTCCAAATCAAACATGAATTGTTGTTTCTGGTGACAAATCTAAGAACCGAATACTTGACTAATATAGTAAGGGAACTTCTTATATACACCAAATGATCAAACTTTAATACAAATAATCCATCATACTCTGGGATGATGACTATTTTTTGTGTCTAACATGATTATTAGGATTATTTGGGCGGGCTAACATGTAAAATGGACACAGACATTGAGTCTTTAAACAATACTAGACTAATTTAGTCAGGGAACTTCTTTTAACCTAATGACTTGTCAGAAATTAGGATGATAACTAGTTTTTGCGTCTAACAACTAACAAGATTATTAATCACTCATTGGATTCTTCAGGTCATTCCCCACCACATGATGATATGCTTAACATGAACTTTCAGGCCCTTCCTCTAGCAGATCCCTGTATACCATCAGGAACATATTTAAGGTTATTTGATCAACTTTTCTTTCTTTTGTGTTTTGTCAGATCAGATGCTTATGAACCCATGCAATTCACTTATCTTTTGCTCTGTATGTTGAACTTTCACCAGGCATATCGGGACTCCTCATTCTAGGATTATAAGAAAGCACCAAGTCCAGGTTCTGAAAGCCCTTCTGGGCTTCTTAATGGTGAAAGCTTGAAAGTCGAATCAATTGCTGATTTTGATCTCTTCTTTAAGAGGCTGTATAGCTACTACTGTGAAAAAGGTCTATGCTGCATAATCATTAAGTGGATTGTTGAACTTTTGAGCTTGGCTTTTACCATATGTTTTTGGGTTTTTGACTTTTTTCTTATTATTTGTTGATTGGAATGGTCTTCAAAGTGAAAACTGTGGCATGCTGAACAAAGGGGGTGCTAAGCTTCCTGATATCTTTGTGGGTCCCGGGTGCGGGGCCCACTGTCAAGAAAGGTCCAATCTACCTTCCAAATCACCAGGTTTTCTATCTTTTTTTTTCTCTTAACAATCAAGTATAATTTATATATTTAATGTTCTAATGCTTTGATTTTGATTTGGATGAAACCTATGTTGATAGAAAGTTATATTTATAGATTTTGGTTTAGAATTAAAATTTATTTTGGGTTTACTCTTTTGGGAAAAAAAGACTTATTTTGGGTTTACTATAATGGTAAAAGTCGTCTTTAATTGTGAGTTTTAGTTAACTAATAAGCCCTTCTTTGTTTCCTGGTTGTTCCTATCCTAAGAGTTGGTCTTGCATCTGTTTTGACATTAAAAGAAACATCTAATAATATTATTATTGTTTATATTATAGCCAGAATCAGCACCAGGGTACTCTTCAAGCTGTCTATTAAGCTCCATATTTGTTCACTGATCAACAATTTCCTTAAAAGGTTAGTATCTTTTCTTCAAATTGTTCTTAAAAACATTTGCTCCCAAGCCTTAG
Organism: Lactuca serriola; assembly: GCF_051521515.1. Classification (NCBI taxonomy): domain Eukaryota; kingdom Viridiplantae; phylum Streptophyta; class Magnoliopsida; order Asterales; family Asteraceae; genus Lactuca; species Lactuca serriola. The sequence goes on from NC_136412.1 coordinate 122,263,737, forward strand.
GTGTCTAAAGTTAGTTATATTCCTAAGCGATATTTAAATATGAATTGTTGGAGAAAAGAATTTTATATAGGGAGGAATTGCTCAAGACCTCCATACAGATGGGTGTAAAAGATTAACTTATTGCCCCATATCTATTGAAACTGGAGTCATTGCTCAGGTAAAAACATTTTCAAATTCTTTTTTATTTAATAAAAACACTTAGTTGATGCTCTTAATGAGCTTAATGAATGACAGGAAAATGGTTCAACAAGAGTGAAGATGGGTAAAACTGAAGTCATAGCTTTGACTTGTCTTCTCAACTTGCTGACCAATAACCACATAAAAAAAGTATTAAGAAAGAATCTTGTTGGACCATATCAAACATTTTGTCGAGTTTTGATGATAGAGGGAGGCTTCTTAGCTTTAAGCAGAAAGACCTTATATGGGTAACCATACCATAACATGTCGTACTTCCTAATGCTCTCTCTCTCTCTCTCTCTCTCTCTATATATATATATATATATATATATATATATATATATATATATATATAGTATAATACAATCTTACTTTTTTTTGTGGTGTACAGGTTTGTCCACAGGCAGCAGATGTAATGGAAGTCTTTATCCATCTTGGAGAGCCTTGTCATGTTTGTCATCTTCTTGTGCAGATAGTTCAACATATCCATCAAGAGTTGATGTGAGAATTGGAGGTGATCTAGATGGGCTTAAACTTGTTGTGAGCCTCCTCCACCTAATGATCATGATAAAGCAAGTGAGCCTCCTCCACCTAAGGTCTCTGTACCTGTACCAACTGAAAGTGGTTCACAACAGTATATAAGTTTTTTTAAGTTGTCAAAACAATTATTTAATTATGTTATGTTAAGATTTGATGGTATATAGCTTTTTATATAAACATTTAAGTTGGGGGTGATTCTTTTATTCCATTAGTTCTTTTATATTTTTGAACTTTTTTTATTGATATACAATATTATTTTCTGAAAATAACTAGATATTAATTCTATCTAGGTTGTAATCAGCTTTTGTTATGTTTGTACTTTGTTGATAGCAGTCTGAATTAGGAAGACCAAGTTGTTCAACCCCTGATGACAAAGGAAAAGTTTCCATATACATCGACTGCAGTCTGAATTAGGAAGACCAAGTTCTGCCTCGAGACTCATAACTTCAGGTATGATAAGTTTTTGATACAACTATTCATAAAAATTGGAGCTTATGTGGTAATATATATGTCAACAGTTAAAAGGTTTTTGAAAATATCATTTCTTATGTATCAGAAAGATTAGAGAGAACCAGATATAAATTACAGTTGGTCAAGGTTTTAGTGTCGGACGGGTGTTACTTGTATCCGAAAATAAGAGAGAACGAGTTGAGTTGAGTTGATTTGAGGGAGAACTAATGTAGAATAGATGATGCAAGATCAACAAACCTGATCGCAAAGCCACGAAGGGAGCTCGGGCTACTCGATTACAACGTAACAAAATGGTAATTTGATTATCTTACTGGAACTTTCCATATATTAATGTTCCTTTTTTAATTGAATCATAACGAATGACTTAATAAAGAAAGTCTGGGGAATTAGGCTTTACCCATTAATTCCCGACTTTTTTACATATTTGCCTCCATTGATTGTTTGGTTTGAATGATGTAGATGAGAGAGCAGAATAGAGTTGCCCTTTTGAAAGAGAAAAGGACTACAAGTGCAACAATGTGAATATTTCTAGTTCCAGTTCCATCTCTATTTTGCAACTTTATGTTTGTTATAAATTTTGTCAAAGGTATAGATAGATACTTAACTGACACAATTACATGACCAATTCTGCAATTTCTTGGCAATTCACGCACTGATAAAAGAAAGAAATAGTTTATACGAAAGTACACACATCTTAAATATTTGGACTAATAACTGTTGAATACTTGTTTCTAAATTTATCAGTGATTTTTTATATCACAAAGAGTCAATCTGTCTTGTTGGAAAATTAATTAAGTAATATTTCATCATAGATTCATCGGACCTTCGTGTAATTGTGGAACCTTCATTAGCTAAACTGTATCACAACTTAAGAAAATATCTCGCTGAGTTATTCCAGTATAAAGTAAGTAATGTATCCTCTCTTATTCATTATTACCAAAATAATGATCTGGAACACTTCTTGTATAAAACTATACATAATCGGTGTGTTTTATTATGATTACAATAGTAATATGAGTTTTTTTGAATAAAGCAGTTTTTTGATACTTCTGTTTATGGTAGTGGGTTTCCACGTGCAGCTGATGAAAGACCATCACCATTGGTATGTATAGCTTGAGTGCATCTGTGGCTTAATCTTAATTCAATTTTATATTATCTTATTGTCAAGTTTGTTTAGTAAGCTTAACAAGAGTAAACATGGTATCCTTTTCTCAGTTGCACTCAAACCACAAGCTTCCGAGGCCAATTCAGTTGCTGAGACATTTTCTGAATTCAAACACCTTCTTCTTGTGTATAAGATCAATAGAAAATTCAGTACTTTCTTGTATATAAGTTCTATTAGAAGACAAACATATTTTTGATCCCTTTGAGATTTATCCATTTGTCTACTATTGGAATGATTATTTGTATGACATTAACTTTGTGCAATGTATTATATTTTTTGTATATGGTATTTTATTTTCTATTATGAGACATGAAATGGAAATTTAATTTAAAAATTAGTAAATCTATAAATAATTTTTTTTAAACATTTCAAATTATGATACGCAAAAATGTGTGTCATCTTCATTTATGACATGGCCTTTCTTGACAGGGGCTTTCTTGATACGCATTGCGCGTCATTAACATGCGCGTCGTAAGGTTACGACACGCGAATGCGTGTCGTCTTCCTTTATGACAGGGCCTTCCTTGATACACATTGCGTGTCGTAAACGCGCGTCGTAATTGCGCGTTGTAAATGAGCGTCGTAAATGCGCGTCTTCTATATACGACGCGCAAAAGCGCGTCGTCTCTCTTATGACATGGCCTTCCTTGACGCGCATTTGCGCGTTGTCTGAGTCCTTTACGACGCGCAATGAGCGTCATAAAAGGCTATTTTTCTAGTAGTGTCACGGCCAGAAAAGACCGATTTGTTTATGCTTTGTTTAAAAATCAGAGTAGCATTTTAAATAAAAGAGTTGCGGAATTTGTCCCTAAAACAAAATATGATAAATATTTATCAAAGCATTTCTGTAGAAATATATTTCATTAAAAGACTCGGGATGTCATGTTCGATACAGATCAAAAGCATAAACTGTACAACATAAGCCTTACTATATTATTTCGTATTTACGGGCCTATAATCCCTTATCTCTCATCCAAACATCTATGCTCACGCGCCACTACCTGTAATACAAGAAACTAAGTGGGTCAGGCTTGGGAGCCTGGTGAGCACATAGGGTTTTCAACCCACAATAAATAAATTTATTATTTTCATCAACCAAACAAACCCAATTACCGGTTCCTGTTATCCTCACTTTTCGTCCCTAAAACATCTAACATAAGGGACCTAGCCTAAGGGTTTTCATCGGGGTGACAACACATGCTTTGGGGGTTCCTTAGCAATTCATGTCAAATAAGGCAACCATGTGGGGGATGGAGTACTGCTGGTGAGCACACAGTTCAAATAAACACCTACAAATTGCGAGCCTGCTAGCGTTCCACTAGACTGTCTAGAATAGTCTGTGATCGTCATCTATACTCTGCTAGATGACTGGATCATCAATAACATCTTTAACGAGGCCTCTCATTATTTTATTTTGTCACACAACAACTATTACATGTACCCATGTTTTACCCAACACATTTTGTAGATATAAAATACATATACAGTTTAAATCATTTAAAACATGTATAAAATCGTTCATCCAGCATAGATAGCAAGTATACAAATAATATACACACAACACGTAATTTATATAAAATACTTCATATATATGTGTAAGATGAAAGTAACTATGCAGTCACCTATTAAGGTGGTGATTCGGTACTCGGAGCCTCGGGGACCACTAGGGTTTAGTTTAATATTCACCTATACTAATTAATAGTCTAGATTTATCATTAATTCAAAGTTTACTTCATGATATATCAAGTAAGGAACAACCAGGTAAGATCATATCGGAGGTAGGATCCGTTTGGTATACGAAGTATACTGTTTAGAAATCCCACTTTAAACACCTCACTAAATCACAACCTTGACATCATTCCCGTATGTAGATCAATCGGTATAACGGCTTTGAATTACTGATCAATCTTATTTATAAGTTCATAATACGACATTATATTAAAATAAAAGCTATATTTAAAATAGCATAGACGTAGCTTACTTACAACAGGTTTTATAGAAAACCAGGCTTTGCTTGGAGCAGTGTTTCCGAACCGAAAGACCCTTTCTTCTCGGGACTTTGGGAGCCTCGGGGCTTCCTTCGGGTGCTAAGGGTTTACCTAGACTTAGGAGGGGTTAAGAGTGGTACAGAGAAAAAGAAACTAGAGAGAGAATGTCACAACTAGCATTTTAGCTAGGAAATTCTATTCTCGTGTAATCATTCAACTATTATAAAACATATACTCTAAGTAAATGTCACCTAGTTCTCATTTAAATGCACCGTTCATGTTCAACAAAGAGTCTGAAAACCTTAAGAATCCCGGTTTAAGTCCATCTTGGACTAGGATTTCCTCATTGGGCCTAATGGACCAATAAGCATTCAATTCAATTACATTGGGCTTAGAAACCCTATTTGGGTTCTAAATGGACCAAATTCATAAATCTATATCATTTTGGACCATTTGGGCATAGAATGATTCATTCTAACCCTAATGGACCTTATTGGGTAATAACAACTCCAATTAACCCTAATGGACCATAAAACCCATTCTTTTATACTATTTGGGCCGTGAACCATCAATAAGGGCCCAATGGGACGAAAACTATTTATTGGGCTTCACAAACTCCAACATAACCAAGAGTGGGCCAAGCTAATTCAATTTCATCCATCTAAAGCCCAATTCTCGGCCCATGATAAAAGAAGAAAGAAAAACAAAGGAGAATATTATGGTGCTACCTCAATAATACATGGAGGTAATCCATGCAAATTACCCCCTAAAAATACCAAATCCAATACATCTATGCACCTATCACATCTTCATCTCTCTTCCCTCTCCTTTTTCTTCCACTCGGCCGAAGGTAAGCACACACACATACAACATCAAACTCTCTCAAACACTCACAAGAACACTCCTTCCTTTCCTCTCAAATTTTCGAAGATCTAGGGTTGTTCAAGAAGATTTCCACCAAAAATCATCATTTTCTTTGTAAGTCCTTACATATCCAAGTTATTTAACTTCATTCTCATGTTAGATCACTCCTTCTAAACAAATTTTTGGTGATCATACTCCTAGAAACCTCCTAAGTTCGAGATCCACTCAAGAAAGCTTGTTAGGACCAAAAATCTCTTCATCGCTTCTTCAAAACCGAAACATCAAAGAAAAGGTGAGTTCATACCCCCTTGTTTTCGGTTTTCATATGATTTTGGGGGAGAATACAAGTAAAATGTGTAGATCTATGTGTTATATGCATGTATTGTGTGATTTCTTAGTTTATTTTGTAAAATTGTGTTAGATCTTAATATATCTCGACATCTTAAGCAACATGGAGTAAAAATCCATAAACTAAGACACCTTATACATCATATTATCAAGTTAAAAGTGTTTATATGTTTAAGATATAGAAATTTAAAGCAAAAACCTTGTTAAGGGTCAAAATTGTCAAGAAAACAAAAGATAAGGGCAAAAAGTGACATTTGCGGTTTTTAAAGGATCAAACAAGTCCTACTTGTATAAAAATGGATTTTTTTGATAAACATGCTTTACAATGGGCCAAAAATGTAAAATTTTAGCTTAATGAGCCTAATATTTGGGCCTCACGGTTTTGAGCCCAAATTTGCGAAAAATGAAAGTTTTGGGATTAAAAATGTTATTTGACCAAAGTTTGAGTCATAAATGTAAATAAACCAAATTAAGGGGTGAAAATAACATTTATTTCTAAATTGGACAAAAAATGTAACTTTTATCAAAATTGGGCCGAAAGTGTCAATTTTACAAACAGGGGGCTGAAAATGTAATTTTTTGCAAAACTGGGCCATAATGACTAGTTCATCTGTCTTGGCATTCTAGTGAATGCCCGTATTGAATTAGGATTTTGTCGTCCTAGACTGGCCGAGTCTAACTGTAGCAAACAACTCAGGCGTGGGGGAGTTACCCCCGTATAGATCTATACACAAAATCTCGCTCTCCCTCCAAGACTCTGGTTATAACTAAAGACTACGACCGACACTTATTAGTGTCACTCGTTATTTCCCACTAAATCCAATTGAAATTGAATAAACTTGTTTAACAACCTGATTTATGTTTAGTTGAATAAAAGGGTAAGCCTAACAGACGAAGAGAAGAGGGCAGCAGAGGCCCACTAATCATGTATGTTATTATAGGCTGTCGATTATGCGACAGACACGTTAGCCCATCACGTATATAATTGGTTTGGACCTTACTAGCAATGCAAATGGACCACTAAAGCCCAATAGCATGTTAAAGCCATTGGGAGTCCATTAGGCATGTAATTGGGTCACCTGAGGCCCAATAAACATGTGTGATTATATCGGGCCCAATAATCATGTTATTGGGCCACAAAGGCCCAATAGCACATATAGAAGGTATTTGAGCCCAACCTTTGAATCGCTTACGTTTTATCGAGTTTAAGTTCGTATTGTTGGTATTTGTGGTATGCTAAAGGTTTATTGGCAATAACAAAATATCTTTATATATATATATATATATATATATATATATATATATATATATATATATATATATGACCATGCGTTATAAACTTGATATTTTTAACCAAAAAATTTGTAATCGTATATTTGGCCCAAAAACATTAAGATTGACCATTGTGGACCCTTTTTCTATAAAAATAGCAGTTTTAGTCCCTTTTAATGAAAATTGACATTTTTGGTCCTTAAACCATTTTTCTTGACATTTTCCACCCAAACTTTATTTGAATAGTAATTTCTATCCAAAACTATTGCATTTGTCATTTCCAGCCTTTATTTGTAAAAAGTTACATTTTTGGCCCAATTTCCGTAAGTTTTACAATTTTGACCCCAAAATCAAAAACTTTGCATTTTTAGTCCAATTTGGTAATAAATTCATTTTCAACCCTTGAAAAAGTTTATTTACGTTTTAGACTCATAATTTGTTAAGTTTTCCATTTCAGCCCCTCAAGACTTCATTTTTTTCGCAACCTTGGGCCCAAAAACTCGTGAGGCCCAATTTAAAGCCCAATATGCTAAATTTTATGTTTTTGACCCTTTGAAAGGTATTGTTTTCATAAAAAATAGCTTTTATACTAATAAACAACTTATAACCTCATAAAACCGAAAATTAACAATTTACACCCAATCTTTGTTATTTTTGCAAAAATGACATTTGTAAGGTTCTTTGGTTTTGTTTTTCACTTTTTAAACTTAAGGACCCTTAGATCTATGATGTATGTTGTTTATTATGTTTTTTTGTTTATGATTCTTTCACCCTTTTTGCTATAGATCTCGAAATATAAAAAATATTACATATTATCACAATCAAAAAACTAAAGAATTCACATATAGCATACAAACACACATAGATCATCACATTATACTTGTATTCTCCCCCCCCCCCTCCCTAAAAAAAAATAAGTAAAAACCGAAAACAAGGGGGTATGAACTCACCTTGCTTAGTTATTCTCGGTTTGAAGAAGAATTGGAAGAGGTTGAGGTGATTCTCGGCCCTAGCAAGTTTCTTGAGAGGTCTTTGGGCTTAGATGGGTTCTAAGAAGCATGATCATGAATTTGCATGAGTTAAGACAAGATTTTTGATGAAATATAGAAGTTAAGCCATGGATTCAAGTAAAGAATTACCAAGAATGATGATATTAATTGAAAAACTCCTTGAAGACACACACCAATGCTCGAAAATTTGGAGAAAACGGAAGAGTTCTTGAGAGTTTTCTTGTAAGAGTTTGATCAAAATGAAAATGGTGGTGGTGTGTGGTGCTCTCGGCATAGATAAGGAGAGAGAGAGGGGGGGGGGGAATGAGCTTGCCTTGAAACTTGAACTTGGCATGGATACATGAGGGATATAACTAAGATGTATGTTGGATAATCATGAGGTGTCAACATAAAAGTCAACTCTCTTAATCTTTTTTTTTTTGTATATATCTAGATGGGCCGAGAGAGAGAGAGAGAGAAAGAAGAGGGATGGAATGGGCCTTTAATGCTTGGTTTCAATAATAGGAGGCTCATTTTGATGGTTTTCGGCCCATTGGGCCCTTAGAGGTGTTTACGACCCAATTAGATTAAAAGAATGGGTTTCATAGCCCATTAAAGCTAATTAGGTTAATTATGGCCCAATAAGGTAGACCAATTCATTTTTGGATACATCATAGCTCAAAATGTTAAATTTCATGAAAGTGGGTCCAATTAGGGCCCATTTAAGGGTCATAAGCCCAAAATAGTCAAATTGGAAGTTTATTGGCCCATTAGGCCCAATAAGGAAATCCTAGTCCATAATGGACTTAAACCGAGATTTTTATGGTTTCCAATCTTTTGTTGACCATTTGAAGTGTTTGCATAGAGTGTTTGATGGAATTTCGTTGTCACTGAATAATCATCATGCATACTTTCAAGTTTTAGCCACAAATGTTACTCTTGTTAATGTAACAAAAAAAAACCCTTAGAATTCCTAGTTGTGACAGTTGGCACCTTTGAGTGTACAATCGTAGTCTGTAGTTATAACGAGAGTTTCCTAGAGGGAGAGCGGGATTTTTTGTATAGATTTATAAGGGGTGACTCCCAACGCCTTAGTTGTTCGCTACAGCTAGACTAGGCCAGTCTAGGGCGACAAAACCTTGAGCAAATACCGACATTTGGAAAAATGCAAAGACAAGCAACCTAGTCATTATCATGCATGGTTATAACGGCTCATATAGAGATCCAATACCAATTTAACATTTTGGAGATTAACCCTTCGATTGTGTTAATACAAAACAACTTATTTAACGGTACAAGAACCTCGACATTATTATAAATAAGAAAATATCGGATTTTCTGGGGAAATATTAATATTCAATTATCACTTACTTACAATACAAAGAAATCTCAACTACATTCATATATGTTACTACTGTGAAATTCACACATGCATCTATACTTGATTTTCACATCATTTTCAGACATTTTACAGAAAAGATCGGATTTTCTGGGTTTTTACAAAAGATACAAACACTTTTGTTCAAACATACTTACGAACTCACCAACATTATATATGTTGACCGTTTACAAAATAAGTTGTATTCTCAGGTAATCGGTAAGCAGGAAGATTTTCAAGTGTGTATGGATTTATTTTGTGTAACATCACTCATCATACTATTAATACTTTGAATTATGTAATTTATAACAATGTACTTGATGTGAACAATGTTGGTTGTTATATGTAATGTTGGTGTTGAATGTGTTATGTTTCATGTAAATTCATTGTGATAATAATTCAATTGTTAGTCACACGAGCCCCTGGTCGTTTCCACTGTCTGGTTCGGGGGTGTGTCAGGTTGGTATCAGAGCAATGTTTATAGTGAACTAGCATATCTAACCATACATGATATGCAACTATAAACACAATGAGACTAAATAACTCTGAACAAAACAAAAATTTCACACTTATGTGCGCATATTAGAATAATAACCTAACAATATTTAATAAAAAGCTTTTGGAGGAAATTGAAAACTATGATTAAACCTGGGCAGTTATGTACTCATATTAGGGATAAATATAGCCTGATCAGCTATATTTATTCAGAATATGACCAACATGTTTTCATGAGTAATCATAGCGGGAAATGAATCCAAAATCCTACCTCACTCTCCAATAACTATAGGGAACCCAAACCTAAAAAATTAAAATATACTATAGGAATAATCAAAACATGACTTATTCCTGCGCCCTCATGTAGTCACCATGGATGTTGATCAGCAAGGAGTAAATTTTTATCAATCCCTAGTGGCTCATGGGATGCTTGAGGAGAATCCCGAAGAAGAACAAGGGAGAGCCCCTGGCATTGGGCCCGACGAGTACACTGATACAGACTATGAGTTTGATAGGACTGATGGAGACATGGAGGAGGATGGGGACGCAAATGAAGCCCCTGTCGAACCACCTACCGATGAGGCACACCAGGACCACCCTGCTCCACCAGGAGATGCCGTTGGTGAGGATCGTTCTCTAGAAGCAGAGGTTGCCACACTTCGGCAACAACTATTTGCTATGGAGGCACGAGCCGTGCAAGCTGAGCAGGAAAGGGATGAGGTCATCGGAGAGATGACCGAGATGGCTCAGTTTTTGGCACAACATTTTGGGATATGATTTCGCTACCACCATTAGGAACTTCTCAGTATGATCGGGATCAATAGTATATCTTATTACTATTAGGTTTCTCTTAGGTGTACTATGCTATGCATTATCGACCTTATGTTTAAGTGATCACACTACTCATAGGGTTGTCATGCTGCCGGATTTTGTATTACTCCATGTACCGTATGCCTTCTGGAAAATTTTCATGTATCAAAAAAATTAGTATTAATGAAAATGCTTTATGTTTTTATCATGATGTTGTTAACTGCTATGTGTATTATTTCTTGTTTTATGTAAATACACAAAATTACTTAAATACACACTCGATACACCTAGCATATGGGATTCCAAACTCTCAAAACAACATGCACTCAACATCTTTCCGTTCTGTAACAGAAAGATGCCTCAGAGACCCAACCGTGGAAACAACGCAACACCGACCCTACCTGAGATAAACTCAGTTGCATTCCAGGCAGCAATGTCCGCTGCGGTCACTGCGACACTTGCACAGATTCGCAATGGAAACAATGAAGAAGGGAACGGACAAGGAACCAGAAGCACAAATCCAGGAAAAAACCATGGAGCCGCTCGAGCATGTACCTACAAGGACTCCACCAACGCCAAACCTCGAACCTGTAATGGGACAGGAGGCATAATAGCCCTGAAGCGATGGATTGAGAAAGTAGAATCCGTTTTGAAATATGCAGGTTTCCAGATGAGTGTAAGGTCATGTTCGTAGCCTGCACATTCATTGATCAAGCCCTATCCTGGTGGAATGGCCACATAGAGGCCATGACACTCCCGGTGGCGAACGCGATGCCCTGGGAAGAGCTTAAAGAAATGATGCTGGATGAATACTGTCCAAGAGGCGAAATCCAGAAGATGGAATAAGAGTTGTGGAACCTCACGGTTCAAAACTATGATATCGACGCATACATATCTAGGGTTAGTAAGCTATCTCTTCCGTGTCCCTCAGAAGGGAAAAAGATTGAGAGATTTATCTGGGGATTGAATGCACCTATCCAAGGGAATGTCAATTCAGCAAACCCTGAGACGTTTGATAGCGCCAAGAGATTGGCCAAGAAATTGTATGATCATGGCAAGAATAAGGGTGCCAAAACAGTAGAAGCGGAGGTCAAGAAAGAAGGTGAGAGCAAGAAAGGGAAAAACAACAAGCGAAAGGGAAAGCAAAACTCAGAATCAACTAAGAAACAACAAACAGTGACTGTCCACGCTGCAACTCAAGCTTCCACCACACCACATGCTCCAGCCTCATCCATGCCAAATGCTCCAAAGCAGTATTCAGGAAATCTCCCAAGTCTAACGAATGCAACTTCCACCTTCACGAGGAATACAGAGAGATGATTTGCACAAGGTGCAACCGGAAGGGCCATACAACATAGTATTTTAGGGCTCAACTTCAACTAAACCAGATGCCAAACAACAACAACAACAACAACAACAATAACAACAACACCAATGTTGAGGCCAATTATACCTGTTACGGATGTGGGACATGATTGGTCCGTTAAAAATTCATAACTTTTTCATCCGACGTCCGTTTTCGTCTGTATTTTTATCGTTACTCTACTATTAACAAGATCTTCGATTATCGTTTAGGTTGTGTTGGCTAAAAACCGCTCGATCTATTATTCGAACTTCGAGCTGTACACTGCTAAGCCGAAACTTCGAAAAATCATAACTTACACTTACGAAGTCAGATTTGGGCATTCTTTTTATGGACACTCTCGGTTTAACATATTCTACAAATTTCATTTAGATCGCTAAGGGTAAAAGTTGCTCTATCATAAATTCACTATTTACGCTTCCCGGTGCCATGCCGGTTCCGTCGCGAAACTTCGACGGGTCATAACTTCTTCGTTATAACTCGGATTTCGGCATTCTTGATATCCCCGGAATCCTTGTTTCGACCACTACAACTTTATGTAAATATATCGGGTTTATGTTACACTTTAATTTTGACGTTTATTTTTATTCTTTGTTTATTAGACATTTATAAACAAGCAATAAGCATATAAAGGCACATAATTCGCATAATACTCAAATTGGAAACATGGACCACGGGGTGTACACTGCTGAGCTCGGCAGGAAGTTGCAGTCTATAAGCCACTGGACCGATTCGACAAGAATCTCGAATGGTCCAATGTACCGTGGGTTTAGTTTTCCCCATTTCCCGAAACGAATCACCCCTTTCCAGGGAGAGACCTTTAACAACACCCGATCCCCGACTTGAAATTCCAAGGGATTTCGCCGTTTATCGGCGTAGCTCTTCTGTCGGTCTCGTGATGCTAGTAGTCGAGATCTGATTTGAACTATCTTCTCTGTTGTTTTGCGTATGATTTCTATTCCTGTTAATGCATTGTTTGTTGTCTGTCCTCTTGATAGCTGAGTGTCACCCACCTCAGCCCAACACAACGGTGATCTACATTTACGCCCATATAATGCTTCAAAAGGAGCAACTTTTATGCTTGAGTGATAACTGTTGTTGTACGAAAACTCAATTAAAGGCAAGTGGGTATCCCACGACCTTCCAAAGTCTATCACACATGCTCAAAGCATATCTTCAAGTGTTTGAATGGTTCGATCACTTTGACCATCCGTTTGTGGGTGGTAGGTGGTGCTCATGTCGAGTTGTGTTCCCATAGATTTCTGATGCGATTGCCAAAAGCGTGAAGCAAATCTACTATCTCAATCTGAGATAATAGATATTGGTACTCCATGGAGTCTCATGATTTCCTTGATGTAGGTTCTCGTCAATCGTTCCATCTTGTATGATTCCTTTATTGGCAGGAAATGAACGGATTTTGTCAACCTGACGACTATTACCCATATGGTATCCAATCCTTTTATAGTCTTGGGTAATTTGGTCACAAAGTCCATAGTAATCCTTTCCCATTTCCACTCGGGTATTACCGGTTGTTGTAATAGTCCGAAGGGATTATGATATTCTACCTTCACTTTAGCGCAAGTAAGGCACTTGCTAACGTAAGTGGCGATTTCTGCCTTCATGTTAGGCCACTAATAATGTTGCTTGATATCCAAGTACCTGAAACCAAAACTGAAAACCGTAAGCACGAAGCTTAGTGAGTTCCCCACCCTACCACATCCCATGCATAACCACATACTGTACATACTGGGCCACACCCGCTATCATTGGGCCTCGCCCGCTACAACGGCCCCGCTGCTCCAGGCCCCTCCAAGCTTCGAGCCCCACTCGGATACAGATCTGTTTCGCTTAGGCCTCGCCTGTCACTGGGCCTCGCCCGCCAACATATACTAACACATAACATATCACAACACATAAACTAATCATATGCTACCGAATCCTGCTCTAAAGGCCTCGCCTATCTTGGGCCTCGCCCATGTCCTGCAACTGGTGAGTCATGGAACCCCATCCACACTCCTACTGGTAGTGAGATACGGGTCCAACCCACACTCACTCTTTCCCTAACTTGGGCCTCTCCCCTGTTATGTTGCTAATGAGATGTGGAACACCATCCACCCTCTGCTATTGGTGAGGTACGGGACCTCGCCCACACTCACCTCCCTACCAGACACATATATGTATCACACAGACAACAAGTATAAAACTATCATATAAACCATTCCTTGGGCACCCGCCCGCTATCATTGGACCTCGTCCTGAATATCATACTAGCATACTGTGCCTAGGGCTAACCCCCGGGTCTTCTACTCATAACTACATGGGTCGGCATTGTGGCCTTAGACCCATTCACACAAAGGGAAACTCACCTGTAATTGCTGATCTTGCTGATAACCCTCTCTAGTTGCTGCCTGGCAACTCTGTGAACTCCCGCTCCACTAGCTCCCCAAGCTACCAATATCAATGCAACACTTAGTCTAACTGTCCCCCGAAAGTCGACTAAATCAACTTTGTTTAAAGTCAAAGTCCTGGTCAAGGTCAACCTTCGAGGACAACCCTACTCGCTGAGTCAACCTACTGACTCGCCGAGTTCATATGCTTAGAGTCTTTCCAATCTCGACTCGACTCGCCGAGTCAGTCCATGACTCGTCGAGTCTACCGATTTCCGAGTCCTGACTTGTCCAACTCACCGAGTCTCCACTCGACTCACTGATTCGAGTCTCAACTAGAAGGGTTTGGGGTTTTGCGTCCTGACTCGCCGAGTCCAAGAACCGAGTCCAAGAACAGACTCGCCGAGTCCAAGGCAATCTTCATCCGACTCGACGAGTTGTTTATCCCACTCGTCGAGTTCCTCCTAATCTTCATGCTACTCGCCGAGTCCACTCAAAGGACTCGCCGAGTCCATTCAGATCTTCATACATGCAGAGGGCTTTTGAGTCATGCATGGACTCCAAACTGTAGATCTACCCTTCCCAAGCCTATTCCTCACGTAAAGTTGAAAACTTTACGTGTAGAGAAGGAGATCTAGGCTAAACACACCATGAACTAGGGTTTAAGGCAAGGAGGCTCTATAATCAACTCAAGGGCAGTTACTTTATGCTTCACAAGGAAAAAATGTGTTTAGATCCGAAGTGGCAACCTCAGATCTGGTTTCTAACTCATATGAATATCTAAACATGGATTAAAAAGCCCCAAAACTCACAACTAGAATAGATCTAAATGAAGGAAACGAATTCGTACCTTCAATAACTCAGAAAGGTTCCACAAAATCTGGATCTAAGGCCAACCCTTGACGCTTCAATGATTTCCCCCCTTCATTCTTCCTTCAAATCACCCAAAAATGGCTTGGAAGCTTGAATGAGAAACAATGGGGCTTAGGGTTTGGTGTTCTGGGTGAGAGAGGCAGTAAAGGAACCCTAGGGGAGAGATTGAGACTTTTAAATAGGCCCCAAGTCCCGGATTTAGGGTTTTCCTCGCTCAAACCAGACTCGCCGAGTCTACTTAGCCGACTCACCGAGTCGGTCACTTACTCCTTGACCCGGATCCCGCTCGGACTTGCCGAGTTCCTCCTTGGACTCGACGAGTCATCCCTTAAAATTAGGTTTTCCTTTCCTTTCTTGGCCTTCCTAACTTTGGGTGTTACATAGTGACCTTTACGACGTTCTTCAAGTGTCGGTTAAATGACATTTGTCACCCCAGGCATGCCTGCCTAACTGTAGCTAGCAGTTCAGATGTAGGAGTGTCAGTCCCGAATAGATCTATTCACAAATCTCACGCTCTCCCTCTAGGAGACTCTGGTTATACTATGATATGATTTAATCTTTACCCCGAAGGGTACAATCGAAGAGTTGTCTCACAATCATGTATTAACTAGTTTACGTATGGTTCTGTATTGTTCTCTTGTATTTGAATTTCGTTGTATATTGTATAAGGTAATAATAATTATTAAATGTTGTACTCATGTAGCAATGTATATCATAAACTAAATCTTTCCTAGTTTATAGGTTTACCCATTTATGTAATCTGAATTAGTAAAAGTTGTGTATTGAATTCCCTAAACTATACCATTTATAGTTTGCTTAAAATGTTATGTACTTGGTTTGTAAATCGTTCTATAAGTAATGCAATTATGTTTCCAAGATAAAAGTGTCCCTTATGCTCAACATAGTACAAAAGGGATGAAATATCTAAATATTTTATAAAACGTGGAAATCATTTGACTGTATCAATTGCATAAGTTTTAAAATTGTTAAAATCTATTGAGTTTGGCTTGTATTCCCCCTGAAAACACTAAAAATCATAAAAGCGTAGGGGTATGAACTCACTGTTAGTTGTGTGCAAGTGTCAAATTAATTAACTGGAAACGAAGACCCTCGAGTTGTTGTACGTGGCACTTAACGGAATCCTAAGAGCACTTAAATACATATACATATCTAAATTAGCGATTTCGTTAGATAAAGTGTTAGAAAAACACTTTCTTTTGGTTAAGGAATGTTATCGGGACTTGATTGAATTGAGGAAAGTGGGTTTTTAGTCTTATGCACCACTTAGGGAGTGTCTACGGCCGTGAATGGAGTTTACGGCCGTGAAGGGAGTTTACGACCGTGAACTGGTGTACAGCCGTGAACCGTCTCTTGAAAGGTGTACAACCTTTGAAGGTTTGAAGTGTGTACGATTGTGAACTAGTGTGCGGTCAATGAAGATTCGCAGATTTGACGGTTATACGGTCATACACTCAAGAACAAGGGTGCTGGAATCGATGAAAAACGTGTTCTAAATGCTCCAAACCTTTGAAGGTTTGAAGTGTGTACGATTGTGAACTAGTGTGCGGTCAATGAAGATTCGCAGATTTGACGGTTATACGGTCACACACTCAAGAACAAGGGTGCTGGAATCGATGAAAAACGTGTTCTAAATGCTCCAAATCAACTCCCAATGACGATTCTTGATGATTTTCAGAAGAATTAGGGTGTTTTAGGGGTGTACAGTCAAGAGTTTAGAGAGAGAAGGAGAGACTGTTCAGCCAGAAAAGTGTAAATGATGGGTGGGGTCTAGTATTTATAGGGGTTTTTGTGGTCGGTTATGGGGTCCACCCAACGTTGGCCGTAAACGAGTGTACGACCGTACACGGGTTTACGGCCATAAACTCACTTAGGGCGAAAACCGTTTGATTTTTCTAGAAAATTTGGGTTTTTCGCGCGATCTTTGGTTCCGACTCGTATAAAAATTTAATTATATAAAACTAGATGATTTTCTAAACGAAGAAGTTTGACAAGAAAATTTAATGAAAATTCAAATTTTACTAACGGAAATCGGATAACGGAAATGGAAAAAGCTTCGGGTTGTCACATCATCCCCCCGTTAAAGGGAATTTCTTCCCGTAATTCAGACACAAAATACAAATCATGGACCCAAAAATAGATGAGGGTATTTATGTTTCATGGAAGCTTCGGGTTGTCACATCATCCCCGCTTGGTATTCCAGCGAACCTTCACTATCTGGATACGACTTTGTTTCATTCATTTGACTTCCCGATCCATAATTTCTATGGGTTCTTCCACGAAGTGGAAGATCTCGTCTAGTTCGATCTCATCGAGTGGTATCACAAGTGTCTCATCGGACAGACGCTTTATTGAAAAATGTTTTTGTATGCGACCTTGTATGTGACCATCACTAAACTAAGATGATCTGTTTTTGTATTATCTAACAAATATTATCAATTATTTCAGGTTGCATGAATGCGTGATCAAAACGGAAAAGACGAAAACACGCGAATGACAGAAACACATAGACGAGAAAAATTAGCCTTGTGACTGAACAGTTCAACAATATATATATATATATATATATATATATTATACATGTATATATGTATTTATTATATGTGTATATATGTATTATATATAGATATGTTGTGTTGAATAGTTAAAACAAAGGAAAAGTCAACAAAGCATGGAAATGAGAAGCTAAATGAAGACCCACGTTTTTGCCTCCTACTCTACCACAACTTGCAGCCAACTCTTTCACGTAAACTCAAGTGCATGAAGATATTTCTTACTCATATATGTATACGTGAGTTTGTGTGTAAAAGTGTATGTGTTCATTTTTGTTAACTTGTAACACTTCCTAGAAACACTCCCAAGAACATCACCAATCTTTATCTTCTTCAAGAACAAAGACAAATCCCTGGAGAAAATGAAGAACACCAAGATCATCAACAATGAAATGAAGAACACCGCCAACCATCTTCATCTTCTTCATTGAAACTCAAGGTTCTTCATCTTCACTACCGTTTTTCATCACACCATACACCACCAAACACTTCCCTTACATAAATACACCAAAACACAACCATGAAACAACCCAAAACTTTCTACATCAAGATCAACCACAAATCCCATCACTATTCATCATCATCTTCATAGAAATTTCATCACCATCACCACCTTATATCAACCTCCTTCCAACCTCTAAACAACCTTGAAACATCCTCAAAACACCATAACACCATTACCTTAGCCAAAATATCACAAACAAAACTTACATTCAAATCAAAAAATTCTCGAAATTGACAGCTGCGTGAACACGGCCCGTGTTCAACATGCCTTATATCAGACCCGGCCCGTGTACTCTTCTGTTTGCCTCTGTACTTCAACACGGCCGCGTTCAAACCATGCCTAAATCCAACACGGCCCGTGTTCAGCATCATTATCAAGAAAACCCTCCAAAACCCTCCTAAACCTTCCTACACGACCCGTGTCACTTGTGCCTTATCTTACACGACCCGTGTGCATGTTGATACCCAAAAATACCTCAAATACAAATACATAAATTCATGTATTTTGTACCCTTTTGTAAACAACTTTTTTTACATAAAACCGGGCTTTAAATGAACTTTTTGTTACTTATCCAATGTCGGATTGATCTTTGAACAAATATCGACCAGTCATTCCAAGAGTCCCAATATCGACCAGTCATTCAAAGAAAAACTATCGACCAGTCGTTCCAAGAGTCCCAATATCGACCAATCATTCCAAGAGAGCAAATATCGACCAGTCGTTCCATGAGTCCAGTTCAGTCAATTTATAGACGAACCTACTTGATATATATTTATATACTTATATATTTTATTATAGCATTATGTCATTTAAATACAGTCATTTATATTATTTATAGTTTTACGTCATTTAAATACAGTCATTTATATTATTATAGCTTTTAGTCATTTATAGCTTTCATATTTATACTTATTCCGCAATTATTATTCTTTATATATATATATATATATATATATATATATATATATATATATATATATATATATATATATATATATATATATATATATATATATATATATATCTTCATATTATATCTTAAACTTATATATCTGTCACACAGTAACTCGTAACCGAGCCTTTTGTTGTGGTGATCAGATTTTTATGTTAGAGTTTATAAACCTTCCATAAGCTTTTCTTTAAATATTTCATTTTAATATCACTTGTTCAAAATTCTTTCAAAAAATGTCTTTGGCAAATTACTCCAACATGAAATCTGTCTCCATTGAAAATAGCTTAGGATCTGGTTCACGGGCACCCATACTTATTCCTGAAGAGTATAATTCATGGGTTGGCCGTATGAATCTTCATCTTAACGCTATAAATGAAGATATCTGGAAGTGTGTAGAAGGAACATATATTACTCCTGAAAATATGGCTACTCTTGCTACAAATCAAGCCACTCAAACCGATATCATAAGAAAGTTGGAACTCCAAGCCAAAAAAGGAACTTGTGTCTGGAATACCTCACAGTATTCTAAGTCAAATGGATGACATTATGCTGTTAACCGCAAATTAAATTTGGGAAAATTTGAAAAATCGTTTTTGTGGAAATAAAAGATTTATCGGAAACAAAAGAACATCTGTTTTGAATGAATTCGATAATTTCAAAATTCTTTCATCAGAAACCATCCATGATGCTCACGATAGGTTCAATCTTATTATGGTCAAAATGAACAATTTAGGTATCAAAAAGACACAACACGAGATAAATCTCATGTTTTTAAACAATCTTTTCGAAAGCTGGAAAATGGTTAAACTCATTATTCAGGGAAATCTAGCTATTCATACAGAAACTTTGTATAATTTGTATGGAGAACTTCAATCGTATGAATCCTCGATTGACCCCCCAACCACTATAGCTTTTGGAGGACCACTTGCTCTTGTGTCCATAACTTCACAAAACCAAATACCTTTCAATGATCAAAACTTTAATCATTTTAATCTGGCTACATCTTTTCAAAACCAAACCTTACAGTCTGATTCGAATAATGAAGCATATTATCAACAATTGTGTGCATTGGTTGCAAACACAAATATTCAGAGATTTGTCCCAAATCATGGTCAATCAAATCTTAGAGCAAACTTTCAAAACAGACCATCCTTTGGACAAAATAATTCAGGGTTTCAACCAAGACCATCTTTTGGACAAAACAACTCAGGTTTTCAACCTAGACCTTACTTTGGACAAAATTCTCAAAGACCTTCCTTCCATAATAACTCAAACCAAGGTTTTCAAAAACAGGGATTTCAAAACGATCCCAACTAAGGTCATAATCACAATCCAAACAACAGTTTTCAAAATCAAAACAAAGGTTTCCAAAATCAAGGTTACAACAATCAAAACAATGGCTTTCAAAACAACCAAAAATTTGGATTCCAATAAAACCATTCTCAGCCTTCCCAACAAACCCAAACTCAAGCACCTAAAAGACTTCCGGTTAAGAGTCAAAAGGATGAAAGTGATGAAGAAGTGATCATTTGTCACAACTGCAAAGGAACAAATCACTATGCCAAAGAATGTCGAGCCAAAAACAAAACCAAAATCAAAGACTCAGCATACTATGCTCAAAGAGCCAATGAACTGAAGA
This sequence comes from Lactuca serriola, assembly GCF_051521515.1. NCBI lineage: Eukaryota > Viridiplantae > Streptophyta > Magnoliopsida > Asterales > Asteraceae > Lactuca > Lactuca serriola. Next base: position 122,284,523 of record NC_136412.1, read on the forward strand.
AATTGGAAAACCAAGAAAAACAAAGAGCATTGATGGCAATCCATGAACCAAGCATGGAGTACTGGCCAACTTCTGATGACGAAGCTAACAATGAACCAGCACAATCAAACTTCTGCTTTGTAGCTGGTGTTGACATACCTTTAAGAGCTCCAAACGTCATAGAACAAGTATGGTCTATGATCTCTAAACTTGGTTTTTCCAAAACAATTTTTGAGTCCAACACAACCAAAATTGAGAAAAGTCTAGAAGCTGATCTCAAAACATATCATGACACAATGGTCAATTATGATATTTGCAAATCTGAGTTACAAACCTTGCAACTCAAATTTGGAGAATCAACAAGAACAAAAAGCAAATTGGAAAGAGACGTTGAAAGAAAATCAGAAGATTATAATCATGTCTTGGAACAATTAAATCAGACCCTAATTCAGAAAAGGGATTTGGAACTAAAAAATCAGTCAGTCATTTCTTTTGAAATAAAAGATGTTTTAGAACTGGAAATCCTTTAGTTGAAACATGACTTTCAAGAATCAACTGACAAATACAATGTTTTAAATGAAAAACTGACCGATTCTTTAAAATAAATCAATTCTCTTAAAACCGAGAATAAAAGACTGATATGGAATATGGATTCTATAAAAGTTGCTAGAAAACTAAGTGATGATATTTTCAGCAAGGCAAACACCTTAGGAACTGGCAAAATTGATACGAATTACAAACCAGGAATTGGAAGAGAATCCTTTGAAATTGAACAAGCAAAACAGGAAAACATGACGAATTGTGAAAACTCTGAATCAACTCTACTAGATCTTTTCACATCTGTTAATGAGGAAGATTCAGATAACGAAACAGTTATCAACTGTAGCCCAGATGATACTGCTTTCATTGTTTCCAAAAAGTCTTTCAAAAGAGTTGTAAACTCTGAAACAGACTTTGCTAGTTCTTTAACTCACCAAATCAAACATACCGACGGAACCACTAAACATAAAAACCTTTTGAATGGAGAAAATTTCTCTTATGAGGATGGTAGTACTTCTGTACCAACTGCTTTTCCTACAATGAGTTCATCAATTGTTGGAAAAACAAGTATGGGACAAAAATACTCCAAAAAACAACAAACAAGCAAAAAATCCATTCAAGTCACCAAAACCCCACTTATCAAGCCAAACGTTTTTGACAACCAACCAAAGAAACTAGTTCAACCTTACGACATACCTCATAAACAGGTTTCCAAACAAAAACCAAAACCTTTTCGAAAACCTTTTGAGAACCGCTTTCAAGATATCACTTATCATCATTCAAGGAACTTTCAAAAACAATCACATCAAAAAGTTTCAAACCATCATCATCAAAAAGGTTTTCAAAACCGCCAATCACATCCCAGTTATGAAGAAAACTTTTCAAAAAAACCTTCACATCTAGGATATCTTTCACCAAATCACAGATCTTATCAACCCACAGATTTTCAAAAACAAATCACATTCTGGGTAAACTTGATAAATGAAATCAAACCTTAACCATTCCATCCTCATAAACCAAACTCTTACAACAACACAAAGTTAAATGCTAGAAATTCATTAAGCAAAGAACCCAAAATAACAAGTGACAAACCAGGACTCTTTCAGATTTGGGTACCTAAACTTTATGTCTGATTGCAGGTACTTAATGCTAGAGAACCCAATGGTGATACATGGTATATTGATAGTGGCTGCTCCAAGCATATGACAGGAAACCAGAACTACTTACGTGACTTCAAACCTATACAAACCAATCAAGATGTTACCTTCGGCAACAACATGACAGCAAACATCAAGGGTTATGGAAACATAATAAATGTTAATTTCACCATAAATTCGTCGATGACCTGAAACACAACCTCATCAGTGTTTCTCAATTGTGTGATAACAATCTTGAAGTTTTGTTCACCAAACAACGAAGCTTGATCATGGACGCCAAAACCAAAGATGTTATAGTTGATTATGACCGTGTCGGAAATATGTATCCACTTGACATGGATCTTATCTATGGTAAACCCGATATATGTCTGCTATCTAAAGCCCCAGCAGATATTAGTTGGTTATGGCACCGCCGCCTTTCCCATCTAAACTTTAGGTACATCAACAAACTGATCGGTGATGATCTTGTTCGAGGGCTACCACTTCTGAAGCTTGATAATGAAACTCTTTGTGTCGCATGTGAAAAAGGAAAACTTTCCAAATCCACTCACAAAAGCATCTCAGAATCTAGTGTATCTGAGCCACTAGAATTGTTGCATATAGACTTTTGTGGCCCTGCCAAAACCCAAACCATATAAGGGAAGAAGTACATTCTTGTTGTCGTTGATGGTTTCTCGCGCTTTACTTGGGTCTTTTTCTTAAGACTAAAATCAGAAGCACCTGAAGAGATGATCAAATTCATTAAACAAATCGAACTCAAGCTCAAACGACCTGTTCGAAGAATCCGAAGTGATAATGGTTTAGAGTTAAAAAAAAAGACTCTAGATTCATTTCTCAAAGACAAAGGAATTGAACATAACTTCTCATCCCCATACACTTCACAACAGAACGACGTTGTTAAAAGAAGGAACTGGACTTTATGTGAAGCTACAAGATCAATGCTTATCTTCGCTGATCTGTCACAATACTTCTGGGCAGAAGCAATAGCCACAGCTTGCTACACTCAAAATCGTTCCTTAATCCATAAACATCTTCATAAAACACCATATGAAGTCATTAACAACCGAAAACCAAACATCAAATTTTTCGATATTTTTGGTTGTCGATGCTTCGTAAAGAACAATAAAGATCACCTTTCAAAATTTGAATCAAGGTCGGACGAAGGAATCTTCCTTGGTTACTCGTTTTCTTCAGCTGCTTATCAAGTACTGAACAAACGTACTAGAGTAATTGAAGAAAGTACCGATGTTCATTTTGATGAATTTTATATCAGGAAATTGGATCGTGAACATTTTGGTTCTAATATGATTGAAAATATTTTTCAAAATCCAATTCAACAAACACCTTCTCATGACATAGGCATTGAAATCGATCTTGATTTACTTTTTGAGCAACCAAAAACCGCTTACAATTCTGAACTTCTAACTACTTCAATTGACCCTACAGGAACACCCAGTGAAGTTATTTCACAAACAAACCAAAATGATGCAGATCAATTCGAGGGGGAACCACCAACACATACTTCGTCTTTGGAACAAACACCAAATCCTCCTTTGAACACCCTATCCGCAAATAGCCAAAACAATCACGATGCATCATTTATGGGGGAACCTTCAAACCTATTCCAATTATTATAGCGGAAGAGAATCACTTAATAAAGTGAACCAGAAATCATCCTACAGACCAAATCATCGGAGATCCCAACACAAGCATTCAGACTAGAGCCACATCCACAAATGAATGTTTATTTGGAGCCTTCTTATCCATGATTGAACCCAAAACCATACATTTTTCTATAAAAGATCCAGACTGGGTAAAAGCTATGCAAGAAGAGCTAGCAGAATTTGAAAGAAACGACGTATGGAATCTTGTTCCTACCCCACCCGATGCTACTGTTATAGGTTCAAGATGGGTATACAGAAATAAGACTGACGATCAAGGAGTCATTTGTCAAAACAAGGCACGTCTTGTGGTCAAAGGATATTCACAACAAGAAGGAATCGACTATGATGAAACATATGCTCCAGTTGCCAGAATTGAAGCAATTCGCATCTTTCTTGCATATGCTTCACATAAGAAATTCAAAGTATTCCAAATGGACGTTAAATGTGCATTCCTACATGGAGAGATACATCGTGAAGTATACAACCAACAACCACCAGGTTTCGAAGATCCCAAATTTCCAGATCACAACTTTAAATTGCAGAAAGTTGTCTATGGCTTGAAACAAGCACCTGAGCTTGGTACGCCACGTTTTCAACCTTTCTCGAAGAATAAGGTTTTAAAAGAGGTTCAATCGATCAAACCCTCTTTCGTAAAATCTGTAACAAGCATCTGTTAATCGTACAAATATATGTTGATGACATTATTTTCGGTTTTACTGATGAATCTTTAAGTGTTAAGTTGGTGGATCTAATGAAGAGCAAATTCGAAATGAGCATGATTGGGGAGATGACTACTTTTCTCGGACTTCAAATCAAACAGTCAACTGATGGCATTTTCATAAACCAAGAGAATTATGTCAAAAACCTACTCACTCGCTTTTTAGTGGACAAATCCAATACCGCAAAAACCCCAATGGCTTTTGGATACAAAATTAATCCAGAATTAAATGGCAAACCCGTTGACCAGAAAAGATATCGTGGAACGATTGGATCACTCTTATACCTCATTGCCAGCAGACCTGACATCATGTTTTCTACATGTGTCTGTTCCAGATACCAAGCAAATCCTATGGAATCCCATGTAGTTGCTGTGAAACGCATCTTCAAATACCTTAAAGGCACTCCCAAACTTGGCCTTTGGTATCCAGGTAAATCCGATTTTCAACTGAACACTTTCACCGACTCAGACTACGGAGGATGCAAGCTAGATAGGAAGAATACATCTGGTAGCTGTCAATTCCTAGGAGGTAAACGAGTGAGTTGGACTTCAAAGAAACAAACTTGTGTGTCCACATCAACAACTGAAGCTGAATATGTCGCTGCCGTTAGCTGTTGTTCACAAGTCATATGGATGCAAACTCAACGGCGTGACTGTGGCTTCAAAATCTCACAAATTCCCATATTTTGTGACTCAACCAGTGTAATTGACATTTCTCACAATCCCGTTCACCATTCCATGACAAAGCACATCGAAATTCGATATCACTTTATCAAAGACAACATTCAAAAGGGTCATATCGAACTACACTTCATCAACTCTGAAGATCAAATTGCCGATGTCTTCACTAAGGCTCTCGATGAAACAAAGTTTCAATACTTCCTAGGCCGTCTAGGAATGTTAAATCCAGATAACATCCATCCTTAAACTTTTACTTTTTGTTTGTATAAAAGTGTGTTTACTTTCATTCAAAAAGAAAATTCAAAAACAATTGAAAATTGCTTTCTTTTCAAAAATACCAAAAACATTCAAATAACCAATATTTCCAAAAACATTCAGATAAACAAATATTCGAAAAGATAATAAAAGACTTACCATAATAAGCTTTTATAGAACCTTGTGATTAATCGCCTCTTGACTTAATTTTTAGATGCTTATGCTCGATGAAGATTTTAAGTCATATTGATTCTCAATTGGAGTGAAGGTTCAAATCTCCTACTTTTCATAATGTATAGAACTTTATTTCCTTCATTTTTATTTCATTATTGACGATTTTAAAAAGGGACAAAAGGTTAGGAGGTTCAGATGAAAAAAAAACCCATGTGAGAATTTGTGCCTCGTCAATCTATATCACTGTGGAATTCATTTCTTGTGAGCTTAGGTGTGTCACTATTGCTTATAAGGTATATCCAAGTATACCTTGTTACAGTCTCATTTTTTCTTAGATATCAAAATGATCAGGGACGATACATTCATTTCTTACATACTAGACAAACTGTCTTTTATGCCACCAATCCCTACCTAGATATAAGCCAACCAAAAATGAAGTCTTGAGATCCCGTGATCCATCAACAAGAAAAGTCGAAACAAAAAAGGGATTTCAACAATCAATTATCAAAGAAAAATCTATCCACATCCAATCTTCAAAGATGAATCAAGATAAAGACGAATCAACAAGAAAGCCAAATCATTCACCGAAGAAAAACCATACAAAACAAAAATACTCTACATTTGGTATTTTCAAACAAACTTTTCAACCAAATGGTTATTTCAAAACAAACATCAAAAGATCCTTGATCTGTTTTTAATCATTTTTCACAAAAGAAGATATCTTAATCCTGCAAGACAGATACTCTCAAAAACCCAATTTTCTCAAATATAGCAAGTTCTCAATGCTAAAACAAAATATCTTTTTACAAAAATCGATATTGATCAACAAACAGAATACCATCAAAGAAGAAGCTACAACAACATTGGATTTCCCGGGATACTGTAGCCTTCATCACTAAAGAATCTTAGTTGCAAACTGCACTATGAAAATTGCTAAACCCCTCTACATGTATTTCCCGACGGAGAGAGAGTGAACGTTAACGGCATGAATGAAGACACCCATTGAGTAATGTCGAAACCAGTCTTATGTGATTGATTATCTGATAATGAGACTAAGTAACCTTTCAGGAAAAGCATAGCTGAACACCTCCAATATGAGTGTGAGTCGCCAGAGAGAGAGATATCACTCCTTTTTTAGTGATCATTAACTTGTTCTGCTGCCAGAACAACCAAACACCCAAGTGAAGTGTGAGCTATACCTATGAGCGTCCATCTGAATCGACCTGTTAGACCACTTTTCGTCATTAATAATGCTATAAAATCTTAGGAAATTTCTTTAGATACATATATGGCTACCCTTTGATAACCGAACCCGAGACTTTGATTCGGAAACAAATTTCTGAAAATCTTTTACATAAGATATGTTAAACCAATCACTATGTTTTATATATCTTATCTATTGAAAGTTTGAAAATCACAAACTTTCAAAATAATCACTATGTTTTATATATCTTATCTATTGACAAATCTTTTATCTCGAATCTTTAAAAGTTCTAAACTGTCAATATGATTAAATCATAACTGTCCTTATTCCAGCAATGATCACATAGGGGAAATTGTTGAAAAATGCTTTTGTATGTGACCTTGTATGTGACCATCACTGAACTAAGATGAACTGTTTTTGCATTATCTAACAAATATTATCAGTTATTTCAGGTTGCATGAATGCGTGATCAAAACGGAAAATACGAAAACACGCGAATGACAGAAACACATAGATGAGAAAAATTAGCCTTGTGACTGAACAGTTCAATAATATATATATATATATATGTATATATATATATATATATATATTATACATGTATATATGTATTATATATATGTATGTATTATATATGTATATATGTATTATATATAGATATGTTGTGTTGAATAGTCAAAACAAAGGAAAAGTCAACAAAGCATGGAAATGAGAAGCTAAATGAAGACCCACGTTTTTGCCTCCTACTCTACCATAACTTGCAGCCAACTCTTTCACTTAAACTCAAGTGCATGAAGATATTTCTTACTCATATATGTATACATGAGTTTGTGTGTAAAAGTGTGTGTGTGTTCCATTTTGTTAACTTGTAACACTTCCTAGAAACACTCCCAAGAACATCACCAATCTTCATATTCTTCAAGAACAAAGACAAACCCCTGGAGAAAATGAAGAACACCAAGATCAAACAACAATGAAGTGAAGAACATCAAAATCATCAACAATGAAATGAAGAACATCGTCAACCATCTTCATCTTCTTCATTGAAACTCAAGGTTCTTCATCTTCACTACCTTTGTTCATCACACCATACACCACCAAACACTTCCCTTACATAAATACACCAAAACACAACCAATTAAACAACCCAAAACCTTCTGCATCAAGATCAACCACAAAACCCATCACTATTCATCATCATCTTTATAGAAATTTCATCAGCATCACAACTTTGAAAACATCCTCAAAACACCATAACACCATTACCTTAGCCAAAACATCACAAAAAAAACTTACATTCAAATCACAAAATTCCCGAAATTGACAGCCGCGTGAGCACGGCCCGTGTTCAGCATGCCTTATATCAGACACGGCCTGTGTACTCTTCTGTTTGCCTCTGTACTTCAACACGGCCCGTGTTCAAACCAAGCCTAAATCCAACACGGCCTGTGTTCAGCATCATTATAAAGAAAACCCTCCAAAACCCTCCTAAACCTTCCTACACGACTCGTGTCACTTCTGCCTTATGTAACACGACCCCTGTGCATGTTTTTACGCAAAAATACCTCAAATACAAATACATAAACTCATGTATTTTGTACCCTTTTGTAAGCAACTTGTTTTACATAAAACCGAACTTTAAATGAACTTTTTGTTACTTATCCAATGTCGGATTGATCTTTGAAAAAATATCGATCAGTCGTTCCAAGAGTCCCAATATCGACCAGTTATTCAAAGAAAAAATATCGACCAGTTGTTCCAAGAGTCCCAATATCGAACAATCATTCCAAGAGAACAAATATCGACCAATCGTTCCACGAGTCCAGTTCAGTCAATTTGTAGACGAACCTACTTGATATATATTTATATACTTATATATATATATATATATATATATATATATATATATATATATTATAGCTTTATGTCATTTAAATACAGTCATTTATATTATTTATAGCTTTACATCATTTAAATACAATCATTTATATTTTTATTGCTTTCAGTCATTTATAGCTTTCATATTTATACTTATTCCGCAATTATTATTCTTTGTATATATATCTACATATTATATCTTAAACTTATATATCTGTCACACAGTAACTGGTAACCGAGCCTTTTGTTGTGGTGATCAGATTGTTATATTTCCAACAAATCAATATCTGAGCTGATATATAAAAGGAATAACATCCAACACACTTCTTTAGGTTCGACACATGAAAGACGGGATGTACGTTGCTAAGTTCTCGTGGTAGACGAAGTTTGTATGCTACGAGACTGTGACATCCCCATTTTTCACGGCCAGAAAAGACCAATTTGTTTATGCTTTGTTTAAAAATCAGAGTAATATTTTAAATAAAAGAGTTGCGGAATTTGTCCCTAAAACAAAATATGATAAAGATTTATCAAAGCATTTCTGTAGAAATATATTTCATTAAAAGACTCGGGATGTCATGTTCGATACAGATCAAAAGCATAAACCGTACAACATAAGCCTTACTCTATTATTTCGTATTTACAAGCCTATAATCCCTTATCTCTCATCCAAACATCTATGCTCACGCGCCATTACCTGTAATACAAGAATCTAAGTGGGTCAGGCTTGGGAGCCTGGTGAGCACATAGGGTTTTCAACCCACAATAAATAAATTTATTATTTTCATCAACCAAACAAACCCGATTACCCGTTCCTGTTATCCTCACTTTTCGTCCCTAAAACATTTAACATAAGGGACCTAGCCTAAGGGTTTTCATCGGGGTGACAACACATGCTTCGGGGGTTCCTTATCAATTCATGTCAAATAAGGCAACCATGTGGGGGATGGAGTACTGCTGGTGAGCACACAGTTCAAATAAACACCTACAAATTGCGAGCCTGCTAGCGTTCCACTGGACTGTCTAGAATAGTCTGTGATCGTCATCTATACTCTGCTAGATGACTGGATCATCATTATTTTATTTTGTCACACAGCAACTATTACATGTATCCATGTTTTACCCAACACATTTTGTAGATATAAAATACATATACAGTTTAAATCATTTAAAACATGTATAAAATTGTTCATCCAGCATAGATAGCAAGTATACAGATAATATACACACAACACGTAATTTATATAAAATACTTCATATCTATGTGTAAGATGAAAATAACTATGCAGTCACCTGTTAAGGTGGTGATTCGGTACTCGGAGCCTCGGGGACCACTAGGGTTTAGTTTAATATTCACCAATACTAATTAATAGTCTAGATTTATCATTAATTCAGAGTCTACTTCATGATATATCAAGTAAGGAACAACCAGGTAAGATCATATCGGAGGTAGGGTCCGTTTGGTATACGAAGTATAGTGTTTGGAAATCCCACTTTAAACACCTCACTTAATCACAACCTAGACATCATTCCCGTAAGTAGATCAATCGGTATAACGGCTTTGAATTTCTGATAAATCTTATTTATATGTAGTGTTTCTGTACCGAAAGACCCTTTCTACTTGGGACTTCGGGAGCCTCGGGGCTTCCTTTGAGTGCTAAGGGGTTTACCTAGACATAGGAGGGGGTTTGGAGTGGTAGAGAGAGAAAGAAACTAGAGATAGAATGTCACAACTAGCATTTTAGCTAGGAAATTCTATTCTCGTGTAATCATTCAACTATTATAAAACATATACCTTAAGTAAATATCACCTAGTTCTCATTTAAATGCACATTTCATGTTCAACAAAGAGTCTGAAAACCTTAAGAATCCCGGTTTAGGTCCATGTTGGACTAGAATTTCCTCATTGGGCCTAATGGACCAATAAGCATTCAATTCAATTACATTGGGCTTAGAAACCCTATTTGGGTTCTAAATGGACCTAATTCATAAATCTATATCATTTTGGACCATTTGGGCATAGAGTGATTCATTCTAACCCTAATGGACCTTATTGGGCAATAATAACTCCAATTAACCCTAATGGACCATAAAACCCATTCTTTTATACTATTTGGGCCGTGAACCATCAATAAGGGCCCAATACGATGAAAACTATTTATTAGGCTTCACAAACTCCAGCATAACCAAGAGTGGGCCAAGCTAATTCAGTTTCATCCATCTAAAGCCCAATTCTCGGCCCATGATAAAAAGAAGAAAGAAAAACAAAGGAGAATATTATGGTGCCACCTCAATAATACATGGAGGTAATCCATGCAAATTACCCCCTAAAAAAAATACCAAATCCAATACATCTATGCACCTATCACATCTTCATCTCTCTTCCCTCTCCTTTTTCTTCCACTCGGCCAAAGGTAAGCACACACATACACAACATCAAACTATCTCAAACACTCACAAGAACACTCCTTCCTTTCCTCTCAAATTTTCTAAGATCTAGGGTTGTTCAAGAAGATTTCCACCAAAAATCATCATTTTCTTGGTAAGTCCTTACATATCCAAGTTATATAACTTCATTCTCATGTTAGATCACTCCTTCTAAACAAATTTTTGGTGATCATACTCCTAGAAACCTCCTAAGTTCGAGATCCACTCAAGAAAGCTTGTTAGGACCAAAAATCTCTTCATCGCTTCTTCAAAACCGAAACATCAAAGCAAAGGTGAGTTCATACCCCCTTGTTTTCGGTTTTCATATGATTTTGGGGGAGAATACAAGTAAAATGTGTAGATCTATGTGTTATATGCATGTATTGTGTGATTTCTTAGTTTATTTTGTAAAATTGTGTTAGATCTTAATATATCTCGACATCTTAAGCAACATGGAGTAAAAATCCATAAACTAAGACACCTTATACATCGTTTTATCAAGTTAAAAGTGTTTATATGTTTAAGATATAGAAATTTAAAGCAAAAACCTTGTTAAGGGTCAAAATTGTCAAGAAAACAAAAGATAAGGGCAAAAAGTGACATTTGCGGTTTTTAAAGGATCAAACAGGTCCTACTTATATAAAAATGGATTTTTTTGAAAAAATGCTTTACAAAGGGCCAAAAATGTAAAATTTTAGCTTAATGGGCCTAATATTTGGGCCTCACGGTTTTGGGCCCAAATTTGCGAAAAATGAAAGTTTTGGGATTAAAAATGTTATTTGACCAAAGTTTGAGTCATAAATGTAAATAAACCAAATTAAGGGGTGAAAATAACATTTATTTCTAAATTGGACAAAAAATGTAACTTTTATCAAAATTGGGCCGAAAGTGTCAATTTTACAAACAGGGGGCTGAAAATGTAATTTTCTACAAAACTGGGCCATAAATGTCAAAACATAAATTTTTGGACTAAATCCGTGAATTTCTAAACATTTAGGACGAAATTACAATTTTTTATAAATTATGGACTACAGTGTTATTTTTACAAAACTTTGGGCCTTAATTGAAAATTTGAGGATTATTGGCCAAGAACGGCGTTTTTACAAAAGAGGACTTTTTATAATCAATTTGGTGAACCTCGAGCTAAAACAAACAACGAAACAATAACGAATGGGCGAAATACGTCGATAACAATTTTACTGGGCCTAATATTCACATTACATGGCCAATGGGCCTTAAGGGCCCACTCAAGTGTATATTGAGCCCAATATTTTCCATGACACATTTATTGGGCCTTGAGACCCATTTACATGTTAATTTGGGTCTGAGCTATGGGTCACATGTTTGTTGGGCCTTGATGGTCCATTTACATGCCTATTGGGCCTAAATTACCCAGTTACATGTTATTGGACCTTTGTGGTCCATTTAGATGCTAATTGGGCTTCGACTGAAATTCAAATGCTTAGTAGATCATAACTATACCTTTACATAATTAATGAACTTCATATACTTATATATGTACCTTTTGGATATGAAAATATACAACATACACGTAAACATTAAACATGGTACGAAAGGTTGAGAATCTAGTGAGACATGTTGGTTGGTGTCACAACCCGAACCAGACGACGGAAACGTCCGAGGGCTCATGTGACTTAAATTGAAAAATCATCACAATGAATATACATGAACAACACATACATCAACAACATTACATAGTACAACTGTCATTGTTCACATCAAGTACATTGTTTAAACATTACATATCCATAGCATAAATTGTTTAAGAGTCACAAAACATAACATAGTAACACACTTGGTATCTTTCTTCAACTTATCTGTTATCTAAGAATACAAGTTGTTTTGAAAACTTCAACATATATAATGTTGGTAAGTTCATAAGCATGTTTGATAAAAAAAATTGTTTGTATTGTTTGTAAAACCCAGAAAATCCGATATTTTTTGTACAAAAACTGTTTGCAAAGAAGATGCGATGATCCCATAAGTGCATGTGTATGTGATTTCGAACAAGTAAAAGTGATTGTTATTCAAAATTGATTATTGTATTTTAGTTGTTGAGTGTAGGAGTGAGTAAGGTTGTCCCCGCCCCCCCCCCCCCCTGGAAAACCGATGTTTTCCGACATAAATAGTATGACAGTTTTGTATTATTGTATCATCACAACAAATGAATATGATTTCCCATGATTACTTAGATGGTATTGGATCTCTATGTGAGTCGTTATAACCATGCACAATAATGACTAGTTCATCTGTCTTGGCATTATAGTGAATGCGGATATTGAATTAAGATTTTGTCATCCTAGACTGGCCGAGTCTAACTGTAGCAAACAACTCAGGCGTGAGGGAGTTACCCCGGTATCGATCTATACACAAAATCTCGCTCTCCCTCCAAGACTCTGGTTATAACTACAGACTACGACCGACACTTATTAGTGTCACTCGTTATTTCCCACTAAATCCAATTGAAATTGAATAACCTGGTTTAACAACCTGATTTATGTTTACTTGAATAAAAGGGTAAGCCTAACAGACGAAGAGAAGAGGGCAGCAGAGGCCCACTAATCATGTATGTTATTATAGGCTGTCGATTATGCGACAGACACGTTAGCCCATTACACATATAATTGGTTTGGACCTTACTAGCAATGCAAATGGGCCACTAAGGCCCAATAGCATGTTAAAGCCATTGGGAGTCCATTAGGCATGTAATTGGGTCACCTGAGGCCCAATAAACATGTGTGATTATATCGGGCCCAATAATCATGTTATTCGGCCACAAAGGCCCTATAGCACGTATAGAAGGTATTTGAGCCCAACCTTTGAATCGCTTACGTTTTATCGAGTTTAAGTTCGTATTGTTGGTATTTGTGGTATGCTAAAGGTTTATTCGCAATAACAAAATATCTTAATGTTTGATTTATAACGAAGTTTTCATTATATATATATATATATATATATATATATATATATATATATATATATATATATATATATATATATATATATATATATATATATATATATATATATATATATATATATATATATATATATATATATGACCATGCGTTATAAACTTGATATTTTTAACCAAAAAATTTGTAATCGTATATTTGGCCCAAAAACATTTAGATTGACCATTGTGGACCCTTTTTCTATAAAAATGGCAGTTTTAGTCCCTTTTAATGAAAATTGACATTTTTGGTCCTTAAACCATTTTTCTTGACATTTTCCACCCAAACTTTATTTGAATAGTAATTTCTATCCAAAACTATTGCATTTGTCATTTCCAGCCTTTATTTGTAAAAAGTTACATTTTTGGCCAAATTTCCGTGTTTTACAATTTTGACCCCAAAATCAAAAACTTTGCATTTTTAGTCCAATTTGGTAATAAATTCATTGTCAACCCCTGAAAAAGTTTATTTACGTTTTAAACTCAGAATTTGTTAAGTTTTCCATTTCAGCCCCTCAAGACTTCATTTTTTTCGCAACCTTGGGCCCAAAAACTCGTGAGGCCCAATTTGATGCCCAATATGCTAAATTTTATGTTTTTGACCCTTTTAAAGCTATTGTTTTCATAAAAATTAGCTTTTATACTAATAAACAACTTATAACCCTCATAAAACCGAAAATTAACAATTTACACCCAATCTTTGTTATTTTTGCAAAAATGACATTTGTAAGGTTCTTTGGTTTTGTTTTTCACTTTTTAAACTTAAGGACCCTTAGATCTATGATGTATGTTGTTTATTATGTTTTTTTGTTTATGATTCTTTCACCCTTTTTGCTATAGATCTCGAAATATAAAAAATATTACATATTATCACAACCAAAAAACTAAAGAATTCACATATAGCATACAAACACACATAGATCATCACATTATACTTGTATTCTCCCCCCCCCAAAAAAAAAATAAGTAAAAACCGAAAAAAAGGGGGTATGAACTCACCTTGCTTAGTTATTCTCGGTTTGAAGAAGAATTGGAAGAGGTTGAGGTGATTCTCGGCCCTAGCAAGTTTCTTGAGAGGTATTTGGGCTTAGATGGGTTTCTAAGAAGCATGATCATGAATTTGCATGAGTTAAGATGAGATTTTTGATGAAATATAAAAGTTAAGCCATGGATTCAAGTAAAGACTTACCAAGAATGATGATATTAATTGAAAAACTCCTTGAAGACACACACCAATGCTCGAAAATTTGGAGAAAAGGGAAGAGTTCTTGAGAGTTTTCTTGTAAGAGTTTGATCAAAATCAAAATGGTGGTGGTGTGTGGTGCTCTCGGCGTAGATAAGGAGAGGGGGGGGGGGAATGAGCTTGCCTTGATACTTGAACTTGGCATGGATACATGAGGGATATAACTTAGATGTATGTTGGATAATCATGAGGTGTCAACATAAAAGTCAACTCTCTTAATCTCTTTTTTTTTGTATATATCTAGATGGGCCGAGAGAGAGAAAGAAGAGGGATGGAATGGGCCTTTAATGCTTGGTTTCAATAATAAGAGGCTCATTTTGATGGTTTTCGGCCCATTGGGCTCTTAGAGGTGTTTACGACCCAATTAGATTGAAAGAATGGGTTTCATAGCCCATTAAAGCTAATTAGGTTAATTAAGGCCCAATAAGGTAGACCAATTCATTTTTGGATACATCATAGCTCAAAATGTTAAATTTCATGAAAGTGGGTCCAATTAGGGCCCATTTAAGGGTCCTAAGCCCAAAATAGTCAAATTGGAAGCTTATTGGCCCATTAGGCCCAATAAGGAAATCCTAGTCCATAATGGACTTAAACCGAGATTTTTATAGTTTCCAATCTTTTGTTGACCATTTGAAGTGCTTGCATAAAGTGTTTGATAGAATTTCGTTGTCACTGAATAATCATCATGCACACTTTCAAGTTTTAGCCACAAATGTTACTCTTGTTAATGTTTACAAAAAAAACCCTTAGAATTCCTAGTTGTGACAGTTGGCACCTTTGAGTGTACAATTGTAGTCTGTAGTTATAATGAGAGTTTACTGGAGGGAGAGCGGGATTTTTTGTATAGATCTATAAGGGGTGACTTCCCACGCCTTAGTTGTTCGCTACAGCTAGACTAGGCCAGTCTAGGGCGACAAAACCTTGAGCAAATACCGACATTTGGAAAAATGCAAAGACAAGCAACCTAGTCATTATCATGCATGGTTATAACGGCTCATATAGAGATCAAATACCAATTTAACATTTCGGAGATTAACCCTTTGATTGTGTTAATACAAAACAACTTATTTAACGATACAAGAACGTCGACATTATTATAAATAAGAAAATATCGGATTTTCTGGGGAAATATTAATATTCAATTATCGCTTACTTACAATACAAAGAAATCTCAACTACATTCATATATGTTACTACTGTGAAATTCACACATGCATCTATACTTGATTTTCACATCATTTTCAGAAAGTTTACAGAAAATATCGGATTTTCTGGGTTTTTACAAAAGATACAAAGACTTTTGTTCAAACATACTTACGAACTCACCAACATTATATATGTTGACCGTTTTCAAAATAACTTGTATTCTCAGGTAATCGTTAAGCAGGAAGATTTTCAAGTGTGTATGGATTTATTTTGTGTAACATCATTCATCGTACTATTAATACTTTGAATTATGTAATTTATAACAATGTACTTGATGTGAACAATGCTGGTGGTTATATGTAATGTTGGTGATGATTATGTTTCATGTATAGTCATTGTGATAATAATTCAATTGTTAGTCACACGAGCCCCTAGACGTTTCTGCCGTCTGGTTCGGGGGTGTGTCAGGTTGGTATCAGAGCAATGTTTATAGTGAACTAGCATATCTAACCATACATGATATGCAACTATAAACACAATGAGACTAAATAACTCTGAACAAAACAAAAATTTCACACTTATGTGCACATAGTAGAATAATAACCTAACAATATTTAATAAAAAGCTTTTGCAGGAAATTGAACACTATGATTAAACCTGGGCAGTTATGTACTCATATTAGGGATAAATATAGCTTGATCAACTATATTTATTCAGAATATGACCAACATGTTTTCGGGAGAAATCATAGCGGGAAATGAATCCAAAATCCTACCTTACTCTCCAATAACTCTAGGGAACCCAAAACTAAATAATTAAAATATACTATAGGAATAATCAAAACATGACTTATTCCTACGCCCTCATGCAGTCACCATGGATGATGATCAGCAAGGAGTAAATTTTTATCAATCCCTAGTGGCTCATGGGATGCTTGAGGAGAATCCCGAAGAAGAACAAGGGAGAGCCCCTGGCATTGGGCCCGACGAGTACACTGATACATACTATGAGTTTGATAGGACTGATGGAGACATGGAGGAGGATGGGGACGCAAATGAAGCCCCTGTCGAACCACCTAACGATGAGGCACACCAGGATCACGATGCTCCACCAGGAGATCCCATTGGTGAGGATCGTTCTCTAGAAGCAGAGGTTGCCACACTTCGGCAGCAACTATTTGCTATAAAGGCACGAGCCGTGCAAGCTGAGCAGGAAAGGGATGAGGTCATCGGAGAGATGAACGAGATGGCTTAGTTGTTGGCACAACATTTTGGGATATGATTTCGCTACCACCATCAGGAACTTCTCAGTATGATCGGGATCAATAGTATTAGGTTTCTCTTAGGTGTACTATGCTATGCATTATCGACCTTATGTTTAAGTGATCACACTACTCATAGGGTTGTCATGCTGCCGGATTTTGTATTACTCCATGTACCGTATACCTTCTGGAAAACTTTCATGTATCAAAAGAATTAGTATTAATGAAAATGCTTTAAGTTTTTATCATGATGTTGCTAACTTCTATGTGTTTTATTTCTTGTTTTATGTAAATACACGAAATTACTTAAATACACACTCGATACGCCTAGCATATGGGATTCCAAACTCTCAAAACAACATGCACTCAACATCTTTTCGTTCTGTAACAGAAAGATGCCTCAAAGACCCAACCGTGGAAACAACGCAACACCGACCCTACCTGAGATAAACTCAGTTGCATTCCAGGCAGCAGTGTCCGCTGAGGTCACTGCAGCACTTGCGCAGATTCGCAATGGAAACAATGAAGAAGGCAACGGAAAAGGAACCGGCAGCACAAATCTAGGAACAAACCACGAAGTCGCTCGAACATGCACCTACAAGGACTCCACCAACGCCAAACCTCGAACCTTTAATGGGACAGGAGGCGTACTAGCCCTGAAGCGATGGATTGAGAAAGTAGAATCCGTTTTGAAATATGTGGGTGTCCAAATGAGTGTAAGGTCAAGTTGGTAGCCTGCACATTCATTGATCAAGCCCTATCCTGGTGGAATGGCCACATAGAGGCCATGACACTCCCGGTGGCGAACGCGATGCCCTGGGAAGACCTTAAAGAAATGATGCTGGCTGAATACTGTCCAAGAGGCGAAATCCAGGAGATGGAACAAGAGTTGTGGAACCTCACAGTTCAAAACTCTGATAACGACGCATACATATCCAGGTTTAGTGAGATATCTCTTCTGTGTCCCGGAATGATCACCTTAGAAGGGAAAAAATTGAGAGGTTTATCTGGGGATTGACTGCACCTATCTAAGGGAATGTCATTGCAACAAACTCTAAGACGTTTAATAGTGCCGAGAGACTGGCCAAGAAATTGTATGATCATGGCAACAAGAAGGGTACCAAAACAGCAGAAGCGGAGGTCAAGAAAGAAGGTGAGACCAAGAAAGGGGAAAACAACAAGCGAAAGGGAAAGCAAAACTCAGAATCATCAAAGAAACAACAAACGGTGACTGTCCATGCTCCAACTCAAGCTGCCACCACACCACATGCTCCAGCCTCATCCACGCCAAATGCTCCAAATCCGTATTCAGGAAATCTCCCCAAGTGTAACAAATGCAACTTCCACCATCACGGGGAATGCATATAGATGATTTGCACAAGCTGCAACCGGAAGGGCCATACAACATAGTATTGTAGGGCTCAGCTTCAACTAAACCAGATGTCAAACAACAACAACAACAACAACAACAAGAATAACAGCAACACCAATGTTGAGGCCAATTATACCTGTTACGGATGTGGGAAACCGGGTATTTCCGGCGAAATTGCCCCAATGCAAACACTCAAGGGGCTGGAGCAGCAGGGAGAGTGCTGACACTGGGTCAGGGTGAAGCAGTGTGGGAACGTACTCTACAACTTTCGTTTAGACTCCGTCTGCTAATTTTGACTTTATTTTAAAAGTTATATTTTTAACAGGCCGGGACTAGGTTGGTCCGTTAAAAATTCATAACTTCTTCATTCGACATCCGTTTTCGTCTGTCTTTTTATCGTTACTCTACTATTAATGAGATATTCGATTCTCGTTTAGGTTATGTAGGCTAAAAACTGCTCGATCTAATATTCGAACTTCGAGCTGTACACTGCCAAGCCGAAACTTCGAAAAATCATAACTTCCTCATACAAAGTCTGATTTAGGTGTTCTTTTTATGGACACTCTCGGTTTAACATATTCTACAACTTTTGTTTAGATCTCTAAGGATAAAAGTCGCTCTATCGTAAAGTCACTACTTACGCTTCCCGATGCAGTGCCCGTTCCGGGTCATAACTTCTTCGTTATAACTCGGATTTCGGTATTCTTGATATCCCCGGAATCCTTGTTTCGGCCACTACAACTTTATGTAAATATATCGAGTTTATATCACACTTTAATTTTGACGCTTATTTTGATTCTTTATATATTACACATTTATAAACAAGTAAGAAGCATATAAAGGCACATAATTCACATAATACTCAAATATTTCATCTTTATTATCTCAAAAGATTTACAATAGTTGACCTAGACTATTGCATCATCTGATAATGCTTATCCCCGAAACCCGGGTGTTACAGGGATCGATCCTAGCAAGGATCTCGAATGGTCTAACCTATCTTGGATTCAGCTTTCCACGCTTTCCAAAGCGTATCATGCCTTTCCAGGGTAAGACCTTCAATAAAACACGGTCACCAACCTAGAACTCCAAGGGTTTTCTTCTCTTATCGGCGTAGCTCTTTTGTCTATCTCTTGAAGCCTTTAGTCATTCCTGAAAATGTACGATGTTTTCAGTAGTCTCTCGATTGATTTCTGGGCATGTGAGAGTACTATTGAGGACTTGACCCTTGACTAGCTGCGTGTCACCCACCTCAGTCCAGCACAGAGGGAATCTATACTTACGGCCATGAAGGACTTCGAACAACGTAGCCTTGATACTAGTATGGTAGCTGTTGCTGTAGGAACATTCGACCAAGGGTAAATGAGTGTCCCACGACATGCCAAAGTCGATGACGCAGGATCTCAACATATCTTCCAATGTTTGAATGGTTCTCTCACTCTGCCCATCTGTCTATGGATGGTAAGCTGTGCTTAAATCCAGCTTAGTTCCAAGAGCCTTCTGTAGTGACTGCCAAAATCTCGAGGTAAACCTACTATCTTGATCGGAGATAATGGATACGGGTACACCACGCAAGCGGACTATATCTCGAATGTAGATTTGTGTCAATCTCTCCATCTTAAAGTTTTCTTTGATTGGTAGAAAGTGGGCAGATTTAGTTAGCCGATCGACAATTACCCAGATGGCGTCGTGCCCACTTGAATCGTTCGATTTTCTTCCCTTCCTAAGTAATCATGCTATGGCACAACAGAGACAGTTCGCTAAACCTTGATATGTAAGCATCGATGTCGGAGTTTTGGACGGTTAGGTTCCATAACTCTTTTTTCCATTTTCTGAATTTCGCCACGCGGGCAGTACTCGATCATCAGCATTTCTTTCAATTTCGCCCACGATATGGCATTAGTTACGGGAAGAGTCATGGCCTCCACATGTCCATTCCACCAGGTGAGATCTTGAATAACAAATGTGCATGCTGCAAACTTCACCTTGACCTCTTTAGGGCAATCACATATCTCGAACACTGATTCCACCTTTTCAATCCATCTCTTCAGGGTTATCATTCCCCCTGTGCCATTAAAGGTTCGTGGCTTGGCGTTGGTGAAATCTTTGCAGGAGCATGTCTTGGTAGGCGCCTGGTTCATTCCGTTGTTTGAGCTTCCAGCCCCTTGCCCGTTTCCTCTACCATTGTTTCCATTGTGGATCTGCGCCAGTGCCGCTGTGACTGCATCAGATACGGTTGCTTGAAATGCAATTGAGTTGATTTCTGGTGGTGTCCGCCCGGGGTTTCCACTGGTAGGTCGTTGAGGCATCCTTCTATCATGGAACGAAAAGATGTTGAGTGCCTATAATTTTCGTGAGTTTGTGGTTCTAGAAACTAGGTGTATAGTATATACTTAAGTAATTTTACATATTGACATACAACATAGAAATATAGCACATAGCAGATAACAACATCACGATAGATCACATATTATTTTCCACTAATAATATCTGTACTTTGATACGTAATAGCCCTGAAGCAATGGATTGAGAAAGTAGAATCCGTTTTGAAATATGCGGGTGTCCAGATGAGTGTAAGGTCAAGTTGGTAGCCTACACATTCATTGATCAAGCCCTATCCTGGTGGAATGGCCACATAGAGGCCATGACACTCCCAGTGGGGAACGCGATGCCCTGGGAAGAGATTAAAGAAATGATGCTGGCTGAATACTGTCCAAGAGGCGAAATCCAGGAGATGGAACAAGAGTTGTGGAACCTCACGGTTCAAAACTCTGGTATCAACGCATACATATCCAGGTTTAGTGAGATATCTCTTCCGTGTCCCGGAATGATCACCTTAGAAGGGAAAAAGATTGAGAGGTTTATCTGGGGATTGACTGCACCTATCTAAGGGAATGTCATTGCAACAAACTCTAAGACGTTTAATAGTGCCGAGAGACTGGCCAAGAAATTGTATGATCATGGCAACAAGAAGGGTACCAAAACAGCAGAAGCAGAGGTCAAGAAAGAAGGTGAGAGCAAGAAAGGGAAAAACAACAAGCGAAAGGGAAAGCAAAACTCAGAATCATCAAAGAAACAACAAACGGTGACTGTCCATGCTCCAACTCAAGCTGCCACCACACCACATGCTCCAGCCTCATCCACGCCAAATGCTGCAAATCCGTATTCAGGAAATCTCCCCAAGTGTAACAAATGCAACTTCCACCATCACGGGGAATGCAGATAGATGATTTGCACAAGGTGCAACCGGAAGGGCCATACAACATAGTATTGTAGGTCTCAGCTTCAACTAAACCAGATGTCAAACAACAACAACAACAACAACAACAACAACAACAATAACAACCACACCAATGTTGAGGCCAATTATACTTGTTATGGATGTGGGAAAATCGGGTATTTCCGGCGAAATTGCCCCAACGCAAACACTCAAGGGGCTGGAGCAGCAGGGAGAGTGCTGAAACTGGGTCAGGGTGAAGCAGTGTGGGAACGTACTCTACAACTTTCGTTTAGACTCCGTCTGCTAATTTTGACTTTATTTTAAAAGTTATATTTTTAACAGGCCGGGACAAGGTTGGTCCGTTAAAAATTCATAACTTCTTCATCCGACATCCGTTTTCGTCTGTCTTTTTATTGTTACTCTACTATTAATGAGATATTCGATTCTCGTTTAGGTTGTGTTGGCTAAAAACCGCTCGATCTAATATTCGATCTTCGAGTTGTACACTGCCAAGCCGAAACTTCGAAAAATCATAACTTCGTCATACAAAGTCTGATTTAGGCGTTGTTTTTATGGACACTCTCGGTTTAACATATTCTACAACTTTCATTTAGATCGCTAAGGCTAAAAGTCGCTCTATCGTAAAGTCACTATTTACGCTTCCCGGTGAAGTGCCGGTTCCGTCGCGAAACTTCGACGGGTCATAACTTCTTCCTTATAACTCGGATTTTGGCGTTTTTGATATCCCCAGAGTCCTTGTTTCGGCCACTACAACTTTATGTAAATATATCGAGTTTATATCACACTTTAATTTTGACGCTTATTTTTATTCTTCATATATTACACATTTATAAACAAGTAATAAGCATATAAAGGCACATAATTCACATAATACTCAAATATTTCATCTTTATTATCTCAAAAGAGTTATAATAGTTGACCTAAACTATTGCATCATCAGATAATGCTTAGCTTCGAAACCTAGGCGTTACAGGGATCGATCCTAGCGAGGATCTCGAATGGCCCAACGTATCTTGGATTCAGATTTCCACGCTTTCCAAAGCGTATCATGCCTTTCCAGGGTGTGACCTTCAATAGAACACGGTCACCAACCTAGAACTCCAAGGGTTTTCGTCTCTTATCGGCGTAGCTCTTTTGTCTATCTCTTGAAGCTTTTAGTCATTCCCGAAAATGTACGATCTTTTCAGTAGTCTCTCGGATGATTTCTGGGCATGTGAGAGTACTATCGAGGACTTGACCCTTGACTAGCTGTGTGTCACCCACCTCAGCCTAGCACAGAAGGAATCTGCACTTACGGCCATAGAGGAATTCGAACAACGTAACCTTGATACTAGTATGGTAGCTGTTGTTGTAGGAACATTCGACGAAGGGTAAATGAGTGTCCCTCGACATGCCAAAGTCGATGACGTAGGCTCTCAACATATCTTCCAATGTTTGAATGGTTCTCTCACTTTGCCCATCTGTCTATGGATGGTAAGTTTTGCTTAAATCCAGCTTAGTTCCAAGAGCCTTCTATAGTGACTGCCAAAATCTAGAGGTAAACCTGCTATCTCGATCGGAGATAATGGATACGGGTACACCACACAGGCGGACTATATCTCGAATGTAGATTTGTGTCAACCTCTCCATCTTATAGTTTTCTTTGATAGGTAGAAAGTGGGCGGATTTAGTTAGCCGATCGACAACTACCCAGATGGCGTCGTGCCCACTCGGAGACTTGGGCAACTTAGTGATGTAATCCATTGTAATATTTTCCCACTTCCACTCAGGTATTTCTGGCTGCTGAAGTAGACCTGAGGGCTTTTGATATTCCACCTTCACCTTGGTGCAAGTCAGGTACTTGCCCACGAAGGTAGCGATCTCTGCTTTCATGTTTGTCCCCTAATAGAGTTGTTTGAGATCCAGATACATCTTATCTGAACCTGGGTGAACGGAGTATCTAGTCTTGTGAGCTTCATTCATGACAACATCCCTGTAAACGCCGTACTTTGGGGTCCAGATCCGGTTCATGAAATAGTAAACTCCGTCTTCCTTGACCTCTAAGTTTTTTTCCATTCATCTTAAGGCTTCATATGACATGTTCTCTGGTTTTAAGGCTTCCAGCTGAGCCTCTCTGATTTGAGCGGATAAATAGGAATGGATGGTTATTGCCAGTGCCTGAATACTCTTTTCGGCTAAGGGCATCCGCTACCACAAGGCCTTGTCGGGATGGTAGCGTATTTCACACTCATAATCACTGAGTAACTTTACCCATCGCCGAGTCTCATGTTCAACACGTTCTGATCGAAGATATGATGTAGGCTCTTATGGTCGGTGAACACAATGCACTTGGTTCCGTAGAGATAATGTCTCCATATCTTTAACGCAAAGACCACTGCTCCCAACCCTATATCGTGAGTTGTGTGATTGACTTCATGTGTTTTCAGCTGCCTCGAGACATAGGCAATAACATTTCCTCGCTGCACGAGCACACAGCCTAGGCCTTGATTAGATGCATCACAGTAGACAACGAAATCCTCTGTCCCTTCGGGCAGGGACATGATAGGTGCGCTGCATAGATCCCGCTTCAATGTTTGAAACACAATGTCTTGCTTTTCTCCCCAGCTAAAGGTTACACCTTTCTGTGTCAGGGTGGTTAAAGGCTTAACAATTCTGGATAAATCTGCGATAGTAGCCAGCGAGACCCAAGAATTGATGGATTTCTGTGGGCGTCTTCAGTGCTGACCAATTATCAATCGCTTTGATCTTGGAAGGGTCCACGTGTATGCCTTCCTCGCTAACCATGTGACCAAGGAAAGTTACTTTTCGGATCCAGAATTCGCACTTAGAGAATTTCGCTTATAGTTTCTCCGTCCTTATAGTTTCCAACACTAGCCTCAAGTGCTGACCATGATCTTCCTCGCTTCGGGAATAGACAAGTATATCATCAATAAACACTATCAAGAATTTTTCTAGGAAAGGGCGGCACACTCGATTCATCAGATCCATGAATACCGTCGGTGCGTTGGTTAGACCAAAGGGCATTACTACAAACTCGTAATGTCCATAACAATTTCGGTATGTTGTCTTGGGAACATCATTCTCATGAACTTGCAACTGATGGTACCCTGATATTAGGTCTATTTTTGAGAAGTAACTGGCTCCTTGAAGTTGATCGAAGAGGTCATCGATTCTGGGTAAGGGATAACGCTTCTTGATGGTAAGCTTGTTTAGTTCCCGATAATCAATGCACATTCGAAAGGATCCATCCTTCTTTTTCACAAATAAGATCGGGGCTCCCTAGGGTGAGGAACTTGGTCTTATGAATCCTTTGCTGAGCAGCTCATTGAGCTGACTGGATAACTCTTGCATTTCTGCCGGAGCTAGACGGTACGGGGATTTAGCTATAGGAGTAGCTTCGGGGATTAAGTCGATACGAAACTCGACTTGGCGCACGGGAGGGATTCTGGGAAGATCTTCGGGGAAGACATCAGGAAATTTGTAGACTTCGGGGATGCTCTTGAGGTCTTTAACTTCCTGCTTTTCGTTAATAACATGGTCTAGGAATGCATGACACTCCTTCCGAAGATATTTCTAGGCTTTGATGCATGAAATGATACGAATGTTGGAGCTGAGTTTATCACCGTAGACTATGAGGGCTTCGGCCGAGGGAAGATTGAGACAGACGGCTTTTTCATAACAAAGAATATCAGCACGATTGAGGCTCAACCAATCCATGCCAACGATGATATCGAAACTTTTTATGGAAACTGGCATAAGGTCGATTGGGAAAGAATGATCGTTTAGGGTAAGGGTACAACCTATGAATATGTCGTTAGTTCTCTCTTTCTTTCCGTTAGCCATCTCGACGGTAAATGTTTTGGTTAAAGGTTAGGATTTACACTTGAGTAGATGTTTAAATGCATGACTGACAAAACTTCTCTCCGCACCAGAATCGAAAAGAATGCATGCATATGAGTTGTCGAGGAGGAACATACCCGTAACAACGGTAGGATTAGCAAATGTCTCCTCCTGGCCCATAGCTAGCACTCTCTCCGTGTTGCCAACTATTGTTGCCTTGGGGCAATTTCTCATGTAATGCCCAACCTCCCCACAACCATAACAAGCTTGACCAGCGCCCGCTCTAGGAGCCTGATTGATTGGTTGGACTGGTGCCTTGTAGAATCGAGCTGTGTGTTCCTTCTTACCACAATTGTTGCACATTATCTCCCTGCACTGCCCATGATGATGGAAGTTTCACTTGTCGCACCTTGGAAGGGTACCAGCATATCTACTAGCAGGTGCTTGAGTGGTTGGAACAACAGCAGGAGAAGTAGCAGCATGGACTGCAACTGTTTGTTGTTTCTTGGAGGGCTCTTGTGAATGTTGGCCCTTTCGCTTGTTCCAAAACTTCTTCTTTCCGCCAGTCGCCTTTGGTGGTTCGGCAGCGGATGCCACTTCATTGAGATCAACCCCGTGATCTATCAGGATCTGCGCCAGGCACTTGGCGCTATCAAATATGGTAGGCTTATCAACCAAGACATTCCTTTGAGTTGGGGGCCTTAGTCCTTATATGTATCTTTCTATCTGTTTGCTTTCCGGGGTGACCTTTCCTGGACATAGAAGAGACAGATCGCAGAATCTAGCTGTGTAAGCGGCAATGTCAGAACCCATCATCTTTAGGTTCCAAAGCTCAGGTTCTAACTTCTGCATCTCACCC
The DNA here is from genome assembly GCF_051521515.1 of Lactuca serriola. Lineage (NCBI taxonomy): Eukaryota > Viridiplantae > Streptophyta > Magnoliopsida > Asterales > Asteraceae > Lactuca > Lactuca serriola. The sequence goes on from NC_136412.1 coordinate 122,311,136, forward strand.
CTTGGGCAGTATTCAGCAAGCATAAGCTCCTTCAAGCTTTCTCAACCCATAACATTTGCTACTGGCAGAGTTAGGGATTTGACTCGACCATTCCACCAGGTCAATGCTCTGTCGGTGAAGGTGAAGGCGGCGAACTTGACTTTGTTTTCCCCGGAACAAGCGCAAATTTCAAAAATGGATTCGATCTTCTCAAACCATCGAGTTAAGTAAATGACTCCTCCATTGCCGTCGAAGGATTTGGGTTTTTCATTCATGAAATCCTTATAGGAACACTCCTTTTGATGTCCCTGATTGCCGAGATTCTAAGGATGAGTACCACCTCCGGATCCGCTAGCCCCACAGGGGTTTATTTGTGCAATTGCTACAGCCACAATGGCTGTAACTGCTGCATGGAACATGGCAAGATCGAACTAAGGAGGTGGCGGCAACGGAGGATCGTTGTTCTTTCTGTTGGGTCTCTTTCTGGGAGGCATCTTTTTCTAAAATAATCAGGAAGAAGAGGATGGTAAGTCCCCTAGATTTTGAATTAAGAGATATGAAACAAGATATATATCAACGTGATAAATAAAGTGTTCTGCTAAGCGATAAATAGAGAAAGGTTACCCATGCAAGTAAACTATCGCTAAGAAGAAATAAGTAGCAACACTTGGAATGAATTTCTACACTGTATTCGGCTCTAGCTAAAATTATCCTATAGTATTTTAAGTTGTATATTCTGTTCTATCGATATGTTGATGTATATAGCTTGGTAAGTTTTAGGCTTGCTGCAACACCACAGTCACTCCCAAACACATGTTGGTCATGTCTCAAATAAATATAGTTGATCAGGCTATATTGATCTCATACATGATTACATAACTACCTAGGTTTAACCGCAACGTCCAACATCCAAATACTTTTGTTTTGTTCCACTTATGATACTGTTTCTGGTACGTATGAATACTTGTATACTTTTTTTAAAATACTTATATTTTAAAAGTTTACTTTTAGTTTATAGAACTTAGGCCCTTTTTGTGTTTATAGTTGTATACCATGTAAGGTTCGATATACTTAGTTCACTATAAACAATGGCTCGGCTACCAATCTGTCACACCCCCAAACCAGAACGGCGGAAACGTTCGGGGGTGGATGACATCATGTGTAGTATCACAACAATTGCATCATAGTAACTATAGTAAACACAACCATTACATTGAATACATATATGAAAAGATATTTACATCTGTTTGATTCTTGTTTTTATACACCAAAAATATAAACAAAAAGAAAGACGAGACTCTATACGCTTCATCTTCTGAAAAGTCTGTCGAGGTACCTGTCTACTGATTTCCTAAGAATCCAAGTAGTTTTGAAAGAGTATCAGCATAAAGCTGGTGTGTTCATAAACGATGTTTTTGTATTGAAAACCTATTGATGACTCTGTAAAAATGTTTGTATGTTTCCAATAAAACCCAATATTTTCATTAGTAAAAGTAGGATAATATCAGTTCCGTCTATAACCACTTAGTTTATGATAGCCACGTATAAACCAATATTGAACAGACAGTTGATTATGTGGATCTGCCCTAAGCCGACAACCAAACAAGGAACAAGAAATGAGGCGGAAACTACACATTCCATAGTCTATCGAATATTCTCCATACATAGCCCTGATACCTAAACTAAGGAATTATAGAATTAACTAGGAATGTTTGTTACTGAAAACGTTAGTTTACATGTCTGGTTACTATCAATCGTAGTATGTGTGTATTCTTGTGCAAAAACCTTAATATAGTATGTTCTGTTTGAAAACCCTGGCTACCGCCAATATGTATAGTATGTTATGTTTGGAAAACCCTGGCTACCACCAGTATGTATGGTAGTTTCATTACTTAAAATAAAACTAATGAAGAATGAAATACCGTAAACAAATGGTTAGTTTATGCTATTGTGAGTCGTATAACCATGCTTGATATTACCTAGTGACCTTTACGACGTTCTTCAAGTGTCGGTTAAATGACATTTGTCACCCCAGGCATGTCTGTCTAAATGTAGCTAGCAGTTCAGGTGTGGGATTGTCAGTCCCGAATAGATCTATTCACAAATCTCACGCTCTCCCTCCAGGAGACTCTGGTTATACTATGATAGGATTTAATCTATACCCCGAAGGGTACAATCGAAGAGTTGCCTCACAATCCTGTATTAACTAGTTTACGTATGGTTCTGTATTGTTCTCTTGTATTTGAAATCCATTGTATACTGTATAAGGTAATACTAATTATACTTAAATAATTATTAAATGTTGTACTCTTGTAGCAATGTATATCATAAACTAAATCTATCATAGTTTATAGGTTTACCCATGTATGTAATCTGAATCGGTAAAAGATGTGTATTGAATTCCCCAAACTATACCCATTATAGTTTGCTTAAAATGTTATGTACTTGGTTTGTAAATTGTTATAAAAGTTTTGGAATTATGTTTCCAAGATAAAAGTGTCCCTTATGCTCAACATAGTACAAAAGGGATAAAATATCTAAATATTTTATAAAACGTGGAAATCGTTTGACTGTATCAATTGCATAATTTTTAAACTTGTTAAAATCATTTGAGTTTGACTTGTACCCCCCCCCCCCTCTGAAAAAACTACAAATCATAAAAAAGTAGGGGTATGAACTGACTGTTAGTTGTGTGCAAGAGTCGAATCAACGAACTGGAAACGAAGACCCTCGAGTTGTTGTACATGGCACTTAACGGAATCCTAATAACAATTAAATACATATACGTATCTAAATTAGCGATTTTGTTAGATAAAGTGTTAGAAAAACACTTGCTTTTGGTTAATGAATGTTGTCGGGACTTGATTGAATCGAGGAAAGTGGGTTTTCAGTCTAATGCACCACTTAGGGAGTCTGTATGGCTGTAAATGGGGTTTACGGCCGTGAAGGGAGTTTATGGTCGTAAACTGGTGTACGGCCGTGAACCATCTCTTGAAGGGTGTACGGCCTTTGAAGGTTTGAAGTGTGTACGATTCTGAACTGGTGTGCGGTCAATGAAGATTCGCAGATTTGAAGGGTGTACGATCGTACATTCAAGAACAAGGGTGTTGGAATCGATGAAAAATGTGTTCTAGATGCTCCAAATCAACTCCTAATGACGATTCTTGATGATTTTCGGAAGGATAAGGGTGTTTTAGGGGTGTATGGTCAAGAATTTAAAGAGAAGGAGAGAGAGTTCAGCCAGAAAAGTGTAAATGAAAGGTGGGATCTCGTATTTATAGGGGTTTTCATGGTCGGTGGTGGGGTCCACCCAACATTGGCCGTAAACGAGTGTACGGTCGTACACGGGTTTACGACTGTAAACTCACTTAGGCTGAAAACCGTTTGATTTTTCCAGAAAATTCGGGTTTTTCGTGTAATCTTTGGTTCCGACTCGTATAAAAATTTAATTATATAAAACTAGATGATTTTCTAAACGAAGAAGTTTGACGGAAATTTAATGAAAATTCAAATTTTACTAACGGAAATCGAACAACGGAAACGGCAAAAGGTTCGGGTTGTTACAGGTACTGATAGGGAAACTGGGGGGTTCTGATATAGTAGGTCTGTAGGAAATTATTTTCTTGCTTTCTATCTGTCAGTCATATGTTGTTTCCTTTGCGTGATTGGAACATATCCGGCCTGGAATGCAACATATGCAACTCTATCTCTATGCATCTTCTTATTTATGCAATTCTTTCTATCTGTTAGTCATATGTTGTCCCCTCTGCGTGATTGGAAGATCTGACATGGGACACAACATATGTACCCTACTATCTCTATAACCCTCTATGTATGATAGTCATATGTTGTTCCCTCTACGTGATTGGAAGACATCTGACCTGGGATACAACATATGCACTTCTATATCTTAATTCTTTCTTAATGCTTGAATACTCACCTACAAAAAGGAGTTCTTTGGAAGTTCATGATTACGAGGGTATGTTAGGAAGTGGGAAACACGTTCTAGTACATCTAAAATTGAACAACTTAAAATGTTGTATGTAGATCTCGCTGCTGAATTTAAGTGGACAATAATATACTTGGTTGTCGTCAGCTAAATGGTCCATTTAGGAATATAGGTGCAAATGTCTTGTCACTTATTATCTGTCCAACTTGTCAAAAATATCCTTTGTGTTTAAGTGGACCACAATACCGGCGATTGACTAGATCTAGACATCCAGGTGTGTGCTGGTAAACGATATTAAATTGCTTGACAACTTTGATCCCAAATATTTTTGTTTTTGTGAAATTTGTTAATAGTTTTCCTTTATGCACAAATTTAAGGGAGAGAATTAAAATTTTGAAAATCAAACAAAATCAGAAAATTAAAAATCCAAAAATAGTGTTAATTCTGTTTTATTTCCTTTTTAGAAAAATCAAAAATCCAAAAATATTTTTGTTTCTATTTTATTTTTATTTTTTTCAGAAAATATGAAAAATTCAAAAATATTGTGTGCTAAGCTTTCTTCTAGTTTTGTTTTTATCTAAAAAATTTCCTTGTCTTGAAAAGTGAATTCAGATGTAGATGAAACTCATGGAGACTGTATAGAGATTTTCTGAGCCAAGGCTTCATCCGTGATTGTTAAAGAATTCTCAGTCGAAGGAACAAGAAATGAAGATTATTCTTTCAACATTCAATCTTTCAACCCTAGAAGCAAGGTGAAGCTATGCTTGAAGATTATGTGATAGATTGCATTGAATCCTCCTCAATCAATTTGCTGCTATCTATGAACCTGCTGAAGATCCAGAAGATTTGTTCTCTATTATTTTGTCTGAAGATTCTCAAGCTGAAAGTGTTGTTTTTTACAAGAATCTTTTCAAGAAGCCTCCACACTCAACGTGCGTTCAAAGTCAAATTTTGAAGAAAAACTCAACTGTTCAAGATGAAGTCATTCACATAGAAGATTCATATGTTCATCTTGAAAGTTGTGAAGAAATCGAAGATTAACGTTGAAGCTAAACACAAAGTGAAGATTAAAAAGAATAGCAAGCTACAAACCTTGGGGGAGTTTGTTAGATCAAAAGAAAAGAAAGCTATAAACCAAGGGGGAGATTGTTGGGTCCAAAATATGGTTTATACTTTTCCTTTCTAAACATTTATTGTTTTTAGTCTTGGGCGAAAATATTATTGAGTTTATTATTTAGATTGGATCGAAAACTCTTGTGTTTTCGGTCCAGCCTTTGAGTTGTGGGCTTGGGTTTTTGGTCCATATGCATAAATGGTCATTAGGGGAGTGTTTAGTGGGAGTCTAGGAGGGGAGGGGTGTTCTAGAGGAACATTCATTCATTTATTAATATCATGTTCTAGAGAGAGAAAATTAGAGAGAAAAAGTGTGTGTGTATGAATCTTATGTTGGATCATCCTTCATATCATCAATACGTTGAAGATTTATCTAGTTCTTCTTCTTCTCCTTCACATCTTGCATCATCCACTTGATTGGGATTCCACACCATCAAGTGGATCGGATTGATACATCAAGCAATTTTAGGGACTTACAATTGGTATTAGAGCTTGGATCATATCAATCATTTTGGCAAGATGTTGAGCGTTTTTGTATTTTTTTTCTTGAAGGATCTTACATTTTTGGATAGTTTTTGAAGAAATATTAGGGGTTTGTTCTTTGCGTTCTTCGTAAAAATAACTTTTTGATCGAGTTTTGGAGCCAAAAAGTGAAAAAATTGCGTTTTTTGGTCGTAAACAGCAAGATCCTACGGCCATTTTCGCAAAATGGCTAGGGTTTGCGAGGGGTTTGCGGTTGGAAACACGATTGCGTCAGGAGGAGCGTGTCCGAGTTTTCGGTGGAGCGGGGTCTGCGGTTTTCGGTCCAAAGTGTTTACAGGCGAAAGCGAGTTTGCGGTGGAGCAGACCTCAGACGTTTTATCGTAAATTCACTTTTTACGATTCCCGGTGTCGTGCCGGTTTTGCCATAAAACTTCGACGGGTCATAACTTCTTCGTTATAACTCGGATTTTAGCGTTCTTTATATGTACGGAACCCATGTGACATATACTATAAACTGGTCAAGATTATTTATTATAAATAATATTATATCAAAAAAAGTTATTTTTGACGCTTATTGTCTCTAAATTGACTAGCCCGAATCTGCGGGCGTTACAATTATCTCCCACTTAAGGTGATTACGTCCTGGAATCAACAATGAAACATGGCTTGTATAATGACTCCATATGTTAACTCTTCATCCTAGGTAATAACCGTAACTTCAACGTTCCTTCGAATGAGTATCTAACTATTGGACTTCTTGACTGCTGACGGTGCTCAATCTTGCACCTGCTCTTCATACTATGTTGGACTTTCAATTGTAACCTTCGAGTTACAAATTCGATCCTTATTGGAGACTCCTGCTCCTGCTTGACAGACTTAACTTAAGATAGGTTATTTCCTTTGATTATCGTAACATAACGATGGGTTATGTTCTAATGACCTCTCATTGTATGATGCAACGCTTAGAATCATGTATTTTAGAGTCAAATTGCAGAATGGAATATACCTTCCTTCATGTTCTAACGTAAAATAATCACATTCTAGCATGTAGCACATCTAGCTACAAGCTTCTTACCTTAACAATGGTTGCGATACTTCTATTGATCGCTTCGATTATCTTTCACTTCAATCTTCTGACTTATGTCTGATGCTACATCGATCTTGGTACTTTGAACCATGTAACATATTCATCTTGGTTGGACTCGATTTGATATGACCACAAGGGTCGGATTAACAATCATCTTCCTAGTCATTACTGAAACGATGGTAACGACAAACATGAACAAAACAAAATCAGTTACTAGTGCCTTGGTAACCTTTGACTTTCGTTGATCCAAGTGTGAGTCCTGTGCTTCCGGTAGTATAGGACTCTACTACCATTCACACCTAATCATACTCGTCCCAAGTATTGTCTTGTAGTTCTCCAAGTTATTATCAAAAAAACAATTTTAACACATATAAATGTGTCCAAAGAATCATAAAATTTTCTGTAGACTCTACTAGGACTCCTTCCATATATATCTCCAATCATCAATTCTTCTTAAACTCGGTTGGTGGTGGAAACGCCATACGATGGGACAACTTTAAGAATTACGCTAATCGAAGGTGTACTTCGGACATAACTTACTCCTCTAGACGTAATGTTATCAGACGTATTCTAAAAGTAAGATACCAATCCTTTGATATCTTCTGATAGGTATCATTTGCTATCATAATCCTTCTCATTTCCTCCATTTGCTATATCCGCTACGAGTCCTTATCATGTCGTTCCATACACCGTAATACTTGTTCAAGACGAGAAATTTAAGATAGCGAAGGTTTAGACGCGTAATCCTCCTTATTACTCTGAAAAGTTACATGCCATTTCTAATATCGTAGTTAAACGTTTAGAAATCTGAACTCATAAACTTTCTAGATCCGGTCGTCAACATACCATAGATCCGATCAAACGATAGCATCATAAAGCATCACAAATCATTTAGCACATAAAAGCATTTTAGGCATCTTTGCTAGATAAGCTAGTGCTTGTGTCTATTTAGGTGTACTACCTAAAATATATTAGACACACTCCTCACGATCATCGCTTAGAATTCTAAGTTTAAGTCTAGAAATAAATCCTTATTCCTAGTTCGCTTAAACTAATACTCTGATACCAACTGCGACATCCCCATTTTCACGGCCAGAAATGTCACACCCCCGAACTACACGGTGGAAACGTCCGGGGGCTTGAGCGTGACCTCATCATTGGAGTATCATCACAAGGTATATAATTGAAACATAACATTATCATCACCACACATGTAATATAACAACGTACATTGGTTACATAGAGTATTGTATTTGAATATTATATGCCAATATAATTAAAGTCTGATGAAATAGAAATATAACAAAACATCCATTAGTTTGTTCATCCCACCTTGCTTCAACGGTTTCCTGAAAATACAAGTTAATTTAAAAAGGTCAACATAAAAATGTTGGTGATTTCATAAGTATATTTGACAAAATGATTTGTATAACTTTGTAATCCAAGAAAATCCTGTATTTTCTTAAACTAGTTTGGTATGTTTGTGTCTGATCTTGTATTAATGCATGCGTGTTATTGTTTAATAGAATGCCAAAAGTGATTGAAGAGAATGTAAATAGAATGCCCCCATACAACCGGATGTTGCCCGTAAAAGAAGAAAAGAGAATGTTGCCGTACCAACCCTGAGGTTGAGTACCATTGTGAGTAAGTTTTCGAGTAATCCAAGATAAAAGAAAATAGTCTTCCGTAAAGTTCATAACGTTAATTCCTCTAAGTGAGCCATCATAACCATACTAAATAATGACAATTTCGCCAGTCTTGGCATTTGTGAACGCCGACAGAAAAATAGAATAAGGTTATCGTCACCCTAGACTGATGTAGTCTAACTGTAGCGAACATCTCAGGTATGGGGTGTCATCCCCGTATAGATCTATACACAAAACCCCGCTATCCCTCCAAGAGACTCTGATTGTAACTACAAGATACGATCGTACACTCAATAGGTGCTAACCGACAAATCTCACTAGATCCTTAACCGAATTTACGCGAAGAGAAACATATAAACTCATTCCAAGGCCCAATGAACCATGTAAGTGAACCACTAAGGCATCGCTAAACATGTAAGTCATTTCAAGGCCTGATAGGAATGAGATTATATAACATGGGCCCAAAATATATGTAAAAGGACAACTAAGGCCCATTTCACATGTATGATATTTATAGGCCCAAATAGCACCCAAATAGTATCCAGGTCTGTCGCGCATGTTAATGGGTTAGTGAGGCCTAATAAACAAATACATAGGATTCATGACTTATCTAACATATAAATAGGCCATTAAGGCCTAATAACCTAAAAATGATCAAAAATTTATCCGTTTGTTATTTTATTGTTGGTTTTGGTTCAATTATTCACTAAAATAGCATAGAAGCTCACTTTTTGTAAAAATGACGTTCTTGGCCCAATAAGCCAAAAATTTACAATTAAGGCCCAATTTTAGTAAAAATGACACTTAAATCCCCATTTCATTCAAAAATTGTATTTATGGCTAGTTTTTGGTAAAAATAACATTTATAATCCATTTTTGTCAAAAATATCATTTTTGGCTTGATTTTTTGTGAAAATTACACATTTTTCTGGTTTTTGACTTTTCTGACCCGGTTGTTGAAAAAAAATTATAGAAAAATCATCGTAAGTTGAACTTTGGATCCGTAAACTCTGGAAGTTTGGAAATTTTGTCTACTTTGTTCACAATGTTTCTCATAATTTTTAATGGCTTCTAACAAGTGTGAAATTGGTCACCTTGACGGGCTGGTCCGAAATAATTTCGAATCTGATAGGCACTTTTGTAAAATTCGCGAAAAATTGTAGAAAAATCGTATCAAAACGTGAGAGTATTTATTTTAAAGGTATAAACCTGAAATTTCTACATATAAAACAGTTTTGAAAAATATAATCATTAAAGTGGTCAAAACAGTTCGAGTTTGGACCAAAACTTTTCTGTCAAGGGCTGATTTTTTAGTCTAGTTTGTAGATCTTTGAACACAACAATTTTATTTTTGCTATTTTAAGTGTACAAATCCCAGATCTACAAGTTTACATATATTATATATGATAACACATACGTTTCTCAAGGTTTTTATGTAGATCGAAGTGATAAAATTCATATTCTTAACATATTTTTAGATATATGAAGTAAATAACACATAATCACCAAATAAATCATGAAAAACACACATATTCATGCACATACACATAGATCTACACAAATTATCTTGTATTCTTCCCCAAAACTTAGTAAAAATTGAAAATAGGGGGATTGAACTCACCTTGAGGTTTGGATTTGGTTTTTGGTGAAGATGTGAAGAGATTTTTGGTCCTAGCAAGCTTCTTGGAGAACTTTAGAACTTAGATGGCTCTAAGATGCATGATTCACGAAATGGCATGAGTTAAGATGAGATTTTTGAAGAAATCAAGAAGCTAAACCATTGATCTAAGCAAAAACTTACCAAGGATGACGATGTTGGTGAAAAATCCTCTTGAGAGCACCCAAAATCTCGAAATTTTGATGGAAGAAGGAGGGTTTTTTTTTTCTAGAGAGAATTCTTTGAAGGATTTTTTAATGAAATGAGGTGGTGTGAGGGTGTTTGGTCGAGAAGAAGAATATGGGAGAAGAGAGAGAGAGAGAGAGAGAGAGTGAAGTGATGTGCATGGAGATCCACCATGCAATAAAGAGGTGTCTAAAGCTCCTTCATCCTCTTAATATCATTTTTTTATAAACCCATGCATTGGGCCGAGAATGGGCTCAATGGGTGAAGGTGAACTAGTTGTGGGATCAAATCCTTGGCTTTGATCGAATTTCATAGGCCCAATAATATTTTTCGGCCCATTGGGCCCTTAGGATGGTTCACAACCCCTTTTGAATAAAAGAAATGGAGTTTATGGTCCATTAGGGCTAATTAATTCATTTATGGCCTATTGAGGCCCATTAGGGTTAGAATGAATCATCCAAGGCCCAAATGGTTCCAAATGTCATAGATTTATGAATTGGGTCCATTTAGAACCCAATTAGGGTATTTAGGCCCAAAATAGTCGAATTGATGATTTATTGGTCCCTTAGGCCCAATAAGAGAATCCTAGTCCATAATGAACTTGACTCGGGATTTCTAGGGTTTCCAACCCTTATTTTAACATATGAGATGTATTTGAACGAGAATAGAGTATAGTATTCACTTAGAGTACAAGCTTTTACAATGGATGATGTTTACATGAGAATAGAATTTTCCTAGAAAAATGCCAGTTGTGATATCATCCCCCCGTTAGAGGGAATTTTGTCCCGAAATTCTTTCTAAAGGTAGGATCATGAATGAGAGAATAAGTGAGGGTACTTCAACTCCATCTGGTCTTCGCGTTCTCATGTGAGTTTCGGTCCACGCTTAGCGTTCCATCGAACTTTCACAATCGGGATGCGACTCTGCTTCCTATACTTCACTTCCCTATCCCTTATCTCAACTGGTTCTTCGACGAACAATATATTCTCGTTTATTTCAATCTCTTCTAAAGGAATGACAAGAGTTTCATCTGCTAAGCACTTTTTCAAATTCGAGACATGGAACACGGGGTGTACATTACTATACTCCGAAGGTAGCTGCAACTTATAGGCTACCAGACCAATTCGGGCGAGAATCTCGAACGGTCCAATGTATTGTAGGTTCAGTTTTCCCCGTTTCCAAAGCGGATCATCCCTTCCAGGGAGAGACCTTTAATAGTACCCGATCTCTGACCTGGAAATTCCAAAAGCTTTCGCTATTTGTCAGCATAACTCTTATGTCGGTCTCGTGATGCTTGTAGTCGAGCTCTGATTTGGATGATATTCTCTGTCGTTTCGTGAATGGTTTCTAGTCCCTTGAGAGTATTGGTGGGTAATCTACATTTATGACCATAAAGAGCGACGAAAGGAGCAACCTTGATGCTCGTGTGATAGCTGTGGTTGTATGAGAATCTCGTCAAAGGTAACTAGATGTCCCATGACTTGCTAAAATCAATCACACCAGCTCGGAGTGTATATTCGAGCGTTTGGATGGTTCGTTCACTTTGGCTATCGGTTTGAGGGTGGTAAGCAAGGCTCATGTGTAGCTGTGTTCCCATAGCCTTCTAAAGTGACTGTCAAAATCTTGAAGTAAATCCGTTATCCTGAACCGAGATAATAGATACTGGTATTTCATGGAGTCTCATGATCTTTTTGATATAGATTCGTGTTAATATTTCCATCTTTTTTGATTCCCTTATTGGCAGGAAATGGGCAAATTTGGTTAACCTATCGACGATCACCCAGATAGCGCCCAATTCAACTCTTATAACAATAAGCTTCGTCTATTGACTTCAAGGGTTTTATCCCATCCATGCAGTGCTTCCTTCGCGATATTCTCCAGGTTTGATGCCTTCAAGGCCGGTTGTAGGTGTTGATAGGTTTTGTTCTTGCTTCGTGAGTAGTCGATTATGTTATCGATGAAAATAATGAAAAGGCTGACTAGGAATGGTTGAGAAAACTTGGTTCGTAGGGTCCATGAATACCATGGGGGCATTCGTTAGACCGAAGGGTATCACGACGAATTTGAAATGGCCGTATCAATTTCTAAAAGCAGTTTTTGGAATATCCTCTTCTCGGACTCGGAGCTGATGATAACCAGATCTCAGATCTATCTTTGAAAAGTAACTAGCTCCTTGAACCTGGTCAAATAGATCATCGATTCATGGAAGTGGATACCGGTTTTTGATGGTGAGCTTATTCAGTTCCCTATACTTAATGCACATCCTATAGGATCCGTCTTTGTTTTTAACGAAAAGAACCGGAGCTCCCCATGAGAGAAGCTTGGTCATATGAATCCTTTATCTAGGAGTTCAGTCACTTGGCTTGATAATTCTTGCATTTCAGTGGGAGCCAACCTATAGGGTGATTTGGCGATTGATGTGGTTCTCGGTATGAGGTCGATTTGAAATTCATCATGTCTTTCTGGGGTATTCCCGAAAGGTTTTCGGGAAATACATCCGAAAATTCACATTCCTCTGGGATGTCTTTAATGTTGATTTATTCTTTGGCTTTGTCTACAACATGAGCGAGGAACGCATAATTCTTCTTGTGCAGGCACTTCTATGCCTTGATGCACGAGATAAGACGAAGATTGGCGCCAGGTTTATCACCACAAATTATTAGAGTTTCGTGATTAGGGAGGTGAAGGCAAACGGCCTTCTCGTGGAACATAATATCAGCACGGTGGGGATTAACCAATCCATGCCAATGATCATATCAAAACTCCTAATATTTAATGGCATCAAATCTATTTGAAATGACTGGTTGTTTAGCGTTAATGTGCACCCTGCATAAACATCTTTGGTTGTTTCAGTTTTCCCATTAGCCATCTCCACCGTGAAGGCTTTGCTGAGCTTCTGAGGTCGTTGTTTTAGTAAGTGTTTGAATATGTTACTAATGAAGCTTTGCTTAGCTCCACTAGTGAATAAGCTGTATGCGAAAGAGTTGTTAAGTTAGCTCCACTATTAAATAAGATGTAAGCAAAATATTTGTTAAGTAAGCTCCACTATTGAATAATATGTAAGCGAAAGAGTTGTTAAGTGAGCTCCACTATTGAATAAGATGTAAGCGAAAGCCTTGTTAAGTGGGAACGTACCAAGAACAACCTTCGGGTCTTGGATTGCTTCGCCTTGACCCAAGGTCAGGACCCTTCCTGATCCTCTTGCTCCTTGATTGTTAGCCTTGGGGAAATTGCGCCTGAAGTCACTGGTTCCTCCACACCCATAACAGGTGTGACTGGCCCCGACATTGGTGTTGTTGTTACTGTTGTTGCGATTGTTGTTGTTGTTGTTTGGCTACTGATTATATTGTGGATAAGCTCTAAAGTATCTGGCGGTGTGACTCATTTGTTTTCATTTATTACAACACCGCTTCTATCAGGCTCCGTTATGATGGAAATTGCACTTGTTGCATTTTGGAAGGCTTCCAACATATGGTCTCGCTGGTGTTGATGTGGTAGGTGTCATGGTCGCATGGACAACAACAACATGTTGCTTCTTTGAGGATCCTTGAGTTGACCATCCCTTTCTCTTACTTCCAGACTTTCGCTTCCTGATCTTAAGTTTAGGGTTTTGAGTGCCTTGATAAGTTGTCACTCATTGGTTTCCGGGGTTGTTACTTCGGCTGGAGTGGTCGACACTATTTCCACTTTTGTTGGTGTTGTTAATATTAAGTTGTGCCATAGCAACGGTTACGGCAGCTGTTCCAGCAGCTTGGATTGTAGCAGAGTCCATCCGCATGAGTGGTGTATCATGGGCATGCATGTTATCTTTATGGGATGACATTTTCTGCTGCATGATGATAAGTAAGATCGTAAGTAACGATGGTCATGTCTGGTTGTACTCTATAAATTTCGCATTTCGTCGTATGATTCACAATGTTTCCACCTACATCCCTATGATGTATTCATGGTAGCGGGTAATCGTAGAGTTAGCACAAATATTAAATATATCCATAGAGTATATAGGTTGTTTTGTTTTTGAGGTCCTTGAGTATGTAGCGGTTTCGGGGTTTTCGGTTGTGCATATAAGTGTTGGGTTTTGAGCATTCTAACACTCCTATGGTGTACATGCAACCCTAAATACCTTGGATCTATGTTTTCTCTATTAGACATGAAAATATCAATTTTCCAAGTTATTATCCTAACTAGCATATTATGAAGTACAAGTAACATAAAACTAGTAGAATTACATACCTCTTTGTTGGTGCTTGATTCCATGGACCTCAAGAGCCTAATGCCCTAAATGTGACACCTCAAATGGTTCACACAACACCATGAACATTTGGAATAACCATGAGAGAAGATATGAGTTCATAGAAATTGGCTTGCCCTCTATATTATGCACTAGTGCCGATTTCACTAACAATGAGATCTTTATATAGTGTGCACATAAGGGTTACACCATGTAACCCATGTCTTTACCCATTCCTTATGCTCCATGGGTTTTAACCTCCATGGAGTATCCATGGGCCACCACATGGGTTAAACCCAACATAAGGAATCATGGATCACAAGCCCACATATATAAGAATCAATGATTTACACAATCAATCCCCATATATTTAACTAGTCTCTTTTGAGCACTAAATTAATTCCAAATTAATTCTTGATCAATGCTAATTAAATAATATGATTTCATATTAATATATTATAACATATAATGTATTAATATGTCACAAATATCTTCTTCTCATTATAAGGTCTACCCAAATGTTCTGATGCCATGTAACCCAAATGGACCATGCCGGGTCGAGTCAAGTATATACCAATTATAGTTATGGACTTAGACACTAATCCAACAGTCTCCCACTTGGATAAGTCTAATAACTATTATTGCAAGTATAACTTCACAACCTGATTAACAATCGTAGTTCTTAAAAGCTGATGTCGAACTCTGAACAAATCAATGACGCGTCTATTAGATAAGTAATCATATATTCCTCCAATCTAGATATCATACGGACCGAGACATGGATTATAATCATTTTCTCTGTCCATTTGTTGTTTCTCGATCTCCAATTTATGATGACCGAGTAATTGAACAAATCAAATCAGTCCAGGCTTGGCCAAGCACTTAGGGGTGCCATCACTAAATCATTGAGGGGCCCACAAATATCGCTTTTATCCCGAAGGTAAAAGGAATGGAAAAACTTCGACTCGTATGCTTGTACTGACTACTTGTTGAATCATACACAAAGGCACATTTTATAACATCGATTTAGAAATGCGTTTTTGTGCAATCAATGTATAACCAACTCATAGTTAACAACTCATATCTCTAGGTTTGAAGAATATAAGATATTATCGTCTCATGATTCACTCGTGATAAAACCCATGAAGTGAATCCAAATGAGCGTGGGTTGAATCCAATACTCAGGCCTTATGAGTACTCATGAATGTTGCAGCAACCATTACTATGTCTAATGCACATTAGACAAATCATACAAGCCAAATTCATGACAGTCTTAAATCAATGCCTACTTCCAAAGTATGACTGAGTGTGGAGAGTTTGAATAACTTAGTCATTCGGGAAGAATGACCTAGTTATCCTGGAAGTCAAAACATGAAAAGTGAAACACAAGAATAATACTTAATCCTATATGGTCCTAAACTCTTGAGTGTAAATAAATACCCTTTTATCTAAGCACCATATTGATTACTCATTATTCATTGTTTCAATTTATCAACTTAATACTTCAATCAAAACAATAGGCATGTCGTGCACCAAGCATGCATACTATGTTGGTCCAAACGATAGCTATGCCATACTCCAAGTATGCACACCATGTTTACATATGGTCTTCTCTTTGTGAAATAGATTAATTGACAATATTTCAATGATGTTTTTTTCACAATTCCAATCCTTATTGTAAATATAAGAATACCAAACTCTTGCCATCTACTATAATTTGTTAGATTCTAAACTTATATGCAATGATCCCCTTGTAATGACTATGCACAAAACTCACAAAGACTTGGCAACAGACATTACAAAGTATTCCAATGGAAAGCAATTCCATGGAAATGAAGTCTCAAATTCAAAGTACATTCCTTTGAACATCCTTCTTTGCATTTAGTTCTTTAATCTTGCACAGATTCAGAGAATAACTTCCACCTATGGAAACCATTCCATGTTACCATTTTGACTATTACTTCTGAACAAGAGTTGCCTCTTTTCAGAATATGTCAATATGGTCCTTTCCAAAGTTTACATTATATTTCCAATTTTCCACGATCAACCAATCTTTGGTAAACCTCAGATTGTCCTCGACAATTGTTTAATCATTTTAGTCATGTCTGGTTCTATTCCTTTTTATTTTCCATGTTCTCATAATTCGACCTATGAAGAGGGATTTCGTAATGATAATCGAATTTTGAGAATGCAACATATATAGATTTTCCTTATGTTGAACCATTCCAACATAACATTCATATATATCTTTGACTAAAGTTGACTAAAATCTCAATCTAAGCTTGTAGAATTGGAATGAAGTATAGAATCCTCTCCCTTAATTATACCATAACAACTTTTAAAACCTGAATTGAAACTTTTGTTTTCTATAATTAACATTGATAACTTGCAACACTTAACATAATAATCATGCTCCCACTAGCTCTGACATGTATCTAGAAATCAGCTGAACTTCTTGAAATCAATACTTCAATGACTTTCTTACCAAATTTCATATTTCTGATATGAGATGCTTTGATAAAAGTTTATCAAAATCATACACCTTTCCTTAGATAGCTCACATGTTTGTCTAGACCTTTTTCAATTCTCACTAGTTAGTGTGCCGGTTAACCACACACGTTCCACTAACTATATGAGAATGCAAATATCACAACTGCTATCTACTTAAAATCTTCTTAGTGAAAGCGTTTCCTCATCATCATTTTCATGAATCGAAGAGAAACCTCATGACACTTAGATTTTATGGTGTATGTGTTCCTATCCATGTGAATTTGTCAAAACCATAATCACAAGACAAGGTTAGTGACAAATCCAAACTGAAATGGGCTGAACTTGTTCAATCTCATTTTCTTGCCACCCGTCAGCACAAGGGCCTGCCATTGCTTCAAAGTATTTATGCAAACAATTTAGAACTCATAGAACTCACAAGCATAGCCAACTTTAACTGGAATGGCACAGAAACAAGAATAAGTCACCACGATAGTTTATAAACCTTAAGTCGTGGGCTAGTGATTAACAATACTCTTGATCAGTTGTCAAAACTATCTCAAGACTCCCACTGTCCTCTTGACATATAAGATTCTCTTTTTCAAGAACCAAACCTCGACAAAACAAATATTTAATAGTTAGTGCGGATTCTTATCAAGGAAAAACATTTCTCACAATTGGTCTTAGTTGGTCTATTTCTTCTCCAAAACATCACACCTTACCAATTTCAAATGTAAGAAAACATTTTACTCTACATTTGACAAGTGTTTTAAACCTTTATTAAGATTATGTCACTCAAGGCTCAATCTTGGAGTATGACTCTAAGATTTGATTTTGGAAAGAAGTATGATTTATCTTTTGATTTAACCATTTCAACAATTCATGATTCCTCTCCTTAGCCCAACAAATGAACTAAGGTGTCCTTAGAGGATCAATTGTGATATGGCTTCATAATCACTAAGATAATCATAAAACAAGATACTCAAGCACTCTCCCATCTCTTCAGATTGGAGAAAGTTTTATCTTTTTGTCTTATTTGATTCTTCTTATCCATTCTGTCATACATGGAAACTTTTCCAAAGCTTCAGAATTATACTTAAACTTGTAAGTATAACTATATTTACTAAACTTTAGTAAATCATGACGAATAGTCTTATCGATCTTTTGTGGTGGACTTGACCAGTGCACAAGAATGTGTACTCGATCCCTTAGTCCTTAACTTGACTCACATATACATGTGAACAAGGAATTAGTCTTAATTTTCCAAAGATGAAAGTTCTCATTCATCATACTATACAAATTTCATGATTTCCAAGTTCTGTCCAACTGAAACCTTGGGTAATGAGAAACTTTCCTTATTTGGTAAATTATGACACTACCACAAATGAAAGAATCAAATCCATTTACCAATATTGATTATCAATGGAAACATATAAACAACAGTTTTTTCACAAATGACATTGTAAGGATACTTAAAAAAATAAATAAAAACAAAAATTTTCTTTTATTTTAAAACTTGCGGAAAAACTTATCCTTACAATGCAAATACATATGAAAACTTGTTGTTATATATTCCTAAGAAATATTTCATAACTCTTATGTAGCGACTCAAAATTCTGGTCATCGAACCATGCGATCAGAATCAGCACACTCTTTCTTTAAGCTTCCTTTGATTCTTCCAAAACATCAAAATGCAATTACATTGCATTATGTATTAAGAATATCCAAACAGGATCTTAATAGAGTTAGATAATGTACTTTACCTGAAGCAAAGTCAAACTTTTGACTTTTACCATTCTTATGAAATTTCAGGTAAATTGGGCAGCTTCGCAACCAATGTCCCTTTCATTGGCAAAAGAAACATATGGACTCTTTGGAATGGTAGACGAGACTATCACATACTTAGCCTTTCTCTTTACCATTGGGTCAAGCGACTTGACCATGGCCGATCCCTTTCCATTGGGAAGAGAAAGTTTTTCTGGACTTCTAGTGTTATCATTATTAATGTCTATGAAAGTTTGGGAAGTAGATCTTCCAATCTAATTTGTTTTACCAATGCTCCAAATCATTTTTGATTCAGCATCATCAAGCAAATAGGTAAGAGATCATTAAGGGTCATGTCATGATCTGTCATCAGGGAGTGACTGAAGAACCAAATCAACATGCAGCTACCTCGAGACTTCAACACCCGACTCTCCCGGCTTGTCAATATGTGACTTAACCTCTAAGATGTAAGCACACATAAACTTTGCTTGCCAATAGGGATTGAGTGACTTAGAACTTATCAAGTCTTGAAACTTGTGGGATAGGGAGATTTATTGGAGGTGGTGGAGGAAGTGAAGTATGATTTCCAGTCCCACTAATGCACAACAAAGGGATTGATCTTTCACTTTGGTTTCCATTTTGGATATCATCTTCGTTAGGAAGCTTGTTCCTAAAGACTTGGGAAGACTATAGGTGTCTGAAGGAGACATTTATAAGGGAGAAATTCAAGTTAGTTGATTTAAAGTCCTTAATATAATACCCAATATGAAATATTCAGGCTAGGACCCAACAACCTACTTATAACTGGAAGAAGGATGCCGTAATCCAAGTTATAAAATAGTTGAAGGTAGGTAAATGACGATTTACGAATTTCCACCATGAAAACGAAATCTAATTAAGTTTTAATTGGATTTGAAACTCCTAGATCTTTTGAGATACATTGAAATTTCAATGGCATGTTTGAATCTCGATTT
The DNA here is from genome assembly GCF_051521515.1 of Lactuca serriola. Lineage (NCBI taxonomy): Eukaryota > Viridiplantae > Streptophyta > Magnoliopsida > Asterales > Asteraceae > Lactuca > Lactuca serriola. Next base: position 122,330,692 of record NC_136412.1, read on the forward strand.
TTCCCTCTCAAGTTTGTGACTGGGATGCCGAGGATCACAAACAAGGTGTGAATAACCATGCAAATATACTTGGTACCCTTAATATTTATCACCTAATCGATGTGCCGGTTAACCACACACGCACCACCGATCTATGATAAATTTAAGTTACCCTTTGCCACACTTGGTCAGTCCCAGGTTAGTGTGCCGGTTAACCACACATGCTCCACTAACGACTTCACAATGTGCAAAGTGCAATTTCATGGGTTAGCACCTTTTCACATTTTCCTAAGTAACTAAGATTGGGAATTTATAAGTGTTTAGTTACTTAGTATTTATCATTATACTTTTAATGAAGGGAGAATTATAGTCCTTTCCTACCCGTTCGACTAACGACCCTCCACTAGTCAAGGAAGCGGTGGGTGAGAGTGGACACCCATTAAACGACCATTTTATAGGCAGTAACCTTATACCCCCCTTATAGACCGGCTTCGTGAATGAGGCTTACCAATGGTAAGACTAACATATTCTTATACATATCTATATAATTAAAATTATAATAATAGTATAAGGGTTGAATTTTAAACTTTTAAAATTCTAAGGGTTAATTTTGGAATTAAAGTATTAAAGTGTAAGATTTTACAAATTCCAAAACTTGAGGGCAAGTTTTGAAACTATCCCAAGACTCTTCAATTTGTAACTTATGAGTTTAATGGTTCATAAAAATGAAGACTCTTCATTTTATGAAACCTCTTATTCTTTAATGACAATTTTAAAGAAGTGACTTCTCATTTTATGTAACGTATGTGTTTACTAATGGACTTTAAAAGAAAAAACTTTTGGTAATCCATAACATGAGGACAAATTATGGATTCCATTAAAACACATAATGATCAAGAATTAAACTAACACGCAAGTTACAAATAATTCCTATGATCTTCTAAACTTATAAGTTCTTGAACATGCATATCAACTATTTCAAGAATCATAAATAAACCATATAAAACTTGAAATTTTGATAACAACAATTTATTTGGATGAGAATAAACATTACCATAACATCAAAATCAAGTTTTAAGAACAAAAACATTTTGTGGTAATGATTCTAATCCAAAACAGGCCAAAACATTTTTTTTTCACTGAACAGTCACCACCTCATGGTAAAATTTACCACCTCGTGGTAAACTGGCAGATTCCAAAAAAAAAAACATTTTTTTCTTGCAAATTGCATCAAGTATCAAGAAAACAAACCTATGCTCTGATACCACTGTTGGGGTTTGAGCAATCTAACCCTCCTGTGGTGTACATGCAACCCTAAATACCTTGGATCTATGTTTTCTCTATTATATATTCAAATATCAATTTTCCAAGGTATTATCCTAACTAGCATATTATGAAGTACAAGTAATATAAAACTAGTAGAATTACATACCTCTTTATTGGTTCTTGATTCCATGGAGCTCAAGAGCCTAGTGCCCCAAATGTGACACCTCAAATGGTTCACACAACACCATGAACATTTGGAATAACCATGAGAGAAGATATGAGTTCATAGAAATTGGCTTGCCCTCTATATTATGCACTACTGCCGATTTCACCAACAATGGTGTCTTTATACAATGTGCACATTAGGGTTACACCATGTAACCCATTCCTTATGCTCCATGGGTTTTAACCTCCATGGAGTATCCATGGGCCACCACATGGGTTAAACCCAACATAACGAATCATGGATCACAAGCCCACATATATAAGAATCAATGATTTATACAATCAATCCCCATATATTTAATTAGTCTCTTTAGGTCACTAAATTAATTCCAAATTAATTCTTGATCAATACTAATTAAATAATATGATTTCATATTAATATATTAGAAATTATAATATATTAATATATCACAAATATCTTCTTCTCAATAAAAGGTCTACCCAAATGTTTCGATGCCATGCAACCCAAATGGACCATGCCAGGTCGAGTCAAGTATATACCAATTATAGTTATGGACTTAGACACTAATCCAACAATAAGTGGATTCATGCAATAACACGAAATAAGAAGAGCATATAGTTGTTTCATTAGTGAGTACCATCTTAGTACACGAAAGAGAGTCATAACGGATTGTAGTGGGGGAAAAGCTGATCCTAATCATGGCGAAAAGTGTCTGGTGGTGGTGTTGATGAAGTGGATACACCCTAGAGATGAGCTACTTGTCGCTCGGTGTCTCGTAGTCGTGCCTCTTAAACTCGCTGTCTCGCTTGGAAGTCCCAGATCACTTTATGTGTTTGTCTCTCATCTCTCTCAGCAGCAGCCCACATTTGGTATGTTTTAATTGGGGTGTCCTGAGCTTGGTTGCCCATGTCTTAGGTGCGGTAGACCATGACTGGGAAGGCCCGGTCAGCTGGTGCTCCATGACTAAGATCGAAAAGATCTCGGGTCATATTGTAGGGCAGTCGGATCCCCTGCTGGCGACTATATCTCCAATATCGAGTGCCCATGAGGCATGGGGGACACCAGGGCCCATACGATAAGTCTGTACTCTGGCCATGTATGGAGGATTGATGACCTCAGATTCTGCATTCGAGGCATCATCGTCATTTCCCTCGAGCTCTTCTTCTTCGAGGTCCACCACTAACTCGACGGGTCCATCTGCAAGTTCTACTTCATGTTCCTCCTCTGGTTCTTCCTCCGAGTCTCCTTCTGGGTCTTCCTCTGGGTCAAGCCGCCCTGCTTTTCCCTGACTAAGGAGATAGGGGTTTCCTGGCTACTGATACCCGACCATAGTGTCTGCACGTAAGTGTATAAATACTAGAAACCAATAGCACACCAAATACTCCTATAGTATTTTAAATTTTGTTTAGGTTTGGTTCTATAGTCTCTTTGGATAATTCGGTGGTAAGTTTTTGATTCATTGTCCATCACAATTACTCCCGAACACATGAGGGTCATATTTTGAATGAATGTAGTTGATTAGGCTACATTCACCCCCAATACGACTACATAACTTCTCCGGTTTAATCGTGATGTTCAAATCCTCCAAAGACTTTTGTAAGGGTCGAATTTTTTTGTAATATGTCAAAGTTTTTCGTACCCTTCGTATGTATGTTAAGTTTATTTACTAAGGTGTATTTCGTACGAAACTTAAGTGTCAATGCCTTAGTATTTTTTGTATGCTTTCACTGTTCCTATAAATATGGAACTTTACTAGAGTTAGAGAAGGGTCTTAACAGAACTTGTCTATTTTTCTCTATAAAAGTTGAAAGCATAAATGACCAGAAACTAGATCTTATTTACATCGTTTGTTCATTATGCATTCGTTTTACTTTGATTTCAGTTAATACTTGATTCAATGTTTCATCAATTGGTATCAGAGCGGGAATCATGATCTGAGATATAATTTTCACTCCGTTTCAAAAGGTTTTTGAATCAAAATTTTGGTTCAAAAAGTTTCGCATCTCTTGACGTGAAAAAGCTTTCTTGATCTTAAGTTGTGATTTGATTCTGCAACAGATTTGTTGAATCACTTTGTTTTTCTATTTAATTCAACAATTTGCTTTAAAATTCTCTTTGATTTCTCAAAAATTCTCAAAAATTTTCTTCTATACAGCAATGGCGAATTTCAATCTCAACTCGATGACTTCATACTCTCATCTGCTAGGATCTTTAACTAAGATTCCTATGCTCATTCCTGAATACTATGATCAGTGGTCTGATCGTATGTAGGATTACTTGAATGGAATTGATGAAGAGCTTTGGTCTTGCATCTCTGGGAATGTTACTCTTCCAACTAACCTACAACCAATTGGATCTTCATCTAGTACTACGAGTGTGAAAAATCAAACTGATCGTATAAAGAAACTTGATAAACGATGCATAAGGGAGTTGCATGGTGCATTGCCTCTAGTGGTGTATAACTATGTCAGAAGTTGTACAACTGCAAAGGAAATCTAGAATAATCTCAAACAAAAGTTTCAAGGCAGCGAGAAGACGAAAATCAATTCAGTTAAGTAATCTTTGATTGAATTGAAGGATTTCAAGCAAAAAGATGGTGAGACAATTGAAAGCTACTATGATAGGTTGAATGAGCTGATTTACAAATGTAATCGTTATGGAATCACGAGGTCTGCCATGGAATTCAATCTCACCTTTGTTATGGGACACCGAAAAGAATGGGGAAGTGTTAGCATGATGGTGAAAAATCAACAAAGTTTCGATACATCGTTTTTGAATGATTTGTACAATCAACTGAAAACTCATGAAAGTGAAGTGAACGAAGTGGTAGAAGAGTCGAAGCTTAGTTTGGGAGGTCCATTAGCACTTGTCTCTAAAGTGACTGAAAAGGAAAATGTTGAAAAAGGTGATTCTGATGATGAAGAAAGGTTTCTCATGAATTTGGATGATGAGGCAATTGCTTTTTACTCTAACAACCGAGTCAAAAAGTTTTTCAAGAAACCGTTTAATTCAAAGACAAAGAATAATGAGGAAAAAGGAAGTTTCGTGAACAAATCTACAGGAGAAGAGAAGAAAAAGTATGAGAAGAATGATGCGAAGGGTGCTAAGGAGAAGAAAGAGAAGAAATTGAAAGGAGATTCAGGTATGGATTGTCATTATTGCAATGGAGCAAATCATCTAGCAAATGATTGCATGCTTCGAAAGAAAGATGAGAAGAAGAATAGAGTGAAGGATGAGGCATATTATGTGTAGAGGTTGGAAGAGGTACGTACGAAGGCGAAAAATTTGTCTTTGGTGGCTCAAGGTGAACAAGAGAATGATGGCACGTATCAAATCTGGTCTTTAGGTTCCAATGATGAGGAAATGCGTAATCCTACGCTTGGGGCTATGTATGCGAAGCTGGAAGAAGATTCAGATGAAGAGATCAAAGGCCGTTGCTTTGTGTCAAAATCTGCTGATAAGTCTCCAATAACAACAAAGGTACGTAATATTCTTCAATCTTTTAATATTCCTTTAAGTGCATATGATTATGAAATTGTTGCTTTTGATGATACTGTTGCTTATTTCGATAATTTGGTTGTTTCTGCTAGCAATGAAGCTAAGAAATTAAGCAATCAGTTGTTAGAGACACATAAGAAGTTAGATTCGAAAGTTTACAAGATAGAATGTTAAGAATTTCAAATAACAAACATAATGTGCGATCGAGATTCATTATCTGGTGATGTAAAACTTTTGTTAGCTCAACGAAATATATACTGCAATTCTGCTAAACGACTATATGGCAAATTAACTGCATTGCATCATTCATGTGATATTAGCAAGGAACAATATAGAGAATTATTACCTTTTATAGCATATGAAAGAGCGAAGGTAGATAATATTTCGTATGATTGTGAGAAAAATATTGTTGAGTTTGACAAAACTCCTGATGATAGATATGCTTATGGAATTGTCAAAATTGATGAGTGTCTTGATACAAATGAATTAGTTAACATTGTGAATGATACTTTGACAAAATTAGAACAAATCAAAATTTTGAAAAAGACTAAGAATTTGACATGTGATTCTCAATCTATTTTTTCCGATATTGTCTAACTTTGACAATATTAGTGAAATTAGTGATATTGAGGATGTTGATTGTTCTCAGTTGTCTGTCATTAATGTTGCATCAAAATCTAAAGGAAAAGAAAAACGTAAGGATTTGGAAGTTAAGATTGACATTGACAAACCTTCAACTTCAAAAGGTTATGATTATGAGTTTGTGGATATCCAGGATAGTCAAACGGATAGCAGTGATGATGAAAATGATAATGTCGAATTGAACAAAAAGGTTTCATCCAACAAAGATTTGAAAGAAAAAGAAATTCCTCGTGTTGTGGTTGATCAAGTATTTGGGAACACTGAAAATTTCGACAAAGTGTTGTCTGAAAAAGGAGCCCATTATTTGGAAACCAATCAAGTGGTGTATCCTAATTTCAAGTGTACTGATGATGTTGTTTTTCCCAATCAAGTGTTCGTAACTACTGGAAATGTTGAGAACATTAAACCAGAATTCAAAAAAATGGTCGAAAATGACAACAAGAAAACAACAGCCAAAGGATTCTTTCAAATCAAAGCACAGTCGAAAATTGTCAAACCCCAAAACCGGAACGGCGGAAACGTTCTGGGGTGGGTGACGTCATGTCAAGTATCACAACATATGCAATATAGTAATCAAAGTATAACAACCATTGCATTAGTAGTAATAATTTTTCGTAGGTTACCTTACATAACAATATCAAAGTAAATACAAAACATAACATAGATGCAGCTTGGTTCTAGGCTGACTTCGCAAACGCTCCCGGGATGTACCTGTCTATCAATGATCTGAGAATACAAGTTATTGTGAAAGCGAGTATCAACATTTTTTATGATGTTGTTGAGTTCATAAGTATTTAATGACATTAGTATACATACACATTTTTATTCAAAATAACCTCATGAAAGATGGTAGTTTAGAATCTACAGAGTATTAGAATTCTTTCCAGAAAATCCCATATTTTCTAAATAAAAGTAGTCTTCTACCTAGACCCAATTGTTTATGTTTAAGGAGTAATTTACCCAAAAGTACTATCATTATCAAAATATAGTTTTTACTTTAAAGGAGTTATGAGAAAAGCCTCAAGTAGAAATAATAAGAGGAAAATCATATTTTTTCCTCAGCATGAACACTGCTGGCTTAAAAGTAAATAAAACCTAGACTCCAGGAAGAACGTCTCGCAAAGCTTAAAGGTAAGTAAATCATAGACTTCAGGTGGGACGCCTTGAAAAGTTTAAAATAAGTAAAACATAGACTCCAGGAGGGTATCGAATGAACAATACGCCTGGCTCAGTCTAAAACAAGGAAGTACAGACCCCAGACAGTATCAAATGAACGATACATCTAGCAAGGTCTAAAACAGGGAAACACATAGACTCCAGGAGGGTATCGAATGAACGATACGCCTGGCTCAGTCTAAACAAAAGAGTGGATAAAGGGTGAATGTGAACTCGTATGTAACCATGCTGATTGACGATCGAATCCTTGATGACCCTCCAGTTCATGCGATGAATAGTGACATTTGTCACCCATTGGGCCTTACCGGCTCGGACCGTAGCTAGCAGTCAAGGTGTGGGAGTGTCTGTCCCGCATAGATCTATACACATGATGCCCGCTCTCTTCCTCCAGGAGACTCTGGTTACATGGCGATGACGCTTGGAAGCGGCGTATCGAGAAATAGTACGTCACATTCTATTTAAAGTAGTATAGTAATAGTACAGACTCACGAATGAACTGACTCTTATGGAATTCTTCATACTAGGAAGTGTAAATAGAATGTAACATCCCAAAATTCAAGCCCAAAAATTTCATTTTTGATTAATTAATTTATAAAACATTCATTAGAAAGTATTGTATAAACACGACATCTCAAAACCAAGTATCATATTTGAAACCCACAGCCATGAACAAATGTCATATTAGAGTACAATCCCAGAAAACTCCATGCGGAAAAATCATATGTGTGTGTGATGCCATGCTACGCCGCCGACTCCTACCCCTTAGACGAAGAGGTACCTAAAACCAATAACTGAAACCGTAAGCACAAAGCTTAGTGAGTTCCCCCATCATACTACATACCATACAATACTATCGGTATCTTTCAACTGGTAATCATCATCGGTATCTTTCAACCGGTAATCATCATCGGTATCTTTCAACCGGTAAACATCATCGGTATCTTTCAACCGGTAATTGTCATCGGTATCTTTCAACCGGTAATCATCATTGCTATCTTTCAACTGGTAACTGGGGACTATTCCACCCCCTACTACTAGCATACAATAGCAAGATATAAGCACACATTCAGACATATCTGGGTATTGACCTACCCCTTGGTCCTAAGGACAACTATCAGGGAAACTATCCCTATCATGTAACATATCATACATATATAACTCATAACTAAACGCAAACCAGACGAAGATAAATTATCACAAAAACAATTATCTTCTAAATACTCCTTAATGGTGGGCCGGCACTGTGGCCTTAGACCCACCCCTATTGGAAGGTAACTCACCTCGTAGCTGCTGAACTGTGCGGAAATCCTCTGACTGCTGCCGCTGCTGCTCCGAAAATCCTCCGGCTATAATTCCCACAAAACATTTAGTCAGAAACTGACATCTACCCTTAGGGTAAAATGACCATTTTACCCCTTGACCAAGTCAAAGTCAAAGTCAACTTCCAGTTGACCTGACTCGCCGAGTTGGCTCGCCAACTCACCGAGTCCCTATCCTTCCATCAGACCTCATACCCGTCTCTACTTGTCGAGTTAGGCGATGACTCGACGAGTTTTCCTTCTAAATGAACACCGACTGAATCCACATCCGACTCGCCGAGTTGTATGAACAACTCGTCGAGTTCATCATCAACTGATACTCATGGTCTGTCTTGACTCACCGATTTGTATGAACAACTCGTCGAGTTACTCTTCATCCTATGAACACGTTATGTCCTCGACTTGCCGAGTTGATGAACAACTCGTCGAGTACCATGAAGATTGTCTTGGACTCGCCGAGTTCGTTCATGCACTCGCCGAGTACCATGAATTCCCAGATGATGAACCAAACTCGAGTTCTTCAGTCCCCTCTTGATCCTTCTATGCTCTTCCTTCTTCCTTGAGATCAAAACTCACAAGAATCACTCAAAAGCCTTAGATCTTCTCAAAAACAGCTAGGGTTTGTTACGAGGAGTGTTTGGGAGCATAAAGGGAAGAGGAGGTTGCATAAGGTCGTTTAAATAGGATGCAAACCCCTGGATTAGAGTTTTTGTCCAAACACCGGCTACTCGCCGAGTCTGCAGCTTAAACTCTGCGCCTCATCCCGCTTCTACTCGGCGAGTTCGTCCTTCGACTCGCTGAGTCCAAGGTCAAAAATGCAAAATAAATGAAGATTTAATAACAGAATACATACCAAGAACCAGGTGCTACATAGAATCTCCTAACTATTCCTATAATAGTTACTAATGTTTCAGGTATATGAATGATGAATGAAAGGATGCCTTTGCTACCCAAAGGAAATGAACTGGTTGATGGAAACCTTTATGACTATATATGTATATATAATATATAACTAATAATTGAATGACCTTCAGACGAATAACCGATACCCTATAACCACATCCAAACAAGGAAAAGGAGGTAGGGCGAGCTAGCCTTCCTAAGTCCTTTAAACATTACTTATATAACTATACATATACAGGGATGCATTCAACAATATAAAAGCATGAAAGACACTTTGGTAAAACCTTTGGAAAACTTTACAATTAATAATTTATGACTTGATGTCAATTTATAAAAACAAGCTTTGTAAACCTTTGGAAAGTCTTTGGAAAATTTTTGATAATCTAAAAGAGAAACTCATACATTAAAACAAGATTTGAAAACCTTCGGCTGGATAAAGCAGTTTGACAAGCAAAATCTATTTTACTATACAGTTAATAATCACATGTGATTGATCTAATAACTATATAGTTCAACTTGTATCCCCCCCCATAAAAGCAGTTAACATCATTTAAAAGGTTAATTCAGGGGTATGAACTCACTTGATGTAAGTAACTCGAAAGAAAGATTGGTATAGGATCACCGGATGTCAAATAAAGTCGTGAGCACAAACAGATCCTAGTTTAACATGTAATAACACATATATGAGTATATTTAGAGTATATAACCACTAATAGACACATGGATACACTTTAGGGACATGAGAACACTTAGAAATGAGTGTGATAAACACCCATTGATGTCCCTAAATGAGTGTGGGGCATTAGATTTTAGTGTAAGGCCACCAAACTCAACCTTTGTGAGTGTGCGGCCAGAGTGTGCGACCAGGCCTGTGTGCGGCCTTACACATTCAAATGGGTGAAGAACACGAAGAACACTATGAGTTATAGGCTTAGATTCAGGTGTCTTACCAATATAACAAGCTGAATGGAGGAGTACTTCACGTTTTTGAGGCCTTTAGAGTGTTCTTGGATGAAGATTCTAGAGAGACAAAGTTCTAGCTTTGAAGGAGTGGGAGAAAAGGGGGGGGGTGTAAGGTTGGCTAAGTGTTCAATATATAGGGTCGAGTGTGAGGCTGGAGGGTGTGTGCGGCTGGCTGGCCGCACGCGTTGGTGTGCGGCCGCACACACCTTCTTTGGTGTGTTTGGCCCAATTTTGTGATGCTACACACTTTCTAACCCTTCTTAAGACTCATATCTAGGTTAGACTAAGCCTAGAACGCTCATATAGACCCACATTTTCGTTAAAAGATAGCAAAACGAAGGCTGACACTCAGCTGAGTTGAATAGTTGGACTTTACAAGACAAGGGTTTTCGGGTAGTCACATTATCCCCCTGTTAGAGGGAATTTCGTCCCGAAATTAATCTTAACGAATACTCAGGGATAGGGGCGAAGGATGTGGATACCTCATGCTCTATTCGATCTGCCCATTCCCTTGGGGAATCAGATCTATACTGAGTCTTAACGAACATTCATTACGAGGTATGGATTTTCCTCTGGCCTCTAGGCTACACGTGAGAAGGTTTTATCAGTTTCCTTTACCGAGAAAGATTCCGTCTGTTTCTCTTAACTAGGGTGACTCTGTTATTTATGGATTTAGTCGAGGAAATGATGAGAGTTTTTGTCGGGTACTACTGGTTCATTCGCTGAGACATGGACAAGTTACGGTGGAAATTATGGAATCCCTAAAGCAGTTGGGGTCTGACGGATGTTGGGCCAATTCTTATCAAGAATCTCCGAGGGTCCTAAGTTCTTGGGAAAATAGATTGCTCCTTATCCAAGACACAATGTACTTCTATGATGAGATCATCACTTGGCATGATCACCATTCTAATGTTCCAAAAGTTCTCTCTTACTGGAGTATGATACTCCGAGTTGGTTCTTAGAAGACTCGGATCGTCTTCAGATTCGTACTTCCTAGTGGTTGACTTTCGGAGGTTCTTCCGAATCATCGGATGTATTGGCAATATACTGGCCTCTGTTGGTTATGTGACATCTATCTTGACCTAGTGCAAAATGAACTTGCACTTCTAACCCTTGAGGTGTTTCTAACGGAAACTCTCAAGGTCGGTGAGATAGGGTTTTACCAGACAATGTTTAAAAAGTTTAAATTTTCATTATCGTCCAATAGATGTTTTCACAGTATGATTCCTAACTGGAAAGTCTCTTACTCGCTTCGCTGTTTCATGGATAGTAGTCTCCGGTCAGGGCTAACTTTGCCCTTAGGGACTTTTGAAAGCGTGGGCTGTTTCAGGAGTTGGTTCTACTATTTCTTTAGAGATAGTATTCCTTGGAGCACCTATTAGTCCCATGAATCTCTAAGACATGCCTCATTCTCTAAGGTGTCAGCTCTTTCCAGTTCGTGGGAAGCGCACGTTCTTGTATAACCGATCGAATAACACCTAGCCTGGTGTCGGGCCTATAGTCCCTTCGGGATCTAGGTTATAAGGCTTAACGCAACATACCATTTTACTTTATTCAGGTATTCTTGGTTGCGGAGGTTATCTTGTGGTCCTTGGCATTCTAGTATTCACTTCGGAGAATGCAGTCTATCGCCTACAGGGCGATGGTAACTTCTTTCACGTGAGGAGACGGTGTGTCCTAGACACTACCTGTCGGGGACGGGATGGACGAAGTGCCTGAGTAGTGCGACTATCTTTTGCAACTACTCCTCTGATGTTTCTAAGTTTTCTCGATTTAGATCAAATCTAGAGAGTATAGGGTTCCGTCACTCGGAACTTCTAATTTCCTCATCCACTCTTCTTCAGAGTTTAACCTGTCATCACTCTCAGGTTCCTGGGATCTCCGTTGAGATGCTTAATTCGTGGGATCAAGCGTGAATGGATGGTCGCAGTCAATGATTTGACTCTTACGACTTGAGTTACTTTTCCTAACTAAGGGTGCTAGCTACTATATTGGCTTAACCGGGATGACAACAAATTTCGAATTTGTGGTCATCTCAGTAGCTCAACCCGTAGTGGTTCTCTTAACTCCGACTCCTATTCTACGGGGGAAAGGATGAAGGGCCTTATTACATGGTTCGTGGTAGAGCTCATACTCGTCTTAATCACTAATACTCGGTGTATGCAAGTTGTATATAATCGAGATCGACGGGGTGTTCAGTTGTGTGGCCCCACCCCAGACCCACAACCCAACGAGGAACAGGGAGTAGGGAGGAAGCACACATCTTAAATCTTATTGATCTAAATTATATACCACTCTAATGCATATACTAAGTGGTAGTAAGTTAATCCCAAGAGTTCTTTCTCTTGATTCATGGACCTGATTGCGAGGTGCTAAGGGTCTTTCTGGGGAATCTACTGAGTAGGCCTCGAGCGGTTATTGTCTTCTGGGATACCTGCAGTGCCTTTCGCTTCGGGTTCTATCTGTTTACGAAGGGGTTGGTTAACAGCGCGTGGTATCCTTCTCATGGGTACTTCGGAAGGTCTGGATAAGAGAGACGACTGACGGTTCGCATTAGGTTTTCTTATTAGGTTTGGAAGAATCTTTATTTGGCGCAGAGACTATGGTGAAAGTTCTTTTTACACAGCACTAGGAATTTTTCACATGGTCGCACCAAGTCGAACCATGATTGACGGCAGTGTCGAATTTTAACAAGATTCGACACGATATGGAATGAAGATCGATAGGATCATGTGCTGAATGGGGCACACAAGTTCTCAGCGTCTCGGGTTTCGTCCATGGTATCACTGTCGTAGATACTTGAACCGATGGAATTGACACGGAACTCTAGGGGGTCCTGAGGTTTTGTAATAGTGTACTTTTCATGAATGGACGGCAGTGTCGAATTTTAACAAGATTCAACACGATATGGAATGAAGATCGATAGGATCATGTGCTGAACGGGGCACACAGGTTCTCAGCGTCTCGGGTTTCGTCCATGGTATCACTTCCGTAGATACTTGAACCGATGGAATTGACGCGGAACTCTAGGTGGTCCTGAGGTTTTGTAATAGTGTACTTTTCATGAATGGACTCCTCACGAGGCCTTTCTATAATCACCTAGTATACACTAGTCATGTATAATTAAGTTTAAAAGGAATTTTGACTAAGTAACTCCGCCCTAAATCCACAACCAAAAAAGGAACAAAAAATAAGGCAGCATCACTCACTCGAGGTCTATCAATCTTAATTATACGTGGCCTTGACGTATATATCGAGCCATTATAGCTTTTCCTGATGGATTTTTAAATTTTACAACAGTTCTGGGATTTTTAAATTTAACGAGAGAGAATGATTACAATTAGAATTAATCATTTAATGTTTTCGGTTAGTTATTTAGGATTGAGAGACGTACCAAAATTCTACCGGGTTCAGTGATGTTTCTCTAAGGTATTATGGTTAGACTCCTCCTGCGCCCTTGTCGTTTCTTTCAGTTGGGCAGTCCTTCTTGAAGTGCCCTGTTTTACCACATAGGTGGCATATTGGACTGGTCCCAACACTGGTGGTTGACGTAATGAACTCAACCAGGGTTCTGCATACGCAAGCGGTATGCCCCTTCATGTTGCACCTAACACAAAAGAGTTCTCGACAGGTACCATGATGATGGTAGCTACACTTGCCACAACGGGGAAGGTTCCCTAGGTATGGTCTTCTTGGAGTTGGGACGGAAGGGTTGACAGGGGTATCGACTACCTCGGATCGTTTCCCTTTGGATGGTCCTTGAGTCGAGGTACTTCCCTCTTCGCTCTTGAACTTTCTTTTTAGTGGATCTGGTTGAGGTTCTTGGGTGGCTGGATACGTAGGTATTGGTTGCCGCTGTCCATTGCTTTGATCAGGAATCCCGATAGGGCTCCCGCTAACATTGGCGTTGCTAGCGTTCAGGTGAGCCATGACAGCTGCTACGGCTGCTGATACTGAATCTTGAAACGTAGCTTCATCAAATAGGAGATTCGGCGTTTTGCTAGCGGGTTGGTTACGCTTCTTTGGAGGCATGGTTTTCCTACACGGAAAAGGAACACAAACTTATGTGAGGCGAAGATTAACTCTAGACGTATCTATCCTTACTGTAATAGGTATAAATTTTTTCCCACGCTTCGGATATTGGTTATTTGAGTGTCGACCTACATCCCTATGATGCAGTCCGGGTATCAAGGTAGGAGTAAGTGTATCGGAAAGCCATAAGATGGGAGTCGTTTCTACTAAGTTATCTTTATGCTGGAGAGATTCACTCTCCGACTTTGGAAAGATTTGGGGACAGTTCGGAACGAAGATTACAGAAGAAAAGGGCTCATGAAGACTTATGGCAAAACACTCTAAATCGAGATTTCAAGATCCAATCTATTCGTACTACTTGCGACGGGAAGGACGACTTACCTAACACATAGTGTGAGTAGTGTAATCACTAACTCACTAAATTGTATTATTTTATGGATGTATTAGCGTGACGATAACGAGAAAGGGGACACTTCTCGGGTTCCATGTATTGGTTCCCTCTGTCCACCTTTCATCCTCGACTGGTATCGGCGTTGGTTTTCTTCGAGTACTTACCTAAGGTTCTCTTCTCTTGTAGACATATTGAATTTCTACTCCGTCTTACTTTCGATTCTGACTCTGAGTCTCATCACTTCAGGATGGATGACTGGGATCTTGGAAGTTCAGGCGAATTTCCCACCGATGTTCCTAAAAGGTATAGACACATGGGGGCTTCAGTAGTCTCGACCATGTTCATTTATTTCCAAATTGGAAACCTTCTCAATGAGCCTCTTCTGGGTCTGAATCAACTCTTCTGCCGATCACTGAAGTGGATAAGGTTTTCTAAAGGGTGTCGCGTGAGAATGAAAATGTCTATAGAATCCTAAGAGATTATTAAAACATTTCACTGGGTGATCCATATCGAGTCCTGCTACAATTCCACAGTGTATACAAATTATATATAACTTAGATCTGATAGGCCTTCGAATATGTGATACTACTCTATATCTACATCCAAACAAGGAAAAGGAAGTAGAGCGAAACCACACATTCTTAGCCTATGAGATCCTCATTATATATAACCTTGGGAGTATACACTCTGTAAACGTTGGTATATCAATAAGGATCTTTTCAGTTTTCACGCAAGGTTATTTATAGTTCCTAGAATACCCCTATGGTATTTTAATTATGGTTTGGTTCTGAACTTCTGAACATGATACTGGGTTTAGTGTAAATCTTTAGTATCATAAAATACTCCCGTAGTATTTTAAAACTTTATGTTTGGCTCTAGCATTCCTATTTGGTAAGTTTCAGACCTGTTGCAACACCACCATCACTCCCAAGCACACGTTCATCGCATCTCGAATAAATGTAGTTGATCAGATTACATTTATTCCAGCTTACGATTATATAACTGCCCAGGTTTGACGGTAATTCTTAACATCCGAAGACTTTTATTCTTGTTCTTCTTGTGATACTTTGTTCGGGTGCTTAGATTCTGGACGTTCTTATACTTTTGTAAAATATGGTTATATTTTAAAGTATAGTTCCTTGTCAGAGTGTTTTATCCCAGATGTATTTATAGGTTGTATATCTTTTATGATTAGATATACTGAGCTCACTATAAACAATGCTCTGATACCAATCTGTCACACCCCAAAACCGGAACGGTGGAAACGTTCTGGGTGGGTGACGTCATGTCAAGTATCACAACATATGCAATATAGTAATCAAAGTACAACAACCATTGCATTAGTAGTAATAATTTTTCATAGGTTACCTTACATAACAATATCAAAGTAAATACATAACATAACATAGATGCAGCTTGGTTCTAGGCTGACTTCGCAAACGCTCCCGGGATGTACCTGTCTATCGATGATCTGAGAATACAAGTTATTGTGAAAGCGAGTATCATCATTTTTTTATGATGCTGGTGAGTTCATAAATATTTAATGCCATTAGTATAAATACACATTTTTATTCAAAATAACCTCATGAAAGATGGTAGTTTAGAATCTACAGAGTATTAGAATTCTTTCCAGAAAATCTCATATTTTCTAAATAAAAGTAGTTTTCTACCAAGAATGAATTGTTTATGTTTAAGGAGTAATTTCCCCAAAAGTACTATCATTATCAAAATATAGTTTTTACTTTAAAGGACTTATGAGAAAAGCCTCAAGTAGAAATAATAAGGGGAAAATCATATTTTTCCTCAGCATGAACACTGTTGGCTTAAAAGTAAATAAAACCTAGACTCCAGGCGGAACGCCTCGCAAAGCTTAAAGGTAAGTAAATCATAGACTTCAGGCGGGACGCCTTGCAAAGTCTAAAATAAGTAAAACATAGACTTCAGGAGGGTATCGAATGAACAATACGCCTGGCTCAGTCTAAAACAAGGAAGCACAGACCCCAGACATTATCAAATAAACGATACAACTAGTAAGGTCTAAAACAGGGAAACACATAGACTCCAGGAGGGTATCGAATGAACGATATGCCTGGCTCAGTCTAAACAAAAGAGTGGATAAAGGGTGAATGTGAAATCGTATGTAACCATGCTTATTGACGATCGAATCCTTGATGACCCTCCAGGTCATGCGATGTATAGTGACATTTGTCACCCATTGGGCCTTACCGGCTCGGACTGTAGCTAGCAGTCAAGGTGTGGGAGTGTCTGTCCCGCATAGATCTATACACATGATTCCCGCTCTCCCTCCAGGAGACTCTGGTTACATGGTGATGGCGCTTGGAAGCGGCGTATCGTGAAATAGTACGTCACATTCTATTTAAAGTAGTATAGTAACAGTATAGACTCACAAATGAACTGACTCTTGTGGAATTCTTCATACTAGGAAGAGTAAATAGAATCTCCTAAATATTCCTATAATAGTTACTAATGTTTCAGGTATATGAATGATGAATGAAAGGATGCCTTTGCTACCCAAAGCAAATGAACTGGTTGATGCAAACCTTTATGACTATATATGTGTATATAATATATAACTAATAATTGAACGACCTTCGGACGGATAACTGATACCCTATAACCACATCCAAACAAGGAAAAGAAGGTAGGGCGAGCTAGCCTTCCTAAGTCCTTTAAACATTACTTATATAACTATACATATATGGGCATGCATTCAATAATATAAAAGTGATGAGATTTGTAATCGAGTTTAATGATCAATTCACGTAAGAATTAAGAAAGATGAAAAAGATAAACACGAGAGTAAATATAATCTTTGTTCAACTCATATTATGCTTTCAAGTTTACAGAGTACAAAGGAATTCTCTGTAAAGACTATGTAAAGTTTTTAATTCACTTAGTACAGACCCTTATTTATAGGAGAACAAAAGCATAACAAAATACTAAGGACTAGACATTAAGACTATTCATTATAATGCCTTAGTAAAAAATAACATTACATCCGAAGACACTACTTACGAATACTTAAGATCCTTCGTAACAACCTAACTAACACTTCGACATATTACAACATTTATACCCTTACAATCTCCCCCTTTGGAATAAAGGTCGAAGTCTTCATGAAGTTAATAGTTGAACGGCATACATCAGCACTCTTCGGATTTCCATGTACCAAGAGATAACTTTCTTTATCTCCTTCTTGTGTCCTTCTGAATTCTTCTTGCAATGATTCATACGAACAATTAAGTTCGTATATTGCGAATTTGTGTATCTCTCCACTTCAGAAGTTTGAAACAAGAATCTTTTAGCTCTTCCAGCTTTATCTTTTCCTGTAAAGACAATCCCCAATGGCTTTAAACATATTTCACCGTCTTCGTCCTTTTTCAACTCAACCTGCTTCTTCGTAGGTGCCATTGGTGCAGTAATGTCGAATCCTTTAACAGTAGCAAGTTCGACATCAGTTTGAGCTAAGCACTCAAAATAATTTTCCAAGAATATTTTTAAGTGCCTACACCCAAGACTGAAAACATCTAGTTCTGTTTCTTGAAGAAAAGAGAAGGACTTGTCTTTAAGTATCAGAGCAACATTGATGAGATCATAAGTGTTCATCAATGGAAAGTCCGCCACAGTGAACTCTTGTATCTTTCCACTTGCTCTTGTCACAACATATTTCAAATTCTGAAACTTTCCTTCGAAAATAACATCCCTTTTTATGGATATCACCTTCTTAATCTTCTCCAAGAACCAAACTTCTTCTTGAGCCTTTGCTAACACATCATGAAATCGTATCTTCATCTTCTTTCCCTCTTCGACATCCATAGACTTTGTCTCAGCTTTGAACTATGGCATAAAAAACATCATCTCGTTGATAGGAAAATCAAGTTAACCATAATCAGTATTTGTCACCACAAAGCTCTTCTTCGGAATCTTTTCAAAAGAATACATGTGATCGAACATCACCCTGGATTCTATTGTTTCGTAATTGTATATTTTCGAAGGATCACCCTTATCAACATTTGAACCTTCAAGAGCTCTTTGTCGCATTATACTTTCAACATGCCTCATTCTCTCAACTTCAGCTGCCACCTCAGCTTTCTTCTCTTTGTTGGACTTCTCAACCAAGACTCCTTTTCCCTTGTCTTTAACATTCGAAGGAGCTACATTCTTTGATGAAGAGTCATCACTTTGTTTCCCGATTACAATACCTTTTGCAATAGGTCTTGAAATTGGAACAGTTGTAGTCACAGTTGAAATGACTGGAGCAGCTGAAACAATTGTTGGCTTTACAACAACTTTCGAAGGATACACCTTTCCTACTACCTTCGTATCTTCAGTTGTCTTCTCATGTTCCCCAGCCTTTGATTGACCAACCTTTTCTCCCCCTTGCACCCCTGTGACAGCAGGTGGGGCATCTGATACGTTTGGTAGAAGGCTTGAAATGCGAAGTAATGGAGCAATGTGTTTTTGTAGGATGGCTTCGAAATGAATGAATTTTTGAGAAAGAAATTCTTGAGAAATAATTGGAGAAGAAGATTTCGAAGATATTTCTTGAAGTTCTTTCAGCAGTTTCACCAACTCTCCAAAATGTTGTTCTTCAATGGCTGAAAGAGAGATCATCTGAGGATTGACTTGTTCGAACATCTTAACACACTGAACAACCGCATCACAAATAATGTCGATCTTCTGATGTGCTGATTCATATCCTTGTTGAATATGCTGAACCTCCTTCGTCATTTCTTCACGAAGTTCACGAATCTGCATATTAACATCTTCTCGAACCTTCTTAACTTCCTGTACAAAGAGCACATGACGCTCCTTCGTAACTGTCTTTAAATCCTTCACATTCTGATCAGTTTTCTCAAGAATGCGGGTTTCAGAATCACGTATTAACCCTGATGCCTTCGAAATCACCCTGCTTTCCATTTCCTTCATTATGGAATCAACTTCCATGATAGTGATTCCAGCACTTCCCACATCCGCTTGAGATTGCAAAATAGAATTCAATTTTGAATTCAATATCTTGAACTGCTTCATCGTCATCAACATATGGTCAGGGAAATCTTCTTCAGCTTTATCAAAGGAAAGAGCTTCAAATGTTCCTCCAAATCCTTCGTTATCAGTTTCCTCATCAACAGCCATGGTTTCTGTTGGATAAGGTGTCTAAGTCCATAACTATTTCGGGCTTGTACTTGACCCGACCCGGCATGGTCCATTTGGGTTGCATGGCACCATGCAATTGGATAGACAAAATGAGAGAAATAACACTTGGAGATTATTAATATATTATAAGTTCTAATATATTAATAATATTATTTA
This sequence comes from Lactuca serriola, assembly GCF_051521515.1. NCBI lineage: Eukaryota > Viridiplantae > Streptophyta > Magnoliopsida > Asterales > Asteraceae > Lactuca > Lactuca serriola. Next base: position 122,350,382 of record NC_136412.1, read on the forward strand.
ATTAGTTGATCAAAGAATTAATTTGGAATTAATTAAGTGATCAAAGGATAACTAATTAAATATATGGGTTGATTATGTAAATCATCCATATCTTGTATAGTGGGCTAAGAGGCTCCATAGATTATCAAGTTGGGTTCTACCCATAGGATGCTCCATGGATGCTCCATGGGAGTTACAAACCCATGGGTCATGGAAATGAAGAGTCATGACACATTAGGGTTTACATGGTGTAACCCTAGATGTGTCAACACTATATAAGGATCCCATTCTCCACCAAAATCGGTTAGACATAAAAAACTAGAGGGCTTGGCCGATTTTGAGAAGTGTGTGTTATCTCAAGAGTCTTTCCAAGAGCATTTGGTGTTGTGTGAAGCATTTGAGGCATCACACTTGGGGTGCTAGGCTCACAAGGTTTCAAGGAACACAAGCAACAACAAGGTAAGTTATTCTATCTATGATTCAAGTTAAAATTGTTCCCCATGTATGCTAGATAGGAATATAACCTTGGAATTCAACTTTGCATGATAATTAGACAAACATAGATCCAAGGTTATTAGGGTTGCATGTACACATTAGGAAGTGTTAGAATGCTCAAAACCCATCAGTGGTATCAGAGCCTAGGCTTGTTTGTTTGTTATTTGTGCTTAAAAGTTGAAGAAAGTCGAAAATTCTGCTGTCTGACTGATGGACTCGGCGAGTCCATGGGGAGGACTCGTCGAGTTCATGTGTATCTTCAACCTACTCGGCGAGTAGGTTTATGCACTCGGCGAGTAGGGTCGACAGAGTGCAGAATTTCGACTTGAGTTGCTGGAAATGGATTAGAATCATTACCCTAAAATGTTTTGGTACTTGAAAACTTGTTTTAGAAGGTGTAATGTCTTTTCTAACTCATTTACAACAACTAGTTATCAAAATTACAAAGATTAAATGTGATTTTGATTCTTGAAAGTGTTCATATTCATATTCTTGTTCTTATGATGTTTAGATGATCATAGGAATTATTTGTAACCTATGTGGTAGATTAATTCATGATCATAATGTGTTTTAATGGAGTCCATAACTTGTCCTCAAGTTATGGAAAACCAAAAGTCTCTTGGATTAAAAACCATTAAAAGAACACAAGAGTTAGGAAAAATGAAAAGTCCTCGTTTTATTACTCTATTAAACTCATAAGTTACAAGAAATGAAAAGTTTTGAAAGTTTACAAAACTTGCCCTCAAGTTTTGGAACAAGTAAAGTTAAGTTAAAACTTTAGTTCCAACCCCTAGAATTTTAAAAGTTAAAATTCAACCCTTATACTTATATTATTATGATTTAATAATTATATATATATATATATATATATATATATATATATATATATATATATATATATATATATGTATAAGAACAAAGTCGTCTTACCGCTAGTACGCCTCATTCACGAAGCCGGTCTATAAGGTGGGTATAAGGTTGTTGCCTATAAAATGGTGACTTAATGGGTGTCCACTCTCACCCACCGCTTGCTTGATCGGTGGAGGGTCGTTAGCCGAACGGGTAAGACAAGGACTTATTAATTCTCATTCAAAGTATGATGAATATTATAAAGTAACTAAATGTTTTGTTAAATTCCCAATCTTAGTTACTTTAGGAAAAATGTGAATAAGGTGCTATTCCATGAAATTACACTTTACACTTTGATTAAGTCGTTGGTGGAGCGTGTGTGGTTAACCGGCACACTAACTTGGACTTAACAAGGTAGGTAAAGGGTGACTTAGGGTTTATTATAGTATCGATGGAGCGTGTGTGGTTAACCGGCACATCGATTGAGTGATAAACTTTAAGGGTACCAAGTGATTTGCATGGTTACTTCACACCTCGTTTTGTGATCCTCGGTATCCCAGTCACAAAACTTGGAGGGCACACTCGAGATTGAAACATGCCTTTGAAAAGTTCATTGAATCTCAAAGAATCTAGGAATTTCTAAGAACCATTCAAAAACCTAATACTAAAATATTGCGGTTTTCGTGGTGGAAATTGGTGAATCGTCTTTCACCTACCTTTCAAATATGATATAGCTTAGATTACGGCATACCTCTTCTAAGTTATATTATATTGTGATTGGATCCTAGCCTTAATATTACATTTGGGTGTTTTATTAAGGACTCTCTTATATCTAAACTAATCTTGTCCTCTTTCCTTCAGATGTCTTTCAACAATGCTTCTGGCTCTAATCCTAATGGCTCCTTTACCCTTATGAACTTGTGTGGGAAAGTCACCTTTGATGGATCCAACTTCAATGAGTGGATCAGAAACATCAGGATGATTACCCGCTACGAGGACAAAGAATATGTCCTTGACAAGGAGCTTAAGGAGATTGATGAGTCCACTGCAACTCCTCAGGAGATCGCTGAATTTCGGGCACATGAAAGGGATGCTACGAAAGTAGCTTGCATCATGATGGCCACGATGACAGCAGAACTCCAAAAGTCTTATGAGGATTTCTACCCTTATGACATGCACCAAGATTTGATGGAAAGATACCATCAAAGTGCAAGACAAGAGAGGTATGAAATCATCTGCTCCATGATAACAACGATGATGAAGGACGGGGAATCCGTCACGAGCCACATGCAGAAAATGCAAAGGTATGTGGATCGTTTGCTGAAGCTTAATGTGATCTTCCCGGAGGATCTTGCAATAGATATTATTTTGCATTCCTTACCATCGTGCTATGATCAATTCCGCATGACATATCACATGAACAAGGAAGAAGTCACCCTCAGCAAACTTCAGGGACTTCTCAAGACCGCAGAATCAGGTCTTAAGGGGAAGTCGGTTGCTATCACTCCTACTCAAAACTCTACTCCGGTTTTGGCAATCGGGAAAAGTCGAGGGAGGAAGAGAAAGAGCTCTTCTAAGGGTACCAAGGCTCGGACCCTTGATGGCTCTTCTTCAAGTGGAACCAAGAAAGGTTTCATTACTCCTTCTTCTGACCCAAAAGAGGCTGAATGCTTCTATTGCCATGAAAAAGCTCATTGGAAGCGGAACTGCCCAAAATACCAGCAAGATGTGAAGGATGGGAAAGTTAAACCCAACCATGCAGGTATTTACACTATCATTTCTAATAACTCACCCCATTCTAATTCTTGGGTCCTTGATACCGGGTGTGGTATTCACATTTGTTGTGACTTGCAGGGACTAAGAAGAAGTGAGGATGTGGAGCAAGGAAGGATAAACTTGATCATGGGGAATAGGAAAGCTATACCTGTTACCAAGATTGGAGTTTATACTTTATCGCTAAGTAGTGGGTTTAGTTTAGATCTGAATAAGTGTTGTTATTCGCCAGGAATGGCAAGAAATATTATTTCCTTTCATGCTTTGTACAAACAAGGGTTTACCTTTTCATTTAATAATGAAGTTGGTTCTATTGATGCTTTCTTTAATAATGTTCTTTATTTTAAAGCATTACCTTGTGATGGTGTGTATGAAGCTGTATCTGTTGTTGATAACTTAGGAAATAATGTTTTGTGTATTGATTCTACTAATAATAACTTGGATAAAGCATCATTATGGCATTGTCGTCTTGGACATATAAGCAAGAAGCGCATAGGCCAACTCCAAAAGGATGGAGTCTTGGAGTCGTTTGACCTAAAGTCAGATGATAGTTGCGAATCATGCTTACTTGGAAAAATGACAAAGTCACCCTTCACAGGTTCGTGTGAGAGGGGTGAAGGTTTGTTGGACCTTATACACACGGATGTGTGTGGACCATTCAAACATGCCACAAGGGATGCTAATCGTTATTATTTGACTTTTACTGATGATTATAGTAGATATGGATATGTCTACTTGATCAAGCATAAGTCAGAGACTTTCGAGAGGTTTAAGGAATTTAAATAGGAAGTCGAGAATCAATTGGGCAGGAACATTAAGATGCTTCGATCCGATCGTGGTGGTGAGTATCTTAGTTCAGAGTTCCTCGACTATCTAAGGGAATGTGGGATAGTCTCACAATTGACACCTCCCAGGACACCACAGTTGAATGGTGTGGCTGAGAGGCGTAATCGAACCTTGCTAGATATGGTTCGTTCCATGATGAGTCGAGCTACGCTACCAATCTCATTCTGGGGGTATGCCTTAGAGACTGCCGCCCATATTCTTAATCTAGTCCCTACAAAGAAAGTTGCCAAAACTCCTCACGAGATGTGGACTGGTAAAGTACCTAAACTAGACCACATCAAGATTTGGGGTTGCGAGGCTTTCGTGAGACGCGAGACTCATGATAAGCTCGAACCTCGAAGCGAGAGGTGTATTTTCATCGGTTACCCACAGCGATCCTTTGGTTACCTCTTTTACAGACCTAGTGACAATGTGGTCTTTGTAGCAAGAAGAGGTGTCTTTCGAGAAAGAGAGTTTATAAGCCAAGGAGACAGTGGGAGGCAAATTGATCTTGAAGAAATTCAAGAATCAAGCGGTGAAGGAACTTCAAACTCTAGCCCTCAACTTGAGGAGGAAACTCCTGTTGAGCCAATTGACAAATCTGTACCTCTGAGACGTTCCACGAGAGTTAGGAGTGCACCTGAGCATTACTATGGATTCCATATTACTGCAGAAGGTGAGACACTTATTAGTGATGAGACACTAGTAAGTCAAGATGACCCTAACAGCTACGAGGAAGCCATGGCAGGCCCCGAGTCTGCTAAATGGAAAGAGGCTATGGATAGCGAGATACAATCCATGTATGACAATCAAGTTTGGAACTTGGTTGAAAATGTACCAGGTCGTAAGACAATAGGGTGCAAATGGGTCTTCAAGAAGAAGACCGACATGGATGGTAAAGTACACACTTATAAGGCTAGACTGGTTGCAAAGGGCTTCTCTCAAATTCCTGGAGTAGATTACGATGAGACCTTTTCTCCGGTAGCCAAGATTAAGTCTATTCGGGTTCTGTTAGCCATAGCTGCATTTCATGACTATGAAATATGGCAGATGGATGTCAAAACCGCTTTCCTTAATGGAAAGTTGGCTGAAGATGTTTACATGAGTCAGCCAGAGGGTTTTGTCAGCAACGAGTACCCTAATAGAGTGTGTAAGCTTGAGAAATCCATTTATGGATTGAAGCAAGCACCTCGCAGATGGAATCTTTGCTTTGATGAAAAGGTCAAGGAATTTGGCTTTTCTAGGAGTGAAGATGAATCTTGTGTGTATGTCAAGGCTAGTGGGAGTATAGTTAGCTTTTTGGTATTGTATGTGGATGACATACTACTCATAGGAAACGACATTCCAACCCTGCAGGAAGTAAAGTCCTGGCTTGGGAAGTGTTTCGCTATGAAGGACCTTGGTGAAGCTGCCTATATTCTAGGGATAAGAATCTTGAGAGATCGGAGTAAAAGACTAATTGGACTTAGTCAGAGTACCTACTTGGATAAGGTGCTGAAGAGATTCAGCATGCAGGATTCCAAGAAGGGAGAGTTACCCATCCAGAGTAACACCAGATTGAGTAAGACACAAAGCCCTAGCACTGAGGCTGAGATAGCAGAAATGAGTCGAACACCTTACGCTTCGGCTGTAGGATCGATCATGTATGCTATGACGTGTACTCGACCCGATGTAGCTTTTGCCTTGATCATGGTTAGCAGGTATCAGGCGAACCCTGGCAAGGCACACTGGACTGCGGTAAAGAATATCCTCAAGTACCTACGAAGGACTAAGGACTGGGTCCTTACCCTCGGTGGGAGTGATGACTTGAGAGTTGTTGGGTATAGTGATGCTAGCTTCCAGACTGATAGGGATAATTTCCGCTCTCAGTCGGGCTGGGTCTTTACCTTAAACGGAGGAGCAATTTCTTGGAAGAGTTCCAAGCAAGAGACAGTGGCAGATTCTACTTGTGAATCAGAGTATATTGCAGCTAGTGAAGCAGCAAAGGAGGCGATATGGCTGAAGAACTTCATTGGAGACCTTGGAGTTGTACCAGCTATTAAAGAGCCAATGGAAATTTTCTGTGATAGTGAAAGTGTTGTTGCCTTAGCCAAGGAACCAAGGGATCACGGGAGATCCAGACACATCGACAGAAAATACCATTTCATCAGACATCGGATCGAAGAAGGACTCCTCGTGGCAAAGAGGGTATCATCGGATGAGAACCCAGCAGATCCCCTCACGAAGGGACTGAGTAGGGTTAAGCATCTTCAGCATGCTCGGAGCATAGGGCTGAAGGATGATATAAGTTTTAGTAGTTAGATAACCTGGAAATTTGTAAAGTGTAATTGACATTTGATGATGAATAAAAGGTGTTTTATTTATGAGTAAAGTGTTGCTATCTCTTGTCAATCGTTTACTATATTTCTTTTGCATGTTTTGACTTCAAGAATAATTTTGTTTGGTATAACATATTATTCAAACCTCCACAGTCGGTCATATGTTGGAAGTAGATATGAATCAAGACTGTCATGTTTGGTTGTAGAGGTCTTGGACAAGGCTACAACAATCATGAGTGCTCATAAGTTCTGAGCATTGGACACAACCCACGCTCACTGGAATCACTTCATGGAATTTTATCTCGAGTGATCGTGAGACGGTAATATCATATAAGTCTTCAAACCTAGAGATATGATTTGTTACTTACAAGTTGGTTATGCATTGACTGTACGAAACCGCATTGGTAACTCGATGTTATAAAACGTACTTTTGTGTGTAATTCAATAAGTGGTAGAACAAACATATGAGTCGAAGTTTATCTGTTCCTTCTTGGATTAGAAGCTGATATCTGGGCCCCTCGATGATTTTGTTTTGACCCATGTACCGGGCCCGGTCAGAACTAAGTTGATGTGTTCAATTAAGTTCTATGTCAAACAAATCGGAAATCGGGAAAAAATGCTGGACAATAAGCAAGACATGTTCCATGTATTTGTCCGGCTGATATCTAGAACAGAGGATTATATGATCACTTATCTTAAATGGCGTATCATCATCTTCTCAGTTCCGAGAGACCTTGAAAGAGCTACGATTGCCGGTCGGTTCCTGAAGTACTAGAGATATAGTTATTAGACTTATCCAAGTGGGAGACTGTTGGATAAGGTGTCTAAGTCCATAACTATTTTGGGCTTGTACTTGACCCGACCCGGCATGGTCCATTTGGGTTGCATGGAACCATGCAATTGGATAGACTAAATGAGAGAAATAACACTTGGAGATTATTAATATATTATAAGTTCTAATATATTAATAATATTATTTAATTAGTTGATCAAAGAATTAATTTGGAATTAATTAAGTGATCAAAGGATAACTAATTAAATATATGGGTTGATTATGTAAATCATCCATATCTTGTATAGTGGGCTAAGAGGCTCCATGGATTATCAAGTTGGGTTCTACCCATAGGATGCTCCATGGATGCTCCATGGGAGTTACAAACCCATGGGTCATGGAAATGAAGAGTCATGACACATTAGGGTTTACATGGTGTAACCCTAGATGTGTCAACACTATATAAGGATCCCATTCTCCACCAAAATCGGTTAGACATAAGAAACTAGAGGGCTTGGCCGATTTTGAGAAGTGTGTGTTATCTCAAGAGTCTTTCCAAGAGCATTTGGTGTTGTGTGAAGCATTTGAGGCATCACACTTGGGGTGCTAGGCTCACAAGGTTTCAAGGAACACAAGCAACAACAAGGTAAGTTATTCTATCTATGATTCAAGTTAAAATTGTTCCCCATGTATGCTAGATAGGAATATAACCTTGGAATTCAACTTTGCATGATAATTAGACAAACATAGATCCAAGGTTATTAGGGTTGCATGTACACATTAGGAAGTGTTAGAATGCTCAAAACCCATCAGTTTCAACAACAGGTGATGATGGATTTGGTGGATCGGTTGATTGTGTTGAGAATATAGTGGTGAAAGGTTGATCCATAATAGATTGGAATGTTGGAGAATCAGTTGCGGAAGTAACCTAAGGTAAAGACGTTGGTTCAATGAGCTTTATATCAGCAAGCTTCGAAATTTCAGTAGACTGAAGAACCTCTACTTCTTTAGGAATTTCATCTTCAGGAGTCTCAGGAACTTGATCCACTTCTTCTATACGTTGGGTTTTCTTTAAAAATTTCGCCATATCTTCAGCCCTTCATTTCTTAGAAGATGGAGACACCGGAGCCGGAATTTCCCGAACTGTGACCCCTTGATGAGTAACCTGTGTTTTCTTCACTAATTGAGATTTTCTCTTGATTTTTATTCATCGAAAAACCCCCGTTTTCGAAGGAATTGTCTCTTTTGATGGAGAGGCTTCGATAACTGGTGTATCAGCCACTGAAGTTAAAACAGGAGACACCTCTTCGACATTTCGAGATGTAGCTATTAGCTCTTGATTCTTTTGTTCTGCTTTCACCCCTTTTTCCGAAGACTCATCCTCTGTCTTCTTTGATTTCTTCGATTTCTTCTTCTCTTCTTGTTGTAACATCCCAGTAACAACTGTTGTGTCAATAGATTGTAAATATGAAACCAACACATTATTTGTGGGATCCACCTTCTTGAGCATTGCATCTGGAATTCTAGCAATTGTGGTAAAGATAGCCGGATCATCATGTACCTCCTTTGGACTACCATACATGTGGAAAATTGCTTTCTCTTCGTAATCCGGAACTTCGATTTTCTCCTTCTGATAGACATATTGGATTATCAGACTCCAATATCGTGCACAAGAAATCCCCTGCTTAGCATTTGTCTTCGAAATACTTGTTATGAACTCTGTCCATAATTTCTCAGAATAATCATCTTGCAAATCGTAGTATAACCCAGCTACCATTGCATATACCTCCATCCCTCCTTTATCCAGCCCCACAGTTCTTCCAGTAAGACATCTAAGAAAGATGCCAAATAAAAAGTTCCAGATTGTTGGTAACCCCGACTTCTTGAAGTCACTAATACGCGTCAATGGAGGTTGATGACCCATCTCATTGAACATAAATACCACTTGTGAAGAAGTAAGTTCATCATAAGGGCCAGAATTCGGAATTCCCAAAATCTTGCAAAACAACCGCTTGGAGACCCTAATTCTTGTATCTGTAACCATTGTGAATTCCACACACCCAGTCTCCTTGTTATATGATGCAGTAGAACCTGCCTTTGATAACCAGGACATCGGAGCAGCAAATGAATCAAACATTGCTTTAGACAGAACTGAATTCTGTAAAGCAACCACCAGCATATGAAGTTCTTCCAGATATTTTGTCAAATCCGATTCGACTTGGTAGTTGGAACCCTGGATCTTCAGAATCGGAACACTGATGATTTCATCTGTAGTTGGTGATGAAGTAGTCGCCATTGAAGATGATTGGAGTAAAGAACGTATGAAGAATATGAATTGCAAAGAGAATTTTGTGTTGCAGAGAGTTTGATCGCGTAAAGTGTTATTGAGTTCTGATTTGCCCTTTTATATGTAACCCTAGAATTTTGAATTTGAAGCGGGATACAATAAATGCTTGCTGACATGGCACCTTGAAAAACGGAATGCACTCATCAAAAAGTAACAATCGTAACTGTCAACACGCCTTACACGCTTATCATACACCATGCATCATCAAGAGATAAGACTGTTTGATCTTCCCCGAAAGAATTGTAACCGTCGGATACCTTCGGAATAGAGGTTAGGCTCTTTCACTTTGAGGTTTTAAAAAGCGAAGTCATTTGCCAGAATTTCGAAATCATCAGTTTAAGTTGGTGTTACTCAAACCTCAAGGATTTCGTGTGTGCTGTGTTCCAAAAGAAATTAGATGAGAAACAAAGAAATTTTTTTTTTGGAAAACTTGTGATGTCAACAATTTCTTTTGACACAAAAAGAATTTTATCTCAGGCAAAGATATCTTCGAAAATTATCAAGAGAGATAATTAACAGCTTGTTTGGTTTCCCGTGAATTACAATCGATAACTTGTAGAGAAGTTTCGAAGGGTTTCTTTTATAGGTCAAATGGGTGGCTTCGAAAATTTCGTTACATATCAACCTTAAAATAAGGTGAGAAATTGTAAACAAAATTAGTTGTATAACCAATGTAGTTATTGACAACTTGGTTGCGAATGATATTCAAAGTAATGTAGAATTTTGAAAATATACTCACACGGAAATCATATTCATAAAAACTTTTATGTTGGATCTTGTTGGGAACAAACATCGTAGTTTTTGAATGTTTGATTAAGATCACTCAAAAGAAATGAATAGGATTTGAAGTATAAAAGGTACTGAAGAAAAAGCTTCGTAAGATCTGGAACATGGTTCCCCGTCAATTCCTTACGGTTTATAAGATTTTGGGTTTCACTTCTATCACAGACTCATGATATTAGATCATAAACACAGAGTTGTGATTTGTCTAGGTTTTGATTGGTTTGATCAAAGACCTCAAGGACAAATTGCTTCGAATATTTGGAATGTAAGAATTTTTTGGTTTAAAAAGATTGGATAAGAATCGAAGGGTACCTCTATTATAATAGACAAAACAGAAAACTCTTAACTCATTTGAGAAGAGTAAGGTAGCTCTTGTTGATTTATGCAAATACAAGCCTTGTTGGGAAGAAATTTGCATGAGATAATTTCATCAAGGCTTTCATTTCCCATACATAGAATCATACGAGACTTGAGACAACATGCAGCAGCATGCTTCTAGGGACATCCTAACTAATCCAAAGTGTATCAAGATCATACCTTTCGCGCGAAACCAGTTGCATGAATCCTTCGTATTTGAAACTTGACAAAACTCACAACACACATGTTAAAACCGAAAAAAATAAAAAATATTTTTGGTATTTTTGAAATTTTTCAGAAAAATTAAAGACAAACTGAAACAAAATCTTTTTGGATTTTTGATTTTTCAGGTTTTTCATAAAAAAATTAAACAAACTAAAAATCGAACCTTAGTTGAAATGTGTACAAATACGAAGCATTCGAACCGTTGACTTGAACAGTAATCTCTGATTTTGTTATTTCAATAAGAAGTAAATCTTCCGAATGCGAAGCATTCGAAGCGTTGACCATGAACAGTAACCTCTGAACACTGAATCACCCTTTCCTTCCATACACCAAATGATTCAGACCCATCATTCTTCGCTTTTATCCAATTGAAGTGAATTTCCATTAATCATTCCCAATCCTTCTAAGATACGAAGAAACGATTTTTCATCCAAAGCCTTTGTAAAAATATCTGCCAATTGTTCCGTTGTTTTTACAAAATGAACTTCAATATTTCCTTCTTCAACATGATCTTTAATGAAGTGATATCGAAGAGCAATGTGTTTGGTCTTCGAATGCTGCACAGGATTATGAAAAATTCTTATTGCACTTTGTGAATCACAATATAAAGGAATCTTTTTCATATTAATTGCATAATCTCGTAATTGACTTTGAATCCAAACTATTTGTGATGTACACGCAGCAGCAGCTACATATTCAGCTTCAGCGGTTGATATTGAAACACATGTTTGCTTCTTCGATTGCCAACTAACCAACTTTCCATCTAGCAATTGACACCCACCAGTTGTGCTTTTACGATCAAGACCGCAACCTCCAAGATCCGCATCTGAATAAGCTTGTACAAAGAACCCTGTTTTCAAAGGATACCACAATTCTAACGAAGTAGTGCCTTTCAAATATCGGAAAATATTCTTTACTGCAGTCAGATGTGGTTCTCGTGGATTTGATTGATACCTTGCACAATTACAAACAGAATACATAATATAAGGTCTACTTGCAGTTAAATACAATAAAGACCCAATCATGCTTCGATATAAAGTAATATCAACAGCAGATTTATCTAACGAAGGAGTTAGTTTTATGCCCGTTGCCATTGGTATTCGTAACCTTGTGCTATTCGTCATCCCAAACTTTTCCAACAAATTCTTCGTATATTTCTCCTGATTAATGAAGATGCCTTCCCTGTTTTGACGAATATTCAAACCCAAAAAGTTATTAATTTTTCCCATCATACTCATTTCAAATTTACTTTTCATCAGATCTTCGAATTCTTTAGATAAAGTAGGGTCAGTTGAGCCAAAAATTATATCATCAACATAAATTTGAACAAGCATCAGATCATTTCCAATTTTCTTTCGAAATAAAGTAGGATCAACTGAGCCTTGTTTAAATTTAGATTGTTTCAAAAATGATGTTAGAGTTGCATACCATGCTCTTGGTGCCGGTTTTAACCCATATACAGCTTTATCTAGAATATAAACATGATCAGGATGTTCGGAGTTTATAAAACCTGGAGGTTGTTCAACATATACCGTTTCTTCAAGTTCTCCATTTAAGAATGCACATTTGACATCCATTTGATAGACATCAAAATCTTTATGAGCTGCAAAAGCCAGAAAAATACGAACAGCCTCGAGTCTTGCAACAGGGGCAAATGTTTCTTCGTAATCAATTCCTTCTTGTTGAGAATATCCTTTAACAACAAGTCTAGCTTTATTTCGAATAATGTTTCCATATTTGTCTGTTTTATTTTTATAAATCCATTTGAGTCCAACAATTGACACATCATCAGGTTTTGGAATTAATCTCCAAACCTTGTTTCTTTCGAATTCATACAATTCAGCTTGCATAGCAACAACCCAATCAGAGTGTTACATTGCAACCTTAACTGTCTTTGGTTCGATTTTGGAAATAAAAACATTAAACATGCATAACTCTTGATGATTATTCAGTACCTCATTTCGTATTTTAAGTTGTGCTCTAGTCATTATACCTGCTTGTGGATCACCAAGAATTTGATCTTTTGGATGATTTCTTGTCCATTTATCCACTGGTGGATAATTAGGATCAAAATCCAAAAGTGCATCATCGAACATAACATTTGTTTCTGATCCATTTATGGAAATTGAATCATCAGCATCATCAAAATGTTCTTCTTCAAGAATTGGATCATTCTCAAGTATGGGCTCCCCCTCGATGATTGACTACGTTTCGATATTTTGCTCTGGTTCACTGATCTGCTCTTCTTCAATAATTTGCTCCTCTTCGACATTAACATTTGTTGACATGTTATCTCTTTCACTATAACTCTCCCCCTCAACAAAAGTATTTGAATCCAAGTGCTCCCCCTCCACTGGATCATCAGCTTGTTTATTTGGATTTAAATTCAAATTCGAAGATGAATCATTGTTATACTTTGAATTTTCTGATGTTTGATTATCAGTTGCATTTCTTTCTGCATCAATTGCTTGATCTGAAATACCAAAAATCGAATCATAATCAACATCATCCATTTCAATTGAATTCTCTATATTTGAAGAATTTTGCAAAATAGGATAATTTGCAAATTTATGATTAGACTTTTTAATGTATTGATCATCAAATGTCAAATTAAAAGTTTCTTCCACTTTACGAGTTCGCTTATTTAACACTCTATAAGCAACTGAATTGTGTGAGTATCCCAAGAAAATTCCTTCATCTTCTTTTGTTTGAAACTTCGAAAGATTATCCTTGAGATTCAATATAAAACACCTGCATCCAAAAACATGGAAAAATTTGACATTAGGTTTTCGTTTATTGATGATTTCATAAGGAGTAACATTAAACCATCTATGAATGAATGACCGATTTTGAGTAAAACAGGCAGTTGATACAGCTTCAGCCCAAAGATATTGAGGTAAATTCGAATAAGCCAACATTGTTCTTGCAGCTTCACATAATGATCGATTTCTTCTCTCAACTACACCATTTTGTTGTGGTGTATATGGAGATGAAAAATTATGCGAAATTCCTTTTTCCACCAAAAAAGAATCGAAGACACAATTTTTGAATTCAGTTCCATGATCACTTTTAATTTTTCGAACTGACTTCTTCAATGAAACTTCCATCTTCTTGATAAAATCAATCATCATTTGTTGAACTTCAGATTTTAACCTGAGAAAATAAACCCACGTGAATCTTGAAAAATCATCTACTATTACCAAAATGTACCTTTTCTTGTTAAGAGTAGCAACTGTCGAAGGACCACATAAATCAATATGCAAGAGTTCAAGAGGTTCAACAATCTTCGAATCTATTGTGATAGGATGACCTTGTTTGTGTTGTTTTCCTACTTCACAAGCTGCACACAAACTGTCATTATCATATTTAAGAATGGGTAAACCTCTTACCAGATCTTGTATGACAAGTTTGTTGATGTTTCGAAAATTGAGATGTGATAATCTCCTGTGCCATAACCAACTAACATCAGCAGCAGCCTTCGAAAGTAAACACACAGCAGGTTTGCCTACAATAGGAACAATATCCAATGTAAACATATCACCTTTTCTTTTTGACTTAAGTAAAACTTCCTTTGTCTTAACATTCGAAATGACACTTCCTTCTTCATTAAAAAGAACTTGATTTCTAGTGCCCACAACAAGTTGTGAAACACTTATCAAATTGTGTTGTAAACCTTCAACAAATGCAACCCTGTTGATAGTGAAATTTCCATTTGTTATCTTTCCATAACCCTTGACTTTGCATTTGTGATTATTACCAAATTTAACCACTCCTCCATTTTCTAGGCTTCGAAAATCTCGCAAGTTTTCCTTCTTCCCAGTCATGTGACGTGAGCAACCGCTATCAATATACCACTTGTTATCATATTGCTCGTCACAAAGTACCTGCAATCATTGGAAAAATTTAGGTACCCAAGCTTTGTTGGGTCCATTCATATTAGGTTTGTGTTTCAATTGTAAAGTACAACCATTTACCCAATCACAAACTTTGGTTTTGAAACTGTCAATAAATTTAACATTTTCATTCGAAGGGTCAGATATATGAGTTTTTATTATTTTCAAATTTCCACTAAGTACACCCTTCGCATCTTGAGTTTGTGATTTTTCACATATTGCTTTTGTGACCGGCTGCCACACTTTAACTGAGATATTTGACTCTTTGGATGATAAACTTCCATTCATTGAAGGATTAGCATATTTATCATATGCCTCATGTATCTGTTCTTTCGAAAACTTACTTGATTGGTATATCTTTCCTTTTCCTTCCAACCAATGATCAATATTTCTTTTTGTTGTAATTCCTTTTGCATATGATACTTTGTCAGCTTGTTTCTTCACAGGATTATAACATTTTGCTGAATTTGGAACATAATCAACTTTTGGTTTTGAAAGATATGATTCATGATAAGATGTCTTGTTTTGTAACTTTGAAATCTGTGTTGCAACCTTTTTCTGAAAAAAAATTCTTGGTATTGTTGTTTTTGTTCCATTTGAAACTTTTGATTCCTTATTTGAAAATGAAGCATTTTTCTTTTCAAAAATTTGAGACTTTGATTTTTCTTTAAAAGCTTTTCTTCTATTTGAAAATTTTGTTGATCTCATTTTTGATGGCTCAACAGTTTGCCAAAAAATTGTTTTTCTTGCTTGACGTTTCGAAATATTATTTTCCTTTGAAAAATTTTCAACTTGAGCTTTAAATTCTTTTGAATTTAATTTTATTGCTTTGTTGATTGTTTTAACATTTGTTTTAACACCTTCGTGCTTTGTAAACACATTTTCAGTTGAAACAACTTCCTTCTTTTTAACTTTTGACTTTTCAATCCATACTCTTTTTGATTTTTGATGTTGAAATTTATATGAATTCTTTGTAAGATTATTTTCAACTGTACTTTGATTTGAAAAGAATCCTTCATTTGAAGTTTGCATATTGTCTTCCTCAACCAACTTTTTGAATTCATGCTTTATATTTTCAACATTACCTGTGGTTACGAAGACTTGATTTGGGAACACAATATCATCAGTGCATTTGAAGATTGGATAAACAACAGTATTCGATTCAAGATAATGAGCACCTTTTTCACTTAGAATTTTCTCATATTCTTGTGTATTCAAATAGACTTGATCAACAACCACTCGAGGAATTTCAATTTCTTTCAACCTTTGATTTGTCTTCGAATTTGTATTTTCTTCCTCAATGTCACTATCATCGGTTTGACTCTCATGTATTTCCACAAACTCCATATCACAAACTTTCGAAGTTGAGGGTTTAACAGTTTTAATTTTTATTAATAAATCTTCACATTTTTCTTTCCCTTTAAATGAATTTGATACATTTATGACAGACAATTGAGAACAATCTACATCTTCTAAATCACTAATTTCACTAATATTATCAATATTGTCTTCAATATCAGCAATATTAGTTTCACAATTAGATGTAGAATTCTCAGTCTTTTTCAAAATTCGAAGTTGTTCTGATTTAGTTAAGGTTTCATTTACAATTTTTACTAAATCATTAGCATCAAGATAATCTTCGACTTTTGCAATTCCATATCTAAACCTATCATCCGGAACTTTGTTAAAATCAGAAATTTCTTTTTCACAATCATATGAAATACTATCAACCTTAGCTCTATCATAAGCTAAAAATGGTAGTAATTTTCTATGTTGTTCCTTACTTATTTCACACGAATGATGTAACTCAGTTAATTTTCCATACAATCTTTTTGCTGAATTACAGAAAATATTTCTTTGTGCTAACAACAAGTTTATTTCTTTTGCTAATTTTTCTCTATCCTCCATGATATTTGAAACTTGTAATTCTAAGTAATCAATCCTAGTGACTTTTGAATCCAACATTTTTCTTGTCTCTAGTAATTGATCACTTAACTTTTTCGCTTCATTGCTAGCAGACACAATGATTGAATCAAAGTAAGTAACAGTTTCATCAAAAGATACTAACTCAGAATTATATGCAGAAACTGGAATGTTAAAAGATTCAAGAATGTTACGTACCTTGGTAGTCATGGGCGACCTGTCAGTAGTCTTCGAAAGGAAGCATTGCCCACACACTTCGTCAGTCTGTTCATCATCTGAATCCTCTACCATCTTTGCATACATCGCTCCATGTGTTGGATTTTTCATCTCTTCATCATCTGAACCCGAAGACCATATTTGATATGTGCCATCCGATTCAGTTTCTCCATGAGCCACCAATGACAAATTCTTCGCTTTCTTCTTTACTTCCTCCAGTTTCTCAGTGTAGTAAGCTTCATCCTTTGTTTTACTTTTCTTTTCTTCCTTCTTCCTCAACAAGCAATCTACTGCCAAATGATTTGCTCCATAGCAATAATGGCAATTAATTCCTGTATCACCTTTCAATTTCATTTTCATTTGCTCCATCTCATTCTTCGAATCTGTCTTCATTTCTTTCTTCTTTTCATCCAGTTTGTTTTTGTTCTCAAAACTACCCTTCGAATCTGATGAGTTCTTTCGATTAAAAGGTTTCTTAAAAAATTTCTTTACTCTATTGTTTGAGTAAAGTGCAACAGCCTCATCATCAGAATTCATCAGAAAATCTTCTTCTTCATCAGACTTCGATTTTTCATTCTCTTTTTCTGAAACCTTCGAAACTAGTGCCAGTGGTCCACCAAGACTTGCTATTGTTTCCTCAACTATTTCATTAACTTCATTTTCATGAGATTTTAGTTGATTGTACAAGTCATTCAAAGTCGAAGTATCAAAACTCTGTTGATTTTTCACCATCATACTCACACTTCTCCACTCCTTTCGAAGTCCCATTACAAATATCAAATTGTACTCCATTGGTGACCTTATTATACTATAACGATTACAACGATAGATTAACTCATTGAACCTATCATAGTATGCTTCAATAGACTCATTTTCTTTTTGTCTGAAATCTTTGAGTTCCACCAGGCATTGTTTCACAGATGTGATCTTCGTCTTTTCACTTCCTTGAAATTTGTCTTTGAGATTGTTCCAGATTTCTTTAGCTGTTGTGCATGTTCTGACATAATTATACACAATAGGAGGCAGAGCACCTCTTAATTCCCTCATGCATTTCTTCTCCAGTTGTTTTAAACGATTGGTTTGATTATCAACTTCCGAACTGCTTGAAGACATACCGATTGGCTGAACTTGTGCAGGTTGATTGATTTCTCCTGAGATGCATTTCCATAACTCTTCATCTAATCCGTTTAAGTAATCTTCCATCCTATCTGCCCACTGATCATAATATTCTGGAATAAGCATTGGAATTTTTGTGGATGATCCAAGCAAATGAGAAAATAATGTCATCGAATTCAGATTGAATGACACCATTGTTGTACAGACAAAAACTTCAAGATCATACTAAACTTTTGAGAAATTTGAAATCAAATTGTATAATTCAAATCAGAATCACACAATGAACACTCGATTAACAAATGTTTTCGCAGAATCAAATCCTAGATTGAGATCAAGAAGAATTTTTCAATTTCAAAAAGGACGGAAGCTTTTCGAATCAAACAGTAGATTCAAAAACCTTTTTGATCGTATGAAAATCAGATCACAAAAAGGATTCCTGCTCTGATACCAATTGATGAGATTTGTAATCGAGTTTAATGATCAATTCACGTAAGAATTAAGAAAGATGAAAAAGATAAACACGAGAGTAAATATAATCTTTGTTCAGCTCATATTATGCTTTCAAGTTTACAGAGTACAAAGGAATTCTCTGTAAAGACTGTGTAAAGTTTTTAATTCACTTAGTACAGACCCCTATTTATAAGAGAACAAAAGCATAACAAAATACTAAGGACTAGACATTAAGACTATTCATTATAATGCCTTAGTAAAAAATAACATTACATCCGAAGACACTACTTACGAATACTTAAGATCCTTCGTAACAACCTAACTAACACTTCGACATATTACAACATTTATACCCTTACAAAAAGCATGAAAGAAACTTTGGTAAAACCTTTGGAAAACTTTACAGTTAATAATTTATGACTTGATGTCAATTTATAAAAACAAGCTTTGTAAACCTTTGGAAAGTCTTTGGAAAATTTTTGATAATCTAAAAGAGAAACTCATACTTTAAAACAAGATTTGAAAATGAGATTTGAAAACCTTCGGCTGGATAAAGTAGTTTGCCAAGCAAAATCTATTTTGCTATATAGTTATTAATCACATGTGATTGATCTAATAACTGTATAGTTCAACTTGTATTCCCCCCCCCCCCATAAAAGTAGTGAAAATCATTTAGAAGGTTAATTCAGGGCTATGAACTCACCTGATGTAAGTAACTCGAAAGAAAGATTGGTATAGGATCACCGGATGTCAAGTGAATTCGTGAGCACAAACGAATCCTAGTTTAACATGTAATAACACATATATGAGTATATTTAGAGTATATAACCACTAATAGACACATGGATACACTTTAGGGACATGAGAACACTTAGAAATGAGTGTCACAAACACCCATTGAAGTCCGTAAATGAGTGTGGGGCATTAGATTTGAGTGTAAGGCCACCAAACTCAACATTTGTGAGTGTGCGGCCAGGCCTATGTGCGGCCGTACACCTTCAAAGGGGTGAAGAACACGAAGAACACTATGAGTTTTAGGCCTAGATTTAGGTGTCTTACCAATATAACAAGTTGAATGGAGGAGTACTTCACGTTTTTGAGGCCTTTAGAGTGTTCTTGGATGAAGATTCTAGAGAGAGAAAGCTCTAGCTTTGAAGGAGTGGGAGAAAAGGCGGGTGTAAGGTTGGCTAAGTGTTCAATATATAGGGTCGAGTGTTAGGCTGGAGGGTGTGTGCGGCTGGGTGTGCGGCTGGCTGGCCGCATACATCTTCTTTGGTGCGTTTGGCCTGATTTTGTGATGCTACACACTTTCTAACCCTTCTTAAAACTCATATCTAGGTTAGACTAAGCCTAGAACGCTCATATAGACCCACATTTTCGTTAAAAGATAGCAAAATGAAGGCTGACACTCGGCTGAGTTGAATAGTTGGACTTTACAAGACAAGGGTTTTCGGGTTGTCACAAAAATACCTTGACAAAGAATTCGCATGTTTTTCAAAAACAAAAATCACAACACAAATGGGTTGAAAAATCGAAAATGGAAAAAGAAGTTACAAAAGATGTTGTTATGGAAAAGGAAACTGTTTTCAAATTAAATTCCAAAGAATTTAAAGAACAAATTGAAAAGTTTTTAAAAGAAAATGCAATTTCAAAAAGACAAGCACGGAAGAAGATTTTTTGGCAAATCATAGAACTTCGAAAACAACAAAATGATTTGAGTTTGCAAACAAATGAAAACACAAAAACAAAATCTGTCAAGAACAAGTTTTCTCATTCTGAAATTCATTCAAATCAAAAGAAAAATCCCGTTCATACAAATAAATCTACATCTGAATTTCAACCAAAAACAAATTATTAGAAAGTTTCTAACTCATCATTTTCAAAAGATAACAAAAATACATTAAATCAACCATCACAACACCGATTTTCTTCTAATTAACAAACAAGGTTTTCTCAAAAACAAAAATTTCCAAATCGATTTTTTCAAAATCAAAGTGTTAGAAACAATGATGGAAGTCGATACTCTATGGCATTTTGACCTAAATCTAATGTTGATTTCTTTCCTTAAAAACCGAATTTTCCAAATCCTACAAGAAAACAAAACTTAAAAGTTTTGTACACAAAAGGGTTGTCTCGTGACAAAAACTTCGATCATTGGCTTGACGGAAAAGGACGAAAATATCAATCAAGGAAATATTCTCAACAACAAATTCACGAAGTCTATGAGAAATATGTGAATTCTTCGTCTACTGAAAGCTTATCTTCCAAAGATTCGAATGTTTCGGTAAAAACTTCGCAACCGGTTTCGAAAGAAAAGCTTAATCATACTCATTCTACAAAGATGAAGGCACGTGTCATTGACAATCCCAAACTAACAAAAACTTCTGATTTTGTTACATTAGATAATGAAGTGGACTTAATGGATAGTCTCAAAAATAAAGTTTGTGATTGGGTTAAAATTTCTTCATTTCATTATGTTTTCAAAACTAATTTCCAGTGACCCAAACAACCTTGGGTACCTAAATTCTTTCTTTGATCGCAGGTACTATGTGACGAGCAATATGATGAGAAACGTTACATTGATGGTGGTTGCTCACGTCACATGACTGGACGAAAGGAAAATCTGAGAGATTTTCGAAGCTTGGAAAATGCACGAGTTGTGAAGTTTGGCAATAATCACAAATGCAAAGTGAAGGGTTATGGCAAAGTAGCAAATGGAAAGTTTACTGTTAATCGCGTTGCTTATGTCGAAGGTCTTCAACATAACTTGATAAGTGTCTCTCAACTTGTTGTGGGCACTGGAAATCAAGTGGTGTTTAACGAAGAAGCAACATCATTTCAAATGTTGAAACTAACGACGTCCTGCTCAAATCCAAACGACATGGTGACATGTTTACTCTTGATATCAAACCAATCATTGGCAAACCCTCAGTGTGCTTACTTTTGAAAGCTTCCTCTGACATCAGCTGGTTATGGCATTTATGTTTATCACATTTAAACTTTCGAAATTTGAGTAAATTGGTTGTTGATGATCTTGTTTGTGGTTTACCTGTACTAAAATTTGATAATGATACATTGTGTGCAGCTTCTGGACAAGGGAAACAACACAAGAAAGGTCATCCAATTGTGATAGATTCGAAAATTGTGGAATCATTGGAACTTTTACACATTGACCTTTGTGGACCATCGACTGTTGCAACTCTCAACAACAAACGATACATTTTGGTAATTGTTGATGATTTTTCACGATTTACTTGGGTATATTTTCTCAGGTTAAAATTTGAAGTTGCTCAAACCACTACAAGAAAACAGACCTTTAATGACGCGTAAACAATGACACGCGCTGATAGAGGACACGCATTTGTACGTGCCCTAAAAAATAATGTTAGCTTTGCAAAATTTGAAGGATAGAGAACACGCATTTTTGCGCGCCCTAAAATTAGTGTCCAAAAAAAAACACGGAGGGCACCTACCATAAATAGCGTGTCGTGTAAAGATGTTGCTTTATATTTTTTTTAGGAAGGCGCGTTCTCGCTTTTTTTAATAGGCGATGGTGGGAAATGAAATCCCAAAAAATTAAAAACCCGCCTCATGCTTCTTCTCCTTCTACAATCATCTAACAAAGAACCCTAATTCTAATGTGAGGCTGTCAATCCTTTTGAAGCATCCCGTCTTCCTATACCTTGATCTGCACTCTCTCTCCTTTCTCTTTGCAAGCCCTAAGCTGCCATCACCAGCATTGAACCCCATCAACTCTAAGCGGCCTTGGATTTTGTAAAGGGTGTTTGTATCGTATGTTTTCATCAGTGCCATTAGACACTACTCTTCCCTATCCACGATGTCGACAAGTCTCCGTTGTTGGTAACTCTGTCCACGCTCTACGAAAGAACTACGCTATTTTGGGGCTAATCTCATCTGCTTCCAATAACGATTTTACGTACAAGGACGATGAGGATGATGGGTTGGTGGTGGTGGTGGATAGAGACTGGCGTAGCTATGGGTCCAACACTTCGAGTTCTAACAGCTTAATCGAACTTGGTTCGCACCAGGATTTGAGGTTGGTGAGGCGGATTGGTGAAGGGCCACGGCGGAAGGGGAGCAGAGTTGAAATGTGGTCGATGGTTTTGTCTGGGAGTCATAGAAACTTGGTGAATCTGGGAATCAAGAACCCTGTATTCTCACTGTATCTTGCTTATGATAGTTAGACTTACATATGTTTCACGTGGTTTCTTTTGCTTAAGACTGATTATTGCTGCTATTTTTGCAGTCATGGCGACTATGGTTCATGAAGGATCTTATTTTGATGAGGCTCAATTTGATTCAAAGATGAAAGAGCTGTAAGTGTCCCTCCTATAATCCAATTGATGATTGAATGTGACAAATTAGCAAGGTTAATCATTCACATGTTGATAAGTTATTGATTATACAGGCTTTCACAGGTTAATCTTATGTCTTTATATTTTATAACTGTTTCGTCAACTGTATTTAAAGATCTATAATGAACAAATTACTGATTTGTTGGATCCAGCTCAAAGAAATCTTCAAATAACAGAAGATATACTAAAACAGGTGTATATGTTGAAAATTTAACAGAGGAGTCTGTTAGCAGTATAAAAGATGTGACAAAACTTCTAAAAAAGGTTTGGATACTTGACTCTTGTTTAATAAAAGGTTGCCATTATAATTAGTGCCAGAGTCATCAGAAAGTGTTAATATTCAGATTCTTTATTTGACTTTGTTTTATGTGTTTCTTAATATGATAGTTGTATGTAAGGGTTGTCAAACAGAAGAACAGGAGCTACAAGTATAAATATGGAGAGTTCACGATCTCACAACGTGTTCACTTGTGTTGTTGAATCACGATGGAAGGTAAATTTTCAAGTGCTTTGCTTTTATGGTGTCCTATATAGTACTTTTATCCTGTGTTCTGATATCTACAATTCAAAATTTATAGAGCAAAGATGGTCCCTGTGGTATGATGGCAATTACAGGTTCAGTCCAACTTCTGATTTCTTTACATTGTTTAGCTACAGCTTTGTTCCCTCTGACTCACACCATTAGAGAAGAGGTGTTAAATCCTTTAATAAAGGACCATTTTGTAGAATAACAAAAAGAGAAAATGAGGGTAAATTGGTCATTTTAAAAGGACTTAACACCCGCCTCATTTATAACGGTGCGAGTGAGAGGGACTTGGTGGTGGTCTAGGTATTGGAGGAGGTTCTGGTACAGGGATGGGAGGCATGTAGGATCTTTATCAGTTGTTGGATAATGACCAACCTTTCTTGTGTGTGTGTGTGTGTGTGTATATATATATATATATATATATATATATATATATATATAAAATTAAATACACCATATTTGTATCTTTATTTTCTAGCTCACACTCTTTTATTTCTTCACCTTGAAAATGCAATTTTCATTCCAATGTAAAGGAAGAAGAGAGTCGAATGGATGAAAGATTAACATACAATTGCAAGTGTTCTTTTCTAGAAATCTACAATGAGCAAATTACTGATCTTCTTTACCCTTCATCTACAAATTTGCAAGTAAGTTTAGTTGTTTAATAACCTTAGTACCTTACAAATACTACAATTTTCTAACTTTCTCTAGTTTTTAGCTAAGGGAGGATGTCAAGAAGG
Organism: Lactuca serriola; assembly: GCF_051521515.1. Taxonomy (NCBI): domain Eukaryota; kingdom Viridiplantae; phylum Streptophyta; class Magnoliopsida; order Asterales; family Asteraceae; genus Lactuca; species Lactuca serriola. Next base: position 122,374,345 of record NC_136412.1, read on the forward strand.
GTGTGTATGTGGAAAATCCTACAGAATGTGAAGTTCACACGTCATGTTCCTTATAGAGATTCAAGATTGACATTTCTTCTATAGGTGAATACTGTAAACTTTTAATTTTTTGTTTGCTGTGAAATTCAGCGTCATTTTTCATTTTCTTATGTTTACAAGTTACACCATGTTATGCAGGACTCGTTGGGTGGTAATTCGAAAACAATGATAATTGCTAATGTTAGTCCCTCAATATGGTATGTTCATATATTTTTACTTTTATTTAATAATCCATCTTTCTTGTTTTCTTCCTGTTTTTTAATGATAAACCAACCATCTTATCTTGTCTTTCCATGTCAGTTCTGCAACTGAAACGTTAAACACTCTCTAGTTTGCTCAGCGTGCAAAACTTATTCAGAACAATGTAAGCAAGTTACATAATTTTGATCTTATTCAAAGCACGTTGTTTAAACTTTTCATCTTGTTTTCTGTTTCCAAGGGTGTTGTAAATGAAGATGCCTCCGGAGATATCATGGTGCTTCAACAGCAAATACAACTGCTAAAGGTAATTCTTTTCTTCTGTTGTTATTTTTTCAAACCCAATAAAATTGTATCCATATTCTATAAAGTAACCATCTTTTTATTCAATCAGGAGGAGCTTGCTATCCTTAAGAGGAACAATATATCCAGGTCTTTAGCATTTGGTCCAAAAGTCATTGAAGAGGCTACCGAAGAACACGAGAATGATTGCAATGGACATGATAACAAAATCCTGAAGGTTTCCTCTAAACAGGTATACTAAGTAATATTTAGGGGGTTTCATGTTTTACCTACTATGTCACTGTGCTAATTCACAAGAAATTATAACGATTCGCTACTATTTATACTTGTTTTTCAACTAGATACTACAAAGCCGACAAAACCTTGTTGTTTGATGATTTTACCATTTTGGGTCTCATTTACTTGTATTCATTCTGTTTCTCAGCTGAAATCTTTAGAGACTTCATTGACTGGAGCCTTGAGGAGAGAGCAAATGTCGGAAGCTTCTATTAAACAACTTGAAGCAGAAATAGAACAGTTAAATCGACTGGTAAATTGTTATCCAATTTGGTCTATAATATGACATCACTAGCATATTGTATTTAAAACTGAAATTTACTTTTAGGTTCGTCAAAGAGAGGATAACAATAAGTCAACAAAGATGATGTTGAAGTTTAGAGAAGACAAGATTCATGATCAGATCCAAAATGTAAGATATGCAAGTTTTGGTATTTAAGCTTTCCTATTTCACCCATCATCTATGAAGTAACTTCTTGAAAATGGCAATAGGAAGCTGCACAGGATAATAAAGAAAAAAATTCTGTTAGATTAGAGGTTTGCACTTGGTCTTTTACCTTTTCTCAGTAAAATAAAAAAAAAACTTATTATCAGTCTAAGTTTAAATGTTACATTTTTCAGTTGCACTTGGTCTTTACTTATAATATTCCAATTCTCTTTTCAAATTCTTATTTCCTTTGTTAACCAGATTGTTGCGAGATCTCAAGTTCTTGCGTCGGAATTCTGGTAAAAGCACTGATTTCGATGAACCTGAAAATATGTCTGTAAATGGCAAGTTTCATGAATCATCAGCATCTCAGATGGGTACCGACTCATCCTCCAGGCCACCATTGAATGCAATTCGAGACCCTGTAAATGGCAAGTTTCATTGAATGTAAGCGTGATTAGGAATTAGGGTTTAAAAGCTCGAAACTGGATAGAACGCCCACGAAGGTCAATGCCAATAAGCATTCAGAATTAGGGATGCCAATGAAAACTCCAGAAAAACAAGGAGGTCTAGCTAGGAATAGATACAGATGGGGTTCGGGTTCAAGGATGGAGGGGAAAAGCGGGACTATGAATATGAACATGAATACAAACACTCTTAGGTCATGTAGAACAGTTGGAAGAACTTTAAGTTCAGGTTATTCCGAGTGTAATTCTACCCAGAATACATAGTCTAATTCTACACAGAACACACCTACAAAGAGTGTGAATAAACCTCCAAATCCAGGACTGTCTCAAGGTGGTAGTTCAAGGCCTCCAATCAGTGGAGGTGTACGCGGCAATGGAAGCTTTGCAGCGTTATCTAGAGGACTTCAGAACACCTACACTACTGTAAATATTGTGGAGGTACCACATATCGACCTCAAAGAAGATCCATCATTCTGGATGGATCATAATGTACAAGTAAGTTCACTTTTTGACATAACATTTATACTAATTCCACAATCATTCAACTTCAAAAGGTTTAGCTTATGGGGTTTGCTTTTTTTAGGTTTTGATACGAATTCGTCCACTCAACAACATGGAACTCAATGCTCAAGGTTACAACAGGTGTTTACAACAAGAAAGTGCACAATGCCTGACCTGGGTAGGGCATCCAGAAACACGATTTACTTTTGACCATGTTGCTTGTGAAACAATTGACCAGGTACCAGAAATGAACAATACTGAGTTCTGTTTCTACATGAACTTGATTCTCTTAATTGCAATGTGTTACAAGAAGTACGAATTTGTGCAGGAAACTCTTTTTAGGATGGTTGGTCTACTAATGGTGGATAATTATTTGTCTGGATATAATAGTTGTATCTTTGCATATGGGCAGGTAACATTATTATATGCATTTCTGCATTTTATTATATCCTTAAAATAATATTATACATGTGTTTTAGTTTTCTTGTTTACTTATGCAGACTGGAAGTGGAAAGACACACACAATGCTTGGTGAGATCAATGAACTTGAATTAAAACCAACTCCACAACGGGGAATGACTCCACATGGTGCAGATTCTTTTGGAGATAACAAAATTTTGTGACCTTTATCTCATGGAAACAGTCTTAGATGATGAAAGTGAGGTATTATAATTCATATATTTACTTATATTGTAGGTACCATTTAAATACCAATCAAGAATAATCTTAAATTTGGTAATTTTTTTTTGTTATGTTGTTGGGTAATTAATACTATTATTTGTTGCAGAAAAAGGTTTTAATTGCATTAAAAAATGCTGGGATTTTTACATCAGGTGATTTTTACATCCTTGTTTGATATGTACGTGCTTGTGTGTAGGCTAGTGTCAAAATGCTTGCAGATGTTCAATTTTCCCTCATTTGACCACTCATATTTGGCACAAGTATTTGCAACTAACATTCCTTGTTTGGTTCTTCTATTAATTATATTAGCATATTAATTTTTTGACTGTTATTTGATCAGGTTAAAAGAATTATCGGAGCAGGGGTTCATTGGTCTTAAAGAATTATGAAAGGCAAGATGCAACTCTACTTAGTTGGAATTTGATGTTTATCATCTTTGTGTATATCTTTTTAGTTTGTATAGCATTACTTTGAAGAAGGTGTCCCTTGATATGCAATGTAGTATTAGGTTATATAGTTAGGAAAAACCTCTTAATAACAATGTACAATTAGATCCCCGTAATATCAATGTATTAAATTTTTTTGACATGATGTTATTGGATGAAATAGATTGTTTAGGTATATATTTGTTTACATATTTTTGTATTATGCGTAAATGAGTATCGTAAAGACGCGTCGTAAATGCACATTGTAAATGATTATTGAAGTTTATGACATGCAAATGCGTGTCATCTTCATTTATGACAGGGGCTTTCTTGATACGCATTGTGTGTCATTAACACGCGCGTCGTAAGGTTACGACACACGAATGCGTGTCGTCTTCCTTTATGACAGTGCCTTCCTTGATACGCATTGCGTGTCGTAAACGCGCGTCGTAACTGCGTGTCGTAAATGAGCGTCGTAAATGCGCAAAAGCGCGTCGTCTCTCTTTATGACAGGGCCTTCCTTGACGCGCATTTGCGTGTCGTCTGTGCCTTTTACGACGCGCAATGAGCGTCGTAAAAGGCTGTTTTTCTAGTAGTGAACAATGATCGAGTTTATTAAGAAGATTGAGATAGGTCTGAAATAAAATGTTTGAAAAATCAAAAGTGATAATGGCTCTGAGTTTAAGAACAAAGTGTTGGATTCGTACTTAACAGAAAAAGGAATTTCACAAAAATTTTCTTCGCCCTATACACTGCAGCAAAATGGTGTGGTTGAAAGATGAAATAGGTAACTTTGCAAAGCAGCGAGAACTATGTTGACATATGTGAATCTTCCTCAATATCTATGGGTTGAAGCAGTTTCGACAGCTTGTTTCACTCAAAATCGATCTTTCATTCATTGTCGATTCAATATTACTTCGTATGAAATTATCAATGACCGAAAACTAATGTCAAATTCTTTGATGTTTTTGGCTGCAGGTGTTTTATAATGAATCTTAAAGATAGCCTTTCCAAATTTCAAGCTAAAACTGACGAAGACATATTTTTGGATATTCGCACAATTCCGTTGCAAACAGAGTGTTAAATAAGCGCACAAGAAAATTTGAAGAGACCTTCAACCTTACTTTTGATGATTATTATGTCAAACAAGCTGAAAAACACTTTGAACAAACACCAATTATTAATGAATCATCTGATGAAACTGAAGAATCAAACTCATCTGACTTTGATTATGATTTAATATTTGGTATTCCTGACAGGGCTGTGGATGTTGAAGTTCATGCGAATGATAATCATCACTTTGAATCTTCGAATACTCTAGTTGAGGGGGAGCATTCTTTTGAGGGGGAGAATGGGAGAATGAATGATGTTGTTGAGGGGGGCATCTAGTTGAAGGGGAGCACCAAAATGATAATCATGTTAAGTAGGAAAATGATACAATAAATTTTAATCAAAACGATGATTTTCATGATCTAAATGATAATGTTTCTGTTGTAGGATTTGAAAATGAAGAAATGTACGAAGATTCACCTTTGGAATTCGATTCGGCATAACCACCGTTAGAGAAATGGACAAAGACTCATCCTATAGATCAAGCCATTGGAAATCCTCAAGATGGAGTATTAACAAGAGCTCAGATTCGTGCGACGAATGAGGTATTAAATACTCATCAAGAATTTTGCATGTTCAATGTTTTCATATCTAAAATTGAACCAAAGACAGTTAAGATGGAAATGGAACACTCTGATTGGGTTGTTGCAATGCAATCCGAATTGGCTGAATTCGAAAGAAATAAGGTTTGGAGATTAATTCCTAAACCTGAAAATGTTTCCATTGTCGGGTTAAACGGATTTTCAAAAACAAAACCGACAAAGATGGAAATATTGTACGAAATAAAGCATGTCTAGTTGTAAAAGGATATTCGCAACAAGAAGGGATTGATTATGAAGAAACTTTTGCTCCTGTTACAAGACTTGAGGCTGTTCGAATATTCTTAGCATATGCTGCTCATAAGGATTTTGATGTCTTTCAAATGGATGTGAAATGTGCTTTTCTCAATGGTGAACTCGAAGAAACTGTTTATATAGAACAACCTCCAGGTTTTGTAAATGAAATGCATCATGATCATGTATATATTTTAGATAAAGTTGTCTATAGGTTAAAACAAACACCAAGAGCATGGTATGCAACTCTTACCTGTTTGTTAACACGTTCGAAATTTAAGTAAGGATTTGTTGACCCCACATTATTTCGAAAGAAATTTGGGAATCATCTGATGCTTGTTCAAATTTATGTCGATGATATTATTTTTGGCTCTACTGACCTTGCTTTATCTAATGAATTTGAAAATTTGATGAAAAGCCAATTTGAAATGAGCATGATGGGTAAAATTAATAATTTTCTTAGCTTAAATATATGTCGAAACAGAGAAGGCATATTCATCAATCAAGAGAAATATACAAGGAATTTTCTCGAAAAGTTTGGATTAACAAATAGCACGAAGTTAAGAGTACCAATGGTTGTTGGCACAAGGCTAACACCTTCATTAGAAACACATGCGGTTGATCTTACTTTATACAGGAGCATGATAGGTTCATTGCTTTATCTTACTGCAAGTAGACCTGATATCATGTTTTCTGTATGCAATTGTGCTAGGTATCAAGCAAATCCTCAAGAACCACATTTAACAGATGTGAAGAATATATTTCGTTATCTCAAGGGAACAATTCCGTTAGGATTGTGGTATCCTTCGAAATTCTCAAATGCAGATCTTGGAGGGTGTACTTTTGATCGAAAAAGTACAAGTGGTGGTTGTCAATTGTTGGATGGAAAGTTGGTTAGTTGGCAGTCAAAGAAGCAAATATGTGTTTCGATTTCTATCGTTGGAGCCGAATACATAGCAGCTGCTGCTTGTACATCACAAATTATTTAGATTCAAAGTCAGTTGAGAGATTATGCTGTAAATATGAAAAAGATTTCATTATACTGTGATTCTCAAAGTGCTATACGCATTTGTCATAATATAGTACAACATTCGAAAACATAACATATAGCTCTTCATTATCACTTTATCAAAGATCATGTGGAAGATGGAAACATTGAAGTTCATTTTGTAAAAACAACTGATCAGCTTGCTGATATTTTTACAAAAGCTTTGGATGAAAAATCATTTGTTAGAATTTTAAATGGTTTGAGAATGATTGAAGCGAGTTCTGTTCCAGGAAGTATTTCGAATGAATAGCAACGGAGGACTATACAAATGTATCGATTTAGAGGCAATAATATGTCATTTAGCGGTTACTGTTCATTGTCAACGCTTCGACACGCTTCGAATTCGACAATTTGCATGATCGTTGTGTGGTACAAAATTTTCGTTAGTTTGTCAAATTTTCGAAAGAATGGCAAATTGTACTCTGTTTACAAATTTTTTCTTTTGTTTGTAAAAATGTTTTTCGTAAGTTTGTATCTTAGTTTTATTTTCGAAAAAAAAAAATAAATAAAACTCCAAAAAGATTCTATTTTTGTTTTGTTGTTATCTTTTCGAAAAATCAAAAACTCCAAAAAGATTTTATTTTCGTTTTCTTGTTATCTTTTTGAAAAATCAAAAATACCAAAAAGATTTTCTTTTGTTAATTGTTTTATTTTTCGAAAAATATTTTCTTTCTGTTAGAGAAATCAAAAATATCAAAAAGACTTTTGTTATTTTCTTTGTTTCTTTTTCTTTGTGCAGATAATACGAAAATTCTTCAAGGGTCATACTTGTGTTTCTATGGGAAGGTAAACTTTCGACAACTATGTACTAGTTAGACTGTCCGTAGAAGCATGTTGCAGCATGTCGACCCAAGCCTCCAAAGACTCAATGTGTGTTTACGAAAGCCTTAATGAAATTTTTCATACGAAATTTTCTTCCCAATCAGGCTTATATTCGCATTAGTCACTGAGCTACCTTACTCTTCTTACATGAGTTACGAGTTATCTGTTTTGTCCGAAAATAATAGAGGTACAATTTGTTACTCAAAACCATTCTTTTTCATCAGCAACTTTCTTACACTAACACACACGAAGACATATATCCAAGAGATCTTTGATTCGACCCATCAAGATTTAGATATATCAAAATTATGTGTTAATGATCTGACATCATGAGGCCCTGATGAAAGTGAAATCCAACTTTCTCTCTTAATAAGGAATTGATGGGGAACTATGTTCTAGATTCTTTCAAAACACCTGTTTCTGTACCAAAAATTTCGTATACTCCAAATCACATTCTTTCGTATGAGTGATCTTGATCAAATGTTCGAAGCCCGCGACATTTGTTTCCCAACAAGATCCAACTTAAATATTTTTCTTTGAATGTGATTTCCGTGTGAGTATCAATTCCTTTCCCTAGTCACTTTTACATAATATTCCAAAGCAACTTGTCACTGACTACACTGGTCAAACAAGTAATTTCTGTTACAATTACTCACCTTATGTTTAGGATGATATGTAACGAAATTATAAACCACCCAACAAGACTGACGAAAGAAACCCTTCGATACTTCTCTATAATTATTCAATTGTCATTCATGGGAACATACACAAGCATTTGATTATCTCTCTTGATAATTAATGAAGCAACCTTTGCCTGGGGTTTCTCTGCTTTTATGTCGAATTTTTTTTTTGACATCACATATCCAAATTTTTGTTAAATTTGTTTCTTATCTATTCTTTGGCACACTGCACACACGAAATCCTTGAGGTTCTGAGTACTACCAACTCAGGCTAATGATTTTGACAGTCTAGCAAATGACTTCGTCTCTAAACCCAAAGACAAAAGAGCTTAACCTCCATCCGAAGGTTGATGACGGTTACTATTCTTTGACGTGACACGAACAGACTGTATGATGAGATGTTTTGTATTAAGTCCTGGTTTCTAGGAGGTGTGACAGTTACTTTTTTATGCATGGCTACTTTATTGGCAGACTTGTACAACTTTTAAGGTGCCACGTCAGATCTCAATTAATGCTTATCCCGGGTTCTATTCAAATTCAAGGTTACATATAAAAAAGGTATTTATGGGTTCTTTATCTCTTTACGCTCACAAAAGAAAACAAATACCCAAATTCTCTCTGTTCTTCAAAGCTTCAAAACCCTAATCATGGCTGGCATTGATTTTGCTTCTCGCACAACTGAAGACATCACTTCTAAACCCATAATGAAGATTCAAAGCACTATTTATCAAATTGGAAGGGGATGTATCTCTATATGCTGAAGAATTGAAGATGTTAATTGTCGCATTGAAGAGTTATGTTCTTTCGAAGGCAATGTTCAACTCGTTCGTAGTTACTCTCTCATGGCATTCACATGCAGGATCCACTGCTACGTATAGCAAAGCAATGGATATCATTACTTTTCAACTGGTGAATGACAAGAAAAATCGTCTGTCCAAGAAACTTTTTTGCCAGATTCTTGATATTCCCAATTCTCAACATGTTACCGATCTTACTTATGCACAAGTGGTTCATATGTTTAATGAGATGGGTCATCAACCCCCACTCACAAAGATTAGTGATTTCAAGAAGTCATATCTTCCAACTGTTTGGAATTTTTTGTTTGGAATTTTTCTTCGATGCTTGACTGGTCGAAGTGTTGGATTAGACAAGGGTCGCATGAAGGTTTATGCGATGGTGGCAGGCTTGTACTATGATATTTCTATCGACTACTCTACACAAATGTGGAAGGAATTCCAAAAGAGTGTCGAAAACACGAATGTGGTTCAAGGAATTTCGTGTGCTAGGTATTGGAGTTTGATACTTGCTTATTTCTATGAAAAATAAGGAATTGTTGTACCTGCTGATGAAAGAAAAATCTGAGTTTTTGAAGTATCACTTTCCAAAGGAAGTTTCGGATGATATAGAGATATTCACTCACATTGCCAGGATTCCTAATGCAATGCTAAAAAGGGTTGATCCAACAAATTCGGTGTTGATTGAGTACTTGAAAACCATCAATCCTGATGTTGTGACTGGAAAGTTATTGTCGAAAGAAGAAGCTGGTCCTTCCAAGAAGTCAAAACGTTCTAAGAAGGATGAAAAGGCTACACCTGAGAAGACAGTGCAAGAAACTAAGAAGTCTTCTAAGAAGATTGTGCGTGAATCCAAGAAGTCCCGAAAGAAGCCTGAGACGAAAGAAGTGAATGATTCGACTGTTTTCATAAAACCAGTGGAACATGTTGATGATATTATAGTAACATAGAAAATTCCTTCCAAATATGGTGTTTTTCTAAGAATAAAGCAGAGGTCTAGGGGTTCACGAAAATCTTTAGATGGTTTTTCAAAATCTTCTTTAAATGTTCGTAAACCACAACTTTCTCATCAAGGAGTTATTTTTCGTGAGGTTCCAGCTCCAGTTTCACCTTTTTCAAAGAAACATAGAGATGAAGACGTGGCTAAACATATTTCAAAGAAGAAGAAAAGGTAACGAAAATTGGTTATACAAGAGGAGTCATCCGAAGAAGAGATAGTTCTGGAAACACCAGGAACAACTATACCTGAAAAGTCTATTGTCATACCACCTGAAGTTTCGTTAACCGAATCACATACTGAGGAGGTTCAAACTTCAGGCATTTCTACACATGTATCTGATATGGTTGTAAATGTCAATATGGGTGAAGGAGTGTCTAACAAAGAAGTTGGTGCTAAAACTCAAGGTATTTTTGTATCTTCGATAACATATACTTTTATGTCCTTCCCTCCTCTTATTGTTCCAAATTCTTCTCATTCTCCTACCTTTGAAAACATTCTTCAACAACCTTTTACAACTCTTTTTATATCTCAATCCACTGATTCACCCAACATCGATTCTTCTGTTCAAACTCCACCTGTTATTGCCACTGATACTAACAACGAAGGATTTGGAGGTATGTTTGAAGATTTGCAGCTTGATGATGAAGAAGATAATTTTCCTGATCATATAATAATGATGATGAAACAATTCAAGATTCTCAACAAGAAATTGAATTCTATTCTTCAATCTCAAGCAGATTTGGGGAGTAGTTCGTCTGTGTCCAGTATGGAAGTTGATAATTTGTTGAAAAATTTCGAAGCAAAGGTGGTGAGTAAAGTTTATGGAATGATTCAAGACTTAGAGAGTAGACTCTTGGAGAAGGTTGATCACAATGATCAGAATGTTGAGTTAAGAGTGAATTCTCTAACTTCGATGTTTAAATAGGAGGTGAAAGAATTCAAGCATGTGGTAAAGGAATGAGATGTGTTATTCGTTCAGGATGTCAAGAAAGTTAGGGAGGATGTGAATTTGAAAATCCAGGAGCTTCGTCAGGATATGCAAAAGGAGATTACAATTATACAAAGGGATTATGCTTCGATCAATCAAAAAGTTGACATTATTTGTGATGCTGTTACCAAATATGTCAAGTTGTACGAAGATTTTAGTCCTCAACTTACTCAAATTTCTACAACGGAAAATCAAAGTTGTATGGAAGTGCTCAAGCTGCTGAAGGAGCTAAAATATTTAACTGTTAAACCAGTTTCCTCTTCGTTGATTACTCCAGAATTCTTGTCCCAGAAGTTCGTTCGTTTTGAGGCACTATTATACAAACAGTTGGCCCCTCTTTCTCACATTTCGAGCCTTCTTCCAACGAATGTCCCACCTGTTTTTATAGGGGTGCAAGGGGGAGAGAAGAATGTTGGTGGCTTGAAGGCTGGTGGTGATGATTTGCATTCTAATGAAAAGGTTGTTGGAACTGTGTTTTCTTCGAAGATTCCAATAACAAAACCAATCATGTCGATTGCTAGGCCAGTTACTTCAACTATTATCACAACAATGCAAATTTCAAAACTAATTTCCAAAGGAATTGTGATTGGGGAAGGCGGCAGCAGTTCGAAGCCTAAGGAATTTGTGGATAATTCCTCAATTAAAGACAAAGGCAAAACGATTGTGGTCGAAAATTCAAAGGAGGAAAAGAAAGCTGAAGCAGAGGCTGAGGTTGAAAAGCTACGAATTGTGCAAAGCATTATGCGACTTCGTGCGAATGATCCACCTGGAATGAACAAGGGTGATCCTTCGAAGCATTATAACTATGAAACAATAGAGTCGAAAGTTGCATATAATCAAATGTATGCTTTCGAAAAGAAGCCAAAGAAAAGCTATGTTGTTCTCAACACAGACATGAGTCAATTGGATTTTCCTTATAATGAGATGATGTTTATCATGGCTCAGTACAAAATTGTTGAGAAATTAGACAATGATGATGATTACACATACATGAAGATCAAATTTCATGTTGTACTTGGAGAGCTTCCAGAGGAGTTTTGGTCACTAGTGAAGATAAAAAAGGTGATAAGTATAAAGAGGGATGTGTTATTCGAGAATATGATGCAGAATCTTCGTTTCACTGTTTCGAGGGCAAGTGGGCAAGTTTGTGATTTCTCTGTGGCAGATTTTCCTTTGATGAACTTGTATGTTCTGATACAAGTTGCGTTGTTGTTAAAGGATAAAGATGCTTCTTATCTTAGAGAAACTAATCCTGAAGTTTTTCGACTTGGGTTGGCTCACATCAAGACTTTTATTGACAACTAGTATGAGTGTTTAGCACTTACTGATGTTGAGTTAGCTACTGCAAAGGGATTGATAGTAAGAGTATCAAAGGAACTTCCTTTGACTCAACCTGAGTTGAAGAAGTATGCAGGCAGAGAAATTTGTTTAAAGCCGTTTGTCTTAGTCTTTGCTGGGAAGGATAAAAATGGAAAGTCTAAAAGGTTTTTATTTCAAGCTTCCGAAGTGGAAAGATACACAACATCCCAATATACGAATTTCATTATTCGTATGAATAGCTGCAAGAAGAATAACGAAGGAGATAAGAAGGAGTTGAAGAAGATTATCTCATGGTACACAAAGATACGAAGGGTTATGATGTATGCTATACATATACTCTTGAACTGAAGAAGGTCGACAATATTACAAAGGAGGCGATTGTAAGGGTCGAATTTTGTTGTAATATGTCGAAGTATTTTGTACCCTTCCTTTTTTTGTTAAGTTTATTTACTAAGGTGTATTTCGTACGAATCTTAAGTGTCAATGCCTTAGTATTTTTTGTATGCTTTCATTGTTCCTATAAATATGGAACTTTACTAGAGTTAGAGAAGGATATTAACAGAACTTGTCTATTTTTCTCTGTAAAAGTTGAAAGCATAAATGAGTAGAAACCAGATCTTATTTACATTGTTTGTTCATTTTGCATTCGTTTTACTCTGATTTAAGTTAATACTTGATTCAATGTTTCATCAACTTTTACTGTTCTTGTTGTGTTATTACTCTAAAATGCACAGAGTAGTTTAGTCCCATTGTATTTATAGTTCCATATCCTGTATGATTAGATATGCTAGTTCACTATAAACAATGCTCTGATACCAATCTGTCACACCCCCGAACCAGACGGTGGAAACGTCCGGGGGCTTGAGCGTGACTTCATCATTGGAGTATAATCACAAGGTATATAATTGAAACATAACATTAGCATCACCACACATGTAATATAACAACATGCATTGGTTACATAGAGTATTGTATTTGAATATTACATGCCAATATAATTAAAGTCTGATGAAATAGAAATATAACAAAACATCCATTAGTTTGTTCATCCCAACTTGCTTCAACGGTTTCCTAAAAATACAAGTTAATTTAAAAAGGTCAACATAAAAATGTTGGTGAGTTCATAAGTATATTTGAGAAAATGATTTGTATAACTTTGTAATCTAAGAAAATCTTGTATTTTCTTAAAATAGTTTGGTATGTTTCTGTCCGATCTTGTATTAATGCATGTGTTATTGTTTAATAGAATGCCAAAAGTGATTGAAGAGAATGTAAATAGAATGCCCCCAGACAACCGGATGTTGCCCGTAAAAGAAGAAAAGAGAATGTTGCCATACCAACCCCAAGGTTGAGTACCATTGTGAGTAAGTTTCCGAGTAATCCAAGATAAAAGAAAATAGTCTTCCTCAAACTTCATAACGTTAATTCCTATAAGTGAGTCGTCATAACCATACTAAATAATGACAATTTCACCAGTCTTTGTGTTTGTGAACGCCGACGGTGTTGAGATCAAAATAATAACTTTTAATCTATAAAGATCGATTAGATCGTGAACAAGTATATGAATATGAAACGCAAGAACACAATATAAATAACAAGGCAGAACGAAATAATAAGAACAAACAGCTTGAATCAAACGTGTCGAATGATTAAACAAAATCCTTAGAAGAGCTCGATTAAGAACATCAACTGTAAAGGATTGGAAGCTTACAAGAGCACAATTTCGTAAACTCTGGAACGCTAAACCAGAAATCTTGAATCTTAAATCTTAACCTAATATGCATGCAAGCGATAACTTATATACAATACATAAAACGGCTCTCGGTTGGACAGGCCCAAACCGGAGAATACTAGGCTAATCTATGAGCCCAAAGGACGCAATACAAAACAGAACTTCAGCCCAACAATCTCCCCCTTTGCGTCAATTTGGAGCGAGACCATCACTTCGTACTTGGGCCGACAGCTGAAACTGGTACCTTCTTCTTCACGATACTAAACAGACACTTGGTTATGGAAAGGATGGTCTGTCTAAACCGGATGTACCAATTGATCATATCTTCAAAATATTTGATGTCATCAGCCGAATTGTCCTTACACCGCTTGACGATAGATAGAACGTGTTCCAAGCAGGGAGTGGTGTAGAGGTGCTTGTCAGCTAACGCGAATAGACATTTCTGTCCTTCGGCTCTGGTGAACATCACAGAGTTTCGCCTCGAATCAATCTTGCCCATTTTCATCGTGTTTAGATCACTGGCCGATCCCACAGGCTTGACTTTCGGTTTCTTCTTAAACACTGTGGCAACCTCCTGATCCATTAGGGCCACCTCCATGATATAGCATGCCAGCATCCTTTTGACATGGTCTAAGATGGGACCATATTCGGCTTCGTTTGTCAGCAAGATGTTGTACAAGACTATCCAATCATGAGGGTTCAGATTGGGCAGATCCGCCAGAGAGATCATGTGAGCAGTTCTTGCAGATCCTCGGATAAGCTTGAACTTGACGTTGGTGAATCTCCCCACGGCAAACGGCTTCATCACCCGAACACTGACAATCTTCTGGGCGCTCCATGTAAGGAATTGAGGGCGAGCGGCCTCCAGATAAAAGTCAATGAGCTCCCTGTCAAGCTCATCGTTCGGATGCGGGACTTCGAAAATGTTGGAGAAGGCGTGGAAGATGAACGCCTTTCGAGTCAGCGGCATATCAAATTGCGAATCGACCGAGTTGATGCAGTCGAATGATATCACCGGCTCGAGCCATAGTATACTAGGGGTCTCTATGGCCTCTTTTATCAGTCGATCCCTGGTCCAGGCAGGGAAGAGCAGCTTTCGGCTCTCAAGGAGATCGTTGGCTTCTTTTTGTTTACGTTCGGCTTCTTCAGCTTCACGTGCCACACGACTGACATCGTCATCAGTATTGCGACTGTTCTTTCTCTTTAACATGTCCGCAATAGTCTCCTTGTCTTCATCTTCATCTTCATCTTCATCTCCTCCCTCTGCAATGTTTTTGCCCTTGTCCTTCACACCCGAACCCGAGGCATGACCAGTTGGGGGTGGTTCGGTTGTGTGAGTTGCTGTAGAGGAAGGAGGTGGTTTCGATCCTTTCTTCTCATCTCCCCCTTGTTTCGGAATGGACACGAAACTGGGTAGGCCTTCAATTTTACTCAAGAGAGCCATGGCCGGAGAGAGTTTCTCAGCAAGGGTACGCCTTACCGAGTGATTGAGGATGGGGTCGTGTGCTTCCAGGATGTTTGACAGAGCGGCGTGGACATCCGAAACACACGTCTTGATGATTTCCCTTTCGGATCGAAGAGCCTCCAATTGTTGTTCGGAGTTGGAAAGTTGGGTGCTCTTGACCTTGAGGGCAGTAGTCTTACTTGCCAGGACGTCCATTAGTTTATTTTCAGCCGCAAGATCCTCTTGAAGCTTTGCCAAGCGGGCTTCAATGGAGGCACGGAGTGCCGAGTTGTCGTCGCTAAGGTTTTGTCTGAGGGTAGCGAACGAGGATAACTCCGTCTTTACAAACTGGGCCAATTGATTAACAAGTGGTTCCAGAGTTGTTTTGGTGGCTTCGGCGCTTTCCTGCATAGACTGCAGCAGGATTGTAGCGTCATGGAATAGTTTATCGACTTTTTCGGTCGCAGCCTCACAAGCTCGGGTGGAGGCGTCTATTGCAGCAGTAGCAGAGGCCACTGAGTCATGTTGAGCCCTAGAGAAGGCATCAACTATCCTCTGAAGGGCAGCTTCAGATAAGGATGACTGCTGATTGGAAGAGGAGGCGAGAAGTTCATCAACCTTCTCGTTCAGCTCGCGGAGATGCTTCTTGGTTACAGGAGCATCATCCTCCTCATCACTTTGAACTTGAAACGGACTATAGTAGACCGAATCAAAGTTCAGATGGTCACCACCGAGGTATTGATCATTGCCATCGGAGGCGTCTTCTGGAGATGGAGGTGGTGGTGAAGCTGGGGGTGTCATGGGTTTGGTTGGTTCAGGTTGAGTAGGTGGGGGGTTAGTTTCGGGTGGTGGTTGTGTATGGGTTTCGGTTTGTGGAGGTTCGGTTACGGGAGGGGTTTCGGTTACAGGTGGTGTTTCGGTTGAGGTGGTGAATATGGGTGGTGGTATAGGGAATGAGGTTGGTGGTATAGTAGGGGTTATGGTGGGAATGGAAATAGGAATTGTGGGTGGAGGGGAAGGAACTGGGGATTGGTGAAGTTCCATCTCCGGGGTTGGGGACCGAGGGGGTGTGTTGCCTCTTTGTGGAGATTCGTCTCCTTGTGACCCCTCAGAGTCCGAACTCCTACTTTCGGATTCACTGGAGGTTGACGAAAGAACGAGCGTCCGTTTCGGTTGGGTCTTCCTCCTTTTCGGTTTTGGAGAGGAAGCAGCTTTTGGTTGTTTGCGTTTCTTGGGAGTGGGTTTTGGGGCTTTTGATGGTTTCTTCCCCTTGTCTGCCTTCTTACCCCTTGCCACCGGTTTGTCAGCATCATGAATTGATCGCAGCATGTCCGGTGTCAGTTCCCTTGGACCAGATGGCCCTAACTCCTTGATCGTTTTGATCATACTGCTTTCGGATGGCACACTACCATACATCGACTCCGGGATAGAGCCAATGAAGGAGAATTTCGATGCAGCAGATACGATGATCTTCGTGGTGTGGAACGTACCAATCGAAGACATCGGTGCACCGTCAGCAGTTTGGACGTCAAACCGGTCCATGGCCCATCTTGTGATCAAGATCCAGAACCGGGCCAGCGACACTTCAGAGTGTCGAGAAGTTGAAGAAAGGCTCTGAATGAGCTGCTGCCAAAGGACAAACCCGTAGTCGAGGTTGATCCCGTTGTATACCCCATACATGATTGACAGGAAAAG
Source organism: Lactuca serriola (assembly GCF_051521515.1). Classification (NCBI taxonomy): domain Eukaryota; kingdom Viridiplantae; phylum Streptophyta; class Magnoliopsida; order Asterales; family Asteraceae; genus Lactuca; species Lactuca serriola. The sequence goes on from NC_136412.1 coordinate 122,391,128, forward strand.
ACGACTAGCCCCGTCCGATCCTGAGCTTCGTTCTGACAGTCCCTTGAAGAGAACTGTGAATAACCCATTCCATTGGGGCGGTAGGCATGACTTCTTGAATCTGGCAACGGAGGTGAGAACTTCCGTGTAGCCCATGTTGTAGAACATGCTGTAGAGCATACCAACCGGAATTGTCTCCGGGTGAACACGCGATGGGTCAGCAGCAAATCCAAGCATAGAGCAGAAGCGGGAACGAGAAATCGACGTCTTATGTTCCGCCACTTCGAAAAAGATCCTGTCGACGCCCTTGTCGTAGTAGGCCGTCGCATAGACCTGAGATAGAGCCACCATTGGCACCGTTTCAATCTTGGACAATGCCGGAGCAAGTTGGGAGTACTTGAGGCATTCAATAATCGGCGACATGTAGGGATCATAGGCTAGTGGGTTCAGATCAATGACAAGGCATTGTTGAGGTCTGATGGGGAGAATCTGAGAAGTAGCATGGACGGAAGAGGATTCAGCCATTGTTGCAGGTTGGAGAAGAAGATAACCGGGAGAGAGTTTGGAAGTATTTTGCTTTGGAAATTATGGGGCAGTAAAGAGGTAAAAGGTGGTCTGGAAAGGTTTTTATAGTAGGTGATAGGAGAGAGAAAGATTGATTCAAATCTTTTATGGAAATATGGAAGGGTATTTGAGTGACTGATTGGTGACAGTTGGGACGTGCGATGATCACGTAGGAGAGAGAGTGTCAGATTCCTATGATCACGCCGCCCAATAAGCGCCGGTTTAGAGAGATGAACCGTTTCCATTTCCACACGCGCCATTAATGCCTGATGGATGACGCTTCAATATTGTACACGCGTCCAATAGTGTCAGAAAAAGCCGGCCTCTTCAAATTCACGCGCCCGCCTTTTTACCGTCGTTTGAATTTCTATCCTTTGAACTTCCGCCGCGTCAGCATCTTTTGTCTCTTCCCCTTTTTTAACTTTCTGTCTTTTGAATAGAACGCCCACGTGGATTATTGGTAACCACAGCTTCATTATGAACAATCCATTAATTATCCAGTCTGTAAAATAATTAGTAACAGAATTTTTGAAAATCTAGGATTTTCGTGCTAGGAGTGTAAAAGATAAGGAAATAAAGCAACTCTTTTTGGAATAATCTGTGATGTCAATTATGACACGAAACTGATGATCCCGGGCACGAATCTCTTCCTTCAAGATCAAGAGAGACCTTAAAGTGTTAGTGTGGAATCCCGTTGAATTACGATCAAACATTTATTAATAAATGTTGAAAGGCTTCTTTTAAGAAGATAAAATAAGGGTGGTTTCGCTTTGATTCAACAATTCAATTCTTGATATAAGAATGAATGTGAACAAAGTACTTGTGAGACCAGTGTAGTCTGTTGAACAAGTAGGTTGGAGTTTTTAAGTGACTTGGATGAATATGAAATCTCAGATAAAAAAAAATTAAAACTGGATCCCTTGGGAAGAAATGTTATGGTGTGTAACAATTTCATTGGAACCACGCATAAAGAAAAGAAATTGAGATTTCATGAAGGTACATTCGTCAATTCATTGGTAAAAACTTGATCAAATTAATTTGTCACCGTCAATTCTTTGGTGTTGAATTTTGGGTTTCACTCAGCTCGTAGTGGCACGAAACTAAGATCATAAACACAGATGTTGCGTAACCATAAACCTCAGTGGTAGTTTCTGAGAGTCTCTAGGGTTACAGTGATGAAACGAGTGTTATGGAGAAGTGTAATGGGGATGGTGAAAGAAGACATAGTACCTCTGCTGTGAAAGAAAGGACCAAGCAGGAGACTCTTAACTCATGTGAGAAGAGTGTGAGGTAGCTCACGATTAGAATAAATAAGTTAGCCTTATTGGGAAGACAAGGTTTGTGTATACCAAGTCGTGAAGGCAATTATTCAAAATCTTATGAGGCTTGGGACACATACAGCAGCATGCTTCTAGGGACACTTAAGTAATTCAGCAAATATATCCCCATAAGTAAACGAACATACAAAAAAAATATTTTTGGAGTGTTTGAAATTTATATATAAAAAAAATAAAAATAAAATTAAAAAAGAAAAAAAATAGAAAAGATTAAAAATAAGACAAGAAAAAATAGAAAAGAAAACCGAACCCGAATGTTCGGTTGATTTCGGTTGGAAAAAAAATTGAAAAACCGAACCCGAACCTTCGGTTGGTTTCGGTGCTGGAAAATTTTGAAAAACCGAACCCGAACCTTCGGTTGGTTTCGGTTCTGGAAAATTTTGAAAAACCGAACCCGAACCTTCGGTTGGTTTCGGTTCTGGAAAATTTTGAAAAACCGAACCCGAACCTTCGGTTGGTTTCGGTTCTTGAAAATTTTAAGAAACCAAGAAGTTTAGATATGCAATAAAATTTTTTTTTTTTTTTTTTTTTTTTTTTTTTTACATAAAGAGAAACAAATTTTGCACAAGAAATATACAACTTAGTAAGTCTACCTTTGAATTAATGAGCGAGTGAAATGGGTGAACCGAACCCGAACGTTCGGTTGGTTTCGCTTCTTACGTTTGAGATTGAGAGGTAGTGTGAGGTACTGACTCTGATTCCATCATACCTAGTCCTTGCAAAATTTTATTGAATGAGGCTTCTGGAAGAGCTTTGGTGAAGACGTCAGCCAGTTGATCAGTGGTTCTTACGAAGTGAACTTCGACATTTCCATCTTCCACATGATCTTTGATGAAGTGATACCTCAGTGCTATGTGTTTGGTTTTAGAGTGTTGCACCGGGTTATGACAGATCCTAATTGCACTTTCAGAGTCGCAATATAGAGGGATCTTCTTCATATTGAGTCCATAGTCTCGAAGTTGACTCTGGATCCAAATCACTTGTGATGTGCAGGATGCAGCGGCAATGTATTCCGCTTCAGCAGTAGACAGCGACACACATGTTTGTTTCTTGGATTGCCAGCTGACCAACTTCCCATCAAGAAATTGACAACCACCAGTTGTGCTTTTGCGGTCGAGTCCACATCCTCCAAGGTCTGCATCAGAATAGGCTTGAACGAAGAAGCCAGAGTTGGATGGATACCATAGACCCAAGGAGGCGGTTCGCTTGAGATAGCGTAGGATGTTCTTCACTGCCAGCATGTGAGGTTCGCGTGGGTTAGCCTGAAATCGAGCACAATAACATACAGAAAACATGATATCAGGCCTGCTAGCAGTTAGATACATCAGTGAGCCTATCATTTGACGATAGAGCGTGATGTCGACAGCCGGTTTATCCAGTGAAGGGGTAAGTTTGGTGCCGAATGCCATAGGGATTTTGACTTTTGAGTCTCCCATCATGCCAAACTTTGCTAGGAGAGTCTTCGTGTAAGCTTCCTGATTGATAAAGATGCCTTCGGGTCCCTGTCTTATATTTAAACCAAGGAAAAAATTAATAGGACCCATGGAGCTCATTTCAAACTTAGTCTCCATCAACTTTCTGAATTCAGCTGTTAAGCTGGGATTCGTAGAGCCAAAGATGATGTCATCGACATAAATTTGAACTATCATAAGGTGGTTACCTTCCTTTTTACGAAAGAAGGTTGGGTAAACCGAACCTTGTTTGAATTTGGACATCTTTAAAAATTTTGTAAGCGTTTCATACCAGGCTCTCGGAGCTTGTTTGAGGCCGTACACAGCTTTATCCAGAATGTAGCAATGATTTGGATATTTTTCATTCACGAACCCAGGAGGTTGCTCCACATACACGGTTTCTTCAAGTTCTCCATTGAGAAATGCGCACTTGACGTCCATTTGGAAGACCTCAAAGTTTTTGTGAGCAGCATAGGCCAGAAATATTCTAACCGATTCTAGCCTAGCTACTGGAGCGAACGTCTCTTCGTAATCTATCCCTTCCTCCTGACAGTATCCTTTGACAACCAGGCGAGCCTTGTTTCGAATGACATTACCTTCCTTGTCCATTTTGTTTCTAAAGACCCATTTAAGACCAACAACCGAAGCATCTGGAGGAGTTGGAATGAGGCGCCAGACTTTGTTCCTTTCAAACTCATTCAGTTCGTCTTGCATCGCTTGAACCCAATCAGAGTGATCGAGGGCAGTGTTCACTGTCTTCGGTTCGACTTTTGATACAAATGAGTTAAACATACAAAACTCAACTTTTGAGAATAAGGATGTCTGTTTTGCCTTCAGTTGAGATCGGGTCAGAACCTTTTCAGATACATCACCAACTACTTGAGAGATAGGATGATCTCTGGTCCATTTTGTAAGAGGAGGGTAATTCGGATCAAAGGATGGATCTAGTTCAGCGTTGATCATCTCTTCAGGCTCGGATTGGCTATCAAAATCAAGCGTCATATCATCATGCTCCCCTTCAATTGATGAGTCTTGACAAGCATGAGGTTCAGGGGTTTCTTGTGGTGCTGGATTTTCAGCCATTGAAGCACCTTCGTTTGGAGGGGCATCTTCGGTTGGAGAGTTACCTTCGCTTGATGAAGGACCTTCGGTTGAAGTAGTAGAGCTTGGCTCCCCCTGGACTTGTGAGCTAGGCTCCCCCTCGACAAGAGAACTTGGTTCCCCCTCGACTGAAGCATTGTTGGTTGGAGATTCATCAGTAGGCGATTCTCCTTCATGCATTCTTCTTGCAGCATCTTCGACAATCTGCTTCATATGATCTATTTTGTTGTCGGCTGCCCTTGCTTCTGAGAGAGAAGCTTTTTCCGGATTATCAAAGAGATCCAGAAAATTCTCGTACATATTGGCGATTGAGATTGTGACTTGACCAGTTTGAGGGAAGATTTCCCTGGCAGTGTCATCTATGGCCTGTAGCTTCTTGACATAGCTATCGTCGAAGGTCACATAGTATGTTTCTTCAATCCTTCTTGATCGTTTGTTTAGGACCCTGTACGCCTTTGAAGTGAGTGAGTATCCCAGAAAGATTCCCTCGTCGGCTTTGACATCAAACTTGTTGCGGTGTTCTTTAGAGTTAAAGATGAAACACCTTGAGCCAAAAACGTGGAAAAATTTCACATTGGGCTTCCTGTTGTTTAGTATCTCATATGGTGTGAGCGTGAATCGCTTGTTGAGATAGGACCTGTTTTGTGTATAACAAGCAGCAGAAATAGCATCAGCCCAAAAATATAGAGGTAAGGAAGCGAAACTTAACATAGTTCGGGCAGCTTCACACAGAGATCGGTTTCGTCTTTCGACTATTCCATTCTGCTGTGGTGTGTAGGGAGCTGAGAAATTATGGCTAATTCCCTTTTCTGCAAGGAACGCTTCAAACTCCCTGTTCTTGAATTCGAGACCATTGTCGCTCCTGATGTTGCGAACGACCTTCTTGAGCTGGACTTCAATTTGCTTGATAAACACTTTCAGCTTTTGAGTCGCTTCAGATTTGAGCTTTAGAAAGAACACCCATGTAAATCTAGAGAAGTCATCAACGACAACAAGAATGTACTTGCTACCACCGATGCTTTCAATAGATGAAGGACCACATAAATCGATATGAAGCAATTCGAGTGGTTCAACGACTTTTGTGTTAACAATGGATGGGTGACTTTGACGACTCTGCTTTCCCATTTCACATGCAGCACATAAATGTTCTTTGTCAAATTTGAGCAATGGAAGACCCCTAACATGACCTCCAGTGACAAGTCGGTTAATATCTTTGAAATTGAGATGAGAGAGTCTTCTGTGCCACAACCAGCTTTCATCGGATTGAGCCTTAGATAGCAGACAAATAGCTGGGTTTCCTTTGATGGGTTTCATGTTCAGCGGAAACATTTCACCCTTTCGCTCTGAATTCAGAATCACTTTCTTTGTTGTTTTCTCTATGATTTCAGAACCTTCATCATCGAATGAAACTTTGAGACCTGTACCTCCAACAAGCTGAGATACACTGATGAGGTTGTGTTGAAGTCCTTCCACATGGGCCACCTTTCTTATGGTAAAATCACCATTCGTCATCATCCCATATCCCTTTATGGTGCCGAAAGAGTTATTTCCAAACTTAACGTTGCCACCATTTGCAAGAGATCTGTATTCCCTGAGTTCCTCCTTCCTTCCTGTCATGTGACGCGAGCAGCCACTGTCGATGTACCATTCTTCGTCAAACTGCTCGTCACTTATAACCTGCAAAAATTAAGCAGATTTAGGAACCCAAAGTTTCTTGGGTCCATGTGAGGTTTTCATGGGAACAGGAATAGTTAGAGAGATATCAACAAGATATGTTCTTTTAATTAAAGTTGTTTCATCTTTCTTTTTAATGGTGAAAACTTTTATTTTGTTAGGATTAGTTGTGTTCGCTTTAGACTCAGGTTTGAATTCACCGACTTTCTGCTTTTCCTTCTTTTCAGCAGATGGACGTGGTTTTTGAGAACCCATGGAATTAGTGTTAGAGCTAGATGGGGAAGAACAAGAAGAATTAGGAAGAGAGGATTTGGATTTGGATGGAGATGTCTTCCTTGCTGATGACTCTAGGTGACCCTTTTGCTTTTGATCATGGGTGGGTTTAACCTTTGAGTCTTGTTCTCTTCTGACTGCAGAACCGAACCTCTGAGTTCGGTTGGAGTTGTTCATGGAACCGAACCTTTGGTTTCGGTTGAAATCCTTTTCAGAACCGAACCTTTGCTTTCGGTTAGAATTCTCTTGCGAACCGAACCTTGGCTTTCGGTTGGTATCTTCTTGCGAACCGAACCTTGGCTTTCGGTTGGTATCTTCTTGCGAACCGAACCTTGGCTTTCGGTTGGTATCTTCTTGCGAACCGAACCTTGGCTTTCTTACGGGATTATTTTCATACTTCAGATTCTTGTCCTTGTGTGAATAGTATGCATTCTGGGAGTGCCAGAATTGTTTCCTTTCAGAAAGGTTTTTCCTGTATCTTAGGTTCCTTTCTATCTTTTTATCCCTCATTTGTTTAGGTTGATGATGAACGTTCGCTTTCGCTTTTGATGTATCCTTTGCTGATTCCTTTTGAACTTTAGGAGTTTTGCTTTGAAACGAGGGAGCAGAGGGAATATCTGAAGAAGATTTAGTTTGTCCTGAGGAAGTGGAAGGAGTATCTGATGAAGTTTCACTTCGAGCTGTTGGCGTTGAAGGAATGTCTTCTTTTACTGAATGATCAACCTCTTGAGGAGTGTCTTTTGTACCACTTGTGCATGGTTCACTGAAATTATCAGGCTTGTTCAAGGGTTCAGGTATGTATCTCCCTTTCTTCATCCAAGAGGTTCTTTCAGATAGGCCAACGGTTTCGTTTCCATTATCAATAGGAGCTTCCCAGAAGAACTCATCACAGCCATCAGCATTGTCTTCGTTAACAATAGCCGTGAGTTCAGCTGTCTGATGTTCGGTTACTCCAGTCACTTTGTATACCTGATTTGGAGTGGTTCTGACCTTTTGATAGACAACAGCCTTTTCTACTAATTTCGGGGACTTTTGTTGGGACAATCTAGCGAATTCCACAGAATTTTCAGAAATAAGATTTTTGTGGTTTTCAGTTTCGCTTTTCACAAATTCTGAGCAGTCAACCGTATCCTCTACAGAAATTTCACTCATGTTTTCGTCCTCGTTAAGCTCAGATGCATTTTCAACATCAATTTTATTTTCTGAGCTTACCTTGGCATTTAGAGAGTCAAACTTTTGTATGGTTTCGGTTCTCAGTTTAAGTCTATCATTTTCGTCCAACAGATTTTTGAGCATGTCCTTATGGTCTTTGGATTTAATGAAGGATTCAATTTTGTCCAGTCCAATTTGATAAGTTGGGTTGACATCATCAGACGAAATCACACTCTCACAATTGTAAGCTTCAGCATCGATTTTATCCTCCTTAAATTCTAGGAATGGTAAAATCATACGGTGGATCTTTTTGCCTATCTCACAGTCCAAATGCAGCTGAGTAATATTGGAATATAAACGTTTAGCTATTAAACAAAAAACATTTCGTTGTTTTAACAATTTCAAATTGTCTCTCTGCAAATAAATGTTTTCGTCTTTGACTTTAATTATTTCCGACTCTTTTAACTCAATCCACATACGCCGCTCCTCACTCTTCGACGCCACCCTGCTTAATTGATCAGTCAGGTTAGAATTGGTGACTCTAGTTTGAGTTAAGCTACTATCTAAATGAGAAATTCTTGTGTTAACGTTTTTTAATTCTTTCTCATATGTGGATGATGGTACTTTAGATGAAATAAAGGCAGATTGTACCTTCTTTATCAGTTCATCAAGCTCATTGAACTGTTGGCTGAGTGGTTTGGCTGTGAAGCACATATCTTCTTGCGCTTTCGGTCCATTGCTTCCTCCATCGGTATTGTATCCCCTCATTTGAGATGCGCTTGACACCATGAAGCATTTTCCACCACTGCTTTCCTCCTTAGCCATATAAGCCTTTCCATGAGTAGGCTTCCTCACTTCTTCGTCTTCTGAGTCAGTAGACCAAACTTCGGTGCTACCGAACTCATCGTTATTAACCGAACCCTGCACAATAAGAGCATTAATAGAAGGGTTAGCGGTAGACTTTTTCTTCCTCAACTCATCCAACCTCTTCTGCAGTACGGCTTCCTCATCCTTTCCATCGTCCTTTTCAGCCATCTTCTTAAGAACACAGTCTTTAGCATAGTGGTTCTTGCCACCACAGTAGAAGCAGCTTACTCCTGAATCGCCATCTGCCTTCGGTTCCTTCTTGGACTCCTCAGCCTTCGGTTCATTGTTTGCCTTTTCAGAGCTATAACTCCCCTGCCAGTTTCGGTTTTTGTTGCTGGGGAATCTCTTCTTTATGAACCTCTTAGGATTGGATACCATCATGGCATAATCCTCAGTTGTGAGGTCATAATCTTCCAAGTTGAGCTCTCCATCCTCCATCACGGCTTTACTTTTAGATAGGAGGGCCAACGAACCAAGACTGGACACAACATTCTTCTCTTGAACAACAATCTTCTCTTGGGACTTTAGAATACCCACCAGTTTCGCCAAAGAGTATGATTTAAATTGTTCATGGGCCTTGACTGTAGACACTACTGCTCTCCATTCCGATCTCAATCCGTTCAAGAAAGTAACCTTTTGTTCGATGAGCTTCCTTTCAATGTCGTGTTTGATCATCTTGCTGAGAAGATGATTGAAGCGATCAAACGTCTGGGTCACGGTTTCTTCGGCCCCTTGCCTGAATTCTCCAAACTCAGATAGAAGCAAGGTTTGGATGGAGTGTTCAAGATCTTCGTCTGTTGAATACAGTTCGCGAAGTCTATCCCACACTTCCTTTGCCGTAGTACATGAGCTGACTAGTCTGAATGTGTCGGACTGAAGGGCGAATCTGATCAACCTTAGTGCCTTAATATTGCACTGGAATTTATCTTTCTCATCCTGCGCAATATTCGTCACGTCCTTGAGCAAATCGTTGTATTCTTTTTGCGTCTTAATAACTCTGGATGTCGCGGAATGAGAAAACGGTCCATTGATAATAGCTTCCCATATGAGAAAACCATTGTCCTCCGATCCAATCACGTAATCTTCAAAATTATGTGCCCATACTTCATAGTCATGGGTGTATAAGATTGGAATCTTTGTCGTCGAACCAATGCTGTTGGAAATATTAATAGGGTTTGATTGCGTTGCGTCCATAACGATCGTAATAACCTGTTCAACGATCAGACTTGTAATAAAGCAGATTAGGGCAAAACAATAAATACTAAGATACGTCAATTAAGATGACGGCTCAATAAATATCGATGATTGTGGAAAACCCTAATGAAAATCTTTTTCACACAAAAGAAGTGTGTCGATTACACAGCCTCCTACTCTGATACCAATTGTTGAGATCAAAATAATAACTTTTAATCTATAAAGATCGATTAGATCGTGAACAAGTATATGAATATGAAACGCAAGAACACAATATAAATAACAAGGCAGAACGAAATAATAAGAACAAACAGCTTGAATCAAACGTGTCGAATGATTAAACAAAATCCTTAGAAGAGCTCGATTAAGAACATCAACTGTAAAGGATTGGAAGATTACAAGAGCACAATTTCGTAAACTCTGGAACGCTAAACCAGAAATCTTGAATCTTAAATCTTAACCTAATATGCATGCAAGAGATAACTTATATACAATACATAAAACGGCTCTCGGTTGGACAGGCCCAAACCGGAGAATACTAGGCTAATCTATGAGCCCAAAGGACGCAATACAAAACAGAACTTCAGCCCAACAGACGGAAAAATAGAATAAGGTTATCGGCACCCTAGACTGATGTAGTCTAACTGTAGCGAACAGGTCAGGTGTGGGGTGTCATCCCTCGTATAGACCTATACACAAAACTCCGCTCTCCCTCCAAGAGACTCTGATTATTACTACAGGCTACGATCGTACACTTAATAGGTACCAACCGACAAATCTTACTAGATCCTTAACCGAATTTACACGAAGAGAAACATATAAACTCATTCCCAAGCCCAATGAACCATGTAAGTGAACCACTAAGGCATCGCTAAACATGTAAGTCATTTCAAGGCCCGATAGGAATGGGATTATATAACATGGGCCCAAAATATATGTAAAAGGACAACTAAGGCCCATTTCAAATGTACGATTTTTATAGGCCCAAATAGAACGCAAATAGTATTCAAGATCCGTCGTGCATGTTAATGGGTCAGTGAGGCCCAGTAAACAAATACATAGTATTAAGGACCTATCTAACATATAAATGGGCCATTAAGGCCCAATAACCTAAAAATGATCAAAAATTTATCTGTTTGTTAGTTTATTGTTGGTTTTGGTTCAATTATTCACTAAAATAACATAGAAGCCCACTTTTTGTAAAAATGACGTTCTTGGCCCAATAAGCCAAAAATTTACAATTAAGGCCTAATTTTAGTAAAAATAACACTTAAATCCCCGGTTTTTTTTTCAAAACTTGTATTTATGGCTAGTTTTTGGTAAAAATAACATTTATAATCCATTTTTGTCAAAAATATCATTTTTGGCTTGATTTTTGTGAAAATTACACATTTCTCTGGTTTTTGACTTTTCTGACCCCGTTGTTGAAAAATTTTGTAGAACAATCATCGTAAGTCAAAATTTGGATCCATAAACTCTGGAAGTTTGGAAATTTTGTCTACTTTGTTCAAAAATTTTCTCATAATTTTTAATGGCTTCTAACAAGTGTGAAAGTCCTCACCTTCACGGGTTGGTCCGAAATTATTTCGAATCTGATACGCAGTTTTGTAAAATTCGCCAAAAATTGTAGAAAAATCGTATCTAAACGTGAGAGTATTCATTTTAAAGGTATAAACCTGAAATTTATACATGTAAAACAGTTTTGAAAAATATTATCATTAAGGTGGTCAAAATAGTTCGAGTTTGGACCAAAACTTTTCTGTCAAGGGCTGATTTTTGAGTCTAGTTTATAGATCTTTGAACACAACAATCATTTTTGCATTTTAAGTGTATAAATCCCAGATCTACAAGTTTACATGTATTATATGTGATAACAAATACTTTTCTCAAGGTTTTTATGTAGATCGAAGTGATAAAATTCATATTCTTAACATATGTTTATATTTATGAAGTAAAGAACACATAATCACCAAATAAATCATGAAAAACACACATATTCATGCACATACATTGTATTCTTCCCCAAAACTTAGTAAAAATCGAAAATAGGGGGTATGAACTCACCTTGGGGTTTGGATTTGGTTTTTGGTGAAGATGTGAAGAGATTTTTGGTCCTAGCAAGCTTCTTGGAGAACTTTAGAACTTAGATGGCTCTAAGATGCATGATTCATGATATGGTATGAGTTAAGATGAGATTTTTGAAGAAATCAAGAAGCTAAACCATGGATCTAAGCAAAAAATTACCAAGGATGATGATGTTGGTGAAATATCCTCTTGAGAGCACCCAAAATCTCGAAATTTTGATGGAAGAAGGAGGTTTTTGTTCTAGAGAGAATTCTTTGAAGGATTTTTGAATGAAACAAGGTGATGTGAGGGTGTTTGGCCGAGAAAAAGAATATGGGAGAAGAGAGAGAGAGAGAGAGAAGTGATTTGCATGGAGATCCACCAAGCAATAAAGTGGTGTCTAAAGCTCCTTCATCCTCTTAATATCAGTTTTTTATAAACCCATGCACTGGGCCAAGAATGGGCTCAATGGATGAGGGTGAATTAGTTCTAGGCTCAAATCCTTGGCTTTGATCGAATTTCATAGGCCCAATAATATTTTTCGGCCCATTGGGCCCTTAGGATGGTTCACGGCCCCTTTTGAATAAAAGAAATGGAGTTTATGGCCCAATAGGGCTAATTAATTCATTTATGGCCCAATGAGGTTCATTAGGGTTAGAATGAATCATCCTAAGCCCAAATGGTTCCAAATTTCATAGATTTATGAATTGGGTCCATTTAGAACCCAATTAGGGTATTTAGGCCCAAAATAGTCGAATTAATGATTTATTGGTCTCTTGGCCCAATAAGAGAATCAGTCCATAATGAACTTGAGCCGGGATTTCTAGGGTTTCCTACCCTTATTTGAACATATGCGATGTATTTGAACAAGCATAGAGTATAGTATTCACTTAGAGTACAAGCTTTTAGAAAGGATGATGTTTACATAAGAATAAAACTTTTTCCTAGAAAAATGCCATTTGTGACAAGAAAATACCCATTTTGTTTATGGTTTGTTTTGAAAATCAGAGTAACATTTGAAATAAAAGTGTTGCGAAATTTGTTCCTAGAAAAACACGATAAATATGTTATCAAAGCATTTCCAAAGTAATGTATTTTTTTTAAAACTTTGGGATGTCATCGTCAATACAGAAGCATAAGCATAAATAGAACTTACTTTCGTTTACACTAGTGATCTACGTCTCTTTAAACTGTCGGTGTAGTGTAGCTTTATATTGACACCTGCAATACAATTAAACTGACTGGGTATGGTTGGGATACCTGGTAAGTACATAGGGTTTTCAACCCACAATAATATAGTTATTATGTTTAAACATCAAACAATCAACCCAATTACCCATCCTCGTTATTTTATTTTCTCTTGAGGATCTACCCTAAGAATCAACTACTCTTTATTCATTCATTCCTAAGGGTTGTCCTAAGGAATAGGCGTAAAGTCCATCGTCGCCAGGGTTTATATATCAGACACTAAATCCATAGTTGACAGGGTTCATCCAACAGACGCTAAGTCTATAGCTGCCAGGGCTTATCTCATTTATCGACAATATTATTTTGGGGAGTCCACCCGCAATACAAGTCAATGGGTTTATAGAGTACACCGGGTGAACACATCGTTCACAACACGTACAGGTTGCGAGCTTGCTAGTGTTCCGATGGGCTATCTAGAATAGTCCTTAGTTGTCATCTATACTGTGCTAGATGACGGGGCCATCGCTTGGGTCATCGGGTGGCTAATCGCTTGGATCATCGCTTTCGTCATTACTTGGCTCATCTCTTGGGTCAACGCTTCTCACCATGTTGTACTACTCAGATATAATCATTCACCATTCATTCATCTTTCATCGCTCATCATTTTTCTCATCTTTAATCTACACATCTTTTACGCATCATAATTATAGGTATAAAATACATATACAATTTAAGATAAATAAAACATGTATATTTTTGCTCATCCAACATAGATATCAAGAACACAGATAATATGCACACATAACACGTAATTTATATTAAATACTTCATATCTATGTGTAAGATGAAAGTAACTATGCACTCACTTGTTAAAGTGATGATTCGAAACTCGGACATCGCTTCGCTTCTTAACAATATCCTTTCCTTTGACGAAACCTAGTATTATTACCACTAGATTTTAGTCTAATATTTATTGCGACTAATTATTAGTATAGATTCGTCATTAACTCAGAGTCTACTTCATGATCTATCAAGTAAGGAACAACCAGGTAGGATCATATCAGAGGTAGGGTCCGTTTGGTATACGAAGTATACTGTTTGGAAATCCCAATTTAAACACCTCACTAAATCACAACCTAGACATCATCCCCATAAGTAGATTAATCAGTATAACTGTGACATCCCCAATTTCACGGCCAGAGAAGACTGATTTGTTTATGCTTGTTTTTAAAATCAGAGTAATATTTTAAAGAAAACAGTTGTGAAATTTGTTCCCAAAACAAAATATGATAAGAATTTATCAAAGCATTTCTTTAAAGAAATGTATTTTCATTATATAACAAAGTCTCGGGATGTCATGTTCAATACAGACCAAAAGCATAAAACGAACATAATAGACCCTACAACAGTTATTCATAACTACTGGCCTATAATCCAAAATCTCTCATTATGTCAGCCAACTTATGCTCTCGTGCCATAACCTGTAATACAAAGAAAACTGAGGGGGTCAGGCTTGGGAGCCTAGTGAGCATGTAGGGTTTTCAACCCACAATGTTATATCATATATATATATATATATATATATATATATATATATATATATATATATATATATATATTTGAACTCACAAACATATATAATTTCACTATATAAAGGCAACTCTTATCCCACCCCATCGATCCTCACAGTGACACGATCTAAACTCTCGTATCTAAAATCTTCCTCTTTACCTGATCCATACTCCCGGATCTAAAACTAACCTCTTGGTCTAATCCATACTCATGGATCTAAAACTAGCCTCTTGATCTAATCCCTACTCATGGATCTAAACTAACCTCTTGATCTGATCCATACTCCCGGATCTCATCTACTCATGTCCTACCCAACATATTTGTAGTTACAAAAAACATATACAGTTTAACTCATTAAAACCTACACAGTTCATCCATTTCACCAACATCTCAATAAATAACAATATATAAACACATAGCACGTATTTCATAGCAAATACGTCATACTTATGTGTTAGAAGAAAGTAACTATACACTCACTTGATCGGAAGATGATTGGATAACACTATGGCTTCTGAAATAATCTTTTGCGACGAAACCGGGATGTTTCCTCCAAAACCGGGCTTCACGCAGGCAGAGCTTCGGCTCGAAAACTATTTTTCTCGGGATCTTCGGGCTTCGGGACTTGCTTCGGGTCTCGGGAATGATATCGGGGCTTCGGGATAATTCTGGCACGAAAAACGAGGTAAAATGGGAGAGCGAGAGAGAAGAGAAAATGAGCAAAAAGGCCGGCTGCCCTCGCATCCTTTATATAAGGGCAGAAGCCTCAGCGTAATGCTCAGCTACGCGGGGCGTACGCTTCGGATCGTCACTGCTTACGTACTTCAAAGCACTTAAGTGCGAGGCCGGTCATGCTTCGTTGTACGCTGGGCGTAGTGTGGATCGGATTGCTGACTCCTTCGGATAACTATCCAATTTAAAGATTAAATAATAAATATTAACTATTAAAAACTTTGGAAATTCATATCTTCTTCATACGAACTCCGTTTTCTATGTTCTTTATATCCACGCGTAGGTGGGACTATACTCTACAACTTTCATTTAGACTCCGTCGGCTAATTTTGATTTTATTTTTATTATTTATTTTTAGTAGGCCAGGACTGGAAAACTCCGTTATAAATTCATAAGTTCTTCCACCGACGTCCGTTCCCATCTGTCTCTTTACCGTTGCACTACTATTAACGAGATCTTTGATTCTCATTTAGATTGTTTCGAACAACAATCACTCGATCTCGAATTCGAGTTTCGGGCTGCATATTGCTAAGTTGAAACTTAGAAAAATCATAGCTTCCTCATACAAAGTCAGATTTGGGCATTCTTTATACGCACGCTCACAGTTTAATGGACTCTACGACTTTCTTTTAGATCACTAAGGCCAAATATCACTCTAACATAAATTCACTATTTACGTCGCGATGTGTCGTGCCGGTTCTGTCGCGAAACTTCGACAGGTCATAACTTCTTCGTAATAACTCGGATTTCAGCATTCTTTATATATACGGAATCCTTGTAACATATACTAGAACTTACCTAAGAATATTCCTTCAAAATAATACTCTATCAAAAAGTCATTTTTGACGCTTATCGTCTCTAAATTGACTAGCCCTGATCTACGGGCATTACAATTATCTCCCCCTTAGGATGATTACGTCCCGGATTAATCAATGAAATAGGACTTGCATAATGATTCCGCACATTATTTCTTCATCCTAGGTAATAATCGTAACTTCTATGTTTCCTCGAAAGAGTATTTAACTCTATGGTTTCTTGACTGCAGACGATGCCCAATCTTGCATCTGCTTATCATACTATGTTGTACTTTCAACCGCAACCTTCGTGTTACCAAATAAGTCCTTATTGTGGACTACTTCTTCTTCTTAGGATAAATACTTTCCTTTATCTATTGTAACAGGCCGATGGGTCGTGCTCTACTAACCTCTCATCGCACGATGCGACGCTTAGACTCGGTCTTTTTAAAGTTAAATTCCAGAATGGAATATACCTTCCTTCATATTCTAATGTGATATAATCACATTTCGGCATGTAGAATTTCTAGCTAAAAACTTTATGAACAACAAGTGCGATACCAATGATCGCATTGACTTCAATCTTCTGACTTACGTCAAATGTTGCTTCGAACTTGGTTCTCCGAACCACGTAACATACTCACCGTAGTCGGACTCCAATTGGATATGACCACTAGGGTCGGAACAACAACCATCTTACTAGTCATTACTGAGACAAGGGTAATGACATACTCGAATAAAACGGAATCAATATCTAGCTTCTTGGTAACCTTGTGACTTTCCCCGATCCAAGTGCGAGTCCTATGCTTCCGGTAGTATATGCATCTACTACCTTTCACACCTACTCGTACTCATCCCAAGTATTGTCCCGCAGTCAACCAAGTCACCATACAAGAAAATCATACAATCATTCAACACACCACATAAAAAAGCTACGGTTTATATTATCTCCTTGAAACTATTACACAAAACTTCAAGTTCACCCTATACTATGCCTCTAATAGGCTATACCATAAGTTACTATTCACACTGCTACTTCATAACTTGATCTTTGGATATAAAATCCTCATCCATGATTCCTCGTGTTGTCATCTGCTTCATCAAGGATCATTTGAAATGCTCTTGTCTTTGGCTTTGGCAGCACATTTGGCTTTGTAATCTCTTCCCTTCCTGGGCAGTTTTATTTGAAGTGTCCTTCTTCACCACACTTAAAGCAGGCTTCTCTTTTGTTATTGCATTTTCTGGCATAGTGACCGGTCTTCCCGCATTTGAAGCAGGTCATTTCTTTAGTGCATCTCCCAATGTGCTTCCTCTTGCACTTATCACACCATTGTGCTTCTTTTTCGAACTTTTTCGAACCAGACTTCGAAAATTTTCTCTTCTCATCGGACCTTGAGGATCCTTCAAACTTTCTTTTCTCGCCAACTTCAACCTTGCTGGCGGTTGTTCCCTTAATCATATCTTCAACAGACTTGGCAGCCCAGATAGCTGCCTCCAAGGTAAGTGCCTGACACACTAGCACCGCATACTCCCATGGGAGTCCCTTTGCGTACCGGTCAACTTTAGTCAGCTCGTTTGGGACGATGCGCAAGGCAAACTCCATCTTTTCTGTGAAGGCATCAGTGTACTCATCAACTAACATGCTGCCTTTTGTTAATGTTAATAACTTGTTCTCCAACTCTAGAAGATTTTGGGACGAGCAGAATTTGCGCTTGAATTACACCTAGAACTCTGCCCAAGTCAGTTGCAGTGGCTCATTAGGCCTTAGGGTCTTCCTTAGAGTGTTCCACCAACGAACAACACCACCTCTGAACTAACGTACTGCGAACGTGGTTTGAACCTTGCCTCTGCAACCATACGTCATGAAGGTTAGCTCCATTTTTGAGATCGAATCCATCACTCCAATCGGATCCTCTTTTCCAGTGAAGGTCTATGGTTTGCAAGTCAAAAAGTCTTTGTACTTGCATCCAAGTCCATCAATTCCTCCCTCTTGTTTGTTTTGTCTAACTAACGGTGGGTTGGCTTAACCAACAATCCCACTGAATTTACCTCCTTCTGAATGCCCTTCTTTCAACTTGGGCTGTTCAATCGGCATTGAAAGTTCTTCATGATTCTACCGAAGCAGACGTCTATTTTCATCCATTTGACGATCCAACATCGTCTGAATCATCCTTCGTACACCAGCCATTGTTATTGGCTCAGGTGCTGCTGCTACAACAGATACTCGCTCAACCACAGGTGGTTGATTCCTGTCTTCGTTCATATTTCCAAATCCACTTCTGGTTCTTACCATTTTTGATCTACACACCGAATAAGGTGAATTTAGATCCTCATTCACGGTAGACATTTAAATCATCCTTATCACTCCGAAACGTTACATGCTAGTTCTAATATCGTAGTCATACGCTTAGAATCCTAAACATATAAGGTTTCCAGATCCGGTCGGCAACAAACCATAGATCCAAACTAATAATAGCATCAATTTAGCTATCACACAAAACATTTAGCACATAAAAGAATTTCAGGCATCATTCCTAAAATAAACTAGTGCTTGTGTCAATTTAGGTATACTACCTAACATATTTTAGACACACTCCTCACAATCATTACTTAGCATTCTAAGTTTAAGTCTAGAAATTTCCTACAAATTCCTAGTTCGCTTAAACTAATGCTCTGATACCAACTGTGACATCCCCAATTTCATGGCCAGAGAAGACCGATTTGTTTATGCTTGTTTTTAAAATCAGAGTAATCTTTTAAAGAAAATAGTTGCGGAATTTGTTCCCAAAACAAAATATGATAAGAATTTATCAAAGCATTTCTTTAAAGAAATGTATTTTCATTATATAACAAAGTCTCGGGATGTCATGTTCAATACAGACCAAAAGCATAAACAGAACAAAATAGACCTTACAACAGTTATTCATAACTATTGGCCTATAATCCAAAATCTATCATTATGTCAGCCAACTTATGCTCTCGTGCCATAACCTGTAATACAAAGAAAATTGAGTGGGTCAAGCTTGGGAGCCTGTGAGCATATAGGGTTTTCAACCCACAATGTTATATATATTATAACTCACAAACATTTATAATTTCACTATATAAAGGCAACTCTTATCCTACCCCATCGATCCTCACAACGACACGATATAAGCTCTCGTATATAAAATCTTCCTCTTTACCTGAAGCTACTCACGGATCTAAAACTAACCTCTTGGTCTAATCCATACTCACGGATCGAAAACTAGCCTCTTGATCTGATCCCTACTCACGAATCTAAACTAACCTCTTGATCTGATCCATACTCCCGGATCTCATCTACCCATGTCCTACCCAACATATTTGTAGTTACAAAATACATATACAGTTTAACTCATTAAAACTCACACAGTTCATCCATTTCACCAACATCTCAATAAACAACAATATATAAACACATATCACGTATTTCAAAGCAAATACTTCATACTTCTGTGTTAGAAGAAAGTAACTATACACTCACTTGATCAGAAGATGATCGGACAACACTACGCCTCTTGAAATAATCTTTTGCGACGAAACCGAGATGTTTCCTCCAAAACCGGGCTTCACGCGGGCAGAGCTTCGGCTAGAAAACTATTTTTCTCAGGATCTTCGGGCTTCGGGACTTGCTTCGTGTCTCGGGAATGATACCGAGGCTTCGGGATAATTTTGGCACGAAAAATGAGGTAAAACGGGAGAGAGAAGAGAAAATGAGCCAAAAGGTTGGCTGCCCTCGCATCCTTTATATAGGGGCAGAAGCCTCGGCGTAATGCTCAGCTACGCGGGGCGTACGCTTCGGATCGTCACTGCTTATGTACTTCGGAGCACTCCAGTGCGAGGCGGGTCACGCTTTGGTGTACGCTGGGCGTAGTGTGGATCGGATTGCTGACTCCTTCGGATAACTATCCGATTTAAAGATTAAATAATAAATATTAATTAATTAAAAACTTCAGAAATTTATATCTTCTTCATACAAACTCCGTTTTCGACGTTCTTTATATCCACGCGTAGGTGAGACTATAGTCTATAACTTTCATTTAGACTCCGTCGGCTAATTTTGATTTTATTTTTATTATTTATTTTTAGTAGGTCAGGATAGGAAAAATCTGTTATAAATTCATAACTTCTTCCTCCGACGTCCGTTCCCGTCTGTCTTTTTACCATTGCACTACTATTAACAAGATCTTCGATTCTCGTTTAGATTGTTTCGACCAACAATCACTCGATCTCGAATTCGAGTTTCGGGCTGCATACTGCTAAGCTGAAACTTAGAAAAATCATAGCTTCCTCATACAAAGTCAGATTTTGGCATTCTTTATATGCATGCTCACGGTTTAACGAACTCTACAACTTTCTTTTAGATCACTAAGGCCAAATGTCGCTCTAACATAACTTTACTATTTACGTCGCGCTGTGTCGTCCCGGTTCTGTCGCGAAACTTCGACAGGTCATAACTTGTTCGTTATAACTTGGATTTTAGCGTTCTTTATATGTACGGAATCCTTGTAAAATATACTACAACTTAGTTAAGAATATTCCTTCAAAATAATATTCTATCAAAAAGTCATTTTTGACGCTTATCGTCTCTAAATTGACTAGCCATGATCTACGGGCGTTAAAATTATCTCCCCCTTAGGATGATTACGTCCCGGATTCATCAATGAAATAGGACTTGCACAATGATTCCGCACGTTATTTCTTCATCCTAGGTAATAACCGTAACTTCTATGTTTCCTCGAAAGAGTATTTAACTCTATGGCTTTCTTGACTGCAGACGATGCCCAATCTTGCATCTGCTTATCGTACTATGTTGTACTTTCAATCGCAACCTTCGTGTTACCAAATAAGTCCTTATTGTGGACTCCTTCTTCTTCTTAGGATAAATACTTTCGTTTATCTATTGTAACAGACCGATGGGTCGTGCTCTACTAACCTCTCATCGCACGATGCGACGCTTAGACTCGGTCTTTTTAAAGTTAAATTCCAGAATGGAATATACCTTCCTTCATATTCTAATGTGATATAATCACATTTCAGCATGTAGCATTTCTAGCTAAAAACTTTATGAACAACGAGTGTGATACCAATGATCGCATTGACTTCAATCTTCTGACTTACGTCAGATGTTACTTCGAACTTGGTTCTACGAACCACGTAACATACTCACCGTAGTCGGACTCCAATTAGATATGACCACTAGGGTTGGAACAACAACCATCTTACTAGTTATTACCGAGACAAGGGTAATGACATACTCGAATAAAACAGAATCAATATCTAGCTTCTTGGTAACCTTGTGACCTTCCCCGATCCAAGTGTGAGTCCTGTGCTTCCGGTAGTATAAGCATCTACTACCTTGCACACCTACTCGTACTCATCCCAAGTATTGTCCCGCAGTCAACCAAGTCACCATACAAGAAAATCATACAATCATTCAACACACCACATAAAAAAGCTACGGTTTATATTATCTCCTTGAAACTATTACACAAAACTTCAAGTTCACCCTATACTATGCCTCTAATAGGCTACCCCATAAGTTACTATTCAAACTGCTACTTCATAACTTGATCTTTGGATATAAAATCCTCATCCATGATTCCTCGTGTTGTCATCTGCTTCATCAAGGATCATTTGAAATGCTCTTGTCTTTGGCTTTGGCAGCACATTTGGCTTTGTAATCTCTTCCCATCCTGGGCAGTTTTGTTTGAAGTGTCCTTCTTCACCACACTTAAAGCAGGCTTCTCTTTTGTTAGTAAGTTTTCTGGCATAATGACTAGTCTTCCCACATTTGAAGCAGGTCATATCTTTAGTGCATCTCCCAATGTGCTTCCTCTTGCACTTATCACACCATTGTGCTTCTTCTTCGAACTTTTTAAACTAGACTTTGAAAATTTTCTCT
The DNA here is from genome assembly GCF_051521515.1 of Lactuca serriola. Taxonomy (NCBI): domain Eukaryota; kingdom Viridiplantae; phylum Streptophyta; class Magnoliopsida; order Asterales; family Asteraceae; genus Lactuca; species Lactuca serriola. The sequence continues at coordinate 122,412,996 of NC_136412.1, forward strand.
TCTCATCGGACCTTGAGGATCCTTCAAACTTTCTTTTCTCCCCAACTTCAACCTTGTTGGCGGTTCTTTCCTTAATCATATCTTCAACAGACTTGGCAGCCTAGATAGCTGCCTCCAGAGTAAGTGCCTGACGCACTGGCACCGTATACTCCCATGGGAGTCCCTTTACGTACCAGTCAAGTTTATTCAGCTCATCTGGGACGATGCACAAGGCAAACTTTATCTTGTCTGTGAAGGCATTAGTGTACTCATCAACTGACGTGCTGCCTTTTGTTAATGTCAGAAAATGTTGGGTTTTGAGCATTGTAACACTCCTAAGTGTACATGCAACCTTAAATACCTTTGATCTATGTTTTCTCTATTATACATGCAAATATGAACTTTCCAAGGTATTCATCCTAACTTGCATAATAACATTGATTCATATGAATATATCAAGTTAGAATTACATACCTCTTTGATGTAGAATGTCTTCATGAAGCTTGAGTGCCTAGTGCCCCAAGTGTGACACCTCAAATGTTTCACACAACACCAAATACACATGGAATGACTTGAGAGAAATTGGAACACTTCATATAATCGGCTAGCCCTTTCTATCACACATAGTGGCCGATTTTTTCCAAAGAATATGATCTTTATATAGTGTCACAATTAGGGTAAACCCTAATTGTCATGGATTTCCATTTCCTTGGATCCATGGGTTCAAATACACCATGGAGCATTAATCCTAGATTAATTCTTGATCAACACTAATTAAATAATCTTATTAATATATTAGAACTTATAATATATTAACAAACCTTAAGTGTTATTTCTCTCATTATAGTCTATCCAAATGCATGATGCCATGCAACCCAAATAGACCATGTCGGGTCGGGTCAAGTCTTACCAGTTATAGTTATGGACTTAGATATTAATCCAACAGTCTCCCACTTGGATAAGACTAAAACTATTATTGCAAGTATGACTTCAAGAGCCGACTGGCAATCGTAGCTCTCAAAAGCTTCTGTCGAACTCTCACCTTGTCGATGATCTCTGACCTTTGTCAATGACTTGTCCATTAGATAAGGGATCATATATTCCTCCATTCTAGTTATCATATGGACTGAGACATGGATTATAATCATTCTCTCTGTCCATTTGTTGTTTCCCGATTTCCGATTTATGACGACTGACTAATTGAACAAATCAAATCAGTCCTGGCCTGGCCGAGCACTTACATTTGACATCACCAACTCATTAATAGGCCCACAGATATCTCTTTTATCCCGAAGGTAAAAGGAATGGATAAACTTCGACTCATATGGCTTGTTCTACTACTTGTTGAATCATACTCAAAGGCATGTTTTATAACATCGAGTTACCAATGCGTTTTCGTGCAATCAATGTATAACCAACTCATAGTAACAACTCATATCTCTAGGTTTGAAAAATATAAGATATTATCGTCTCATGATCACTCATGATAAAATCCATGAAGTGATTCCAATGAGCACGTGTTGAATCCAATACTCAGAACTTATGAGCACTCATGAGTGTTGTAGCACCACCTTGTCCAACATCTTAGACCTCTACAAGCCCAACCCATGACAATCTTGATTCATATCTACTTCCAACATATGACCGACTGTGGATGGTTTGAATAACTTAGTCATTCAGAACACTGACCTAGTTATTCTGGAAGTCAAAACATGCAAAATGAAACACAAGAATAATTGAATCCAATATGGTCTCAGAACTTATGAATATAAATAAAACACGTTTTATTTATCACCATATGATTACACATTATTCATCGCATACTGTTTCAATTATCAACTTTATTCTTGAATTTAAAACAATAGTAGTTCCATGCTCCAAGCATGTACAAAATGTTTTTCTAAACACTAGTCATGCCACACACCAAGTATGCATACTATGTTTGTTTATGATCTTTACTTTGTGAAATAGATCAATTGAACATAACTCCAATGATCCTCTTTTCACAGTCCCAAATCCTTACTGCAAATGCAAGAATTCCAAATTCATGCCGTCTACTAAAATCTGTTAGATTCTAAACTTATACGCATTGATCATCTTGTAATGATTATGCACAAAGTCAGAAAGACTTGACAACAAACTTTACAGAGCATTCCAAAGGAGATCAACTCCTTGGAAACACCCTTCTTGCATTAAGTTTCTTCTAATCTTACACATATTGAATAATTTCTAACTTTGAAACATTTCCGTATTCCTTTTGGACTATCACTTCTGAAAAAGAGTTGCCTCCTTACAGATTATGTCAATATGGTCCTTCCAGAATTAACACTATACTTCCAACTGTCTTTAAGCAACCAATCTTTGGTAAACCTTAGATTGTCCTCAACATTTGCTTAATCATTTTAGTCATATCCAATTCTAGACCTTTTCCCTTCTTAATGCCCCAGGCATTTTGAAAATTTTAGAAAGGATGAATATAGCACATGTAATCGATCCTATATCCGAAGCATATGGGACACGATTCATGATGTCTCACATAAAGACTAGACCAGTCTTTTGCTATAACATTTCCATTTCTATTTGCCAAGTTCTCATAATTCAGATTATGAAAAGGGGTGTCGTAATCATAATCGAATTTTAGAACGCAAATAATGGACCCATATATAGAATTTCCTTATGTTGAGCCATTTCAACATGAAATTCATATATATATATATATATATATATATATATATATATATATATATCCTTGACTAAATACGATTAAAACCTCAATCTAATCTTTTAGATTTAAGATGAAGTATAATTTCCTCTCCTTTAATTATAGCAAAACAACTCTTTCCAAATTGAAACCTTTTGTTTTCTATAATTAACATTGCTAGCTTGCAACCTTTATCATAATTATCATGCTCCCACTAACATGATGATTATTAGCATAACACTTATGCTCCCACTAGCTTTGACATGTACTCAGAAATCAGCTGGACTTCTAGAAATCAATAACTTATTGACTTTCTTACCAAAGTTCAGAATTCTGATACTAGATTGCTTTGATAAAACTTTATCAATATCATACACCTTATCTTAGATAGCTCACAGGTGTGTCTAACCAATTTTAAGAACTATGAAAAAGGATGTCGTAATCATAGTCTCAATTTTTTAGACCTTTGCCACTTCTCACAAGTCCATGTTAGTGTGCCGGTTAACCACACATGCTCCACTAACGACTTTGAGAATGCAAATATCACAATTGCTATCTAGCTAAAATCTACTTAGTGAAAGTGTTTCCTCACCATCATTTTCATGAATCGGAGAGAAACCTTATGACACTTAGATTTAATGGTGTATGTGTTCTTATCCATGTGGATTGTCAAAACCATAGTCACAAGAAAAGGATAATGACAAATATAAACTCATATGGATTGAAATCAATCTTAATTTCTTGCCATCGGGCAGCTCAAGGGCCTGCCATTGCTTCCAAGCTATTGTGCAACCAATTGAGAACTCTAAGAACTCATATGCAAAGCCAACTTTAACTAGAATGGGCACATAATATGTCAACACGATAGGTTATAAACCTCAAGTCGTGTGCTAGTGAAGAACTTCAGATTTTATTCTTGATTAGTTCTTGAGACTTTCAAGACCTTTAAGACTCTCACTTTCCTCTTGACATATAAGACTTTCTTGTCAGATATTCAAGAGATAGTGTGGATTCTAATCAAGACAAACACTTCACACAATTGGCCTTAGTTGGTCTTTGTTTTATCCAAAACATCACAACTTACCAATTTCAAATGTACAAGAGTAGGAAACTTTTACTCTTACATTTGACAAGTGTTTTAAACCTTTCTTTAAGATATGTCACTCAACTTACAGTCTTGGAGTATGACTCGAAGACTTGTTTTGGAACGAAGTATGACTCATCTTCTTGATTTGACCACTTCAACAATTCATAGCTCCTCTTCTTAGCTATCAGATGTACTTAGAGGATGAATTGTGATAAGGTCTCTTAATCATTAAGATGATCATATAACATGATACTAAAGTACTCTCCCATCTTTTCAGATTTGAGAAACTTTTATCCTTCTACATAATTTGATTCTTCTCATTCGTTCTGCCATACACTAAAAATTTTCCAATGCTTCAAAATTATACTTAAGCCTATAAGTATAACCATATTTACTAAACTTTAGTAAATCATGACGAATAGTCTTATTGATCTTTTGTGGTGGACTTAATCAGTGCACAAGCATGTGTAATCGATCCCTTAGTCCTTTACTTGACTCACACATCCATGTGAACAAGTAGTTAGTCTTAAATTTTCCAATGCTTGAAAGTTCTCATCCATCATGCTATACAACTTACATGATTGCAAGTTTCGGTCCAATTGAAACCTTGGGTGACGAGAATCTTTCCTTATTTGGTAATTTTAGACATTACCATAAATGAAAGAATCAAATTCACTTTCCAATATTGCTATTAGTGGAATCTTATAAGCAACAATTTTCCACAAACGCCATTGTAAGGATACATAAAATAACTAAAATCAAAAGTTTTACCTTTTATTTTACAACTTTGCGGAAAAACTTATCCTTACAATCCATATGAAACCTTGTTGTTATCTATTCCTAAGCAATATATATCATAACTCTTATGTAACAGCCCAAAAAATCTGATCACCGAACCATGCGAGTGAAATCCATCTTCGCAATCAGAATCCGCATATACTTCTTTTAAGTTTCTACACTTTTCCTTTTATTCTTAACCACCAACATGTGACCCAGTCACATCATGTAAGAAGAATCTCAGAATAGAAACTTAGCAGAGTTAAATAGTGGACTTTACCTAAAGTAGAGTCAAACTTATTGACTTTAACATCCTTAGGTAAATTGGCAGCTTCGCAACTAATGCCCCTTCCTTTGGCAATGGACCCTTGATAATGGGACTATCTTAGACTTAGCCTCTCTCTTTACCATTTGGTCAACCGAGTTGACTATGGCCGATCCCTTTCCATTGGGAAGAGAGAGCTTCACTGGATATCTAATGTCATCATTGTCAGTGTCCATAAAGTTTTAGGAAGTTGATCTTAGCAAATAGATAAGATCATTAAGGGTCTTGTCATAGTCTGTTTCATAGGAGTCCCAAAGGAACTCACTATGTGACTTAGAAAGTAGTTGAGCCACCAACTTTCTCAAGAATTTGACACCCAACTCTCCCGGCTTGTCAATATGTGAGTACACCTCCAAGATGTGATCACACATAGATCTTTGTTTGCCAATAGGGCTTGAGTGACCTTAAACTTTTCGATAACTTGTGGGTTAGGGAGAATAATTGGAGGAGGTGGAGGAAGTGAAGTTCCAAGAGATTTAGGAAGATCATAAATGTCTAAACCAGACATCTTTTTGGGAGATATTCAAGATAGTTGATTTAAATTCCTTAATATAACACCCAATATGCAATATTAAGGCTAGGACCCTACAAACTATTTTATAACTCGGAAGAGGGATGCCGTAATCCAAGCTATAAAATATTTGAAGGTAGGTGAATGACGATTCACCAATTTCCACCATGAAAACAAAATAATTTAATTAGGTTTTACTTAGATTTGAAACTCCTAGATCTTTTGAGATTCATTGAACTTTTCAATGGCATGTTTCAATCTCGAGTGTGCCCTTCAGGTTTTGTGACTGGGATGTCGAGGATAACAAAACAAGGTGTGAATAACCATGCAAATATACTTGGTACCCTTAATATTTACCCCTTAATCGATGTGTCGGTTAACCACACACACCCTACCGATACTATGATAAATATTAAGTTACCCTTTGCCTACCTTGTTAAGTCCAGGTTAGTGTGCAGGTTAACCACACACGCTCCACTAACGACTTAAACAAAGTGCAAAGTGTAATTTCATGGATTAGCACCTTCTTCACATTTTCCTAAGTAACTAAGATTAGGTACTAATAAGAGTTTAGTTACTTAATATTTATCATTAATACTTTTAATGAAAGGAGAATTATAGCCCTTATCCTACCTGTTCGGCTAACGACCCTCCACCACTAAAGGAAGCGGTGGGTGAGAGTGGACACCCATTAAACTGGCATTTTATAGGCAGTAACCTTATACCCCCCTTATAGATCGCCTTCGTGAATGAGGCCTACTAAAGGTAAGACTGACTTGCTCTTATACATATATATATATATATATATATATATATATATATATATGTATATATATATATATATATTTGTATATATAACTTATAATATTATAAAGTATAAGGGTTGAATTTTAACTTTTAAAATTCTAAGGGCTTAACATGGAATTAAAGTATTCATGAGTGGAAACTTTTCAAATTCCAAAACTTGAGGGCAAGTTTTGAAACTATTCAAAACTAATTAATTCCATAACCTATGTGTTTAAAGTAGTTTAAATTCAAAAACTCTTCAAGTTCCATAACTTAAGGACAAGTTATGGAAGACTTTAAACTATTAAAGAATGTAACTTTTCTTTATTTTGTAACTTATGGAATTAATTAAGGTTACACATTTTATTACTTAATGAAGTGACTCTTGAACCTCCATAACTTGAGGACAAGACTCTTCATTTTTTGTAACCATTGCCAACTTTTATGAGTTTTATGAAACTTAAATATGACTGTAACAACGCAAATTTTCAAACAAATTTTTTCATTTTTAAAATATAATTATTTCCATTCAAAACAAGGCATAAATAGTTTAAGTATTCTGTCAAATACAAATATTCAAAATCCCAAGATCATAAAAGCATTCTTCAGTGTGTATCGATCACGCCGGCGCCTTCCCACGGTCCTCGCTAGTACCTGAAACACATACATAACAACTGTAAGCATAAATGCTTAGTGAGTTCCCCAATATACAACTTACGCACATACGCCTTTCCAGGCCCTGACCTTCCGGTCATCAACACTACGCCTTCCGGCCCATAACATATTCGCCTTCCGGCCCATAACATATTGCCTTCCGGCCCACATAACATACATAGCACATATAACAAATATCTTACCACATATAGCATACATATCACATATCGTATCTGACCTTCCGGTCACACAGTCAAACCCTTCCGGGTACAGTATAGCGAGAAGACTCACCTCGTGAATGCTGAAAGCTAGCAAATCCTGAAATCACTCGTGCACAATCCGACGAGCTACAACCTCCCTATAACATCACATATCTCATTAACACATATACCTTCTAAGTGTGACTATCCCTAAGAAGTCAGACTTAGGTCAACTCTGGTCAACGGTCAACGGTCAACTCGACCGGACTCGGCGAGTACCATGGCGACTCGGCGAGTCTAGACGTCCTCCAACTCTCTGGGATTCCCTATCTACTCGTCGAGTATCCTCCTTGACCCGACGAGTTACTCCTGGAAGAATCGCGGGGCCACCCCGACTCAACTCGCCGAGTCTGAAGAACAACTCGACGAGTCCAAGTAAATCTTCAAGCTACTCGCCGAGTCTGCTCATCGACCTCGGCGAGTCCATGCCATGCAACCGCTCAAACTCCATCCTAAGGTCAGAACTGCTTCGACCATTCCTAGGTCTGGCCTTCCTAGGATGATCTACCACGTGAAGTCCTCATTTCAGTGCTCATGATACACCATGTGATTCATAATTTACATTTTGACCTAAGGCATAAGGATTCCAATCCAAAACCTTCATCAATTCCCGAAATGCATAGACATGGGACATTCTGGACCCCCAAGGGTCTCAATACAGGTTTACACTCGTTTAGGGAACTAGGGTAACAGTCAATCTAATCACACAAGGGTTCCATAAACCCTAAATCCATAAATACATCAATATAGCAGAGCATACACGAATTCTTACCTGGATGATGTATTCTCTGTGTCCCCAATCCTCAGAATGTGACCCCCTTGCTGTTCCTTTAGCAAATCTCTTCTCTTCCTTGCACAATCACTCTTCTATAATCAATAATGGCCTATGATCCTTGCTCCAGATGCACCCAATCGATTTAGGGTTCTTCTCAGAAGGCTAAAATGAATAATGACGGCCAATAAGTCTCCTTTATACGTCCCAAACCTGAACGGTTAGGGTTTTCGCTAAACAGCGTCAACTCGCCGAGTCCATATCTGGACTCATCGAGTCCAGTCGCGATCCCACGACCAAGTCTGCGATCCTACTCGGCGAGTCTAGGCTCCAACTCGCCGAGTCCCCTCTTAAATCACCCCAAAACATAATTTAATAATACCTGAGATTTCGGGCTGTTACAACTCTCCCCCACTAGGATTAGACTTCGCCCTCGAAGTCTCACTCTGCAAATAGTTCCGGATGCTGCTCCCGCATCTCACGTTCCGGCTCCCAAGTCATTTCCGATCCCTTACGGTGTTGCCACTGAACCAACACCAGAGGTACCTCCTTGTTCCTCAGAACCTTGATCTTCCGATCCTTGATGGCCACTAGTCTCTCAGCATAATTCAGGCTCGCATCCACCTGGATATCCTCCAATGGAATCACTGCCGACTCATCGGCTATGCACTTCCTCAATTGCGACACATGAAAAGTGTCGTGGATCTGTCCCAACTCCGCTGGCAACTTCAACCGATAGGCTACCCGACCTATCCTTGCAATCACACGAAATGGCCCAATATACCGGGGCCCCAACTTACCTCTCTTCTTGAATCGAATCACTCCTTTCCAAGGAGAGACCTTCAGGAGAACGAAGTCGCCGACTTGAAACTCAAGTTCGGATCGGCGCCTGTCTACATAACTCTTCTGTCGGCTCTGGGCAGTCAATAACCTCTGCCTAACTTGCTGAATCTATTATGTTGTCTGAAGCACAATCTCCGTGCTGCCCATCACTCTCTGTCCCACCTCTCCCCAGCAAATGGGGGTCCGACACCTCCTACCATACAACAGCTCAAAAGGTGGCATACTAATGCTCGAATGATGGCTGTTGTTGTAGGAAAACTCTGCTAAGGGTAAATATGCATCCCAGCTACCCCCGAAGTCTAATACACATGCTCGAAGCATGTCCTCCAGCGTCTGAATCGTCCGCTCGCTCTGACCGTCTGTCTGGGGATGGTATGCGGTACTAAAATGCAATTTAGTACCCAGCTCCTCATGAAATTTCTTCCAGAACCTGGAAGTGAAACGCACATCACGGTCTGAAACAATCGAAATCGGTACCCCATGCCGAGATACCACCTCTCTCACATATGTCTCCGCCAACTTCTCCGCTGAAGAACTCTCACTGATGGCAAGGAAGTGTGCACTCTTCGTCAACCTATCCACAATCACCCAAATTGCATCAACTCCCCTGGCAGTCTTCGGCAATTTGGTGATGAAATCCATAGTGATTTGTTCCCACTTCCACTCGGGGATCTCCAATGGCTGTAACTTGCCATGCGGTCTCTGGTGCTCGGCCTTAACCCTACGACAGGTCAAGCACCTCTCAATGAACCATGTGACGTCCCTCTTCATACAGGGCCACCAATACTCTTTCCTCAAGTCCAAATACATCTTCGTAGCACCGGGATGGATCGAGAATTTCGATCTATGAGCCTCTTCCATCAAAGTAATACGTGTACCGCCCACGAACGGTACCCAAATCCGGCCCTGAAACGTCATAAGCCCTCGACCATCCTGAACGAACTCTGAAATTAACCCCACAACCCGCTCTTTCTTCTGCATTTCTGGTCGCACCGCTTCGGCCTGTGCCCCACGAATAGCATCCAATACAGGAGTCATCACAGTCAGTCTCAAGCATACATCTCGCAATGGAGTGCTCTCCGCCTTGCGGCTCAACGCGTCGGCTACCACATTAGCCTTACCTGGGTGGTACAGGATCTCACAATCATAATCCTTGACCACATCCAGCCACCTCCTCTGACGCATATTTAGGTTGGGCTGATCCATCAAATACTTCAAGCTCTTATGGTCCGTATAGATCGTACATCGAACCCCATACAGGTAGTGACGCCAAATCTTGAGAGCGAACACTACTGCTCCCAACTCTAAATCATGCGTGGGGTATCTCGCCTCATGAGGCTTCAGCTGCCTCGACGCATACGCTATCACATGACCCCTCTGCATCAACACTGCACCCAGTCCCGAAATCGAAGCGTCACAATATACTACAAAATCTTCCATCCCTTCCGGGAGAGCTAATACCGGGGCTTCGCACAACCTCTGGCGAAGTGTCTCAAAGGAGGTCTGTTGCTCGGGCCCCCATGAGAATGCAACACCCTTCCGGGTCAATCTGGCGAGTGGCACTGCGACCTTGGAGAAATCCTTGATGAATCTCCGATAATACCCTGCCAACCCAAGGAAGCTCCTGATCTCAGAAGGTGACTTCGGCACCTCCCAACTCATCACCGCCTCAACCTTGGCCGGATCGACCCATATCCCTTTCTGATTGACAACATGCCCTAGAAATTGGACCTCCCGCAGCCAGAAGTCACATTTGGAGAACTTTGCATAAAGCTTCTCCGACCTCAACACCCCAAGGACTTCCCTCAAATGTTCCTCATGCTGCTCTCTAGATCTCGAATATACCAGAATGTCGTCAATAAATACAATCACTGACCGATCCAACATCGGCCTGCATACCCTGTTCTTGAGATCCATGAACACGGCCGGGGCATTGGTGAGCCCGAAAGGCATCACCACAAACTCATAATGCCCATATCGCGTCCTAAACGCTGTCTTCTGGACGTCCTCATCCCGTACTCTCACCTGATGGTACCCTGACCTCAGATCGATCTTGGAAAACCAAGATGCTCCCTGCAACTGATCGAATAAGTCATCGATCCTCGGTAACGGGTAACGGTTCTTGACCGTCAACTTGTTCAACTCCCGGTAATCAATGCACATCTGGTGTGAACCATCCTTCTTCTTGACGAACAGAATAGGTGCTCCCCACGGCGAAGTGCTCGGCCGAATGAATCCCTTCCCCAACAATTCCTGGAGCTGCGAGGACAACTCTTGCATCTCTGGAGGTGCAAGACGATAAGGCACCTTAGCAATAGGCGCGGCCCCCGGAACCAGGTCAATACCAAACTCTACTTGCCTCACAGGAGGTACTCCCGGCAACTCCTCGGGGAAAACATCTGAAAACTCGCGCACCACAGGAACCTCCTCAACTGATTTCGGTCTCTCGGAAACCTCCCGCGTATCCATCACATACGCCACAAAACCCTTACAGCCCTGCTGTAGACACTGCCTCGCCCTAGCGGCCGAACAAAAAGCTGATCCTGAACGGGTACCTTCGCCGTACACCGAAAGAACTCCCCCACTATGGTCTCGTATAGTCACCAACTGACGCTCACAGTCGATGACAGCGCCGAATCGGCTCAACCAGTCCATGCCCACGATGACACAGACGTCACCCATCGCAATAGGAATCAGGTCAATCGGAAACCCAACCCCGAAAATCTCTAGCACACATCCCCGAAGAACCTCCGTGGCATGAATCACTTTCTCGTCAGCTATAGAAACTCTCAAAGGTCGACTCAACGACTCACGACTAACGCTGATATGCTGACTAAAGGCTAAAGATACAAAGGACCTACTCGCACCCGAGTCAAATAACACTAAAGCAGGCACAGAGTTCACAAGGAAAGTACCTACGCATATAATAACATAAGCATAACATCTCGACATCAAAAATAAATACATGAATTACAACATACCTGCCACAACATCGGGCGCAGCGCGGACCTCCTCCGCAGTCAGCTGAAAGGCTCTCCCACGAGCCCTCGGGGCCTCGACCTTCACCGGTCGAGTCTCAGTAGTCCTGGTAGTAGGTGCAGATCCCTGACGAAGCTGAGGGCACCCGGCCTTCCGATGGCCGGTCTGGTTGCAATGAAAGCAAACCGTAAATCCCTTGGGACACTCCCTAGCAATGTGCCCCTCCTTGCCACACTTGTAGCAAGCACCGGCTCGACACGCCCCATCGTGACCCTTGCCGCACTTTCCGCAAGTGCGGCTCTTCGAACCTCCCGTCCTCGAATCGGCGGACTTGATCCGCTTGGCTGCCGGCTGAGACTGAGTCGGCCGCCAGTCTGCCTGCTGAGACTCGGCCTCCTCCCTGGCCTGAGTCTCTAACTCGATCTCACGCTTCCTGGCATTCGCCTGAAGCTCAGTAAAAGTATGGTAACTGGAGTTTGACACAAACTCCCGGATCTCCCTCCTCAGAACACCCAAGTACCGGCTCATCCGAGCCTGTTCTGTGGCCACCAGCTCGGGGCAAAACATCGCCCTCTCATGAAACTTCCGCGTGATCGCCGCCACCGAGTCAGTACCCTACTTGAGGGTTAAGAACTCCTGAACCAATCGTTCCCGCTCCACCGGGGGAACGTACTCATCCCTGAACATGGCAGTGAACCCCTCCCATGTCACTGCCGTAGTTTCTGCCAAAGTGAAGTTCGCCGTCACGAACTTCCACCAGTCCTTCGCTCCCAGACGGAGCTGGTTCAAAGCGAACCGTACCCTCAGGTGCTCCGGGCATGAACAAGTGTAGAAGCACCCCTCTATATCTGCGATCCACCTCATCGCAGCAATCGGATCCTGCGTCCCATCGAACTCTGGTGGCTTCGTGTTGCTGAACTCTCGAAACAGCAACGAGTCACCCCCCTGTGGCCTAGCAGTGGCCACAGCTGCGGTAGCTGCAGCGGTTGCAGCCTCAGTCAATGCGGCGTACCGCTCATCGAACGTCTCCATCAGGGTGGTCTTAATAGACCCAAACATCTCCGGGATCTCAGCCCGGATCGCCGCCGCTACTTCCTCGTGAATCATCTGATGAATCTCCTCGTCACTCACACCGCTCGAACTCGCTCCGTGGCGTGGTCTAACCATAATGTCTCTGAAATACAACATAAAACTATCAGAGACTCCAGCGAATGTAATCGCACTCGATAACGCACCCTACTCAATCTCCGATATCCAGGGATTCTTACTTGGGCCTCCCACTGACCCGGTGTCCTCGGTAGTACGGGCCCAATACTACCGACCACACCGCATCAGCGTTCATCCCAAGTCTTCCCCCCCCCCCCCCAAACTCCGGATAGTGAGTACTCTACTTCTGATATGCACCATCTACCCGCATACTAGCAAAGCATCTCATATAGGCAAACTTCCCTAGACTAAGGCATCACAAATCAGGCCACTCTAGTCCTATCATGAATACCTAGTCTTCTAGCATGCATAACAATTCATATCATATAATATTGTAAGGTATTTTGGGGATCTTTACCGTTCGGGCGCTGACTGATCGTACACACTGCTTCTTTCTTGCTTACCACAAAACCATTTACAAAAGTTTATGCCTTTATTTAAAAAGTTTCCTCAAATCCTCGGTTTGAGTTCAGTTACCCCCGAAGGTGCACCCGAATCCCTCAAACCAAGGCTCTGATACCAATTGTAACAACGCAAATTTTCAAACAAATTTTTTCATTTTTAAAATATAATTATTTCCATTCAAAACAAGGCATAAATAGTTTAAGTATTCTGTCAAATACAAATATTCAAAATCCCAAGATCATAAAAGCATTCTTCAGTGTGTATCGATCACGCCGGCGCCTTCCCACGGTCCTTGCTAGTACCTGAAACACATACATAACAACTGTAAGCATAAATGCTTAGTGAGTTCCCCAATATACAACTTACGCACATACGCCTTTCCAGGCCCTGACCTTCCGGCCATCAACACTACGCCTTCCGGCCCATAACATATTCGCCTTCCGGCCCATAACATATTGCCTTCCGGCCCACATAACATACATAGCACATATAACAAATATCTTACCACATATAGCATACATAATCACATATCGTATCTGACCTTCCGGTCACACAGTCAAACCCTTCCGGGTACAGTATAGTGAGAAGACTCACCTCGTGAATGCTAAAAGCTAGCAAATCCTAAAATCACTCGTGCACAATCCGACGAGCTACAACCTCCCTATAACATCACATATCTCATTAACACATATACCTTCTAAGTGTGACTATCCCTAAGAAGTCAGACTTAGGTCAACTCTGGTCAACGGTCAACGGTCAACTCGACCGGACTCGGCGAGTACCATGGCGACTCGGCGAGTCTAGACGTCCTCCAACTCTCTGGGATTCCCTATCTACTCGTCGAGTATCCTCCTTGACCCGACGAGTTACTCCTGGAAGAATCGCGGGGCCACCCCGACTCAACTCGCCGAGTCTGAAGAACAACTCGACGAGTCCCAGTAAATCTTCAAGCTACTCGCCGAGTCTGCTCATCGAACTCGGCGAGTCCATGCCATGCAACCGCTCAAACTCCATCCTAAGGTCAGAACTGCTTCGACCATTCCTAGGTCTGGCCTTCCTAGGATGATCTACCACGTGAAGTCCTCATTTCAGTGCTCATGATACACCATGTGATTCATAATTTACATTTTGACCTAAGGCATAAGGATTCCAATCCAAAACCTTCATCAATTCCCGAAATGCATAGACATGGGACATTCTGGACCCCCAAGGGTCTCAATACAGGTTTACACTCGTTTAGGGAACTAGGGTAACAGTCAATCTAATCACACAAGGGTTCCATAAACCCTAAATCCATAAATACATCAATATAACAGAGCATACATGAATTCTTACCTGGATGATGTATTCTCTGTGTCCCCAATCCTCAGAATGTGACCCCCTTGTTGTTCCTTTAGCCAATCTCTTCTCTTCCTTGCACAATCACTCTTCTATAATCAATAATGGCCTATGATCCTTGCTCCAGATACACCCAATCGATTTAGGGTTCTTCTCAGAAGGCTAAAATGAATAATGACGGCCAATAAGTCTCCTTTATACGTCCCAAACCTGAACGGTTAGGGTTTTCGCTAAACAGCGTCGACTCGCCGAGTCCATATCTGGACTCGTCGAGTCCAGTCGCGATCCCGCGACCAAGTCTGCGATCCTACTCGGCGAGTCTAGGCTCCAACTCGTCGAGTCCCCTCTTAAATCACCCCAAAACATAATTTAATAATACCTGAGATTTCGGGCTGTTACAATGACTTTTCATATAACTTGAGGACAAGTTGCAAAAACACATTTTAGAATCAACTCTTAGATTAAAATGGATTGAAAACACATAATCAATTGTGAAAACCCGAAATTTCCATTATGTACAAACCATATCAAATCAATAGAAGTCAGATCAGTTACAGAGAATTTCCAGACTTTTGGGTATAAGTTTAATTATTTCAGGATTTACACTTAAGGAGATATTAGAAGAGTGGATGCACTAGGGTTTTGTGCAACACTGTTATTTCAAAACCCTATTATATTAGAGTTCATTTCATGAGTAAAATATTTTCTGCCAAAAATCCTAGGACTATACATAGGATTCTGAACCATATTTACTCATTAGTTACATTTCCAACTAGAGAAAAGCCGAATTCTATCTCTCAAGGATCTTCAAACTTTCGTTCCGAAAAGTGATTACTTCTATCTAGTGTTGTTTTAAAGCTTCTTATATGCTTAATACACTAGAAAGCATAGGAAAACACTAAGATCTGAGAGTTTACCACCCAAGAACACCTTGGGGAGTAAACTCTTTTATAAGGGCCAAAGTGTGCCCAATGTCCCTCCAAGCCTTGGAACTCAACCTAGAAGCTACCATGACATGTATAGACCACAAAATCATTAAGAAACAAAGTCTAGAAGTGCTTCACGGCCAAGGATGTTCTTGGGCCGTGAACTCCATTTTTAGGTGCCAAAACACCCTAAAAGTCTTCCTTAAGCCAAGAGACTAGTTTAGACGTGCACCCTAATGAGTTTAGGACTATCAAACACCATTAGAACACCAAGAGTAAGGTGTTCACGGCCCAAGAAGTTCCAGGGCCGTGAACTCCAAGCAATAGTGCCAAATGGTGCTATAAACTCTTCTAAAGCCTTGTAAACTAGCATAGTTTAGTTCCTAGATAAATTAGGGACTTGAAAACACCACAAACACCCTCCCAAGGGAGATTACGGCCATAATCTATAAGGGATATGGTCCCAGGGTCGTAAACTCCTAAAAGGAGTTATATTATGCCCTAAACTTTATGACCGTAAACTCATTTAGTAGGATCATTAGGGCCATCAACCTCATCTTGGAGTTTTCCTTGAGCCCTACACACAATAGCTTTCCCTACAAACACTTAGATGCAATCCTAGAGGCTAATAACACTTGATAAAGGTGTTTCGCATGTCCTAGGGTGTCTTGACTTGTTTGTTAGTTGTTTATAGACTAAGTTGATACATATATGTGATATTATATGTTAACTAGGATCGTAGAGTGTGTTCAAGACTTCACTTGATACCTAGCAGTCCTACCTCTTCGGTTCATCTGTATCACCCACAACAGGTGAGTTCATACCCCTTAATCAATCTTTTAAATGTTTTTAAATACTTTATGGGGGGATACAAGTAGAATCATGCTACTTATTATATCAATCACATGTGATTAATAAGCAGCATTCAGATGATTGGCTACTCATTAGCCGTTTTACCAAACAATTTCCTTCAAATGTTTTTCATAAACACTTTATATGTTTAAAACTCCTTATTAAACTGTACATTTTACTTTGTATGTTTCATTTCAAATTCATTTGCAATTGTGTCTCAAACAAATGTTTCTTTTTACTTAAACTGTTTTTATCAAACCCATGCTTTCAAACCGTTTTATAGATTGACATCAAGTCGATCTTTTATTAGATACAAAGCTTATTTTATGCTTTTATATTATCAATTGCATGCCTATATATGTATAGTTATATAAGAAATATTTAAAAGACTTAGGAAGGCTATCCACCCTATTTCCTTTTAGCGCTTGAGATGTGGTCTGGTGGGACATCGGGTATCCGTCCGAAGGTTGTTTAAATATTAGTTATATATCATATGTACATATATAGTCATAAAGGTCCTTCCAGTTCATCCAATGCCCTTGGGTAGCAAGGGTATACATTCCCATGTTCATACGTACCAGTTAAGTTACTAGTAAGCTACCATATTGGTAGTTTAGGACGATACCAGAACTATTACTAGAACACGATATCATACAATGAGTCAGTTCATTCATGAGTCAATACTTTCTAGATAGAGAGAACATACATTACAGCTAGTACACACAGTACATTACTATACATGCTAGATACAGAGAGAACACACATTACAGCTAGTACACACAATACATTAGTATACATGCTAGATAGAGAGAGAGAGAACACACATTACTGCTAGCACACCTAGAACATTACAGTACATTATTATACAGGCTATCCAAAGGAAGAACACACAATACAGCTAACTCATACATTACATATAGAGTACATATACATTACATTAGTTAGGTGAGCCATTAAATGGGTCATGGCCCTACCTGCCATGACCGTTTCTGTGTCCAGAATCTCCTTAATTGGGGAGCATAGGAGTTTGCGTATAGATTTATACAGGATTGACTATCCTACACCTTGCTGCTCGCTACAGTGGGACTTGCAAGTCTACGGGTGCCAAATGTCATTTCTTACGGCGTCTTACATGGTCGTTTAACTATAGTCGATAGCAGGATACAGGTCGATCACATGTTACTTTAAATTACATTAGATTTAAGGTAGTTAGTACGGTTGTAGTTAGATACTACACCATAGTACTGTTTCATTTTCCCATTACATTCACTTCGTGAACATTCACACGATACACGGTAATGTAGAAACTATATTTTTGGTTAATGATAGTCAGATTTGGGAAAATACACACTCTTACAAGAGCCACACACACAGACACTAGATGCCTTGGTAGAAGGATATGATTAGACGGAAACATAGGGCTTACTAGAATCATACAAAACATTTTTATACTTACAGTTCATATACATTTTCAATACTTACAGTTCATATACATACAAATACTTACATACAAATTAAGACAATAAAATACTTATGATCTCACCAGCTTTAAAGCTGATACTCGCTTTCAAAATACTTGTATTCTCAGGTCATCCATAGACAGGTACCGATGCAAGGTTCAGAGAATATGGTGCTCGTTCAAGATTCATCTTTCATTTTGTTTATACTTTATTGTCTATTATAATTTGACAGGACACACTTGTATTAAAATTATATTATTAATGTAATGGATGATGTTGTTGCTTGTTTACTACTTTTCATTGTTGTGATACTGTACATGACATCCTCTACCCCAGAACGTTTCCGCCGTTCCTTGTTTTGGGGTGTGACAGATTGGTATCAGAGCATTGTTTATAGTGAATTAAGTATATCAACCCATAAAAGATATATAGACTATAAATACAATGGGATTAAAAATACTCTGACCAAGATTTTATACTTTAAATAATAAAATATTTAATTAAGTATCTGTGCTGCATTCGTACTAAAATAAGTGTCACTAGGACAGTACAAAAGAATTACGATTGTTGGGCAACACAGGTGGACTTAGAGACATATAGTCAAAACTGGGAAGATATAGCTTGAGCAACTATATTATCCGAGGGTTGACTAGCATGTGCCTAAGTGTAGTTGTGTGGTTGCAACAAGTTTAAAATCTTACCAACCCTACCACAATGAGAACAGTAGAACATAACATTAAACTTAAAATACTATAGGAGTATTTGGTGTTACTATAAGTACTTTATACTTGAGAACTAAAACGAGATCTTCGTTAGTAAGTTGATAATTGCTAAGTGGATACACTAAGAATATATGTAATTAGGATGTTATAGACTTAGAATCTGTGAAAATTTTACTTTACTCCTATTCTGTGTGAATTTGGAGTTAAGGTCACTTATTCGAAGGCCTATCCTGTTTCGATTACATATAACTGGTATGCACTTCACAAATAGCGATGTAACTAATGAAGATTTTCTAAATAATTATCTAGATAGTTCGTCTACTAATTATTTTCTTACCCCAATTCTCGCGTAGATAAACATGGCTGGACTCCATCCCCACGACAACCAGTACCTTCCGAATGAGGTCATTGCTGGATGGTTCGAAGAAGAACCAGAGAATGATCATCCTATCCCTTTGAATGATCACCATGATGAAAACCTTTCGGACGATGCTAACTCCGAGCCAGAGGTTGAGAACCTACCCCAGGCAGCTCCCGTTCCAATTCCTAACCCTCGTCCGGCTTTTCATGGCCCGACGCCCGAGTGGGTGGAATGCTGGGAAAGATGGAGCCAAGGACAAGATCAGCCCATGCCATTTAATGGTGACCGAAGCCTTTACGACCTGAGCAATCGGGGCATGGCAGACAGAATCTTGTCAATCTTGGTCCACAGAGTGGCCCGGAATGAGATTCAAGGTAGGACAGCCCTACATCAGATCACCGAAGTTGTCGCCGATGCGAGAATGCATACCCTCCGCCCCATTCGTCTAGAAGATGCTCACGAGAGATCAGAGAGAAACCATGAAACCCTGCTGCAAGCACTGGCTGAATCACGAGCCAAAGTCATAGAGCTTCGCGTACGCCAGAGGGTGTACGAAAGACACCTACTTGATGTGGAATGTCAACCGGCTGAACTGTGAGTTCACCAGAGGGATGACCGTCGCCAGTAGTAGATGTTTTACTTTATTGTCCTTGTTAAAAGGAATCGTTTAAATATTAGTTATATATCATATGTACATATATAGTCATAAAGGTCCTTCCAGTTCATACAATGCCCTTGGGTAGCAAGGGTATACATTCCCATGTTCATACGTACCAGTTAAGTTACTAGTAAGCTACCATATGGGTAGTTTAGGACGATACTAGAGCTATTACTGGAACACGATATCATACAATGAGTCAGTTCATTCATGATTCAATACTTGCTAGATAGAGAGAACATACATTACAGCTAGTACACACAGTACATTACTATACATGCTAGATACAGAGAGAACACACATTACAGCTAGTACACACAATACATTACTATACATGCTAGATAGAGAGAGAACACACATTACTGCTAGCACACGTAGAACATTACAGTACATTATTATACAGGCTAGCCATAGGAAGAACACACAATACAGCTAACTCATACATTACATACACAGTACATATACATTACATTAGTTAGGTGAGCCATTAAATGGGTCATGGCCCTACCTGCCATGACCGTTTTTGTGTCCAGAATCTCCTTAATTGGGGAGCATAGGAGTTTGTGTATAGATCTATACTGGATTGACTATCCTACACCTTGTTGCTCGCTACAGTGGGACTTGCAAGTCTACGGGTGCCAAATGTCATTTCTTACGGCGTCTTACATGGTCGTTTTACTATAGTCGATAGCAGGATACAGGTCGATCACATGTTACTTTAAATTACATTAGATTTAAGGTAGTTAGTACGGTTGTAGTTAGATACTACACCATAGTATTGTTTCATTTTCCCATTACATTCACTTCGTGAACATTCACACGATGCACGGTAATGTAGAAACTATATTTTTGGTTAATGATAGTCAGATTTGGGAAAATACACACTCTTACAAGAGCCACACACACAGACACTAGATGCCTTGGTAGAAGGATATGATTAGTTGGAAACATAGGGCTTCCTAGAATCATACAAAACATTTTTTATACTTATAGTTCATATACATTTTCAATACTTACAGTTCATATACATACAAATACTTACATACAAATTAAGACAATAAAATACTTATGATCTCAACAGCTTTAAAGCTGATACTCGTTTTCAAAATACTTGTATTCTCAGGTCATCCATAGACAGGTACCGATGGAAGGTTCAGAGAAGATGGTGCGCGTTCAAGATTCATCTTTCATTTTGTTTATACTTTAGTGTCTATTATAATTTGACAGGACACACTTGTATTAAAATTATATTATTAATGTAATGGATGATGTTGTTGCTTGTTTACTACTTTTCATTGTTGTGATACTGTACATGACATCCTCTACCCCAGAACGTTTCCGCCGTTCCTTGTTTTGGGGTGTGACAGATTGGTATCAGAGCATTGTTTATAGTGAATTAAGTATATCAACCCATAAAAGATATATAGACTATAAATACAATGGGATTAAAAATACTCTGACCAAGATTTTATACTTTAAATAATAAAATATTTAATTAAGTATCCGTGCTGCATTCGTACTAAAATAAGTGTCACTAGGACAGTACAAAAGAATTACGATTGTTGGGCAACACAGGTGGACTTAGAGACATATAGTCAAAACTGGGAAGATATAGCTTGAGCAACTATATTATCCGAGGGTTGACTAGAATGTGCCTAAGTGTAGTTGTGTGGTTGCAACAAGTTTAAAATCTTACCAACCCTACCACAATGAGAACAGTAGAACATAACATTAAACTTAAAATACTATACGAGTATTTGGTGTTACTATAAGTACTTTATAATTGAGAACTAAAACGAGATCTTCATTAGTAAGTTGATAATTGCTAAGTGGATACACTAAGAATATATGTAATTAGGATGTTATAGACTTAGAATCTGTGAAAATTTTACTTTACCCCTATTCTGTGTGAATTTGGAGTTAAGGTCACTTATTCGAAGGCCTATCCTGTTTCGATTACATATAACTGGTATGCACTTCACAAATAGCGATGTAACTAATGAAGATTTTCTAAATAATTATCTAGATAGTTCGTCTACTAATTATTTTCTTACCCCAATTCTCGCGTAGATAAACATGGCTGGACTCCATCCCCACGACAACCAGTACCTTCCGAATGAGGTCATTGCTGGATGGTTCGAAGAAGAACCAGAGAATGATCATCCTATCCCTTTGAATGATCACCATGATGAAAACCTTTCGGACGATGCTAACTCCGAGCCAGAGGTTGAGAACCTACCCCAGGCAGCTCCCGTTCCAATTCCTAACCCTCGTCCGGCTTTTCATGGCCCGACGCCCGAGTGGGTGGAATGCTTGGAAAGATGGAGCCAAGGACAAGATCAGCCCATGCCATTTAATGGTGATCGAAGCTTTTACGACCTGAGCAATCGGGGCTTGGCAGACAGAATCTTGTCAATCTTGGTCCACAGAGTGGCCCGGAATGAGATTCAAGGTAGGACAGCCCTACATCAGATCACCGAAGTTGTCGCCGATGCGAGAATGCATACCCTCCGCCCCATTCGTCTAGAAGATGCTCGCGAGAGATCAGAGAGAAACCATGAAACCCTGCTGCAAGCACTGGCTGAATCACGAGCCAAATTCATAGAGCTTCGCGTACGCCAGAGGGTGTACGAAAGACACCTACTTGATGTGGAATGTCAACCGGCTGAACTGTGAGTTCACCAGAGGGATGACCGTCGCCAGTAGTAGATGTTTTACTTTATTGTCCTTGTTAAAAGGAATCTTTTAAATATTAGTTATATATCATATGTACATATATAGTCATAAAGGTCCTTCCAGTTCATCCAATGCCCTTGGGTAGCAAGGGTATACATTCCTATGTTCATACGTACCAGTTAAGTTACTAGTAAGCTACCATATCGGTAGTTTAGGACGATACTAGAGCTATTACTGGAACACGATATCATACAATGAGTCAGTTCATTCATGATTCAATACTTGCTAGATAGAGAGAACATACATTACAGCTAGTACACACAGTACATTACTATACATTCTAGATACAGAGAGAACACACATTACAGCTAGTACACACAATACATTACTATACATGCTAGATAGAGAGAGAACACAAATTACTGCTAGCACACGTAGAACGTTACAGTACATTATTATACAGGCTAGCCATTGGAAGAACACACAATACAGCTAACTCATACATTACATATACAGTACATATACATTACATTAGTTAGGTGAACCATTAAATGGGTCATGGCCCTACCTGCCATGACCGTTTTTGTGTCCAGAATCTCCTTAATTGGGGAGCATAGGAGTTTGTGTATAGATCTATACTGGATTGACTATCCTACACCTTGTTGCTCGCTACAGTGGGACTTGCAAGTCTACGGGTGCCAAATGTCATTTCTTACGGCGTCTTACATGGTCGTTTTACTATAGTCGATAGCAGGATACAGGTCGATCACATGTTACTTTAAATTACATTAGATTTAAGGTAGTTAGTACGGTTGTAGTTAGATACTACACCATAGTACTGTTTCATTTTCCCATTACATTCACTTCGTGAACATTCACACGATGCACGGTAATGTAGAAACTGTATTTTTGGTTAATGATAGTCAGATTTGGGAAAATACACACTCTTACAAGAGCCACACACACAGACACTAGATGCCTTGGTAGAAGGATATGATTAGTTGGAAACATAGGGCTTCTTAGAATCATACAAAACATTTTTTATACTTACAGTTCATATACATTTTCAATACTTACAGTTCATATACATACAAATACTTACATACAAATTAAGACAATAAAATACTTATGATCTCACCAGCTTTAAAGCTGATACTCGCTTTCAAAACACTTGTATTCTCAGGTCATCCATAGACAAGTGCCGATGCAAAGTTCAGAGAAGATGGTGCTCGTTCAAGACTCATCTTTCATTTTGTTTATACTTTAGTGTCTATTATAATTTGACAGGACACACTTGTATTAAAATTATATTAATAATGCAATGGATGATGTTGTTGCTTGTTTACTACTTTTCATTGTTGTGATATTGTACATGACGTCCTCTACCCCAGAACGTTTCTGCCGTTCTTGGTTTTGGGGTTTGACAGATTGGTATCAGAGCATTGTTTATAGTGAATTAAGTATATCAACCCATAAAAGATATATAGACTATAAATACAATGGGATTAAAAATACTCTGACCAAGATTTTATACTTTAAATAATAAAATATTTAATTAAGTATCCGTGCTGCATTCGTACTAAAATAAGTGTCACTAGGACAGTACAAAAGAATTACGATTGTTGGGCAACACAGGTGGACTTAGAGACATATAGTCAAAACTAGGAAGATATAGCTTGAGCAACTATATTATCCGAGGGTTGACTAGCATGTGCCTAAGTGTAGTTGTGTGGTTGCAACAAGTTTAAAATCTTACCAACCCTACCACAATGAGAACAGTAGAACATAACATTAAACTTAAAATACTATAGGAGTATTTGGTGTTACTATAAGTACTTTATACTTGAGAACTAAAACGAGATCTTCATTAGTAAGTTGATAATTGCTAAGTGGATACACTAAGAATATATGTAATTAGGATGTTATAGACTTAGAATCTGTGAAAATTTTACTTTACCCCTATTCTGTGTGAATTTGGAGTTAAGGTCACTTATTCGAAGGCCTATCCTGTTTCGATTACATATAACTGGTATGCACTTCACAAATAGCGATGTAACTAATGAAGATTTTCTAAATAATTATCTAGATAGTTCGTCTACTAATTATTTTCTTACCCCAATTCTCGCGTAGATAAACATGGCTGGACTCCATCCCCACGACAACCAGTACCTTCCGAATGAGGTCATTGCTGGATGGTTCGAAGAAGAACCAGAGAATGATCATCCTATCCCTTTGAATGATCACCATGATGAAAACCTTTCGGACGATGCTAACTCCGAGCCAGAGGTTGAGAACCTACCCCAGGCAGCTCCCGTTCCAATTCCTAACCCTCGTCCGGCTTTTCATGGCCCGACGCCCGAGTGGGTGGAATGCTTGGAAAGATGGAGCCAAGGACAAGATCAGCCCATGCCATTTAATGGTGACCGAAGCTTTTACGACCTGAGCAATCGGGGCTTGGCAGACAGAATCTTGTCAATCTTGGTCCACA
This sequence comes from Lactuca serriola, assembly GCF_051521515.1. Lineage (NCBI taxonomy): Eukaryota > Viridiplantae > Streptophyta > Magnoliopsida > Asterales > Asteraceae > Lactuca > Lactuca serriola. The sequence continues at coordinate 122,437,762 of NC_136412.1, forward strand.
GAGTAGCCCGGAATGAGATTCAAGGTAGGACAGCCCTACATCAGATCACCGAAGTTGTCGCCGATGCGAGAATGCATACCCTCCGCCCCATTCGTCTAGAAGATGCTCGCGAGAGATCAGAGAGAAACCATGAAACCCTGCTGCAAGCACTGGCTGAATCACGAGCCAAAGTCATAGAGCTTCGCGTACGCCAGAGGGTGTACGAATGACACCTACTTGATGTGGAATGTCAACTGGCTGAACTGTGAGTTCACCAGAGGGATGACCGTCGCCAGTAGTAGATGTTTTACTTTATTGTCCTTGTTAAAAGGAATCTTTTAAATATTAGTTATATATCATATGTATATATATAGTCATAAAGGTCCTTCCAGTTCATCCAATGCCCTTGGGTAGCAAGGGTATACATTCCCATGTTCATACGTACCAGTTAAGTTACTAGTAAGCTACCATATCGGTAGTTTAGGACGATACTAGAGCTATTAATGGAACACGATATCATACAATGAGTCAGTTCATTCATGATTCAATACTTGCTAGATAGAGAGAACATACATTACAGCTAGTACACACAGTACATTACTATACATGCTAGATACAGAGAGAACACACATTACAGCTAGTACACACAATACATTACTATACATGCTAGATAGAGAGAGAACACACATTACTGCTAGCACACGTAGAACATTCCAGTACACTATTATACAGGCTAGCCATAGGAAGAACACACAATACAGCTAACTCATACATTACATATACAGTACATATACATTACATTAGTTAGGTGAGCCATTAAATGGGTCATGGCCCTACCTGCCATGATCGTTTTTGTGTCCATAATCTCCTTAATTGGGGAGCATCGGAGTTTGCGTATAGATCTATACTGGATTGACTATCCTACAACTTGCTGCTCGCTACAGTGGGACTTGCAAGTCTACGGGTGCCAAATGTCATTTCTTACGGCGTCTTACATGGTCGTTTTACTATAGTCGATAGCAGGATATAGGTCGATCACATGTTACTTTAAATAACATTAGATTTAAGGTAGTTAGTACGGTTGTAGTTAGTTACTACACCATAGTACTGTTTCATTTTCCCATTACATTCACTTCGTGAACATTCACACGATGTACAGTAATGTAGAAACTATATTTTTGGTTAATGATAGTCAGATTTGGGAAAATACACACTCTTACAAGAGCCACACACACAGACACTAGATGCCTTGGTAGAAGGATATGATTAGTTGGAAACATAGGGCTTCCTAGAATCATACAAAACATTTTTTATACTTACAGTTCATATACATTTTCAATACTTACAGTTCATATACATACAAATACTTACATACAAATTAAGACAATAAAATACTTATGATCTCACCAGCTTTAAAGCTGATACTCGCTTTCAAAACACTTGTATTCTCAGGTCATCCATAGACAAGTGCCGATGCAAAGTTCAGAGAAGATGGTGCTCGTTCAAGACTCATCTTTCATTTTGTTTATACTTTAGTGTCTATTATAATTTGACAGGACACACTTGTATTAAAATTATATTAATAATGCAATGGATGATGTTGTTGCTTGTTTACTACTTTTCATTGTTGTGATATTGTACATGACGTCCTCTACCCCAGAACGTTTCTGCCGTTCTTGGTTTTGGGGTTTGACAGATTGGTATCAGAGCATTGTTTATAGTGAATTAAGTATATCAACCCATAAAAGATATACAGACTATAAATACAATGGGATTAAAAATACTCTGACCAAGATTTTATACTTTAAATAATAAAATATTTAATTAAGTATACGTGCTGCATTCATACTAAAATAAGTGTCACTAGGACAAGACAAAAGAATTACGATTGTTGGGCAACACAGGTGGACTTAGAGACATATAGTCAAAACTGAGAAGATATAGCTTGATCAACTATATTATCCGAGGGTTGACTAGCATGTGCCTAAGTGTAGTTGTGTGGTTGCAACAAGTTTAAAATCTTACCAACCCTACCACAATGAGAACAGTAGAACATAACATTAAACTTATAATACTATAGGAGTATTGTTGTTACTATAAGTACTTTATACTTGAGAACTAAAACGAGATCTTCATTAGTAAGTTGATAATTTCTAAGTGGATACACTATGACTATATGTAATTAGGATGTTATAGACTTAGAATCTGTGAAAATTTTACTTTACCCCTATTCTGTGTGAATTTGGAGTAAAGGTCACTTATTCGAAGGCCTATCTTGTTTCGATTACATATAACTGGTATGCATTTCACAAATAGCGATGTAACTAATGAAGATTTTCTAAATAATTATCTAGATAGTTCGTCTACTAATTATTTTCTTACCCCAATTCTCGCGTAGATAAACATGGCTCGACTCCATCCCCACGACAACCAGTACCTTCCGAATGAGGTCATTGCTGGATGGTTCGAAGAAGAACCAGAGAATGATCATCCTATCCCTTTGAATGATCACCATGATGAAAACCTTTCGGACGATGCTAACTCCGAACCAGAGGTTGAGAACCTACCCCAGGCAGCTCCCATTCCAATTCCTAACCCTCGTCCGGCTTTTCATGGCCCGACGCCTGAGTGGATGGAATGCTTGGAAACGTGGAGCCAAGGACAAGATCAGCCCATGCCATTTAATGGTGACCGAAGCTTTTACGACCTGAGCAACCGGGGCTTGGCAGACAGAATCTTGTCAATCTTGGTCCGCAGAGTGGCCCGAAATGAGATTCAAGGTAGGACAGCCCTACATCAGATCACCGAAGTTGCCGCCGATGCGAGAATGCATACCCTCCGCCCCATTCGTCTAGAAGATGCTCGCGAGAGATCAGAGAGAAACCATGAAACCCTGCTGCAAGCACTGGCTGAATCACGAGCCAAAGTCATAGAGCTTCGCGTACGCCAGAGGGTGTACGAAAGACACCTACTTGATGTGGAATGTCAACTGGCTAAACTGAGAGTTCACCAGAGGGATGACCGTCGCCGGTAGTAGATGTTTTACTTTATTGTCCTTGTTAAAAGGAATCGTTTAATTATTAGTTATATATCATATATACATATATAGTCATAAAGGTCCTTCCAGTTCATCCAATGCCCTTGGGTAGCAAGGGTATACATTCCCATGTTCATACGCACCAGTTAAGTTACTAGTAAGCTACCATATGGGTAGTTTAGGACGATACTAGAGCTATTACTAGAACACGATATCATACAATGAGTCAGTTCATTCATGAGTCAATACTTGCTAGATAGAGAGAACATACATTACAGCTAGTACACACAGTACATTACTATACATGCTAGATACAGAGAGAACACACATTACAGCTAGTACACACAATACATTACTATACATGCTAGATAGAGAGAGAACACACATTACTGCTAGCACACGTAGAACATTACAGTACATTATTATACAGGCTAGCCATAGGAAGAACAAACAATACAGCTAACTCATACATTACATATACAGTACATATACATTACATTAGTTAGGTTAGCCATTAAATGGGTCATGGACCTACCTGCCATGACCGTTTTTGTGTCCAGAATCTCCTTAATTGGGGAGCATAGGAGTTTGTGTATAGATCTATACTGGATTGACTATCCTACACCTTGTTGCTCGCTACAGTGGGACTTGCAAGTCTACGGGTGCCAAATGTCATTTCTTACGGCGTCTTACATGGTCGTTTTACTATAGTCGATAGCAGGATACAGGTCGATCACATGTTACTTTAAATTACATTAGATTTAAGGTAGTTAGTACGGTTGTAGTTAGATACTAAACCATAGTACTGTTTCATTTTCCCATTACATTCACTTCGTGAACATTCACACGATGCACGGTAATGTACAAACTATATTTTTGGTTAATGATAGTCAGATTTGGGAAAATACACACTCTTACAAGAGCCACACACACAGACACTAGATGCCTTGGTAGAAGGATATGATTAGTTGGAAACATAGGGCTTCCTAGAATCATACAAAACATTTTTTATACTTACAGTTCATATACATTTTCAATACTTACAGTTCATATACATACAAATACTTACATACAAATTAAGACAATAAAATACTTATGATCTCACCAGCTTTAAAGCTGATACTCGCTTTCAAAACACTTGTATTCTCAGGTCATCCATAGACAAGTACCGATGCAAAGTTCAGAGAAGATGGTGCTCGTTCAAGACTCATCTTTCATTTTGTTTATACTTTAGTGTCTATTATAATTTGACAGGACACACTTGTATTAAAATTATATTAATAATGCAATGGATGGTGTTGTTGCTTGTTTACTACTTTTCATTGTTGTGATATTGTACATGACGTCCTCTACCCCAGAACGTTTCTGCCGTTCTTGGTTTTGGGGTTTGACAGATTGGTATCAGAGCATTGTTTATAGTGAATTAAGTATATCAACCCATAAAAGATATACAGACTATAAATACAATGGGATTAAAAATACTCTGACCAAGATTTTATACTTTAAATAATAAAATATTTAATTAAGTATACGTGCTGCATTCATACTAAAATAAGTGTCACTAGGACAAGACAAAAGAATTACAATTGTTGGGCAACACAGGTGGACTTAGAGACATATAGTCAAAACTGAGAAGATATAGCTTGATCAACTATATTATCCGAGGGTTGACTAGCATGTGCCTAAGTGTAGTTGTGTGGTTGCAACAAGTTTAAAATCTTGCCAACCCTACCACAATGAGAACAGTAGAACATAACATTAAACTTTAAATACTATAGGAGTATTTGGTGTTACTATAAGTACTTTATACTTGAGAACTAAAACGGGATCTTCATTAGTAAGTTGATAATTGCTAAGTGGATACACTAAGACTATATGTAATTAGGATGTTATAGACTTAGAATCTGTGAAAATTTTACTTTACCCCTATTCTGTGTGAATTTGGAGTAAAGGTCACTTATTCGAAGGCCTATCTTGTTTCGATTACATATAACTGGTATGCATTTCACAAATAGCGATGTAACTAATGAAGATTTTCTAAATAATTATCTAGATAGTTCGTCTACTAATTATTTTCTTACCCCAATTCTCGCGTAGATAAACATGGCTCGACTCCATCCCCACGACAACCAGTGCCTTCCGAATGAGGTCATTGCTGGATGGTTCGAAGAAGAACCAGAGAATGATCATCCTATCCCTTTGAATGATCACCATGATGAAAACCTTTCGGACGTTGCTAACTCCGAACCAGAGGTTGAGAACCTACCCCAGGCAGCTCCCGTTCCAATTCCTAACCCTCGTCCGGCTTTTCATGGCCCGACGCCCGAGTGGGTGGAATGCTTGGAAACATGGAGCCAAGGACAAGATCAGCCCATGCCATTTAATGGTGACCGAAGCTTTTACGACCTGAGCAACCGGGGCTTGGCAGACAGAATCTTGTCAATCTTGGTCCACAGAGTGGCCCGAAATGAGATTCAAGGTAGGACAGCCCTACATCAGATCACCGAAGTTGCCGCCGATGCGAGAATGCATACCCTCCGCCCCATTCGTCTAGAAGATGCTCGCGAGAGATCAGAGAGAAACCATGAAACCCTGCTGCAAGCATTGGCTGAATCACGAGCCAAAGTCATAGAGCTTCGCGTACGCCAGAGGGTGTACGAAAGACACCTACTTGATGTGGAATGTCAACCGGCTGAACTGTGAGTTCACCAGAGGGATGACCGTCGCCAGTAGTAGATGTTTTACTTTATTGTCCTTGTTAAAAGGAATCTTTTAAATATTAGTTATATATCATATGTACATATATAGTCATAAAGGTCCTTCCAGTTCATCCAATGCCCTTGGGTAGCAAGGGTATACATTACCATGTTCATACGTACCAGTTAAGTTACTAGTAAGCTACCATATGGGTAGTTTAGGACGATACTAGAGCTATTACTGGAACACGATATCATACAATGAGTCAGTTCATTCATGATTCAATACTTGCTAGATAGAGAGAACATACATTACAGCTAGTACACACAGTACATTACTATACATGCTAGATACAGAGAGAACACACATTACAGCTAGTACACACAATACATTACTATACATGCTAGATAGAGAGAGAACACACATTACTGCTAGCACACGTAGAACATTACAGTACATTATTATACAGGCTAGCCATAGGAAGAACACACAATACAGCTAACTCATACATTACATATACAGTACATATACATTACATTAGTTAGGTGAGCCATTAAATGGGTCATGGCCCTACCTGCCATGACCGTTTTTGTGTCCAGAATCTCCTTAATTGGGGAGCATCGGAGTTTGCGTATAGATCTATACTGGATTGACTATCCTACACCTTGCTGCTCGCTACAGTGGGACTTGCAAGTCTACGGGTGCCAAATGTCATTTCTTACGGCGTCTTACATGGTCGTTTTACTATAGTCGATAGCAGGATATAGGTCGATCACATGTTACTTTAAATAACATTAGATTTAAGGTAGTTAGTACGGTTGTAGTTAGATACTACACCATAGTACTGTTTCATTTTCCCATTACATTCACTTCGTGAACATTCACACGATGTACAGTAATGTAGAAACTATATTTTTGGTTAATGATAGTCAGATTTGGGAAAATACACACTCTCACAAGAGCCACACACACAGACACTAGATGCCTTGGTAGAAGGATATGATTAGTTGGAAACATAGGGCTTCCTAGAATCATACAAAACATTTTTTATACTTACAGTTCATATACATACAAATACTTACATACAAATTAAGACAATAAAATACTTATGATCCCACCACCTTTAAAGCTGATACTCGCTTTCAAAACACTTGTATTCTCAGGTCATCCATAGACAGGTACCGATGCAAGGTTCAGAGAAAATGGTGCTCGTTCAAGACTCATCTTTCATTTTGTTTATACTTTAGTGTCTATTATAATTTGACAGGACACACTTGTATTAAAATTATATTAATAATGCAATGGATGATGTTGTTGCTTGTTTACTACTTTTCATTGTTGTGATATTGTACATGACGTCCTCTACCCCAGAACGTTTCCGCCGTTCTTGGTTTTGGGGTTTGACAGATTGGTATCAGAGCATTGTTTATAGTGAATTAAGTATATCAACCCATAAAAGATATACAGACTATAAATACAATGGGATTAAAAATACTCTGACCAAGATTTTATACTTTAAATAATAAAATATTTAATTAAGTATACGTGCTGCATTCATACTAAAATAAGTGTCACTAGGACAAGACAAAAGAATTACGATTGTTGGGCAACACAGGTGGACTTAGAGACATATAGTCAAAACTGAGAAGATATAGCTTGATCAACTATATTATCCGAGGGTTGACTAGCATGTGCCTAAGTGTAGTTGTGTGGTTGCAACAAGTTTAAAATCTTACCAACCCTACCACAATGAGAACAGTAGAACATAACATTGAACTTATAATACTATAGGAGTATTGTTGTTACTATAAGTACTTTATACTTGAGAACTAAAACGAGATCTTCATTAGTAAGTTGATAATTTCTAAGTGGATACACTATGACTATATGTAATTAGGATGTTATAGACTTAGAATCTGTGAAAATTTTACTTTACCCCTATTCTGTGTGAATTTGGAGTAAAGGTCACTTATTCGAAGGCCTATCTTGTTTCGATTACATATAACTGGTATGCATTTCACAAATAGCGATGTAACTAATGAAGATTTTCTAAATAATTATCTAGATAGTTCGTCTACTAATTATTTTCTTACCCCAATTCTCGCGTAGATAAACATGGCTCGACTCCATCCCCACGACAACCAGTACCTTCCGAATGAGGTCATTGCTGGATGGTTCGAAGAAGAACCAGAGAATGATCATCCTATCCCTTTGAATGATCACCATGATGAAAACCTTTCGGACGATGCTAACTCCGAACCAGAGGTTGAGAACCTACCCCAGGCAGCTCCCGTTCCAATTCCTAACCCTCGTCCGGCTTTTCATGGCCCGACGCCTGAGTGGATGGAATGCTTGGAAACATGGAGCCAAGGACAAGATCAGCCCATGCCATTTAATGGTGACCGAAGCTTTTACGACCTGAGCAACCGGGGCTTGGCAGACAGAATCTTGTCAATCTTGGTCCACAGAGTGGCCCGAAATGAGATTCAAGGTAGGACAGCCCTACATCAGATCACCGAAGTTGCCGCCGATGCGAGAATGCATACCCTCCGCCCCATTCGTCTAGAAGATGCTCGCGAGAGATCAGAGAGAAACCATGAAACCCTGCTGCAAGCACTGGCTGAATCACGAGCCAAAGTCATAGAGCTTCGCGTACGCCAGAGGGTGTACGAAAGACACCTACTTGATGTGGAATGTCAACCGGCTGAACTGTGAGTTCACCAGAGGGATGACCGTCGCCAGTAGTAGATGTTTTACTTTATTGTCCTTGTTAAAAGGAATCTTTTAAATATTAGTTATATATCATATGTACATATATAGTCATAAAGGTCCTTCCAGTTCATCCAATGCCCTTGGGTAGCAAGGGTATACATTACCATGTTCATACGTACCAGTTAAGTTACTAGTAAGCTACCATATGGGTAGTTTAGGACGATACTAGAGCTATTACTGGAACATGATATCATACAATGAGTCAGTTCATTCATGATTCAATACTTGCTAGATAGAGAGAACATACATTACAGCTAGTACACACAGTACATTACTATACATGCTAGATACAGAGAGAACACACATTACAGCTAGTACACACAATACATTACTATACATGCTAGATAGAGAGAGAACACACAATACTGCTAGCACACGTAGAACATTACAGTACATTATTATACAGGCTAGCCATAGGAAGAACACACAATACAGCTAACTCATACATTACATATACAGTACATATACATTACATTAGTTAGGTGAGCCATTAAATGGGTCATGGCCCTACCTGCCATGACCGTTTTTGTGTCCAGAATCTCCTTAATTGGGGAGCATCGGAGTTTGCGTATAGATCTATACTGGATTGACTATCCTACACCTTGCTGCTCGCTACAGTGGGACTTGCAAGTCTACGGGTGCCAAATGTCATTTCTTACGGCGTCTTACATGGTCGTTTTACTATAGTCGATAGCAGGATATAGGTCGATCACATGTTACTTTAAATAACATTAGATTTAAGGTAGTTAGTACGGTTGTAGTTAGATACTACACCATAGTACTGTTTCATTTTCCCATTACATTCACTTCGTGAACATTCACACGATGTACAGTAATGTAGAAACTATATTTTTGGTTAATGATAGTCAGATTTGGGAAAATACACACTCTTACAAGAGCCACACACACAGACACTAGATGCCTTGGTAGAAGGATATGATTAGTTGGAAACATAGGGCTTCCTAGAATCATACAAAACATTTTTTATACTTACAGTTCATATACATACAAATACTTACATACAAATTAAGACAATAAAATACTTATGATCTCACCACCTTTAAAGCTGATACTCGCTTTCAAAACACTTGTATTCTCAGGTCATCCATAGACAGGTACCGATGCAAGGTTCAGAGAAAATGGTGCTCGTTCAAGACTCATCTTTCATTTTGTTTATACTTTAGTGTCTATTATAATTTGACAGGACACACTTGTATTAAAATTATATTAATAATGCAATGGATGATGTTGTTGCTTGTTTACTACTTTTCATTGTTGTGATATTGTACATGACGTCCTCTACCCCAGAACGTTTCCGCCGTTCTTGGTTTTGGGGTTTGACAGATTGGTATCAGAGCATTGTTTATAGTGAATTAAGTATATCAACCCATAAAAGATATACAGACTATAAATACAATGGGATTAAAAATACTCTGACCAAGATTTTATACTTTAAATAATAAAATATTTAATTAAGTATACGTGCTGCATTCATACTAAAATAAGTGTCACTAGGACAAGACAAAAGAATTACGATTGTTGGGCAACACAGGTGGACTTAGAGACATATAGTCAAAACTGAGAAGATATAGCTTGATCAACTATATTATCCGAGGGTTGACTAGCATGTGCCTAAGTGTAGTTGTGTGGTTGCAACAAGTTTAAAATCTTACCAACCCTACCACAATGAGAACAGTAGAACATAACATTAAACTTATAATACTATAGGAGTATTGTTGTTACTATAAGTACTTTATACTTGAGAACTAAAACGAGATCTTCATTAGTAAGTTGATAATTTCTAAGTGGATACACTATGACTATATGTAATTAGGATGTTATAGACTTAGAATCTGTGAAAATTTTACTTTACCCCTATTCTGTGTGAATTTGGAGTAAAGGTCACTTATTCGAAGGCCTATCTTGTTTCGATTACATATAACTGGTATGCATTTCACAAATAGCGATGTAACTAATGAAGATTTTCTAAATAATTATCTAGATAGTTCGTCTACTAATTATTTTCTTACCCCAATTCTCGCGTAGATAAACATGGCTCGACTCCATCCCCACGACAACCAGTACCTTCCGAATGAGGTCATTGCTGGATGGTTCGAAGAAGAACCAGAGAATGATCATCCTATCCCTTTGAATGATCACCATGATGAAAACCTTTCGGACGATGCTAACTCCGAACCAGAGGTTGAGAACCTACCCCAGGCAGCTCCCGTTCCAATTCCTAACCCTCGTCCGGCTTTTCATGGCCCGACGCCTGAGTGGATGGAATGCTTGGAAACATGGAGCCAAGGACAAGATCAGCCCATGCCATTTAATGGTGACCGAAGCTTTTACGACCTGAGCAACCGGGGCTTGGCAGACAGAATCTTGTCAATCTTGGTCCACAGAGTGGCCCGAAATGAGATTCAAGGTAGGACAACCCTACATCAGATCACCGAAGTTGCCACCGATGCGAGAATGCATACCCTCCGCCCCATTCGTCTAGAAGATGCTCGCGAGAGATCAGAGAGAAACCATGAAACCCTGCTGCAAGCACTGGCTGAATCACGAGCCAAAGTCATAGAGCTTTGCGTACGCCAGAGGGTGTACGAAAGACACCTACTTGATGTGGAATGTCAACCGGCTGAACTGTGAGTTCACCAGAGGGATGACCGTCGCCAGTAGTAGATGTTTTACTTTATTGTCCTTGTTAAAAGGAATCTTTTAAATATTAGTTATATATCATATGTACATATATAGTCATAAAGGTCCTTCCAGTTCATCCAATGCCCTTGGGTAGCAAGGGTATACATTACCATGTTCATACGTACCAGTTAAGTTACTAGTAAGCTACCATATGGGTAGTTTAGGACGATACTAGAGCTATTACTGGAACACGATATCATACAATGAGTCAGTTCATTCATGATTCAATACTTGCTAGATAGAGAGAACATACATTACAGCTAGTACACACAGTACATTACTATACATGCTAGATACAGAGAGAACACACATTACAGCTAGTACACAAAATACATTACTATACATGCTAGATAGAGAGAGAACACACATTACTGCTAGCACACGTAGAACATTACAGTACATTATTATACAGGCTAGCCATAGGAAGAACACACAATACAGCTAACTCATACATTACATATACAGTACATATACATTACATTAGTTAGGTGAGCCATTAAATGGGTCATGGCCCTACCTGCCATGACCGTTTTTGTGTCCAAAATCTCCTTAATTGGGGAGCATCGGAGTTTGCGTATAGATCTATACTGGATTGACTATCCTACACCTTGCTGCTCGCTACAGTGGGACTTGCAAGTCTACGGGTGCCAAATGTCATTTCTTACGGCGTCTTACATGGTCGTTTTACTATAGTCGATAGCAGGATATAGGTCGATCACATGTTACTTTAAATAACATTAGATTTAAGGTAGTTAGTACGATTATAGTTAGATACTACACCATAGTACTGTTTCATTTTCCCATTACATTCACTTCGTGAACATTCACACGATGTACAGTAATGTAGAAACTATATTTTTGGTTAATGATAGTCAGATTTGGGAAAATACACACTCTTACAAGAGCCACACACACAGACACTAGATGCCTTGGTAGAAGGATATGATTAGTTGGAAACATAGGGCTTCCTAGAATCATACAAAACATTTTTTATACTTACAGTTCATATACATACAAATACTTACATACAAATTAAGACAATAAAATACTTATGATCTCACCACCTTTAAAGCTGATACTCGCTTTCAAAACACTTGTATTCTCAGGTCATCCATAGACAGGTACCGATGCAAGGTTCAGAGAAAATGGTGCTCGTTCAAGACTCATCTTTCATTTTGTTTATACTTTAGTGTCTATTATAATTTGACAGGACACACTTGTATTAAAATTATATTAATAATGCAATGGATGATGTTGTTGCTTGTTTACTACTTTTCATTGTTGTGATATTGTACATGACGTCCTCTACCCCAGAACGTTTCCGCCGTTCTTGGTTTTGGGGTTTGACAGATTGGTATCAGAGCATTGTTTATAGTGAATTAAGTATATCAACCCATAAAAGATATACAGACTATAAATACAATGGGATTAAAAATACTCTGACCAAGATTTTATACTTTAAATAATAAAATATTTAATTAAGTATACGTGCTGCATTCATACTAAAATAAGTGTCACTAGGACAAGACAAAAGAATTACGATTGTTGGGCAACACAGGTGGACTTAGAGACATATAGTCAAAACTGAGAAGATATAGCTTGATCAACTATATTATCCGAGGGTTGACTAGCATGTGCCTAAGTGTAGTTGTGTGGTTGCAACAAGTTTAAAATCTTACCAACCCTACCACAATGAGAACAGTAGAACATAACATTAAACTTATAATACTATAGGAGTATTGTTGTTACTATAAGTACTTTATACTTGAGAACTAAAACGAGATCTTCATTAGTAAGTTGATAATTTCTAAGTGGATACACTATGACTATATGTAATTAGGATGTTATAGACTTAGAATCTGTGAAAATTTTACTTTACCCCTATTCTGTGTGAATTTGGAGTAAAGGTCACTTATTCGAAGGCCTATCTTGTTTCGATTACATATAACTGGTATGCATTTCACAAATAGCGATGTAACTAATGAAGATTTTCTAAATAATTATCTAGATAGTTCGTCTACTAATTATTTTCTTACCCCAATTCTCGCGTAGATAAACATGGCTCGACTCCATCCCCACGACAACCAGTACCTTCCGAATGAGGTCATTGCTGGATGGTTCGAAGAAGAACCAGAGAATGATCATCCTATCCCTTTGAATGATCACCATGATGAAAACCTTTCGGACGATGCTAACTCCGAACCAGAGGTTGAGAACCTACCCCAGGCAGCTCCCGTTCCAATTCCTAACCCTCGTCCGGCTTTTCATGGCCCGACGCCTGAGTGGATGGAATGCTTGGAAACATGGAGCCAAGGACAAGATCAGCCCATGCCATTTAATGGTGACCGAAGCTTTTACGACCTGAGCAACCGGGGCTTGGCAGACAGAATCTTGTCAATCTTGGTCCACAGAGTGGCCCGAAATGAGATTCAAGGTAGGACAACCCTACATCAGATCACCGAAGTTGCCACCGATGCGAGAATGCATACCCTCCGCCCCATTCGTCTAGAAGATGCTCGCGAGAGATCAGAGAGAAACCATGAAACCCTGCTGCAAGCACTGGCTGAATCACGAGCCAAAGTCATAGAGCTTTGCGTACGCCAGAGGGTGTACGAAAGACACCTACTTGATGTGGAATGTCAACCGGCTGAACTGTGAGTTCACCAGAGGGATGACCGTCGCCAGTAGTAGATGTTTTACTTTATTGTCCTTGTTAAAAGGAATCTTTTAAATATTAGTTATATATCATATGTACATATATAGTCATAAAGGTCCTTCCAGTTCATCCAATGCCCTTGGGTAGCAAGGGTATACATTACCATGTTCATACGTACCAGTTAAGTTACTAGTAAGCTACCATATGGGTAGTTTAGGACGATACTAGAGCTATTACTGGAACACGATATCATACAATGAGTCAGTTCATTCATGATTCAATACTTGCTAGATAGAGAGAACATACATTACAGCTAGTACACACAGTACATTACTATACATGCTAGATACAGAGAGAACACACATTACAGCTAGTACACAAAATACATTACTATACATGCTAGATAGAGAGAGAACACACATTACTGCTAGCACACGTAGAACATTACAGTACATTATTATACAGGCTAGCCATAGGAAGAACACACAATACAGCTAACTCATACATTACATATACAGTACATATACATTACATTAGTTAGGTGAGCCATTAAATGGGTCATGGCCCTACCTGCCATGACCGTTTTTGTGTCCAAAATCTCCTTAATTGGGGAGCATCGGAGTTTGCGTATAGATCTATACTGGATTGACTATCCTACACCTTGCTGCTCGCTACAGTGGGACTTGCAAGTCTACGGGTGCCAAATGTCATTTCTTACGGCGTCTTACATGGTCGTTTTACTATAGTCGATAGCAGGATATAGGTCGATCACATGTTACTTTAAATAACATTAGATTTAAGGTAGTTAGTACGATTATAGTTAGATACTACACCATAGTACTGTTTCATTTTCCCATTACATTCACTTCGTGAACATTCACACGATGTACAGTAATGTAGAAACTATATTTTTGGTTAATGATAGTCAGATTTGGGAAAATACACACTCTTACAAGAGCCACACACACAGACACTAGATGCCTTGGTAGAAGGATATGATTAGTTGGAAACATAGGGCTTCCTAGAATCATACAAAACATTTTTTATACTTACAGTTCATATACATACAAATACTTACATACAAATTAAGACAATAAAATACTTATGATCTCACCACCTTTAAAGCTGATACTCGCTTTCAAAACACTTGTATTCTCAGGTCATCCATAGACAGGTACCGATGCAAGGTTCAGAGAAAATGGTGCTCGTTCAAGACTCATCTTTCATTTTGTTTATACTTTAGTGTCTATTATAATTTGACAGGACACACTTGTATTAAAATTATATTAATAATGCAATGGATGATGTTGTTGCTTGTTTACTACTTTTCATTGTTGTGATATTGTACATGACGTCCTCTACCCCAGAACGTTTCCGCCGTTCTTGGTTTTGGGGTTTGACAGATTGGTATCAGAGCATTGTTTATAGTGAATTAAGTATATCAACCCATAAAAGATATACAGACTATAAATACAATGGGATTAAAAATACTCTGACCAAGATTTTATACTTTAAATAATAAAATATTTAATTAAGTATACGTGCTGCATTCATACTAAAATAAGTGTCACTAGGACAAGACAAAAGAATTACGATTGTTGGGCAACACAGGTGGACTTAGAGACATATAGTCAAAACTGAGAAGATATAGCTTGATCAACTATATTATCCGAGGGTTGACTAGCATGTGCCTAAGTGTAGTTGTGTGGTTGCAACAAGTTTAAAATCTTACCAACCCTACCACAATGAGAACAGTAGAACATAACATTAAACTTATAATACTATAGGAGTATTGTTGTTACTATAAGTACTTTATACTTGAGAACTAAAACGAGATCTTCATTAGTAAGTTGATAATTTCTAAGTGGATACACTATGACTATATGTAATTAGGATGTTATAGACTTAGAATCTGTGAAAATTTTACTTTACCCCTATTCTGTGTGAATTTGGAGTAAAGGTCACTTATTCGAAGGCCTATCTTGTTTCGATTACATATAACTGGTATGCATTTCACAAATAGCGATGTAACTAATGAAGATTTTCTAAATAATTATCTAGATAGTTCGTCTACTAATTATTTTCTTACCCCAATTCTCGCGTAGATAAACATGGCTCGACTCCATCCCCACGACAACCAGTACCTTCCGAATGAGGTCATTGCTGGATGGTTCGAAGAAGAACCAGAGAATGATCATCCTATCCCTTTGAATGATCACCATGATGAAAACCTTTCGGACGATGCTAACTCCGAACCAGAGGTTGAGAACCTACCCCAGGCAGCTCCCGTTCCAATTCCTAACCCTCGTCCGGCTTTTCATGGCCCGACGCCTGAGTGGATGGAATGCTTGGAAACATGGAGCCAAGGACAAGATCAGCCCATGCCATTTAATGGTGACCGAAGCTTTTACGACCTGAGCAACCGGGGCTTGGCAGACAGAATCTTGTCAATCTTGGTCCACAGAGTGGCCCGAAATGAGATTCAAGGTAGGACAACCCTACATCAGATCACCGAAGTTGCCACCGATGCGAGAATGCATACCCTCCGCCCCATTCGTCTAGAAGATGCTCGCGAGAGATCAGAGAGAAACCATGAAACCCTGCTGCAAGCACTGGCTGAATCACGAGCCAAAGTCATAGAGCTTTGCGTACGCCAGAGGGTGTACGAAAGACACCTACTTGATGTGGAATGTCAACCGGCTGAACTGTGAGTTCACCAGAGGGATGACCGTCGCCAGTAGTAGATGTTTTACTTTATTGTCCTTGTTAAAAGGAATCTTTTAAATATTAGTTATATATCATATGTACATATATAGTCATAAAGGTCCTTCCAGTTCATCCAATGCCCTTGGGTAGCAAGGGTATACATTACCATGTTCATACGTACCAGTTAAGTTACTAGTAAGCTACCATATGGGTAGTTTAGGACGATACTAGAGCTATTACTGGAACACGATATCATACAATGAGTCAGTTCATTCATGATTCAATACTTGCTAGATAGAGAGAACATACATTACAGCTAGTACACACAGTACATTACTATACATGCTAGATACAGAGAGAACACACATTACAGCTAGTACACAAAATACATTACTATACATGCTAGATAGAGAGAGAACACACATTACTGCTAGCACACGTAGAACATTACAGTACATTATTATACAGGCTAGCCATAGGAAGAACACACAATACAGCTAACTCATACATTACATATACAGTACATATACATTACATTAGTTAGGTGAGCCATTAAATGGGTCATGGCCCTACCTGCCATGACCGTTTTTGTGTCCAAAATCTCCTTAATTGGGGAGCATCGGAGTTTGCGTATAGATCTATACTGGATTGACTATCCTACACCTTGCTGCTCGCTACAGTGGGACTTGCAAGTCTACGGGTGCCAAATGTCATTTCTTACGGCGTCTTACATGGTCGTTTTACTATAGTCGATAGCAGGATATAGGTCGATCACATGTTACTTTAAATAACATTAGATTTAAGGTAGTTAGTACGATTATAGTTAGATACTACACCATAGTACTGTTTCATTTTCCCATTACATTCACTTCGTGAACATTCACACGATGTACAGTAATGTAGAAACTATATTTTTGGTTAATGATAGTCAGATTTGGGAAAATACACACTCTTACAAGAGCCACACACACAGACACTAGATGCCTTGGTAGAAGGATATGATTAGTTGGAAACATAGGGCTTCCTAGAATCATACAAAACATTTTTTATACTTACAGTTCATATACATACAAATACATACATACAAATTAAGACAATAAAATACTTATGATCTCACCACCTTTAAAGCTGATACTCGCTTTCAAAACACTTGTATTCTCAGGTCATCCATAGACAGGTACCGATGCAAGGTTCAGAGAAAATGGTGCTCGTTCAAGACTCATCTTTCATTTTGTTTATACTTTAGTGTCTATTATAATTTAACAGGACACACTTGTATTAAAATTATATTAATAATGCAATGGATGATGTTGTTGCTTGTTTACTACTTTTCATTGTTGTGATATTGTACATGACGTCCTCTACCCCAGAACGTTTCCGCCGTTCTTGGTTTTGGGGTTTGACAGATTGGTATCAGAGCATTGTTTATAGTGAATTAAGTATATCAACCCATAAAAGATATACAGACTATAAATACAATGGGATTAAAAATACTCTGACCAAGATTTTATACTTTAAATAATAAAATATTTAATTAAGTATACGTGCTGCATTCATACTAAAATAAGTGTCACTAGGACAAGACAAAAGAATTACGATTGTTGGGCAACACAGGTGGACTTAGAGACATATAGTCAAAACTGAGAAGATATAGCTTGATCAACTATATTATCCGAGGGTTGACTAGCATGTGCCTAAGTGTAGTTGTGTGGTTGCAACAAGTTTAAAATCTTACTAACCCTACCACAATGAGAACAGTAGAACATAACATTAAACTTATAATACTATAGGAGTATTGTTGTTACTATAAGTACTTTATACTTGAGAACTAAAACGAGATCTTCATTAGTAAGTTGATAATTTCTAAGTGGATACACTATGACTATATGTAATTAGGATGTTATAGACTTAGAATCTGTGAAAATTTTACTTTACCCCTATTCTGTGTGAATTTGGAGTAAAGGTCACTTATTCGAAGGCCTATCTTGTTTCGATTACATATAACTGGTATGCATTTCACAAATAGCGATGTAACTAATGAAGATTTTCTAAATAATTATCTAGATAGTTCGTCTACTAATTATTTTCTTACCCCAATTCTCGCGTAGATAAACATGGCTCGACTCCATCCCCACGACAACCAGTACCTTCCGAATGAGGTCATTGCTGGATGGTTCGAAGAAGAACCAGAGAATGATCATCCTATCCCTTTGAATGATCACCATGATGAAAACCTTTCGGACGATGCTAACTCCGAACCAGAGGTTGAGAACCTACCCCAGGCAGCTCCCGTTCCAATTCCTAACCCTCGTCCGGCTTTTCATGGCCCGACGCCTGAGTGGATGGAATGCTTGGAAACATGGAGCCAAGGACAAGATCAGCCCATGCCATTTAATGGTGACCGAAGCTTTTACGACCTGAGCAACCGGGGCTTGGCAGACAGAATCTTGTCAATCTTGGTCCGCAGAGTGGCCCGAAATGAGATTCAAGGTAGGACAGCCCTACATCAGATCACCGAAGTTGCCGCCGATGCGAGAATGCATACCCTCCGCCCCATTCGTCTAGAAGATGCTCGCGAGAGATCAGAGAGAAACCATGAAACCCTGCTGCAAGCACTGGCTGAATCACGAGCCAAAGTCATAGAGCTTCGCGTACGCCAGAGGGTGTACGAAAGACACCTACTTGATGTGGAATGTCAACTGGCTAAACTGAGAGTTCACCAGAGGGATGACCGTCGCCGGTAGTAGATGTTTTACTTTATTGTCCTTGTTAAAAGGAATCGTTTAATTATTAGTTATATATCATATATACATATATAGTCATAAAGGTCCTTCCAGTTCATCCAATGCCCTTGGGTAGCAAGGGTATACATTCCCATGTTCATACGCACCAGTTAAGTTACTAGTAAGCTACCATATGGGTAGTTTAGGACGATACTAGAGCTATTACTAGAACACGATATCATACAATGAGTCAGTTCATTCATGAGTCAATACTTGCTAGATAGAGAGAACATACATTACAGCTAGTACACACAGTACATTACTATACATGCTAGATACAGAGAGAACACACATTACAGCTAGTACACACAATACATTACTATACATGCTAGATAGAGAGAGAACACACATTACTGCTAGCACACGTAGAACATTACAGTACATTATTATACAGGCTAGCCATAGGAAGAACAAACAATACAGCTAACTCATACATTACATATACAGTACATATACATTACATTAGTTAGGTTAGCCATTAAATGGGTCATGGACCTACCTGCCATGACCGTTTTTGTGTCCAGAATCTCCTTAATTGGGGAGCATAGGAGTTTGTGTATAGATCTATACTGGATTGACTATCCTACACCTTGTTGCTCGCTACAGTGGGACTTGCAAGTCTACGGGTGCCAAATGTCATTTCTTACGGCGTCTTACATGGTCGTTTTACTATAGTCGATAGCAGGATACAGGTCGATCACATGTTACTTTAAATTACATTAGATTTAAGGTAGTTAGTACGGTTGTAGTTAGATACTAAACCATAGTACTGTTTCATTTTCCCATTACATTCACTTCGTGAACATTCACACGATGCACGGTAATGTAGAAACTATATTTTTGGTTAATGATAGTCAGATTTGGGAAAATACACACTCTTACAAGAGCCACACACACAGACACTAGATGCCTTGGTAGAAGGATATGATTAGTTGGAAACATAGGGCTTCCTAGAATCATACAAAACATTTTTATACTTACAGTTCATATACATTTTCAATACTTACAGTTCATATACATACAAATACTTACATACAAATTAAGACAATAAAATACTTATGATCTCACCAGCTTTAAAGCTGATACTCGCTTTCAAAACACTTGTATTCTCAGGTCATCCATAGACAAGTACCGATGCAAAGTTCAGAGAAGATGGTGCTCGTTCAAGACTCATCTTTCATTTTGTTTATACTTTAGTGTCTATTATAATTTGACAGGACACACTTGTATTAAAATTATATTAATAATGCAATGGATGGTGTTGTTGCTTGTTTACTACTTTTCATTGTTGTGATATTGTACATGACGTCCTCTACCCCAGAACGTTTCTGCCGTTCTTGGTTTTGGGGTTTGACAGATTGGTATCAGAGCATTGTTTATAGTGAATTAAGTATATCAACCCATAAAAGATATACAGACTATAAATACAATGGGATTAAAAATACTCTGACCAAGATTTTATACTTTAAATAATAAAATATTTAATTAAGTATACGTGCTGCATTCATACTAAAATAAGTGTCACTAGGACAAGACAAAAGAATTACAATTGTTGGGCAACACAGGTGGACTTAGAGACATATAGTCAAAACTGAGAAGATATAGCTTGATCAACTATATTATCCGAGGGTTGACTAGCATGTGCCTAAGTGTAGTTGTGTGGTTGCAACAAGTTTAAAATCTTGCCAACCCTACCACAATGAGAACAGTAGAACATAACATTAAACTTTAAATACTATAGGAGTATTTGGTGTTACTATAAGTACTTTATACTTGAGAACTAAAACGGGATCTTCATTAGTAAGTTGATAATTGCTAAGTGGATACACTAAGACTATATGTAATTAGGATGTTATAGACTTAGAATCTGTGAAAATTTTACTTTACCCCTATTCTGTGTGAATTTGGAGTAAAGGTCACTTATTCGAAGGCCTATCTTGTTTCGATTACATATAACTGGTATGCATTTCACAAATAGCGATGTAACTAATGAAGATTTTCTAAATAATTATCTAGATAGTTCGTCTACTAATTATTTTCTTACCCCAATTCTCGCGTAGATAAACATGGCTCGACTCCATCCCCACGACAACCAGTGCCTTCCGAATGAGGTCATTGCTGGATGGTTCGAAGAAGAACCAGAGAATGATCATCCTATCCCTTTGAATGATCACCATGATGAAAACCTTTCGGACGATGCTAACTCCGAACCAGAGGTTGAGAACCTACCCCAGGCAGCTCCCGTTCCAATTCCTAACCCTCGTCCGGCTTTTCATGGCCCGACGCCCGAGTGGGTGGAATGCTTGGAAACATGGAGCCAAGGACAAGATCAGCCCATGCCATTTAATGGTGACCGAAGCTTTTACGACCTGAGCAACCGGGGCTTGGCAGACAGAATCTTGTCAATCTTGGTCCACAGAGTGGCCCGAAATGAGATTCAAGGTAGGACAGCCCTACATCAGATCACCGAAGTTGCCGCCGATGCGAGAATGCATACCCTCCGCCCCATTCGTCTAGAAGATGCTCGCGAGAGATCAGAGAGAAACCATGAAACCCTGCTGCAAGCATTGGCTGAATCACGAGCCAAAGTCATAGAGCTTCGCGTACGCCAGAGGGTGTACGAAAGACACCTACTTGATGTGGAATGTCAACCGGCTGAACTGTGAGTTCACCAGAGGGATGACCGTCGCCAGTAGTAGATGTTTTACTTTATTGTCCTTGTTAAAAGGAATCTTTTAAATATTAGTTATATATCATATGTACATATATAGTCATAAAGGTCCTTCCAGTTCATCCAATGCCCTTGGGTAGCAAGGGTATACATTACCATGTTCATACGTACCAGTTAAGTTACTAGTAAGCTACCATATGGGTAGTTTAGGACGATACTAGAGCTATTACTGGAACACGATATCATACAATGAGTCAGTTCATTCATGATTCAATACTTGCTAGATAGAGAGAACATACATTACAGCTAGTACACACAGTACATTACTATACATGCTAGATACAGAGAGAACACACATTACAGCTAGTACACACAATACATTACTATACATGCTAGATAGAGAGAGAACACACATTACTGCTAGCACACGTAGAACATTACAGTACATTATTATACAGGCTAGCCATAGGAAGAACACACAATACAGCTAACTCATACATTACATATACAGTACATATACATTACATTAGTTAGGTGAGCCATTAAATGGGTCATGGCCCTACCTGCCATGACCGTTTTTGTGTCCAGAATCTCCTTAATTGGGGAGCATCGGAGTTTGCGTATAGATCTATACTGGATTGACTATCCTACACCTTGCTGCTCGCTACAGTGGGACTTGCAAGTCTACGGGTGCCAAATGTCATTTCTTACGGCGTCTTACATGGTCGTTTTACTATAGTCGATAGCAGGATATAGGTCGATCACATGTTACTTTAAATAACATTAGATTTAAGGTAGTTAGTACGGTTGTAGTTAGATACTACACCATAGTACTGTTTCATTTTCCCATTACATTCACTTCGTGAACATTCACACGATGTACAGTAATGTAGAAACTATATTTTTGGTTAATGATAGTCAGATTTGGGAAAATACACACTCTCACAAGAGCCACACACACAGACACTAGATGCCTTGGTAGAAGGATATGATTAGTTGGAAACATAGGGCTTCCTAGAATCATACAAAACATTTTTTATACTTACAGTTCATATACATACAAATACTTACATACAAATTAAGACAATAAAATACTTATGATCCCACCACCTTTAAAGCTGATACTCGCTTTCAAAACACTTGTATTCTCAGGTCATCCATAGACAGGTACCGATGCAAGGTTCAGAGAAAATGGTGCTCGTTCAAGACTCATCTTTCATTTTGTTTATACTTTAGTGTCTATTATAATTTGACAGGACACACTTGTATTAAAATTATATTAATAATGCAATGGATGATGTTGTTGCTTGTTTACTACTTTTCATTGTTGTGATATTGTACATGACGTCCTCTACCCCAGAACGTTTCCGCCGTTCTTGGTTTTGGGGTTTGACAGATTGGTATCAGAGCATTGTTTATAGTGAATTAAGTATATCAACCCATAAAAGATATACAGACTATAAATACAATGGGATTAAAAATACTCTGACCAAGATTTTATACTTTAAATAATAAAATATTTAATTAAGTATACGTGCTGCATTCATACTAAAATAAGTGTCACTAGGACAAGACAAAAGAATTACGATTGTTGGGCAACACAGGTGGACTTAGAGACATATAGTCAAAACTGAGAAGATATAGCTTGATCAACTATATTATCCGAGGGTTGACTAGCATGTGCCTAAGTGTAGTTGTGTGGTTGCAACAAGTTTAAAATCTTACCAACCCTACCACAATGAGAACAGTAGAACATAACATTGAACTTATAATACTATAGGAGTATTGTTGTTACTATAAGTACTTTATACTTGAGAACTAAAACGAGATCTTCATTAGTAAGTTGATAATTTCTAAGTGGATACACTATGACTATATGTAATTAGGATGTTATAGACTTAGAATCTGTGAAAATTTTACTTTACCCCTATTCTGTGTGAATTTGGAGTAAAGGTCACTTATTCGAAGGCCTATCTTGTTTCGATTACATATAACTGGTATGCATTTCACAAATAGCGATGTAACTAATGAAGATTTTCTAAATAATTATCTAGATAGTTCGTCTACTAATTATTTTCTTACCCCAATTCTCGCGTAGATAAACATGGCTCGACTCCATCCCCACGACAACCAGTACCTTCCGAATGAGGTCATTGCTGGATGGTTCGAAGAAGAACCAGAGAATGATCATCCTATCCCTTTGAATGATCACCATGATGAAAACCTTTCGGACGATGCTAACTCCGAACCAGAGGTTGAGAACCTACCCCAGGCAGCTCCCGTTCCAATTCCTAACCCTCGTCCGGCTTTTCATGGCCCGACGCCTGAGTGGATGGAATGCTTGGAAACATGGAGCCAAGGACAAGATCAGCCCATGCCATTTAATGGTGACCGAAGCTTTTACGACCTGAGCAACCGGGGCTTGGCAGACAGAATCTTGTCAATCTTGGTCCACAGAGTGGCCCGAAATGAGATTCAAGGTAGGACAGCCCTACATCAGATCACCGAAGTTGCCGCCGATGCGAGAATGCATACCCTCCGCCCCATTCGTCTAGAAGATGCTCGCGAGAGATCAGAGAGAAACCATGAAACCCTGCTGCAAGCACTGGCTGAATCACGAGCCAAAGTCATAGAGCTTCGCGTACGCCAGAGGGTGTACGAAAGACACCTACTTGATGTGGAATGTCAACCGGCTGAACTGTGAGTTCACCAGAGGGATGACCGTCGCCAGTAGTAGATGTTTTACTTTATTGTCCTTGTTAAAAGGAATCTTTTAAATATTAGTTATATATCATATGTACATATATAGTCATAAAGGTCCTTCCAGTTCATCCAATGCCCTTGGGTAGCAAGGGTATACATTACCATGTTCATACGTACCAGTTAAGTTACTAGTAAGCTACCATATGGGTAGTTTAGGACGATACTAGAGCTATTACTGGAACATGATATCATACAATGAGTCAGTTCATTCATGATTCAATACTTGCTAGATAGAGAGAACATACATTACAGCTAGTACACACAGTACATTACTATACATGCTAGATACAGAGAGAACACACATTACAGCTAGTACACACAATACATTACTATACATGCTAGATAGAGAGAGAACACACAATACTGCTAGCACACGTAGAACATTACAGTACATTATTATACAGGCTAGCCATAGGAAGAACACACAATACAGCTAACTCATACATTACATATACAGTACATATACATTACATTAGTTAGGTGAGCCATTAAATGGGTCATGGCCCTACCTGCCATGACCGTTTTTGTGTCCAGAATCTCCTTAATTGGGGAGCATCGGAGTTTGCGTATAGATCTATACTGGATTGACTATCCTACACCTTGCTGCTCGCTACAGTGGGACTTGCAAGTCTACGGGTGCCAAATGTCATTTCTTACGGCGTCTTACATGGTCGTTTTACTATAGTCGATAGCAGGATATAGGTCGATCACATGTTACTTTAAATAACATTAGATTTAAGGTAGTTAGTACGGTTGTAGTTAGATACTACACCATAGTACTGTTTCATTTTCCCATTACATTCACTTCGTGAACATTCACACGATGTACAGTAATGTAGAAACTATATTTTTGGTTAATGATAGTCAGATTTGGGAAAATACACACTCTTACAAGAGCCACACACACAGACACTAGATGCCTTGGTAGAAGGATATGATTAGTTGGAAACATAGGGCTTCCTAGAATCATACAAAACATTTTTTATACTTACAGTTCATATACATACAAATACTTACATACAAATTAAGACAATAAAATACTTATGATCTCACCACCTTTAAAGCTGATACTCGCTTTCAAAACACTTGTATTCTCAGGTCATCCATAGACAGGTACCGATGCAAGGTTCAGAGAAAATGGTGCTCGTTCAAGACTCATCTTTCATTTTGTTTATACTTTAGTGTCTATTATAATTTGACAGGACACACTTGTATTAAAATTATATTAATAATGCAATGGATGATGTTGTTGCTTGTTTACTACTTTTCATTGTTGTGATATTGTACATGACGTCCTCTACCCCAGAACGTTTCCGCCGTTCTTGGTTTTGGGGTTTGACAGATTGGTATCAGAGCATTGTTTATAGTGAATTAAGTATATCAACCCATAAAAGATATACAGACTATAAATACAATGGGATTAAAAATACTCTGACCAAGATTTTATACTTTAAATAATAAAATATTTAATTAAGTATACGTGCTGCATTCATACTAAAATAAGTGTCACTAGGACAATACAAAAGAATTACGATTGTTGGGCAACACAGGTGGACTTAGAGACATATAGTCAAAACTGAGAAGATATAGCTTGATCAACTATATTATCCGAGGGTTGACTAGCATGTGCCTAAGTGTAGTTGTGTGGTTGCAACAAGTTTAAAATCTTACCAACCCTACCACAATGAGAACAGTAGAACATAACATTAAACTTATAATACTATAGGAGTATTGTTTTTACTATAAGTACTTTATACTTGAGAACTAAAACGAGATCTTCATTAGTAAGTTGATAATTTCTAAGTGGATACACTATGACTATATGTAATTAGGATGTTATAGACTTAGAATCTGTGAAAATTTTACTTTACCCCTATTCTGTGTGAATTTGGAGTAAAGGTCACTTATTCGAAGGCCTATCTTGTTTCGATTACATATAACTGGTATGCATTTCACAAATAGCGATGTAACTAATGAAGATTTTCTAAATAATTATCTAGATAGTTCGTCTACTAATTATTTTCTTACCCCAATTCTCGCGTAGATAAACATGGCTCGACTCCATCCCCACGACAACCAGTACCTTCCGAATGAGGTCATTGCTGGATGGTTCGAAGAAGAACCAGAGAATGATCATCCTATCCCTTTGAATGATCACCATGATGAAAACCTTTCGGACGATGCTAACTCCGAACCAGAGGTTGAGAACCTACCCCAGGCAGCTCCCGTTCCAATTCCTAACCCTCGTCCGGCTTTTCATGGCCCGACGCCTGAGTGGATGGAATGCTTGGAAACATGGAGCCAAGGACAAGATCAGCCCATGCCATTTAATGGTGACCGAAGCTTTTACGACCTGAGCAACCGGGGCTTGGCAGACAGAATCTTGTCAATCTTGGTCCACAGAGTGGCCCGAAATGAGATTCAAGGTAGGACAGCCCTACATCAGATCACCGAAGTTGCCGCCGATGCGAGAATGCATACCCTCCGCCCCATTCGTCTAGAAGATGCTCGCGAGAGATCAGAGAGAAACCATGAAACCCTGCTGCAAGCACTGGCTGAATCACGAGCCAAAGTCATAGAGCTTCGCGTACGCCAGAGGGTGTACGAAAGACACCTACTTGATGTGGAATGTCAACCGGCTGAACTGTGAGTTCACCAGAGGGATGACCGTCGCCAGTAGTAGATGTTTTACTTTATTGTCCTTGTTAAAAGGAATCTTTTAAATATTAGTTATATATCATATGTACATATATAGTCATAAAGGTCCTTCCAGTTCATCCAATGCCCTTGGGTAGCAAGGGTATACATTACCATGTTCATACGTACCAGTTAAGTTACTAGTAAGCTACCATATGGGTAGTTTAGGACGATACTAGAGCTATTACTGGAACATGATATCATACAATGAGTCAGTTCATTCATGATTCAATACTTGCTAGATAGAGAGAACATACATTACAGCTAGTACACACAGTACATTACTATACATGCTAGATACAGAGAGAACACACATTACAGCTAGTACACACAATACATTACTATACATGCTAGATAGAGAGAGAACACACAATACTGCTAGCACACGTAGAACATTACAGTACATTATTATACAGGCTAGCCATAGGAAGAACACACAATACAGCTAACTCATACATTACATATACAGTACATATACATTACATTAGTTAGGTGAGCCATTAAATGGGTCATGGCCCTACCTGCCATGACCGTTTTTGTGTCCAGAATCTCCTTAATTGGGGAGCATCGGAGTTTGCGTATAGATCTATACTGGATTGACTATCCTACACCTTGCTGCTCGCTACAGTGGGACTTGCAAGTCTACGGGTGCCAAATGTCATTTCTTACGGCGTCTTACATGGTCGTTTTACTATAGTCGATAGCAGGATATAGGTCGATCACATGTTACTTTAAATAACATTAGATTTAAGGTAGTTAGTACGGTTGTAGTTAGATACTACACCATAGTACTGTTTCATTTTCCCATTACATTCACTTCGTGAACATTCACACGATGTACAGTAATGTAGAAACTATATTTTTGGTTAATGATAGTCAGATTTGGGAAAATACACACTCTTACAAGAGCCACACACACAGACACTAGATGCCTTGGTAGAAGGATATGATTAGTTGGAAACATAGGGCTTCCTAGAATCATACAAAACATTTTTTATACTTACAGTTCATATACATACAAATACTTACATACAAATTAAGACAATAAAATACTTATGATCTCACCACCTTTAAAGCTGATACTCGCTTTCAAAACACTTGTATTCTCAGGTCATCCATAGACAGGTACCGATGCAAGGTTCAGAGAAAATGGTGCTCGTTCAAGACTCATCTTTCATTTTGTTTATACTTTAGTGTCTATTATAATTTGACAGGACACACTTGTATTAAAATTATATTAATAATGCAATGGATGATGTTGTTGCTTGTTTACTACTTTTCATTGTTGTGATATTGTACATGACGTCCTCTACCCCAGAACGTTTCCGCCGTTCTTGGTTTTGGGGTTTGACAGATTGGTATCAGAGCATTGTTTATAGTGAATTAAGTATATCAACCCATAAAAGATATACAGACTATAAATACAATGGGATTAAAAATACTCTGACCAAGATTTTATACTTTAAATAATAAAATATTTAATTAAGTATACGTGCTGCATTCATACTAAAATAAGTGTCACTAGGACAAGACAAAAGAATTACGATTGTTGGGCAACACAGGTGGACTTAGAGACATATAGTCAAAACTGAGAAGATATAGCTTGATCAACTATATTATCCGAGGGTTGACTAGCATGTGCCTAAGTGTAGTTGTGTGGTTGCAACAAGTTTAAAATCTTACCAACCCTACCACAATGAGAACAGTAGAACATAACATTGAACTTATAATACTATAGGAGTATTGTTGTTACTATAAGTACTTTATACTTGAGAACTAAAACGAGATCTTCATTAGTAAGTTGATAATTTCTAAGTGGATACACTATGACTATATGTAATTAGGATGTTATAGACTTAGAATCTGTGAAAATTTTACTTTACCCCTATTCTGTGTGAATTTGGAGTAAAGGTCACTTATTCGAAGGCCTATCTTGTTTCGATTACATATAACTGGTATGCATTTCACAAATAGCGATGTAACTAATGAAGATTTTCTAAATAATTATCTAGATAGTTCTTCTACTAATTATTTTCTTACCCCAATTCTCGCGTAGATAAACATGGCTCGACTCCATCCCCACGACAACCAGTACCTTCCGAATGAGGTCATTGCTGGATGGTTCGAAGAAGAACCACAGAATGATCATCCTATCCCTTTGAATGATCACCATGATGAAAACCTTTCGGACGATGCTAACTCCGAACCAGAGGTTGAGAACCTACCCCAGGCAGCTCCCGTTCCAATTCCTAACCCTCGTCCGGCTTTTCATGGCCCGACGCCTGAGTGGATGGAATGCTTGGAAACATGGAGCCAAGGACAAGATCAGCCCATGCCATTTAATGGTGACCGAAGCTTTTACGACCTGAGCAACCGGGGCTTGGCAGACAGAATCTTGTCAATCTTGGTCCACAGAGTGGCCCGAAATGAGATTCAAGGTAGGACAACCCTACATCAGATCACCGAAGTTGCCACCGATGCGAGAATGCATACCCTCCGCCCCATTCGTCTAGAAGATGCTCGCGAGAGATCAGAGAGAAACCATGAAACCCTGCTGCAAGCACTGGCTGAATCACGAGCCAAAGTCATAGAGCTTTGCGTACGCCAGAGGGTGTACGAAAGACACCTACTTGATGTGGAATGTCAACCGGCTGAACTGTGAGTTCACCAGAGGGATGACCGTCGCCAGTAGTAGATGTTTTACTTTATTGTCCTTGTTAAAAGGAATCTTTTAAATATTAGTTATATATCATATGTACATATATAGTCATAAAGGTCCTTCCAGTTCATCCAATGCCCTTGGGTAGCAAGGGTATACATTACCATGTTCATACGTACCAGTTAAGTTACTAGTAAGCTACCATATGGGTAGTTTAGGACGATACTAGAGCTATTACTGGAACACGATATCATACAATGAGTCAGTTCATTCATGATTCAATACTTGCTAGATAGAGAGAACATACATTACAGCTAGTACACACAGTACATTACTATACATGCTAGATACAGAGAGAACACACATTACAGCTAGTACACACAATACATTACTATACATGCTAGATAGAGAGAGAACACACATTACTGCTAGCACACGTAGAACATTACAGTACATTATTATACAGGCTAGCCATAGGAAGAACACACAATACAGCTAACTCATACATTACATATACAGTACATATACATTACATTAGTTAGGTGAGCCATTAAATGGGTCATGGCCCTACCTGCCATGACCGTTTTTGTGTCCAAAATCTCCTTAATTGGGGAGCATCGGAGTTTGCGTATAGATCTATACTGGATTGACTATCCTACACCTTGCTGCTCGCTACAGTGGGACTTGCAAGTCTACGGGTGCCAAATGTCATTTCTTACGGCGTCTTACATGGTCGTTTTACTATAGTCGATAGCAGGATATAGGTCGATCACATGTTACTTTAAATAACATTAGATTTAAGGTAGTTAGTACGATTGTAGTTAGATACTACACCATAGTACTGTTTCATTTTCCCATTACATTCACTTCGTGAACATTCACACGATGTACAGTAATGTAGAAACTATATTTTTGGTTAATGATAGTCAGATTTGGGAAAATACACACTCTTACAAGAGCCACACACACAGACACTAGATGCCTTGGTAGAAGGATATGATTAGTTGGAAACATAGGGCTTCCTAGAATCATACAAAACATTTTTTATACTTACAGTTCATATACATACAAATACATACATACAAATTAAGACAATAAAATACTTATGATCTCACCACCTTTAAAGCTGATACTCGCTTTCAAAACACTTGTATTCTCAGGTCATCCATAGACAGGTACCGATGCAAGGTTCAGAGAAAATGGTGCTCGTTCAAGACTCATCTTTCATTTTGTTTATACTTTAGTGTCTATTATAATTTGACAGGACACACTTGTATTAAAATTATATTAATAATGCAATGGATGATGTTGTTGCTTGTTTACTACTTTTCATTGTTGTGATATTGTACATGACGTCCTCTACCCCAGAACGTTTCCGCCGTTCTTGGTTTTGGGGTTTGACAGATTGGTATCAGAGCATTGTTTATAGTGAATTAAGTATATCAACCCATAAAAGATATACAGACTATAAATACAATGGGATTAAAAATACTCTGACCAAGATTTTATACTTTAAATAATAAAATATTTAATTAAGTATACGTGCTGCATTCATACTAAAATAAGTGTCACTAGGACAAGACAAAAGAATTACGATTGTTGGGCAACACAGGTGGACTTAGAGACATATAGTCAAAACTGAGAAGATATAGCTTGATCAACTATATTATCCGAGGGTTGACTAGCATGTGCCTAAGTGTAGTTGTGTGGTTGCAACAAGTTTAAAATCTTACCAACCCTACCACAATGAGAACAGTAGAACATAACATTAAACTTATAATACTATAGGAGTATTGTTGTTACTATAAGTACTTTATACTTGAGAACTAAAACGAGATCTTCATTAGTAAGTTGATAATTTCTAAGTGGATACACTATGACTATATGTAATTAGGATGTTATAGACTTAGAATCTGTGAAAATTTTACTTTACCCCTATTCTGTGTGAATTTGGAGTAAAGGTCACTTATTCGAAGGCCTATCTTGTTTCGATTACATATAACTGGTATGCATTTCACAAATAGCGATGTAACTAATGAAGATTTTCTAAATAATTATCTAGATAGTTCGTCTACTAATTATTTTCTTACCCCAATTCTCGCGTAGATAAACATGGCTCGACTCCATCCCCACGACAACCAGTACCTTCCGAATGAGGTCATTGCTGGATGGTTCGAAGAAGAACCAGAGAATGATCATCCTATCCCTTTGAATGATCACCATGATGAAAACCTTTCGGACGATGCTAACTCCGAACCAGAGGTTGAGAACCTACCCCAGGCAGCTCCCGTTCCAATTCCTAACCCTCGTCCGGCTTTTCATGGCCCGACGCCTGAGTGGATGGAATGCTTGGAAACATGGAGCCAAGGACAAGATCAGCCCATGCCATTTAATGGTGACCGAAGCTTTTACGACCTGAGCAACCGGGGCTTGGCAGACAGAATCTTGTCAATCTTGGTCCACAGAGTGGCCCGAAATGAGATTCAAGGTAGGACAGCCCTACATCAGATCACCGAAGTTGCCGCCGATGCGAGAATGCATACCCTCCGCCCCATTCGTCTAGAAGATGCTCGCGAGAGATCAGAGAGAAACCATGAAACCCTGCTGCAAGCACTGGCTGAATCACGAGCCAAAGTCATAGAGCTTCGCGTACGCCAGAGGGTGTACGAAAGACACCTAATTGATGTGGAATGTCAAATGGCTGAACTGAGAGTTCACCAGAGGGATGACCATCGCCAGTAGTAGATGTTTTACTTTATTGTCCTTGTTAAAAGGAATCGTTTAAATATTAGTTATATATCATATGTACATATATAGTCATAAAGGTCCTTCCAGTTCATCCAATGCCCTTGGGTAGCAAGGGTATACATTCCCATGTTCATACGTACCAGTTAAGTTACTAGTAAGCTAACATATGGGTAGTTTAGGACGATACTAGAGCTATTACTGGAACACGATATCATACAATGAGTCAGTTCATTCATGAGTCAATACTTGCAAGATAGAGAGAACATACATTACAGCTAGTACACACAGTACATTACTATACATGCTAGATACAGAGAGAACACACATTACAACTAGTACACACAATACATTACCATACATGCTAGATAGAGAGAGAACACACATTACTGCTAGCACACGTAGAACATTACAGTACATTATTATACAGGCTAGCCATAAGAAGAACACACAATACAGCTAACTCATACATTACATATACAGTACATATACATTACATTAGTTAGGTGAGCCATTAAATGGGTCATGGCCCTACCTGCCATGACCGTTTTGTGTCCAGAATCTCCTTAATTGGGGAGCATCGGAGTTTGCGTATAGATCTATACTGGATTGACTATCCTACACCTTGTTGCTCGCTACAGTGGGACTTGCAAGTCTACGGGTGCCAAATGTCATTTCTTACGGCGTCTTACATGGTCGTTTTACCATAGTCGATAGCAGGATACAGGTCGATCACATGTTACTTTAAATTACATTAGATTTAAGGTAGTTAGTACGGTTGTAGTTAGATACTACACCATAGTACTGTTTCATTTTCCCATTACATTCACTTCGTGAACATTCACACGTTGCACTGTAATGTAGAAACTATATTTTTGGTTAATGATAGTCAGATTTGGGAAAATACACACTCTTACAAGAGCCACACACACAGACACTAGATGCCTTGGTAGAAGGATATGATTAGTTGGAAACATAGGGCTTCCTAGAATCATACAAAACATTTTTTATACTTACAGTTCATATACATTTTCAATACTTACAGTTCATATACATACAAATACTTACATACAAATTAAGACAATAAAATACTTATGATCTCACCACCTTTAAAGCTGATACTCGCTTTCAAAACACTTGTATTCTCAGGTCATCCATAGACAGGTACCGATGCAAGGTTCAGAGAAAATGGTGCTCGTTCAAGACTCATCTTTCATTTTGTTTATACTTTAGTGTCTATTATAATTTGACAGGACACACTTGTATTAAAATTATATTAATAATGCAATGGATGATGTTGTTGCTTGTTTACTACTTTTCATTGTTGTGATATTGTACATGACGTCCTCTACCCCAGAACGTTTCCGCCGTTCTTGGTTTTGGGGTTTGACAGATTGGTATCAGAGCATTGTTTATAGTGAATTAAGTATATCAACCCATAAAAGATATACAGACTATAAATACAATGGGATTAAAAATACTCTGACCAAGATTTTATACTTTAAATAATAAAATATTTAATTAAGTATACGTGCTGCATTCATACTAAAATAAGTGTCACTAGGACAAGACAAAAGAATTACGATTGTTGGGCAACACAGGTGGACTTAGAGACATATAGTCAAAACTGAGAAGATATAGCTTGATCAACTATATTATCCGAGGGTTGACTAGCATGTGCCTAAGTGTAGTTGTGTGGTTGCAACAAGTTTAAAATCTTACCAACCCTACCACAATGAGAACAGTAGAACATAACATTAAACTTATAATACTATAGGAGTATTGTTGTTACTATAAGTACTTTATACTTGAGAACTAAAACGAGATCTTCATTAGTAAGTTGATAATTTCTAAGTGGATACACTATGACTATATGTAATTAGGATGTTATAGACTTAGAATCTGTGAAAATTTTACTTTACCCCTATTCTGTGTGAATTTGGAGTAAAGGTCACTTATTCGAAGGCCTATCTTGTTTCGATTACATATAACTGGTATGCATTTCACAAATAGCGATGTAACTAATGAAGATTTTCTAAATAATTATCTAGATAGTTCGTCTACTAATTATTTTCTTACCCCAATTCTCGCGTAGATAAACATGGCTCGACTCCATCCCCACGACAACCAGTACCTTCCGAATGAGGTCATTGCTGGATGGTTCGAAGAAGAACCAGAGAATGATCATCCTATCCCTTTGAATGATCACCATGATGAAAACCTTTCGGACGATGCTAACTCCGAACCAGAGGTTGAGAACCTACCCCAGGCAGCTCCCGTTCCAATTCCTAACCCTCGTCCGGCTTTTCATGGCCCGACGCCTGAGTGGATGGAATGCTTGGAAACATGGAGCCAAGGACAAGATCAGCCCATGCCATTTAATGGTGACCGAAGCTTTTACGACCTGAGCAACCGGGGCTTGGCAGACAGAATCTTGTCAATCTTGGTCCACAGAGTGGCCCGAAATGAGATTCAAGGTAGGACAGCCCTACATCAGATCACCGAAGTTGCCGCCGATGCGAGAATGCATACCCTCCGCCCCATTCGTCTAGAAGATGCTCGCGAGAGATCAGAGAGAAACCATGAAACCCTGCTGCAAGCACTGGCTGAATCACGAGCCAAAGTCATAGAGCTTCGCGTACGCCAGAGGGTGTACGAAAGACACCTACTTGATGTGGAATGTCAACCGGCTGAACTGTGAGTTCACCAGAGGGATGACCGTCGCCAGTAGTAGATGTTTTACTTTATTGTCCTTGTTAAAAGGAATCTTTTAAATATTAGTTATATATCATATGTACATATATAGTCATAAAGGTCCTTCCAGTTCATCCAATGCCCTTGGGTAGCAAGGGTATACATTCCCATGTTCATACGTACCAGTTAAGTTACTAGTAAGCTAACATATGGGTAGTTTAGGACGATACTAGAGCTATTACTGGAACACGATATCATACAATGAGTCAGTTCATTCATGAGTCAATACTTGCAAGATAGAGAGAACATACATTACAGCTAGTACACACAGTACATTACTATACATGCTAGATACAGAGAGAACACACATTACAACTAGTACACACAATACATTACCATACATGCTAGATAGAGAGAGAACACACATTACTGCTAGCACACGTAGAACATTACAGTACATTATTATACAGGCTAGCCATAAGAAGAACACACAATACAGCTAACTCATACATTACATATACAGTACATATACATTACATTAGTTAGGTGAGCCATTAAATGGGTCATGGCCCTACCTGCCATGACCGTTTTGTGTCCAGAATCTCCTTAATTGGGGAGCATCGGAGTTTGCGTATAGATCTATACTGGATTGACTATCCTACACCTTGTTGCTCGCTACAGTGGGACTTGCAAGTCTACGGGTGCCAAATGTCATTTCTTACGGCGTCTTACATGGTCGTTTTACCATAGTCGATAGCAGGATACAGGTCGATCACATGTTACTTTAAATTACATTAGATTTAAGGTAGTTAGTACGGTTGTAGTTAGATACTACACCATAGTACTGTTTCATTTTCCCATTACATTCACTTCGTGAACATTCACACGTTGCACTGTAATGTAGAAACTATATTTTTGGTTAATGATAGTCAGATTTGGGAAAATACACACTCTTACAAGAGCCACACACACAGACACTAGATGCCTTGGTAGAAGGATATGATTAGTTGGAAACATAGGGCTTCCTAGAATCATACAAAACATTTTTTATACTTACAGTTCATATACATTTTCAATACTTACAGTTCATATACATACAAATACTTACATACAAATTAAGACAATAAAATACTTATGATCTCACCACCTTTAAAGCTGATACTCGCTTTCAAAACACTTGTATTCTCAGGTCATCCATAGACAGGTACCGATGCAAGGTTCAGAGAAAATGGTGCTCGTTCAAGACTCATCTTTCATTTTGTTTATACTTTAGTGTCTATTATAATTTGACAGGACACACTTGTATTAAAATTATATTAATAATGCAATGGATGATGTTGTTGCTTGTTTACTACTTTTCATTGTTGTGATATTGTACATGACGTCCTCTACCCCAGAACGTTTCCGCCGTTCTTGGTTTTGGGGTTTGACAGATTGGTATCAGAGCATTGTTTATAGTGAATTAAGTATATCAACCCATAAAAGATATACAGACTATAAATACAATGGGATTAAAAATACTCTGACCAAGATTTTATACTTTAAATAATAAAATATTTAATTAAGTATACGTGCTGCATTCATACTAAAATAAGTGTCACTAGGACAAGACAAAAGAATTACGATTGTTGGGCAACACAGGTGGACTTAGAGACATATAGTCAAAACTGAGAAGATATAGCTTGATCAACTATATTATCCGAGGGTTGACTAGCATGTGCCTAAGTGTAGTTGTGTGGTTGCAACAAGTTTAAAATCTTACCAACCCTACCACAATGAGAACAGTAGAACATAACATTAAACTTATAATACTATAGGAGTATTGTTGTTACTATAAGTACTTTATACTTGAGAACTAAAACGAGATCTTCATTAGTAAGTTGATAATTTCTAAGTGGATACACTATGACTATATGTAATTAGGATGTTATAGACTTAGAATCTGTGAAAATTTTACTTTACCCCTATTCTGTGTGAATTTGGAGTAAAGGTCACTTATTCGAAGGCCTATCTTGTTTCGATTACATATAACTGGTATGCATTTCACAAATAGCGATGTAACTAATGAAGATTTTCTAAATAATTATCTAGATAGTTCGTCTACTAATTATTTTCTTACCCCAATTCTCGCGTAGATAAACATGGCTCGACTCCATCCCCACGACAACCAGTACCTTCCGAATGAGGTCATTGCTGGATGGTTCGAAGAAGAACCAGAGAATGATCATCCTATCCCTTTGAATGATCACCATGATGAAAACCTTTCGGACGATGCTAACTCCGAACCAGAGGTTGAGAACCAACCCCAGGCAGCTCCCGTTCCAATTCCTAACCCTCGTCCGGCTTTTCATGGCCCGACGCCCGAGTGGGTGGAATCATTGGAAACATGGAGCCAAGGACAAGATCAGCCCATGCCATTTAATGGTCACCGAAGCTTTTACGACCTGAGCAATCGGGGCTTGGCAGACAGAATCTTGTCAATCTTGGTCCACAGAGTGGCCTGAAATGAGATTGAAGGTAGGACAGCCCTACATCAGATCACCGAAGTTGTCGCCGATGCGAGAATGCATACCCTCCGCCCCATTCGTCTAGAAGATGCTCGCGAGAGATCAGAGAGAAACCATGAAACCCTGCTGCAAGCACTGGCTGAATCACGAGCCAAAGTCATAGAGCTCCGCGTACGCCAGAGGGTGTACGAAAGACACCTACTTGATGTGGAATGTCAACTAGCTGAACTGAGAGTTCACCAGAGGGATGACCGTCGCCAGTAATAGATGTTTTACTTTATTTTCCTTGTTAAAAGGAATCATTTTTCTGTCTTTGCCCGATGTGGCATTCTCTATGAAATTATCTTGTACCGTAAGTACTTTTGGTTAGGTCTTTATGCTGTCAAGGACCATCTTCTTTGGATATGATGTAAGACCTTTCTACAAGGTCATTTTCCCGAACTTGTACGTCATGAATATCAAAGATATTGACAGTCGGCTAACTCCTGTGTCGTTCTTTATTCAAGTACTCTTATCATACTTTCATTAGAGTTTATCTGAAACATGCTTTAGTCAAGTCATTGGTCTATAGTAATTTAACTCCAGAGACATTTCCATGTCTCTTTCAGTGGTTGCATCATGTTATTCACCAACCAACGATACCCCGGCTTGAACGACAAACGTCTTGAGACCATTCTACAAACACATTTCCATTCCGTGTTAGGACTGCATGATAGAGATGTAAGTCAACCTTTCGAGAACATAGTCTTACTCTTTACTTGAACAATCTAAGTACATCTAGGGTCAACCAGAATCGCTCACAAAATCCTTATCCTTCGTGTTACAGAATCATGTCGTCATCCGGAAACAATCAGCCGAGCAACGAAACCTTTACCTTTCCTATGGACGCCGCTACCTTCGAAACCGCAGTTACAGCTGCCGTGATGGCTGTCGTAACCGCTGTCCTTGCGCACCGTAGCGCTATCAACACAATCAATGTTGATGATGGGGTTGAAGATTCTGATCATAGTATCCATCCAGGAAGTCGTCAAACGGTAATAGTCACAGACTCGCAAAGCCGAAAAACAGAGAACAAGAAACGAAAGCGTCAAGCCCAGAAAGAACGCAAGAAATCTCAAAGGCTGGCCATGCAACAGCAGCAGGTGGAAACCCCTGCCATCCCCGTACCAAGCAGGCCATATGATGGAGAACTCCCGAAGTGTGATAAGTGTAGTTTCCATCATCATGGGACTTGCCATGAGATGCAGTTTGGCAATTCCCTAAAAATAGGGCACCATGCTCGTAGCTATGGAGCACCGACACGACCCATCACTCAAGTCCCTGACATCAGAATCAACCAGGCTTACGATGGTGGTGTTAAAAATAGACCCTATGAAAGGAAAATTTCAACGTGGATAAACAAGGAGAACACTCGTGTCCACATAACACTGGCTAAACACCTCACTTACACCACCAATGTTGGTGCTGTCCAGATATGTCACCAATGCGGTGAAATTGGACACCTCAAGAAGGATATCCCGATAGCGAAGAACTCGGGTGCTGATGGGAAGGTTCTTAGGATCACAGCTGCAGGAGAAACTACGTCGGACCCTCGTTAATGTAATTTAGGTGTTTCGTTGTAACAGACTTATAACCCATCCAAAACTAGTGCAACTAGAGTCTTACCTTTTGCGAGATCATGTCTGTATAGGGATGCTCGTGCTGCGTATACTTGTCTTTTGTAGTATACCTTATTCGCAACAATAGTCTTGTAGTAAATCTAATGTACTGTAACTTTGTTCATGGTTGCACGGTTGTGTTTTGTCTGTAAACGTCCTATGTTCAAATCTAATGTCTTTAAGTTTCCGTATGATTCCAACATTATCATACAACCAGATTCAATTTGATCCACACCATACCAGCTTCATAAGTACATCTCTTTCTTCGAAATCGCCTTTCCAGCGAAACCGTCATTTTAGAACACCGAAGTACTCATGCGAGGAGTACCTCATAGTTCTTCTCTTTTCCAAAGAAATCCCTAAAGTACCACTTGTACAGTACGTTAAGTTCAATCCAAAGATCTATACGGTTGATTTGTCGCTAAAGAATGTATACATAGGGGCGATATATAATCAAGGTTCTACAGGTTTAGAATTGATGATTCCGCTTTAACTTCTTTTCCTCGATAGGATGTGAGCTTAAAGAAGAATCAGTTAGTCAACTATATTTTCAATCTTAATTATATACGACTCGTATACCCGAGATGGTGATCGTTGAACCAAGTATGGATTCTAAAATGAACTTTAGGACGGAGAACTGCCCAAGACTATGAGTAATCGCATCCTCATGTGAACAAACTTAGAACCCAGTAAGACTTCTGTAAACAGATTTCCCTTCAGTCTAAACACCTACGGAGATACAAGAACAGTCTGGACAACATAGCAAACTACACAAAAATAGAATTAGAAGACTAGGCTTCTTACCCTGGAGAACTCCGGTCTTATTCTTCCAGAGGTCGACGGATTGCATTGTATGTACCTCAAATACCGAGGACTCCGTCAAGATTTTCCATTAGAAATCGTTGTCTCTGCCTCGCATAGATGAAGTGGTTGAGCAAACGCAATGAAAGAATTACTTTCAGAAATGGATCTGAGATCCGAATATCACCAGTTCGAGTGTTAGGGAAGGATGTCCAGAAGACTATCTTCCGAACTCGATGCGGACACTTCGAGTCCGTAGTGATACCCTTCGGATAGGACCAATACGCCCATAGTATTCATGAGCTAAATGAGTAGGGTACGTCTTTCTTACTTGGATCAGTTCGTCATTTATCCATGTAATGACTTACTTATCTACCCTCGTATTAAGAAGGAACCCATGGAAACATTACCTTCGGAGAAACTTACGCAAAGTTCTCTAAGCACGAGTTTTGAAATTGAAGAGTCAAATTTCTATGACACACTATTAGTGATGTGGGAAATTTTGAGTACTCTTACAATTTGTCAAAACCGTTGAGAATTTGTCGACACCAGAGACGCCGACAGACATTCGCCAAATTCTAGGTCTTACAGACCTACTGTCATAGTTCATCCAGGACTCCTCGCAAATCACAGAAACCCGTACGACTTTGACCCAGCAAGGGGTGGCCCTTGACAGGGAAGATAAGCAAGAGAATGAACCTTTGGAATTCCAAGTGAGAGACCAAATTCTTTAGGAAATCTCACTATGGGAATGGCTTAATATGCTTCGTTAAGCGTGGAAAGCTAAATCCAATATAGTTAGGACCTCTGAGATTCTTACCAGAATCGGCCCTATACCTCGCAAACTAGACCTACTCCGCGAACTCAGTAGCGTACATTTTACCCTACGCGTCTCGATCGTGAAACCGTACCTTTCCGTTAGGACTCTTGTAAGTCCACTCGTTGAGATCCTCGCCTTCGTATTAGAACCGTGATGACCCTAGGCATAGAGGTCAAGCGGATGAAGCAACGCAGTCGCCCGTTAGTGAAGGTTCGTTGGGATACCAACCGAGGACCCGATTTCACTTAAGAGAGCGAGAACCAATCGATTAGGAAGTTTTCCACCTTATAACTCGATCATTCATACCTACTTCCTTACATAAATTCTAATTTCGGGACGAAATTCCCTTTAACAAGGGGATGATGTGACAACCCGAAATTTCCATTATGTACAAACCATATCAAATCAATAGAAGTTAGATCAGTTAAAGAGAATTTCCAGACTTTTGGGTATAAGTTTGAGTATTTCAGGATTTACACTTAAGGAGATATCAGGAGAGTGGATGCACTAGGGTTTTTGTGCAACGTTGTTATTTCAAAACCCTATGATATTAGAGATCATTTCGTGAATAAAATATTTTCTGCCAAAAATCCCAGGACTATATATAGGATTCTGAACCATATTTATTCATTAGTTACATTTCAAACTAGAGAAAAGTCGAATTCTCTCTCAAGGATCTTCGGACTTTCGTTCCGGAAAGTGAGTACTTGTATCTAGTGTTGTTTTAAAGCTTCTTATATGCTTAATACACTAGAAATCATAGGAAAACACTAAGATCTGAGAGTTTACCGCCCAAGAACACCTTGGGGAGTAAACTCTTTTATAAGGGCCAAAGTGTGCCCAATGTCCCTCCAAGCCTTGGAACTCAACCTAGAAGCTACCATGACATTTTAGACCACAAAATCATCAAGGTGTTGTTTGTTTTTTCTGAGGCAAAATGTTTGCAGTCTGCGGACCACATCTGTAGACCTCTGCAACAGAAGAGGTGGACCAAACGTCTGCAGTCTGCAAAAAGAAGACTGTTTGTTTTTTTAACATCTGCAGGCTATTAAAATAAACTAAAATCTAAATAAACTGATTTTTTTAAACTACAAAGTGTTTTTTTAATATATTTATGACTTTGTTATAAATAAATAACACTTCTAAATAGACATTTATGTATTATTGTATAAAAATTGAAAATAAAAATGGTACAAATTAACGTATATATTCGATAAAAACCAATAATTTTAGTCATAAAATTATGCCTAAACATTGTAATTAGGAATCAAAGAATTTGATATATAAATGAATGAAAAAAAAAACTTCGATTTTTTCAATTAAATCAATTAAAAACATGCAATAATTATTTTTTCTAAGAAATTAACGATACTTTATTAAATGATATTTTATAAAATTTGGGACAAAAAATATGAGAATATATTAATTCTTTATATATATTTATATAAACAACTTCAACGACCATTATTGTAATAAACTTTTATTTATAAATTTGTCAAAATTATCATGTTTGTGTCGTTGAACTTTTTTTTTAAGTATTGTAATTTTTTTTGTTCAAATTGTTTATCACTAATAAAGTTGGAATAAATATAAATTTAAAAAAAAACTAAACAAATAAAGTATATGTGTTTTTTAGGGTAGAAGATGTCTGAAGATGTTAGAAGACTCTGATCCACATCTGTGCCAAGAAGAGGGCGCGCAGACATTTTTAGGTCTGCAGTCTTTAAAAAATCAAACAGTCTACAAAGACTAATGTCCGCGCGTGGTCTGCGCCGCGCAGACAGAAGAGGCTAGGAAGATCTACGGACAAAAAACAAACACCACCTAAGAAACAAATTCTAGAAGTGAGTTCACGGCCAAGGATGTTCTTAGGCCATGAACTCCATTTTTAGGTGCCAAAACACCCTAAAAGCCTTCCTTAAGCCAAGAGACTAGTTTAGACGTGTACCCTAATGAGTTTAGGACTAGAAAACACCATTAGAACACCAAGAGTAAGGTGTTCACGGCCCAAGAAGTTCCAGGGCCGTGAACTCCAAACAATAGTGCCAAATGGTGCTATAAACTCTTCTAAAGCCTTGTACACTAGCATAGTTTAGTTCCTAGATAAAATAGGGATTTGAAAACACCACAAACACCCTCCCAAGGGAGATTACGGACGTAATCTCCAAGAAATATTGTCCCAGGGCCGTAAACTCCTAAAAGGAGTTATATTATGCCCTAAACTCTTCCATAGACCAACCCATTAAGTAGGAATGCTTCTTAGGGCCTTACAGAGCATCAAACATCAAATGGTAACATAAGTATGAGCCTACGGCCGTAAAATCATGATTTTACGACCGTAAACTCATTTAGTAGGATCATTAGGGCCATCAACCTCATCGTGGAGTTTTCCTTGAGCCCTACACACAATAGCTTTCCCTACAAACACTTAGATGCAATCCTAGAGGCTAATAACACTTGATAAAGGTGTTTAGCATGTCCTAGGGTGTCTTGACTTGTTTATTAGTTGTTTATAGACTAATTTGATACATATATGTGATATTATATGCTAACTAGGATCATAGAGTGTGTTCAAGACTTCACTTGACACCTAGAAGTCCTACCTCTTCGGTTCATCCGTATCACCCACAACAGGTGAGTTCATACCCTTAATCAATCTTTTAAATGTTTTTAAATACATTATGGGGGGATACAAGTAGAATCATGCTACTTATTATATCAATCACATGTGATTAATAAGCAACATTCAGATGATTGGCTACTCATTAGCTGTTTTACCAAACAGTTTCCTTCAAATGTTTTTCATAAACACTTTATATGTTTAAAACTCCTTATTAAACTGTACATTTTACTATGTGTGTTTCATTTCAAATTCATTTACAATTGTGTCTCAAACAAATGTTTCTTTATACTTAAACTGTTTTATCAAACCCATGCTTTCAAACCGTTTTATAGATTGACATCAAGTCGATCTTTTCTTAGATAAGAAAGCTTATTTTATGCTTTTATATTATCAATTGCATGCCTATATATATATATATATATATATATATATATATATATATATATATATATATATATATATATATATATATATATATATATATATATATATATATATATATAGTTATATAAGAAATGTTTAAAAGACTTAGGAAGGCTATCCACCCTATTTCCTTTGCGCGCTTGAGATGTGGTCTGGTGGGACATCGGGTATCCGTCCGAAGGTTGTTTAAATATTAGTTATATATCATATGTACATATATAGTCATACAGGTCCTTCCAGTTCATCCAATGCCCTTGGGTAGCAAGGGTACACATTCCCATGTTCATACGTACCAGTTAAATTACTAGTAAGCTACCATATGGGTAGTTTAGGAAGATACTAGAACTATTACTAGAACGCGATATCATACAATGAGTCAGTTCATTCATGAGTCAATACTTGCTAGATAGAGAGAACAGA
The DNA here is from genome assembly GCF_051521515.1 of Lactuca serriola. Lineage (NCBI taxonomy): Eukaryota > Viridiplantae > Streptophyta > Magnoliopsida > Asterales > Asteraceae > Lactuca > Lactuca serriola. The sequence continues at coordinate 122,482,576 of NC_136412.1, forward strand.
CATTACAGCTAGTACACACAGTACATTACTATACATGCTAGATAGAGAGAGAACACACATTACAGCTACTACACACAATACATTACTATCCATGCTAGATAGAGAGAGAACACACATTACTGCTAGCACACATAGAACATTACAGTACATTACTATACATGCTAGCCAGAGGAAGAACACACAATACAGCTAGCTCATACATTACATATACAGTACATATACATTACATTAGTTAGGTGAGCCATTAAACGCGTCATGGCACTACCTGCCATGACCGTTTTTGTGTCTAGAATCTCCTTAGTTGGGGAGCGTATGAGTTTGCGTATAGATTTATACTAGATTGACTATCCTACACCTTTCTGCTCGCTACAGTGGGACTTGCAAGTCTACGGGTGCCAAATGTCATTTCTTACGGCGTCTTACATCCTCGTTTTATTATAGTCGGTAGCAGGATACAAGTCGATCACATGTTACTTTAAGTTACATTAAAGTTAAGGTAGTTAGTACGGTTGTAGTTAGATACTACACCATAGTACTGTTTCATTTTCCCATTACATTCACTTCGTGAACATTCACACGACGCACGGTAATGTAGAAAGTATATTTTTGGTTAATGATAGTCAGATTTGGGAAAATACACACTCTTACAAGAGCCACACACACAGACACTAGATGCCTTGGTTGAAGGATACGATTAGTAGGAAACATAAGGCTTCCTAGAATCATACAAAACATTTTTTATACTTACAGTGCATACACATTTTCAATACTTACAGTTCATATACATACAAATACTTACATACAAATTAAGACACTAAAATACTTATGATCTCACCAGCTTTAAAGCTGATACTCGCTTTCAAAACACTTGTATCCTCAGGTCATCCATAGACAGGTACCGATGCAAGGTTCAGAGAATATGGTGTTCGTTCAAGACTCATCTTTCATTTTGTTTATACTTTAGTGTCTATTATATTTTGACAGGACACACTTGTATTAAAATTATATTATTAATGCAATGGATGATGTTGTTGCGTGTTTACTACTTTTCATTGTTGTGATACTGTACATAACGTCCTCCGCCCCAGAATGTGTCCGCCATTCTTGGTTTTGGGGTGTGACAGATTGGTATCAGAGCATTGTTTATAGTGAATTAAGTATATCAACCCATAAAAGATATACAGGCTATAAATACAATGGGATTAAAAATACTCTGACCAAGAGTTTATACTTTAAATAATAAAATATTTAATTAAGTATACGTGCTTCATTCATACTAAAATCAGTGTCACTAGGAAAATACAAAAGAATTACGATTGTTGGGCAACACAGGTGGACTTAGAGACATATAGTCAAAACTGGGAAGATATAGCTTGATCAACTGTATTATCCGAGGGTTGACTAGCATGTGCCTAAGTGTAGTTGTGTGGTTGCAACAAGTCTAAAATCTTACCAACCCTACCACAATGAGAACAGTAGAACATAACATTAAACTTAAAATACTATAGGAGTATTTGGTGTTACTATAAGTACTCTATACTTGAGAACTAAAACGGGATCTTCATTAGTAAGTTGATAATTGCTAAGTGGATACACTAAGGCTATATGTAATTAGGATGTTATAGACTTAGAATCTGTGACAGTTACAGGCTCGCAAAGTTGAAAGACAGAGAAAAAGAAATGAAAGCGTCAAGACCAGAAAGAACGCAAGAAATCCCAAAGGCTGGCTATGCAACAGCAACAAGTGGAAACCCCTGCCATCCCAATACCGAGCAGGCCATACGAGGGAAAACTCCCGAAGTGTGATAAGTGTAGTTTCCATCATCATGGGGATTGCCATGAGATGCAGTGTTGCAATTGCCTAAAAATAGGGCACCATGCTCGTGGCTGTGGAGCACCGGCACAACCCATCACTCAAGTCCTTTTCATCGGGACTAACCCTACACACGAGAGTAGTTATAAATCCGAACACTTTAGGAAGAAATTTCCAAGGTGGAGTAATGAGGAAGGCAGTCGTGTCCGCATAACATTGGCTAAACACCTCACTTCCACCACCAATATTGGTGCTGTCCAGATATGTCACCAATGCGGTGAAATTGGACACTTCAAGAAAGATTGCCCGATAGCAAAGAACTCGGGTGCAGATAGGAGGATTCTCAGGATCACAGCTGTTGGAGAGCCTATGCCGGAACCCTCGTTAATGTAACTTAGGCATGTTGTTGTAACAGACTTATAAACTATCCAGAACTAGTGCAACTAGAGTCTTACCTTTTGCGAGATCCTGTATGTATAGGGATTCTCGTGCTGCGTATACTTGTCTTTTGTAGTATATCTTATTCGCAGCAATAGTCTTGTGGTAAATCTAAAGTACTGTAACTCTGTTCATGGTTGCACGGTTGTGTTTTGTCTGTAAACGTCTTATGTTCAAATCTAATGTCTTTAAGTTTTAGTATGATTCCGACATTATCATACGACTCGATTCAATTTGATCCTCACAAAAACAGCTTCATATGTAAATCTCTTTCTTCTAGATCGCTTTTCCAGCGAAGCCGTTATATCAGAACACTGAAATACTCATGCCAGGAGTACCTCTTAGTTATTTTCTTTCCGAAGGGATCCCCGAAGTACCACTCGTGCAGTACGTCAAGTTCAATCCAAGGATTCATACGATTGATCTATCACTGAGGAATGTATGCATAAGAGTGATATATAATCAAGGTTCTACAGGTTTAGAATTGATGATTCCACTTTAACTTCTTTTTCCCCGAAGAGATGTGAGCTTAAAGAAGAATCAGTTATTCGACTACCTTTTCAATCTTAATTATATACGACTCGTATACACGAAATTGTGATTGTGAACCATGTATGAATTCTAATATGAACTTCAGGATGGAGAACTGCTTAAGCCTACGAGTAATCACATCGTCATGTGAACAAACATAGAACCCAATACGACTCTTGTAAACAGATCGCCCTATAGTCTAAACACCTACGGAGATACCAGAACAGTACAAACAACTTAACGAACTGCACAGCGATAGAATAAGAAGACTAGGCTTCTCACCCTAGAGAACCCCCAGTCTTATTCTACCAGAGATCGACGGATTGCATCGTATGTGCCTCGGATATCGAGGACTCCGTCAAGATTTCCATTAGAAATCGTTACCTCGGCCTCGCATAGATGAAATGGTTGAGCAAACACAAGGAAAGAATTACTTTCAGAAATGGATCTGAGATCCGAATATCACCAGTTCGAGTGTTAGGGAAGGATGTCTGGAAGAATATCTTCCGAATTCGATGCGGACACTTCGAGTTCGTAGTGATACCCTTCGGATAGGACCAATACGCCCATAGCTTTCATGAGCTAAACGAGTAGGGTACGTCTTTCTTACTTGGATCAGTTCGTCATTTATCCATGTAATGACTTACTTATCTACCCTCGTAGTAAGAAGAAAACCCATGAAAACATTTCCTATAGAGGAACTTTTAGCGAAGTTCTCTAGGCACGAGTTTTGAAATTGAAGAGTCGAATTTCTATGACACACTGTTAGTAATGTGGGAAATTTTGAGTACTTTTTCAATTTGTCAAAACTGTTGAGCATTTGTCGACACCGGAGACGCCGACAGTCATTCGCCAAATTCTAGGTCTTACCGACCTACTGTCATAGTTCATTCAGAACTCCTCGCAAATTACAGAAACCCGTACGACTCTGACCCAGCAAGGGGTGGCCTTTGACTGGGAAGTTAAGCAAGAAAAGGAACCTTTGGAATTCCAAGTGAGTGACGAAGTTCTTTAGGAGAACTCACTCTAGGAATGGCTTAATACGCTTCGTATCGCATGGAAAGCTAAATCCAATATAGTTAGGACCTCCGAGATTCTTATCAGAATCGGTCCTGTGCCTCGCACAAACTAGACCTACTCCGCGAACTTAATAACGTACATTATACTCTTCGCATCTCGATCGTGAAACCATACCTTTCCGTTAGGACTCTTGTAAGTCCACTCGTCGAGATCCTCGCCTTCGTATTAGAACCGTAGTGACCCTCGACCGAGAGGTCAAGCGGACGAAGCAACACCGTCTCCAGTTAGTGAAGGTTCGTTGGATTGCCAATCGAGAAACCGATTTCATTTAGGTGCGCTAGAACCAGTCGATTAGGACGTTTCCTCCTCACGACTCGATCATTCGTACCTACTTCCTTATCTAAGTTCTAATTTCGGGACGAAATTCCCTTTAACAGGGGGATGATGTGACAACCCAAAATTTCCATTCTGAACAAACCATATCAATCCAATAGAAGTTAGAACAGTTACAGCGAAATTCCAGACTTCGGGTATAAGTTTGGCAGTTTTTCAGGATTTACATTTAAGGAGATATTAGGAGAGTGGATGCACTAGGGTTTCGTGCAACACTGTTATTCCAACACTCTATTATTTTAGAAATAATTTCAGGAATAAAAATATTTTCTGCCAAAAATATCTCAGGACTATAAATAAAATTCTGAACCAAATTGGTTCATTAGTTACATTTCCAACTAGAGAAAAGCCATTTTCTCTCTCACGGATCTTCGGGTTTTTATCCCAAATCGTGAGTACACTTCTCTAGTTGTCTTATAATGCTTATAATGTGCTTAAAAACTTAGATTACATAGCAAATCTATGAGATTCGGGAGTTTACCGCCCAAGAACGTTCTTGGAGAGTAAACTCCTATATGTGGCTTAAATGCTACCTAGTCTTTTCCCCATGATAAGTAACGAACTTAGGCTTATTTATAAATGTATTTGGGACTAGAAAACAATTCAAAACCCCAAGATTTGGGAGTTTACCACCCAAGAACACGCGGAGAGTAAACTCCATTTTAAGGGCTAAAAGTGTCCCAAAGTCCCTCAAAGCCTTAGAACTCAAAATAGAAGCCTTCATTACATATTTAGGACACCAAAATCAATTAGAAACAAGGATGGAAAGTGAGTTCACGGCCAAGGGTGTTCTTGGGCCGTGAACTCCATGTTTAAGTGCCAAAATGCCCTTAAAACCTTCCTTAAGCCAAGAGACTAATTTGGGCATGTACCTAAATGAGTTTTGGACTAGCTAACACACTTAGAACACCAAGAGTAAGGTGTTCACGGCCCAAAAGGTTCTAGGGCCGTGAACTCCATAAAATGGTGCCAAATGGTGCCATAAACTCTTCTAAAGCCAAGTACAAAAGCCTAGTTTAGTTCCTAGTTAATTTAGAGACTTGAAAACACCATAAACACCCTCCCAAGGGAGTTTACAGCCGTAAACTCCAAGGGAATATGGTCCTAGGGCCGTAAACTCCTAAAAGGAGTTATATTATGCCCTAAACTCTTCCATAGACCAAGCCATTAAGTAGAAATGCTTATTAGGGCCTTATAGAGCATCAAACATCAAATGGACACATAAGTATGAGTTCACGGTCGTAAACTCATGAGTTCACGGCCGTAAACTCATTTGGTAGTGTTATTAGGGCCGTGAACTTCATGGTGGAGTTTTCCTTGAGCCCTACACACAATAACTTCCCCTAGAAACACTTAGATGTAATCCTAGAGGCTAATAACACTTGATAAAGGTGTTTATCATGTCCTAGGGTGTCTTGACTTGTTTATTAGTTGTTTATAGACTAATTTGTAACATGTATGTGAAATTATATGTTAACTAGGATCATAAGTGTGTTCAAGACTTCACTTGACACCTAGCGGTCCTACCTCTTCAGTTCATCCGTATCACCCACAAAAGGTGAGTTCATACCCCTTAATCAAGGTTTTAACTATTTTTAAATGTTTTATGGGGGGGGATACAAGTAGAAATCATGCCACTTATTATATCAATCACATGTGATTAATAAGCAGCATTTAAATGATTTACTACTCATTAGCCGTTTTACCAAACAGTTTCCTTCAAATGATTTTCATAAACATTTTATATGTTTTAAAACTCCTTATTACACTGTACATTTTACTCTGTATGTTTTATTTCAAACTTATTTATAATTGTGATTCAAACAAATGTTTCCTTATACTAGATTGTTTTATCAAACCCATGCCTTCAAACCGTTTTATAGAATGACGTCAAGTCGATCTTTTCTTAAGATAATAATTATGTTCATAGGTTTTACAAAAACTTATTTATGTTTTTATATTATAAATTGCATGCCTCTATATGTATAGTCATATAAGAAATGTTTAAAAGACTTAGGAAGGCTATCCACCCTATTTCCTTTTCGCGCTTGAGATGTGGTCTGGTGGGATATCGGGTACTCGTCCGAAGGTCGTTTAAATATTAGCTATATAACATATGTACATATATAGTCATAAAGGTCCTTCCAGTTCATCTAATGCCCTTGGGTAGCAAGGGTATACATCCACGTTCATACTTACCAGTTAGATTACTAGTAAACTACCATAGGGGTGGTTTAGGAAGATACTAGAACTATTACTAGAGCACAATATCAAACTATGAGTCAGTTCATTCATGAGTCAATACTTACTACTATGAGAACATATACAACTATACTAGAGAAGAACATATACAACTATACTAGAGAAGAACATATACAACTATACTAGAAAGAGAACATATACAACTATACTAGGAAGAGAACATATACAACTATACTAGAAAGAGAACATATACAACGATACTAGAACGAGTACATTACTATACTTGCTAGGAAGAGAGCACGTACATTACAGCTAGAACATTACAGTACATTACTGTACTATTACATGATCACACTTACATGACTACGCTTACATATACATAGAACAGACATCACTAGGTGCTATAGCATGGAACCAGTTCAGGATCTAACTATACCGATGAATCACAACGCAATTATGATCGTTATATCGAGTATACATGATCATAGTAATGTGGATGCTCATGGCTTGCATACATGCAGGGGTCATGGGTAGGTCCCAAAATCCCTTTGATAGGGGAGCGTATAGTCTGGGATCTAGATATCACATTATACCTTACCCCTCAAATAAGGCAGTTGAGTACCGATGTAGTTATTTATTACAAATGCTACAGTACTTAGAAGTATTACCCTAGACTTAAGGTAATTGGTACGGTTGTAGTTCGGTACTACACCATAGTACTATTCCATTTTCCCATTACATTCACTTCGTGAATATTCACACGACGCACGGTAATGTAGAAAAATATATTTTTGGTTAATGATAGTCAGACTTGGGAAATACTCACTCTTACAAGAGACACACACAGACACTAGATGCCTTGGTAGAAGGCTACATAAAGATCAGTTAAGTCTTGGTAGAAGACTCCCTGTTATAATAGGAATCATAGGGATTTCTAGGGTTTTTCAAACGTTTACAGTTGTTTTACAAACATTTTCATACTTACAGTTCATCTACATTTTTCCATACTTCCAATTCATCTACAAACAATTTCTTACATACAAATTAAGACACTAAAATACTTATGGTCTCACCAGCTTCAAAGCTGATACTCGCTTTGAAAATTACTTGTATCCTCAGGTCATCATAGACAGGTACCGATGCAAGGATTAGGGAAGATGGAGCTCGTTGAAGACTCATCTTTCATTTTGATTTATGCTTTAGTGTTTATCAAAATTTGACAGAACACACTTGTATAATAATTATATTATTAATGCGATGAATGATGTTGTTGCTTGTTTACTACTTTTCATTGTTGTGATATTGTACATGACGTCCTCTGCCCCAGAACGTTTCCGCCGTTCTTGGTTTTGGGGTGTGACAGGGGCTCGGCAGATAGAATCTTGCCAATCTTGGTCCGCAGAGTGGCCCGAAATGAGATTCAAGGCAGGACAGCCCGACATCAGATCACCGAAGTTGTCGCCGATACGAGAATGCATACCCTCCGCACCATTCGTCTAGAAGATGCTCACGAGAGATCAGAGAGAAACCATGAAACCCTGCTGTAAAGCACTGGCTGAATCACGAGCCAAAGTCATAGTGCTCCGCGTACGCCAGAGGGTGTACGAAAGACACCTACTTGATGTGGAACGTCAACTGGCTGAACTGAGAGTTCACCAGAGGGATGACCGTCGCCAGTAGTAGATGTTTTACTTTGTTGTCCTTGTTAAAAGGAATTGTTTTTCTGTCTTTGCCTGATGTGGCATTTTCTATTAAATTATCTTGTACCGTAAGTACTTTTGGTTAGGTCTTTATGCTGTCAAGGACTATCTTCTCTGGATATGATGTAAGACCTTTTTACAAGGTCATTTTCCCGAACTTGTACGTCATGAATATCAAAGATATTGACAGTCGGCTAACTCCTGTGTCGTTCTTTATTCAAGTACTCTTATCATACTTTCATTAGAGTTTATCTGAAACTTGCTTTAGTCAAGTCATTGAACTATAGTAATTTAACTCCAGAGACATTTCCAAGTCTCTTTCAGTGGTTGGATCATGTTATTCACCAACCAACGATACCCCGGCTTGAACGACAAACGTCTTGAGACCATTCTACAAACACACTTCAATTCCGTGCTAGGACTGCATCATAGGGATGTAGGTCAACCTTTCGAGAACATAGTCTTACTCTTTACTTGAACAATCTAAGTACATCTAGGGTCAACCAGAATCGCTCACAAAATCCTTATCCTCCGTGTTACAGAATCATGTCGTCATCCGGAAACAATCAGCCTAGCAATAAAACCTCTACCTTTCCTATGGACGCCGCTACCTTTCAAACCGCAGTTACAGCTGCCGTGATGGCTGCCGTTACCGTTGTCCTTGTGCACCGTAGCGCTATCAGCACAATCAATGTTGATGATGGGGTTGAAGATTCCGATCGTAGTATCCATGCAGGAAGTCGTCAAACGGTAACAGTCACAGGCTCGCAAAGCCGAAAAACAGAGAACAAGAAACGAAAGCGTCAAGCCCAGAAAGAACGCAAGAAATCCCAAAGGTCGGCCATGCAAGTATACAAGTATGGATGATTTACACAATCAACCCATGGAGTCTTAGCCCACCATGGGTTTTAGCCCAACTTGATAATCCATGGAGTCTTAGCCCACTATACAAGTATGGATGATTTACACAATCAACCCATATATTTAATTAGTCTTCTTTTGATCACTTAATTAATTCTTGATTAATAGTAATTAAATAAACTTATTAATATATTTGAACTTATAATATATTAACAAACCTTAAGTGTTATTTCTCTCATTGTAGTCTATCCAAATGCATGATGCCATGCAACCCAAATGGACCATGTCGGGTCGGGTCAAGTCTTACCAATTATAGTTATGGACTTAGACATTAATCCAACAGAAACTTGTTCTCCAACTCTAGCAGATTTTGGGTTTAGCAAAACTTGCACTTGAATTGCACCAAGCACTCTGCCCAAGTCAGTTGCAGTGGCTCATTAGGGCTTAGGGTCTTCCCTAGAGTGTTCCACCAACGAACAGCACAACCTCTGAATTGACGTACTGCGAATGTGGTCTGCAACTTGCCTCTGCAACCACACGCCATGAAGGCTAGCTCTATTTCTGAGATCCAATCCATCACTCTGATCGGATCCTCTTTTCTAGTGAAGGTCGACGGTTTACAAGTCAAAAAGTCTTTGTACTTGCATCCAAATCCATTAATTCCTCCCTCTTGTTTGTTTTGTCTAACTAACGATGGGTTGGCGTGACCAGCAGTCCCACTGAAGTTACCTCCTTCCGAATGCCCTTCATTCAACTCAGGCTATTCAATCGGCATTGAAAGTTCTTCATGATTCTGCCGAAGCAGACGTCTAGTTTCATCCATTTGACGATCCAACATCGTCTGAATCATCATTTGTACACCATCCATTGTTATTGGCTTAGGTGTTGCTGCTACAACAGGTACTCGCTCAACCATAGGTGGTTGATTCCTGTCTTCGTTCACATTTCCAACTCCACTTCTGGTTCTTACCATTTTTGATCTACACACCGAATAAGGTGAATTTAGATCCTCATTCACGGTAGATATTTAAATCATCCATTTCACTCTGAAACGTATACATGCTAGTTCTAATATCGTACTCATACACTTAGAATCTTAAACACATAAGGTTTCCAGATCCAGTTGGCAACAGACCATAGATCCGAAAAAATATTAGCATCAATTAGGCTATCACACAAAACATTTAGCACATAAAAGCATTTTAGGCATCATTCCTAAAATAAACTAGTGCTTATGTCAAATTAGGTATACTACGTAACATATTTTAGACACACTCCTCACAATCATTACTTAGCATTCTAACTTTAAGTCTAGAAATTTCCTACAAATTCTTAGTTCGCTTAAACTAATGCTCTGATACCAACTGTGACATCCCCAATTTCACGGCCAAAGAAGACCGACTTGTTTATGCTTGTTTTTAAAATCAGAGTAATCTTTTAAAGAAAACAGTTGCAGAATTTGTTCCCAAAACAAAATATGATAAGAATTTATCAAAGCATTTCTTTAAAGAAATGTATTTTCATTATATAACAAAGTCTCGGGATGTCATGTTCAATACAGACCAGAAGCATAAACATAACAAAATAGACCTTACAACAGTTATTCATAACTAATGGCCTATAATCCAAAATCTCTCATTATGTCAGCCAACTTATGCTCTCGTGCCATAACCTGTAATACAAAGAAAACTGAGTGGGTCAGGCTTGGGAGCCTGCTGAGCATATAGGGTTTTCAACCCACAATGTTATATCATATATATATATATATATATATATATATATATATATATATATATATATATATATATATATATATATATATATATTAGAACTAACAAACATATATAATTTCACTATATAAAAGGCAACTCTTATCCTACCCCATCGATCCTCACAACGACATGATCTAAACTCTCGTATCTAAAATCTTCCTCTTTACCTGATCCTACTCACGGATCCAAAACTAACCTCTTGGTCTAATCCATACTCACGGATCTAAAACTAGCCGCTTGATCTAATCCCTACTCACGGATCTAAACTAACCTTTTGATCCGATGCGTACTCCTGGATCTCATCTACCCATGTCCTACCCAACATATTTGTACTTACAAAATACATATACAGTTTAACTCATTAAAACCTATACAGTTCATCCATTTAACCAACATCTCAATACACAACAATATATAAACATATTGCACATATTTCATAGCAAATACTTCATACTTATGTGTTAGAAGAAAGTAATTATACACTCACTTGATCAGAAGATGATTGGACAACACTATGGCTCTTGAAATAATCTTTTGCGACGAAACCGGGATGTTTCCTCCAAAATCGGGCTTCACGTGGGCATAGCTTCCGCTCGAAAACTATTTTTCTCGAGATCTTCGGGCTTCGGGACTTGCTTCGGGTCTCGGGAATGATATCGGGGCTTCGGGATAATTCTGGCATGAAAAACGAGGTAAAACGGGAGAGAGAGAAGAGAAAAGGAGCAAAAAGGTCGGCTGCCCTCACATCCTTTATATAGGGGCAGAAACCTCGCATTACTCTGGGCGTAATGCTCAGCTACGCGGGGCGTACGCTTCGGATCGTCACTGTCACACCCCCAAACCAAGGATGGCGAAAACGTCCGGGGGTGGAGGACTTCATGTAAAGTATCACAACAACGAGTATAATAGTGCTCAAAGTAAATACAACCATCATAAATATAATTAAAAAAGTTACACCAAAGTATATGTTTACATGTTTCAAAATCAATTACATTATGATGATAAAAATAAGTTGTTGACGGTTTAACGTCCCATCCTCAAAGCGCTGAAGTTTTCCTGTTTCACTGATTTCCTAAGAATACAAGTAGTTTTGAAAAAGTGTCAACAATTAAGTTGGTGAGTTCATAAGAGTTTTGTTTGAAGTAGAAACTGTTTTCCTTGTAAAATCGATAGAGTTTGATTTCCAGAAAATCCAATATTTTCTTAGTTAAGTGTGAACAGAATATTCCTATATGATGTGTTAATGAACCCTCGAATGACCCGTAGATATCCCCTATAATCGTCCAGCGTATATAAGTTATATAAGATTTAAGTTAGATAAAACGTTGAATATAATGGGTCTGCCCTAGGTCCACAACCCGACGAGGAACAGGAGATGAGGCGGACACCACCAATTCTAAGCCAATCAAGACTAATTTCTTATATGACTCAAGCATATACGCTCAATGATTATAGTTGAAGTCTAACAATTCTAGATGAAACATAGTTTTAAAATCATAATAACTATTTTATGATAACCTGGTACTTTTTATCTATACCCCTTTTTGTAATAAAAACCCGGTACTTTGTATATGTACCCATTTTTGTATAAAAACCCGGTACTTTGTATCTGTACCCCTTTTTGTATAAAAACCCGGTACTTTGTATCTGTACCCCCCTTTTTGTATAAAAACCCGGTACTTTGGAATGTACCCCATTTATATAAAAACCCGGTACTTTGGAATGTACCCCATTTATTTGATAACCCGGTACTTTGGAATGTACCCCATTCGTGTGAAAACCCGGTACTTTGGAATGTACCCCATTCGTGTGAAAATCTTTTGTAATGTAAATGATCATAAACTATACCTATTATAGTTTATCAAAATGTTTGATATGTATATGCAACCTAACTATACTTATTATAGTTTAGTATGTTTATTTGTGGTGTATAAGAACCCTTTCTATGTAAGTCAAATGTATAGTACAATATAGCTAAGTTTATCTTGCTTTGTTTTGTACTAACGGTTATGATGGAGGATTCTTATAAATTTAGTAAGTAATTTCCTATTATATAAATATATCATTACAAGAAATACATGTACTATATGAAGTCATCAAAGATTTAACACTTTGCTCAACATGTTACAAAGTGTTTTGAAAATTAGAAGTTGTTAACTAACTCTTAACCTTTCTGCACTGTTTTTGAGAGTTCCTAAATTGTGTCTACTTTACTCATAATTTTTATCATGATTTTTGGAAGCCTTTAACTTGTATTAAAATGCTCATATTCACAGACTGGTCCGGACTTGTGTTTGAAGAGACAGGCTGTTTTGTAAAAATCACCATAAATTGTAGAAACATCGTGTGGAGATGTGAAGTAGTCATGGTAAAGCTAAAAAGCGGAACTACTTTCAACTAAAACAGTTTTGAAAACTAAAATGTTTATGTTGTCCAAAACAGTCCGTGAATGGAGTTGAACTTTTCTGATGAAGGCAGTTAGAATAGTTTAGTTATGTTCTTGGTGTTTTAACTTGTATTCCCCCCCTAAAAACTTGAGAGAACATGAAAATGTAGGGGTATGAACTCACCTTGAGTGATTTCAGTAGATGGATGATGGAGAAGAGAAGTTTTCAACTCAAGATTACTTGAAGAATCACTTGAAGGTTCGAAGATCTAACAAGAATGTGATGATGTTTGTGTAAGAAATCAATGATTTGAGTAGAATGAAGTGTAATAATCACAAGGAGGATGAATTATACTTACCAAGAGAAGAATAAGGCTTGAAAATCAGCCTTGGAGTCTTGAAATAGAGAGAAAAAGTTTGAGAGAAAAGTTGTGTTTGATTTTTGGTGAAATGAGAGCAAGTGAAAGAAATGAGGAGAGAGGTTGAGTGTCCAGCTCTCAAAAACGTGGGGATGGCTTGTGAGTGAGGTAAAAAGGACAAGGAAGTGACAATGTATGGTGGGGAGGAGTGTGGGTTAGTCATGGAGTAGGTATGGTGGTTGCTTGTGTCATAAAATAAAGGAAAGTCAACACTCCACCTCTTGTACTTCACCCACTCTTTTGGATAAAGTTTTATCCTTAAAAACGTGATAATTTAATAATTATGGGTCCTTATATATTAAAATAAAGTTTTGGGTGAAAATCCCGCATTAAAACAATTAAAAACGAAGCTAAAATGAAGTCATAGTCGAAAACCGGGAAGAAAAGAACTTCCAGCGAGGCTTCTCGGAAAGGGGTTGGAGGTCGGTCCTCCTGAGGTTGGGTCCGAAGCAAGGTGAGGCAACAAGGAAGCGAAGGGCTCGGTCCGAAGTCATCAGAAGCGAACTGGACCGAAGTGAACAGTACCTTCGGGTTCGGTTCTAGGAGCCTTCGGGTTCGGGTGTGCAAGCGAGGTTCGGTCCCGAGAGGACCCTTCGGGTTCGAGTCAGCAGCCTTCGGCTCAGAAGGGTTCGGTCCCCAAGAGGACTTTCGGCCCTAAGAGGGGTTTCGGGTCCTTAAGAGGGGTTTCGGGTCCTTAAGACCTTTTTGTCCGTTTTTTCCCCGTTTTAAGTCGTTCACGGATCTGTACGATTTTCTCTTTCGTTTCCCGAATGATTTCCGGACCTGTGAGAGTACTGTCAGAAATTTGCCCCTAGCTAATTGGGTATCACCCACCTCAGCCCAGCACAGAGGGGATCTTCACTTTCGGCCGTAGAGGGCTTCAAATGGAGCAGCCTTGATGCTCGTGTGATAACTGTTATTATAGGAAAACTCAACAAGGGGTAAATGAGTATCCCATGCCTTTCCAAAGTCAATCACATAGGCTCTCAACATATCTTCCAGTGTTTGGATGGTCCTCTCACTTTGTCTGTCGGTCTGAGGATGGTAGGATGTGCTCATGTCTAGCCTTGTTCATAAGGAATGTTGCAACGATTGCCAGAATCTTGAGGTGAACCTACTATCTCTATCGGAGATAATGGATATAGGAACACCATGTAGTCGCACGATTTCCCTAATGTATGTTCTCGTAAGTTTCTCCATCTTGTCAGTTTCTTTGATAGGTAGGAAGTGTGCAGACTTGGTCAATCTATCGACGATGACCCATATGGTATCAAGTCCACCCGTTGTCTTGGGCAACTTGGTAATGAAATCCATAGTGATCCGCTCCCATTTCCATTATGGGATCTCTGGTTGTTGCAGTAATCCAGAGGGTTTCTGGTACTCGACCTTGACCTTTGCGCAAGTAAGGCATTTACTTACGAAGGTAGCAATCTCTGCTTTCATATTAGGCCACCAGTATAGCTTTTTAAGATCCAGATACATCTTATCTGAACCTGGGTGGACGGAATACCGAGTGTTGTGCACCTCGGTCATGACCAAGTCTCGGAAACCACCGTGTTTCGGGGTCCAGATCCGGTCCACGAAATATAGGGCTCCGTCACCCTTGGCTTCTAAGTTCTTATCCGTTCCTCTAAGGGATTCACTCGCCACATGTTCAGGTTTCATAGCTTCAAGTTGAGCCGCCTAAATTTGTCTAGACAAGTGCGAATGGATAGTCATTGTCAACGACTTGACTCTTCGACCGGAATATTCCTTCCGACTTAGGGCGTCTGCTACTACGTTGGCTTTACCCGGATGATAACGAATGTCGCATTCGTAGTCATTGAGTAGCTTGACCCACCGTCGTTGCCTCATGTTGAGCTCCTTCTGATCGAATATGTGTTGTAAACTCTTGTGGTCGGTAAAAATAGTACTTTTTGTACCATACAAGTAATGTCTCCAGATCTTCAGGGCAAACACAACTGCCTCCAGTTCAAGATCATGCGTTGTGTAGTTGACTTCGTGTGTCTTCAACTGTCTCGAGGCGTAGGCGATGACCTTACCCCGTTGCATCAGGACACAACCGAGCCCTTGGTTTGACGCATCGTAGTAGACTACGAAGTCTTCTATTCCCTCGGGTAGGGATAGTATTGGTGCGGTGCACAAGGCTCACTTGAGCGTTTGAAATGCTCTCTCCTGTTTCTCTTCCCAGTCAAAGGCCACGCCCTTCTGGGTCAGTGTTGTAAGAGGTTTCGCAATACTGGAGAAGTTCTGTATGAATCTGCGGTAGTAGCCAGCAAGACCTAGAAATTGACGAATTTCTGTAGGCGTCTTTGGTGCTGACCAGTTCTCAATAGCCTTAATTTTGGATGGATCCACATGGATTCCCTCTTCGCTTACCACATGTCCTAAGAATTCGACTCTTCGGATCCAAAATTCGCACTTCGAGAACTTCGCATAGAGTTTTTCCGTTCGTAACGTCCTTAAAACTTGTCGTAGGTGATTGCCATGATCTTCCTTACTCCGGGAGTAGATCATAATGTCATCGATGAACACAATAACGAACTGATCCAAGTAAGGTCGGCATACTCTATTCATCAAATCCATGAAGACTGCGGGCGCATTGGTCAGTCCGAATGGCATCACCACGAACTCGTAGTGTCCGTAACGAGTTCGGAAGGCTGTCTTCAGCACATCTTCCTCTAGCACTCGTAACTGGTGATATCCGGATCTCAGATCAATTTTGGAAAAGTAGTTCGCCCCTTGCAGTTGGTCAAATAGATCATCTATGCGAGGCAGAGGGTAACGATTTTTGACCGTCAGTTTGTTGAGTTCTCTGTAGTCGACACACATACGGAATGATCCATCTTTCTTCTTAACAAACAAGATTGGTGCTCCCCAAGGCGAGAAGCTTGGTCTTATGAAGCCCTTGCTGAGCAGTTCGTTAAGTTGCCCAGATAATTGTTGCATCTCTGCTGGTGCTAATCGGTAGGGCGACTTAGCTACTGGGGTAGCTCCTGGAATTAAGTCGATTCTGAACTCGACCTGTCTTTGTGGAGGTAAGCCTGGTAGTTCTTCTGGAAAAATGTCAGGGAAGTCGCTTACTACTGGGATATTCTTTAGTTCTTTCGTTTCGAGGCTCGTATCGACAACGTGAGCAAGGAATGCGCGATATTCCTTACGTAGGTACTTTTGTGCTTGAATACTTGAAATAATACGAAGACTTGTACTGGGTTTGTCGCCGTAGACGATAAGAGTTTAATTAGACGGGAGGTTTAGACGAATTGCTTTCTCGAAGCACATGATGTCGGCGTGATGAAGACTCAACCAATCCATGCCAATGATTACGTCGAAGCTTTTAATTGAAACCGGCATGAGGTCGATTGGAAATGAATGGTTACCTAGAGTTAAGGTACAACCTAAGTATATGCTCTTGGTGCTTTCAATTTTCCCATTAGCCATTTCTACCGTGAATTGTTCTTTAAGTGCGTGTGGTTGATGTTTAAGTATGTGAGCAAATTTATGGTTCACGAAGCTTCGCTCCGCTCCACTATCGAACAGAATGCATGCATAGGAGTTATCGAGAAGGAACATACCAGTGACCACCGTCGGGTCAGCAACTGCTTCCCCATGGCTTATTGCCAGTACTCTCCCTGATCCACCTGCATTCTTTGCTTTGGGGCAGTCCATCTTGTAGTGGCCTGCTTCACCACATCTATAGCAAGTTGGGCTCGCGCCTGAGCCAGGGAATTGAGCGATCGGTCTTGCCGGAGACCTACAGAAACGGACAGTGTGTCCTTTCTTGTCACAGTTAGAACACTGCATTTCACGGAAGGGGCCATTGTGGTGGAAGTTACATTTGTTGCACTTAGGCAAACTTCCTACATACTGCTTCACTGGAGCAGTAGCAGCAGTAGGGGTTATTGCAGCATGTACAGACACAATTTGCTGCTTTTTGACAGCTCGCTGCTTCTTTTTGTCATCCCAGAAACTTCCGCTTAGAGTCAGCGGGTTTGGAGGGTTCCGGTATGGCTAGGGTTGTTGTCGCTGTTGGGGATTTGATTCCATGGTCGATGACTCGCTGTGCCAGCCGCTTGGCACTGTCGAAAGTAGTCGGGTTTGAAGATAGAAGATTTCCTTGGTACGGAGGCACCAGCCCCCAGATGTACCTCTCGATCTTCTTCCCTTCCGTGGGAACCATATTGGGGCAGAGAGCCACCAGTTCGCTAAATCTGGCGGTATAGGCGACCACGTCAGTGCCCTTCATGGTCAGGTTCCAAAGTTCCTGTTCCAATTTCTGGATTTCGCCCCTCGGGCAATACTCCTCAATCATGAGGTCTTTCATTGTTTCCCAGCCCATGTCGTTGGCTACAACGAGAGTTAGAGCTTTAACGTGGCCGTTCCACCACGCTAGGGCTTTTCCTTCAAAGGTGCATGCGGCACATTTGACTTTGCTCGCAGCAGGGCATGAACAAATTTTGAAGACCGATTCAGTCTTCTCGAACCATTGGGAGGGGGCAATGACTCCACCGGTTCCATAAAAGGACTTTGGCTTATAGTTGGTGAAATCCTTGTAGGAGCATTCTCTCGGACGCACATGGATCTCAGCATGAGTAGATTCAACAGGGGTTCCACCTTGGCTGTTGTTAGTTGAGTGATACTGAGCCATGGCAGTTGCCACTGCCACAGGTACTGCAGCATTTAGAGCCGCGGTATCGATGACAGGAGGAGGTGGTGGAGGTGCAGGGTTATTCCGGGGAGATTTGCGAGGAGGCATCTTTCAGCTATAAGTTTATAAAGACAGATATAATGGTAAGAATCAATTGAAAGCAAGTTGAGAGTGACACATGGACTAAATAGCCATAGTCCAACAGTTGAATGAGTGTACGAATTAAATTCACAATAGGGAAGAATAGTAGGAAAAACGCAAGTATAAAGATTTTCTCACAGATTAGCTAGCTGTCAATATTACTAGTATTATTGATGTAATGGGTTCAGGGGAAAAATCGACCTAACAGTAGGTCTTACATCATACCATACGGAAAAGTTTGACAGTTACTAGATTCCTAATTAGTGTACTGAGAGTTAGGAATATTTTACAGACAAGCGTTACCAAAAGCCCAGATACTAAAGGCTATTTCTTAGTTCAAAAGACAGAGATGTACTAGACATCTTCTAACGACGACGGGAACTCCTAGGGAAAATTCTCATATCTGCCAGTTGACGAACCACTTCTCAGAGGTGTCGTTCGTGAGCTCTTTGGCGAACTCGAAGTTCTGCGATTTCAGTGGTTAATTTTTGTCGCAGTGCGTCATTGGTTCTCCTCGTCCCTTCGAGCGCTTCTTCTAGATGTCGAATGCGGACGGTATTAACGCCTGAGTTGGCATCAATTTCCATGACTCGGTCGATGGCTGCTCGACCTTGCTCGACATTTCGAGCAATTCTACGGACCATGACAGGCAGAGCTCTATCCGCAGATCCACCTTCGCTAACGTTGTAAAAGCTTCGGTCCCCAAAGTAAGGTAAGGGTTGACCCTGTTCATCGCTCCAGCGATTCAAGTTGTTTACCCACAAAGGAGTGGGACCTGGAAATGCTGGTCGGGGATCGTTGTTTGGGGCTTGACCTATGGGAGGTAGATTGTTGACTTCAGGCTCTAAGTCGGATCCATCAAAAAAGCCTTCTGCGAGGTGATCATCCAAAGGGATTGGATGCTCATCATCGGGCTCTGCTTCGAGCCATCCTGCGTTGTCTTTGTTTGGGAAGTACGGGTCGTCGTGATGATATCCAGCCATTTAAATCTACGCAAGAAGAGAGGTATAAGAATATAGTATATATGTAGCTAGTAGTACAAAATACACCTATAGTATTTTAAGTTTAGGTTCTACTGATCTTCTTGTGGTATTGTTGGTAAGTTTTTAGATTTGTTAACACATCACAACCATTCTAGGGCATATGCTAATCACTCCTCGGACCAGCATAGTTGATCAGGCTATGCCATTCCCAAGACTGGCCATACATCCCCGAGCTCACCTGTGATATTTAACAATCGTAATACTTTTGTTCTTGTCATTGTGACACTGATTTTAGTATGAATGCAGCCTAGTATACTTAATTAAATATTTTAGTATTCAATGTATAGACTCTTTTTCAGAGTGTTTTAATCCCAAATGGGTTTATAGTTTAGTATATCTTTTATGGTTTGATATACTTAATTCACTATAACCAATGCTCTGATACCAATCTGTCACACCCCAAAACCGAGAACGGCGGAAACGTTCTGGGGCGGAGGACGTCATGTAATGTATCACAACACAGTAATAATAGTAAACAAGCAAACAACATCATCCATTGCATTAAATATATAATTCTAATACAAGTGTGTTCTGTACGGTTATAGACACCAAAAATAATGTAAGTCAAAATAAAGAGATGTGTCCTGAATGCGCTCCATCTTCTCAAAAGCTGGTCTCGGTACCTGACTACTGATGACCTGAGAATACAAGTTATTTTGAAAGAGTTTATCAGCATTAAGCTGGTGAATTCATAAGCATTTTAGTGTCGGTGTTTGTTATCAAAACGTTTGAACATGTCTTAAGTGTAAGTTTGTAAAATGTAAGTAAATGTTTGTAAGTGTTTGTAAAAGTTTGAATCTCTCAGAAAAACCTATATTTTCTATTAAAGTAGCCTTCTACCAAGGCTTAACTGTTTTGTATGCTCGTTTGTTGTAAAAGTGTGTAATTTCCCAAGTGTAACTATCATTTAACAAAATATAGTTTGTACATTAATGTTTAAGTGAAATAATCACTAAATGTATGTAATGGGTAAATTAATGTAGTACTGTAGTGTTGTATTATAGGAACTACTGCTGTACTAACTACCTTAAACCGAATTTATATTAAGGTATCATGTGATTGATTGTACCATACTATCGACTGAGTAACAAACGACAAATGTAGGTCGTAAAAAGGTATGACGTTTGGCACCTGCAGACCTGCAGGTCCGGCTGTAGCTAGCAGCAAGGTGTAGGATAGTCAATCCAGTATAGATCTATACGCAAACTCACGCTCTCCCTCCAAGAGACTCTGGTTACAACTCGGGCCATGACATTTAAGGCATGCTCCGATACAGTGGATCACATTTATGTAAGTGTATGTATGTATATGTAATGTATTGTTCCTGTTCTAGTATCGTTGTATATGTTCTCTTCCTAGTATAGTTGTATATATTCTCTTTCTAGTATAGTTGTATAGGTTCTCTTTCTAGTATAGTTGTATAGGTTCTCTTTCTAGTATAGTTGTATATGTACTCATAGTAATGTAATGTATATGTTCTCATAGTAATAAGAATTGACTCATGAATGAACTGACTCATTGATCTAGCAATAGTATAAGTGAAACCCTGTGTTACCTCGATGGTAACTTACTAATGATGTAATTGATACGCATGAATATTGAAGTACTTTTATGTCTATATATGCACATATGACATATAATTAATATTGAAACGACCCTCGGACGGCTACCCGACATCCCACCAGACCACATCCAAATCGAGGAAAAGGAA
Organism: Lactuca serriola; assembly: GCF_051521515.1. Classification (NCBI taxonomy): domain Eukaryota; kingdom Viridiplantae; phylum Streptophyta; class Magnoliopsida; order Asterales; family Asteraceae; genus Lactuca; species Lactuca serriola. The sequence continues at coordinate 122,503,654 of NC_136412.1, forward strand.
ATAGGGCGGATGGCCTTCCTAAGCCTTTTAAACATTTCTTATATATCTATGCATATATGGACATGCAATTTATAAGAAGTATAATAAAGTTTAAATAAAAGTATTTGATAAGTAAAAGAGTTTGTAAAACATTTTGAAGTAAAACAGTTTGATAAACATTTTGAAACAGTGATGAAATCATTGGTTTTGCAGTTATTAATCACATGTGATTGATGTAATAACTATAAGTATTCAACTTGTATTCCCCCCCCCCATAAAAGTATCTAAAACATTTAAAAGTACTTCAAAGGTTAATTAAAGGGGTATAAACTCACCTGTAGTGAGTGGTTCTGATGACAATGTTGGATTAGACGCTAGGTGCCAAGTGGTGACTTGAGTACACACGCGAATCCTATTTAGCATATATAGGCACATATATGGATTTAATTAGTGTTATGAACAACTAATTGATGATTTTGGGACCACCTTAGGGACTAGAAAACACTTATAATGAAGTGTTATAATCATATATGATTGTATGAGGGTTTATAAGGCTATACAAGAGGGTGTATGGCCAAAATACACACTATATGTGTGTGTGCGGCTAGGTGTGCAGCCTAGTGTGCTGCTAGCACATGTGCGCGGCCCTGTGTGCGGCCATGTGTGCTGCCAGGTGGTGTGTGCTGCCATGTGTGCGGCCAGATGAAGATCTTGGTGTTCTTGGTGTTCTTGGTACCTTTTATGAAGATCTTCAAGGAGAATGGATGATACTTGAGAGGATTTTCGTGTTCTATGCTTGAAGAAGTGAAGGAAGTGTTCAAGAATGATCTAAGTGTGGCATATATAGGTAGAGTGTGCGGTTGGGAAGGTGTGAGGCCGCAAACAAGAGTGTGTGGCCGCACACTCAAGTGTGTAGCCGCACACTCCATGTGTTGGAGTGTTTGGCCCGGTTTTGGTTCCTACACTTCGAGTTAACCCTTTTTAACACTCCTACCTTGATTATATCACATTTAGAATGCTTCATTAGACTCTAAAGGGTACTACTATATAGTAAAATAAGTCTAATATATGAAAGAATTGAAGAGTGCATGCGAGAAGTTTTTCGGGTTGTCACAGTAAGCGACTTAACTCTGCGTCCCACTAAGTAAGAGCTTTTCTTGTGAAGGTGAATGCTGCATACTTGAGCTTGCTCGCTTCGGGACAAGCACAGATTTCGAAGACTGCTTCAGTCCTTTCGAACCATTGCATCAGCGCGATGATGCCCCCGCTTCCGTCGAAAGGATCGGGTTTGCCGTTCATGAAGTCTTTGTAAGAACACTCCTTAGTACGCCCCGTGTTGTCCCCCTGATTCGAGTTAGTATTCCCGGATCTGAAACCGCCGGAACCATTTGTACCCATTTGCGACATTGCTGCTGCCACGGCTGCTGTTACTGCAGCCTGAAACATCACAGGATCAAACTCCGGAGGTGGTGGCGTAGGGGGCGGTGCTGAGTTTCCGGAAGGTCTTGGTCTTTTCCTTGGTGGCATGGTTCTGTCATAAAATTTGCAAGAGAATGATCAGATGGTAAGTTCCTACTAGCAAAGACAAGTCAGTTGTTATTGAATTAGATTTTTCTGCATTATGCTCCGATTTAAGAATGCCTTATATGTAATTCATAAAGGAAGTCCATATGAATGAATTTCATGAGTTTAGTAGGTTTTGTATCCAAGTGAAACCTTGAAATTTGATCCAACCTTTGAAAGCGAATTGGGAATGATCCCGGAGCTAAGTTACTCTAGTCCAACAACTTGACTAGAGTGAGTTTCAGATAGACTCCTATGGTAGCATGATGGAAGTATTTGAACAAAGAGTGTCACAGAATTTAGCCGACTGAAAAAGTCATTGATGTTTAATATGTAACAGGCTTGGGAAAATTGACCTTGTAGAGGGTCTTACATCACATCCGGAGCAGGAGAGTTATGGCCGCCAAAATGCCTAACCAAAAGTACATATAGTACAAGATAGTTTCATAGAGGATGCCACATACGACATTGATAGGAAAAACGATTCCTTTTTAACAGGGAAAGAAAGTAAGGTATCTACTACTGGCGGCGGTCATCCTTCTGGTGAACCCTCAGTTCAGCTAGTTGTCGCTCCTTATCAAGCATGTGCCTTTCCTACACCCTCTAGCGTACTCGGAGTTCTTATGACTACGGTTCGTGTTTCAGCCAGTGCTTGCAGCCGGGTTTCATGGTCTCTCTCATATTTTTCACGAGTGTGCTCAAGGCGATTGGTGCAGATTGTATGCATTCTTGAATTTGCATCGACCTATGCGATATGATGGAGAGTTGTTCTGCCCTGAATCTCGTTTCGGGCAACTCTACTGACCTGGATTGGAAGAATTCTATCTGTTGAGCTTCCTTCGTTTATGTCGTAGAAGCTTCGGTCTCCACTAAACGGCATAGGTTGGGCTTGCTCTTCGCTCCAGGTTTCCAAGCATTCTACCCAAGGAGGCGTCGGACCTTGGAAAGTCAGACGAGGGTTAGGAGTCGGAACAAGAGCCATCGGGGTAGGTTCTCCACTTCAGGGTCAGAGTCAGAACCATCAACAAAGCCTTCAGCTTGGTGACCATCCACAGGGATTGAGTAATCATTCCCTGGATCCTCTCCGAGCCATTCAATATTGCCGTGGTTGGGGTAGTACGGGTCGTCGTGGGGATAGAATCCAGCCATGATATCTTCGCGAGAAATGGGAATATAAGAAATAACTAAGTAGACGTACTAATTAGATAATTATAAGATGATCTTTATCAGGTACTTCAGTACATTGTTTAGTGCATACTAGTCATATGTATTTGGGACAGGATAGACCTTCGAATAAGCGAACCTAACTCTAAATCCCCAATCCAACGAGAACAGGAAGTAAAGCAAAGATCCACAGATTCTAAGTCTATGACGTCCTGGATACATATAATTTTAATGTATTCACTAAGCAATTTTTGACCTATTGATAAAAATCTATTTAGTTCTCAGATAAGTAATTATAATAACACCAAATACCCCTATGGTATTTCATTGTGATAGTGTTGGTAAGTTTTTAGACTTGTTGCCACATCACAACCATTCTTGGGCATATGCTAATCACTCATCAGGCCAGCATAGTTGATCAGGCTATGCCACTCCCAAGACTGACCATACATCCCCGAGCTTACCTGTGATATCCAACAATCATTACTTTTGTTTTGTTCTAGAATGATGCTGACCTTAGTATGTATGCATGCATGTATACTTTTAATAAGAAACTATTTATTTCTAAAAGTATAGTTGTTTTGAAAACTTTAAATCAGAGACTTTAGTCCCAATGCATTTATAGTTTGTATATCTTCTGTGGTTCGATATACTTAGTTCACTATAAACAATGCTCTGATACCAATCTGTCACACCCCCAAACCAAGGATGGCGGAAACGTTCGGGGGTGGAGGACTTCATGTAGAGTATCACAACAACGAGTATAATAGTGCTCAAAGTAAATACAACCATCATAAATATAATTGAAAAAGTTACACCAAAGTATATGTTTACATGTTTCAAAATCAATTACATTATGATGACAAAAATAAGTTGTTGACGGTTTAACGTCCCATCCTCAAAGCGCTGAAGTTTTCCTGTTTCACTGATTTCCTGAGAATACAAGTAGTTTTGAAAAAGTGTAAACAATTAAGTTGGTGAGTTCATAAGAGTTTCGTTTGAAGTAGAAACCGTTTTCCTTGTAAAATCGATAGATTTTGATTTCCAGAAAATCCAATATTCTCTTAGTTAAGTGTGAACAAAATATTCCTATATGATGTGTTAATGAACCCTAGAATGACCCGTAGATTTCCCCTATAATCGTCCAGCATATATAAGTTATATAAGATTTAAGTTAGATAAAACGTTGAATATAATGGGTCTGCCCTAGGTCCATAACCCGACGAGGAACAGGAGATGAGGCGGGCACCACCAATTCTAAGCCAATCAAGACTAATTTCTTATATGACTCAAGCATATACGCTCAACAATTATAGTTGAAGTCTAACAATTCTAGATGAAACATAGTTTTAAAATCATAATAACTATTTAATGTGAACCGAGTACTTTGTATCTGTACCCCTTTTTGTAATAAAAACCCGGTACTTTGTATATGTACCCATTTTTGTATAAAAACCCGGTACTTTGTATCTGTACCCCTTTTTGTATAAAAACACGGTACTTTGTATCTATACCCCCCTTTTTGTATAAAAACCTGGTACTTTGGAATGTACCCCATTTATATAAAACCCCGGTACTTTGGAATGTACCCCATTTATTTGATAACCCGGTACTTTGGAATGCACCCCATTCGTGTGAAAACCCGGTACTTTGGAATGTACCCCATTCGTGTGAAAACCTTTTGTAATGTAAATGATCATAAACAATACCTATTATAGTTTATCAAAATGTTTGAATTGTATATGCAACCTAACTATACTTATTATAATTTAGTATGTTTATTTGTGGTGTATAAGAACCCTTTCTATGTAAGTCAAATGTATAGTACAATATAGCTATGTTTATCTTGCTTTGTTTTGTACTAACGGTTATGATAGAGGATTCTTATAAATTCAGTAAGTAATTTCCTATTATATCAATATATCATTACAAGAAATACATGTACTATATGAAGTCATCAAAGATTTAACACTTTGCTCAACATGTTACAAAGTGTTTTGAAAGTTAGAAGCTGTTAACTAACTCTTAACCTTTCTGCACTGTTTTAGAAAAATCATACGAAGTCGAAAACTAGATCCTTAAATTCCGAGAGTTCCTAAATTGTGTCTAGTTTACTCATAATTTTTATCATGATTTTTGGAAGCCTTTAACTTGTATTAAAATGCTCATATTCACAGACTGGTCCGGACTTGTGTTTGAAAAGACAGGCTGTTTTGTAAAAATCACCATAAATTGTAGAAACATCATGTGGAGATTTGCAAGTAGTCATTTTAAAGCTAAGAAGTGTAACTACTTTCAACTAAAACAGTTTTGAAAACTAAAATGTTTATGTTGTCCAAAACAGTCTGTGAATGGAGTTGAACTTTTCTGATGAAGGCTGTTAGAATAGTTTAGTTATGTTCTTGATGTTTTAACTTGTATTCCCCCCCCCCCCCTAAAAACTTGAGAGAACATGAAAATGTAGGGGTATGAACTCACCTTGAGTGATTTCAGTAGATGGATGATGGAGAAGAGAAGTGTTCAACTCAAGAACACTTGAAGAATCACTTGAAGGTTCGAAGATCTAACAAGAATGTGATGATGTTCGTGTAAGAAATCAATGATTTGAGTAGAATGAAGTGTAATAATCACAAGGAGGATGAATTATACTTACCAACTCTCAAAAACGTTGTGTTTGAGTTTTGGTGAAATGAGAGCAAGTGAAAGAAATGAGGAGAGAGGTTGAGTGTCCAACTCTCAAAAACGTGGGGATGGCTTGTGAGTGAGGTAAAAAGGACAAGGAAGTGACAAGGTATGGTGGGGAGGAGTGTGGGTTAGTCATGGAGTAGGTATGGTGGTTGCTTGTGTCATAAAATAAAGGAAAGTCAACACTCCACCTCTTGTACTTCACCCACTCTTTTGGATAAAGTTTTATCTTTAAAAACATGATAATTTAATAATTATGGGTCCTTATATGTTAAAATAAAGTTTTTGGTGAAAATCCCGCATTAAAACAATTAAAAACGAAGCTAAAATGAAGTCGTAGTCGAAAACCGGGAAGAAAAGAACTTCCAGCGAGGCTTCTCGGAAAGGGGTCGGAGGTTCGGTCCTCCTGAGGCTGGGTCTGAAGCGAGGCGAGGCAACAAGGAAGCGAAGGGCTCGGTCCGAAGTCATCAGAAGCGAACTGGACCGAAGTGAACAGTACCTTCGGGTTCGGTTCCAGGAGCCTTCGGGTTCGGGTGTGCAAGCGAGGTTCGGGCCCGAGAGGACCCTTCGGGTTCGGGTCAGCAGCCTTCAGCTCAGAAGGGTTCGGTCCCCAAGAGGACTTTTGGCCCTAAGAGGGGTTTCGGGTCCTTAAGAGGGGTTTCGGGTCCTTAAGCCCTTTTTGTCCGTTTTTGCCCCGTTTTAAGTCGTTTTTGACCCGTTTAAGGGTCGGAATGACTTCAAAAAGTTACGGAAACTTTTGAGAGAGATTTGGGAGAGATTTCACATTCTTGGATAGATTTCTCATTCTTGGAGAGATTTGGGAGAGTTTTGACATTCTTGGAGAGATTTCTCATACAAAGAGATATTTGGGAGAGATTTCACATTTTTGGAGAGATTTGGGAGAGATTTCTAAATAGAGAGAGAGATAGAGTGAAAACGATTGAGAGAGGTTTCATTTGTGACCTTTTTGAGTGTCCAGCTTCGCAATGCAAGGTCTATAAACCCTGTTAAGCCTTGTTTAAGGATCTTACACACTCCCGATGAGTATGCAACATTGTTTTATCGGTTTGGCTCGTCACTTACCACAGTTTTAGGTTAAGGAGATCTAGATGTACGTACTTTTCGATTTATGATCTCTCATTCTAGCGAGTTGTTTAGTAAATACATAACGTAAGCCCTAGTACACAAGGGTTAGTTGAGTTGACTGGTTTGACTTGTTGACTTTATTTGACTTTGAATTACCCAGAATTTGACGGTTGTCATAGTCACTGCTTACGTACTTCGGAGCACTTGAGTGTGAGGCGGATCACGCTTCGGTGTACGCCGTGCGTACTCAGCTACGCTGGGCGTAGTGTAGATCGGATTACTGACTCCTTCGGATAACTATCCGATTTAAAGATTTAATAATAAATATTAATTATTTAAAACTTCGGAAATTCATATCTTCTTCATACGAACTCTGTTTTTGACGTTCTTTATATCCACGGGTAGGTGAGACTATACTCTACAACTTTCATTTAGACTCCGTCGGCTAATTTTGACTTTATTTTTATTATTTATTTTCAGTAGGCCGGGACAGGAAAACTCCGTTATAAATTCATAACTTCTTCCTCCGACATCCGTTCCCGTCTTTCTTTTTACCGTTGCACTACTATTAACGAGATCTTCGATTCTCGTTTAGATTGTTTCGACCAACAATCACTCGATCTCGGATTCGAGTTTCGGGCTGCATACTGCTAAGCTGAAACTTAGAAAAATCATAACTTCCTCATACAAAGTCAGATTTGGGAATTTTTTATATGCACGCTCACGGTTTAACGAACTCTACGACTTTATTTTAGATCACTAAGGCCAAATATCGCTCTAACATAAATTCACTATTTACGTCGCGTTGTGTCGTGCTGGTTCTGTCGCGAAACTTCGACAGGTCATACCTTCTTCGTTATAACTCGGATTTCAGCATTCTTTATATGTACGGAATCCTTGTAACATATACTAAAACTTAGTTAAGAATATTCCTTCAAAATAATATTCTATCAAAAAGTCATTTTTTGACGCTTATCGTCTCTAAATTGACTAGCCCTGATCTACGGGCGTTACAATAACGAAATTGAATCACTGATAAATCTTATTTATAGGTTTATAGTAACGATATTATATTTTAATATAAACTGTATTTAAATTAAGGTAGGCTTATCTCACTTACAACGGATTTTGCTAAAAACCAGGTTCCGCTGGAGCAGAGCTTCTGAGCCGAAAAGTTCTTTTTCTCGGAGCCTTCGGGCGCTCTAGGTCTTTTCTCTAGCAACTTGAGGTTACTAGGGATTTAGAGGGGTTTTGAGAGTCTAGAGAGAAGTTAGAGAGATAAAGAAAGGCTTATGGTGTGAAGAAAATATGAAGGATTCACCCTTTATTTATAGGGGTTTATCGTAGAGTAGGCCCTAAGTTTCGTCCGTATCTTCCGCGTACGAGATCCGTTTTCTACGTCCTTTATATCCACACGTTGGTATTTACGAGTACTACAACTTTCATTTAGACGCCGTCGACTAATTCTCATTCTATCTCAGATTTACAAAACTGTATTGAATTTATCACGCTCGAAGAGTAGGGACCAAGTTTCGTCCATATCTTTAACATACGAGCTCTATTCTCGACGTTCTTTATATCCGCGCGTTGGTATTTATGAGTACTACAACTTTCATTTAGACTCCATTGGCTAATTCTCATTCTATCTCGCATTTACAAATCTGTTTCGAATTCGTCGCGCTTAAAGAGTAGGGACTAAGTTTCATCCATATCTTTCGTATACGTGCTCCGTTTTCGACTGTCTTTTTATCTTTGAGCTCCTATTAATGAGATCTTTAATTCTCGTTTAGTCTGTTTTGATTAAAAATCGACCAATCTAAAATTTGAATTTTGGGTTGTGCACTGCTATACTAAATCTTAGAAAAATCATAACTTCCTCATACGAAGTCAGATTTGGACGTTCTTTTTATGCACACTCTCAATTTAACATATACTACGAATTTCATTTAGATTTCTAAGTCTAAAAAATATTTTATTGTAAATTCACTTTTTACGATTCCCGGTGTCATGTCGGTTTTGTCGTAAAACTTCGACGAGTCATAACTTCTTCGTTATAACTCGGATTTCAGCATTCTTTATATGTCCGGATTGTGACATATACTAGTACTTGGTCAAGATTATTTATTCTAAATAATATTATATCAAAAAAAAGTTATTTTTGACACTTATTGTCTGTAAATTGACTAACTCGAATCTACGGGCGTTACAAGTCGTACCCTCGAGGCCCCAAGAACTTTACATCCTCACATCAACTATGGACTCGCCCTACTGGTTCCTTAGAACCACAACTATATGTCTAGACACTAGCTCTAGACTACTCATAGCACTGCTCTGCCTCACGAGATCTCCGTTGTCCTTGCTATTTACTTCGCGTATCCCAATTGTACATAGTACGAGACTCGATAGACATTCGAATAAATGATCCTACCTCAAATCCACAACCAAACAAGGAACAGGAAGAAAGGATAAATTAGACATTCTAAGGCTATAAAATCCTAACTATGTACAACTATGTAGCATACACTAAGAAAATAATAAAGACAAATTTAATCTCATAAGGGATGAACTCCTAGGCTAAGGCATCATAAATCAGGCAACATTTTCACACTAACTTTGCAAGATTCCTGAGCCTACCCCTATCTAGCATGCAATTCTATCACCTTATAATATAAGCATGTCTTCTTTGCACTATTCAAAATGTAAATTGAGGTATTTTGGGAAACTGCCGCTCGAGCGATGGTCGATTGTACACACTGCTTCTTTGGGTTTTTTCTTCCTATAAAAGTCTTCAATTCGTGTTAAGTTCTTAAAAATGTTCAGATCCTTAGTTTGAGTTTGGAATTACCCAGAGGTTCATCCAAATCACTCAAACCATGGCTGTGATACCAAATTGTAACACCTCAAATTTTAGACCATAATTTTCATTTTTAAATTGTCAAAAATCATAGTTTCACAACCAAGTTATCGAATACAGGATCATCCCAAAACAACAAGTATCATAATTATTAGAGTACATAAAACATGTCCCAATAGTAAATTCCCCAGCGCGTGTGTACAATCAGACCTTCGCCTTCCTGCGGTCCTGCGAAATACCTGCCACATATAAATTAATAATTATAGGCACAAAGATTAGTAAGTTCCCTAAGATACCACATATAACATAGCATAAATAAACAAATATGGGTTATCCATAACCCTAAGGTATCAGCAGTCCCATGGAGGTAACAGCGCTCGATGGGTTATCAGCAACCCTGGTTGGCTATCAGCAGCCTCAGTCATATATAATGATCATCACATAACATAACATAGCAACTAAACCAAGTTGGTCAACATAATACATCTATCCTACCATACATGTAAAAGTAAGTGAGAAGACTCAACTGATACTGATGACACGAAAAACCTAGTACCCTAACTGCCGAATCTAGAATTTGTATAGTCAAAAAAATAATTAACCCTAATTAACAATTAAGGTTCAAAACTCACTCACGAGTCCAAATCCTGCAGCTAAACCTTCTAAGGGGAAAAGGACCAATTTGCCCTTCCCATGGTCCAAAAAACCTAAAACTCAACCAAGGGTCAAAGTCAATGAAAGTCAACCCTTAGTGTGTACGCTGAGTGTACCACTCCATACATTGGGTGTATAACTAGGTCAGCATGCATCAGGGAGGAATCAGGCTACGTTGCGCGTAGCCAGGAGTACGCTCGGCATACTCCATTAGTCTCCAAATCCAATAAGTTGGTGTTGTAATCCTTTAAGACAACCAACCCAAATACATATCTGACTAATTTAAGGCCTCTTAATCCATAAAGTTGAGGGCTTTAAGCCATTGGATGGCTAGGAAAGGATCAAAGCATATCTTCATCCTTTCTAATCTACTTTACTCATGCATGAGCCAAATGGGAAGATGAAGCAAACATTTTTGTCAATCCAGATGTCATAATATGAGTGAAAGGACAGCTTAAACCCTCCGGAGAGTCCCAAACTCAAAAATGTCCAAACTTGGGGACTTTTAGCTCATAAATCTTAAACCAAAGAGATCTAGAAGAACACTATCCAATGTATAAGCTTTATACCTTTAAAATGATGCACAAATGTGGGAAGTTTCTGGATCTTCAAGCTTTCTAACACCTTTTTCTTCTTCTTCTCTAACCTCCTTCTCCAACTACAAGAGCCAAGAACACACAAAAATTGCAAGAACACACACACACACACACAAGCCACACATACGAGATTAGAGGTTATGGGAGGGTTGGAGGTTGATAAGGGTGGCTAGAAATAAAGCCATAAACTTCCTTAAATAGGGGCAACCCTTAAAATTAGGGTTTTACACCTGATCTAGTACGCCCCGCGTACCATATGTAAGCCCAACTTACTAGCCGAATCGATGCGTCCATGCAGGTTGCATGATTATGCAAAGCGTACTCATATGTACGCCCCATGTACAACCTCTTTTGCCAAGTTTTTCTATTAGGGACCAAATGCGACACGTTTGATAAAGATTCAAATAATAGTAAAATGTACATTATTTCGGGATGTTACAAATAACTAACCTGAAGCAAAGTCGATATGCAAAGGAACTATATAGAGATAGATGGAGGCAAGATATGAGGAATTTGGGAACAAGTTTCTGACATTAACGAAAGGCATCATGTCAGTGGATGAGTAAACTGATGCCTTCACAGACAAGATGGAGTTTGCCTTGCGCATCGTCCTAGACGAGCTGACTAAAGTTGACCGGTATGCAAAGGGACTCCCATGGGAGTATGCGGTGCCAGTGTGTCAGGCACTTACTCTGGAGGCAGCTATCTGGGCTGCCAAGTCTGTTGAAGATATGATTAAGGGAAGAACCGTCAACAAGGTTGAAGCTGGCGAGAAAAGAAAGTTTGAAGGATCCTCAAGTTCCGATGAGAAGAGAAAATTTCCGAAGTCTTGTTCGAAAAAGTTCGAAGAAGAAGCACAATGGTGTGATAAGTGCAAGAGGAAGCACATTGGGAGATGCACTAAAGAAATGACTTGCTTCACATGCGGGAAGGAATTTGGGAATAAAAATTTGAAAGTAATTATAGCTACTCAATTTATGCTAGAAATCGGTCAACATCAGATAACTTAGAGTTTAAAATTTAAAATTCAATATGGTAATTTGATCATAAACTTAATTTAAGGTAATTTAGTTTTCATATCCAAAGATTAATCTTACATATGCACAAAGTGTTTGGCACTTTTTCCTTTAACATTTGTACTACTTAAATTTAAGACTTTCTTGTCTTAAAATAGCTAAATACTTTTTATGGTATATATATATATATATATATATATATATATATATATATATATATATATATATATATAATAAAGACACTTAGATTAACAATTTTAGTATATTTACATGTTAGAATAAAACATAATTAAAAAATAATGACAATGTAGAAAAACTATCATATAAGGAAACTCGGAAATTTTTTGAGACAAATGAAAAATAGACTTATCGATGACTTTTAATTAAGTCTTTTCTTGAAGCAACACTAAACAAAGAGTCATAGATAACTTATTGAATTAAAGATTGTCCGTATTACTTTTATAATATATGATCGATAACATGTCTCTAATCTAGTTTAAATTAATAATTCAACCACAACCTATAAAATAACCAATATATAAAAAATTAATTATGTGCCTCGAAAAGTTGTAAAAAGATCTCAAACACCTATATAACATATGATCGATAACATATATCTTATCTAGTTTATATTGATGATTCAAACACAACATATAAAAAGAATTAATATATAACAAACTTACAAATTAAAACTTCTCACATAATAATATTCCTCGAAAAATGGTAAAACCCTCAAACTAACAACAAATCTTTTAAAGTTTTTTATTTTTTTTTGTGAATTTTGTATGTGAATTGTATGTATATCTACTAAAAAGAGAGGTATTATATAGTAAAAGTTACATTAAGCGCTTATTAAACATAATATGTAAGTTATAAAACTTTGAAGGATTAAATCATTATTAAGAAAGCTTTTGAGTCGTTTAGTTAAAAGATGGAGGTTTTAAATAAATGTGGTTTCAATAAAATTGTCTCTTTCATAAAATATATATATATATATATATATATATATATATATATATATATATTAATGTTAGGGTAAATGAAATGAAAATAAAGTATTCTACTAAACATTAATATTTTCTAATTTTTTGATGATAAATTATTTTGAAATTTATTAACAATAATACTAATTGATATAGATCATGCATTTGAAACTCTAATAGCTTTTTAATAATGATAGTAATTATAGGTCATAAATATTATTATAAAGTTTGATATATATATATATATATATATATATATATATATATATATATATATATATATATATATATATATATATATTTTTCTTATTAGTGTTGATAGTTAAATAGAAAACTATTTTTTTTGAAAAACTTACTATCATGAAAAATTGTTTATAAAAAGCTTTGAGTAGATATAACATTTGAATTTCGATTTTATTTAATATTATATTAATACATTAAAATATTTAAAAATAAATAATATCTAAAAAAATCAAGTTTAATTGGTGTTTTGATTTTGATAGTGTATGTAACATCATATCAATATAAAAATTTAAATAATTTAGATAACTAACTCAAGGCTTGTAGCATTAAAATTATAATCCTTTAAATAATTACAAAAAATATTTAATCAAATAATTCTCTCTTTCACTCTTATATATATATATATATATATATATATATATATATATATATATATATATATATATATATATATATATATATATATATATATATATATATATATTACCTAACTATAGAGAAATTTAGATTAATAATTTTAGTACATTTACATATTCGAATTAAACATACTTAAAAGAAATTACAATATAGAAAAACTCATATATAAGCAAACTCGTTAAAATTTGAAACAAATGAAAAATGGATATATAGATGACTTTATCTTTTAAGTCTTTTTTGAAACAACACAAAACAAAGAGTCATATATAATATATTGAATTAAATATTATTCATATTACCTTAATAATATATGATCGATAACATGCCTCTAATCTAATTTAAATTAATAATTCAACCACAACATATAAAAGCGAATTAATGTATAAAAAATTAACAAATTTTAAGTTGATACAGAATAATGTTCCTCGAAAAATGGTAAAAGGACCCTAGTCAGATATATAACATATGATCGATAACATATATTTTATATAATTTATATTAATGATTCAGTCACAACATATAAAAAAAATAGCATATAATAAACTTACAAATTAAAACTTCTAACAAAATAATATGCCTCGAAAAATGGTAAAAAGAGCTCAAACCAACAAAAATCCTTTAAAACTTTTATATTGTTTGTGAATTTTGTGTTTGAATTGTATGTCTATCTATTAAAAAGAGAGGTATTTTTATATTAAAATTTATATTAAGTGCTTATTAAATATAATATGTAAGCTATAAACCTTAGAATGACTAAATCATTATTAAGAAGACTTTGAGTGGTTTAGTTGAATGATGAAGGTTTGAAATAAATATTAACATTCATATGTCAATCTGACTATATTCACATCTCTGTTTGTCAATTGTTTAGTCTATATATTTTTTATTTACATGGAAATGACGAATATATATATATATATATATATATATATATATATATATATATATATATATATATATATTCGTCATTTCCATGTAAATAAAAAATATATAGACTAAACAATTGACAAACAATGAATATATATATATGATTACTGTTCTTGAAATATAGAACTAAATATGATTTCAAATAAATATTCATTTTTTCATGTGAATGTGACTATATTCACTTGTCTATCCAAGTAATTCACTTGAAATTTTTTACTAGTTTAAAATTTTAATCATATAAAATTCAAAAATGAATTTACTCAAATTCACATTTGAATGATCCATAATTGTTAAAAAATTTGGATGAAATTATCATTTTAATTTTAAATAACACCTAATAACCGAGCTTAGATTCACTTGTGAATATGAACGAATCGATACATTTTTTTATAAAACATATACAGTATATATTTACTTGTAAATCTGAACGAGCCAAAACTATATATATATATATATATATATATATATATATATATATATATATATATATATATATATATATATATATATATATATATATATATATATATATCTATCGAAATTGATGACTATTTATAGAGGAAAAACAAATATGAATTTAAATATATTCAGTTTTATTTTTAATTAAACAAGTTCTATAAATTTAAAAAGAATAACAAAAGATAAATTGGTTTTTTTTTCCTATAATATGGTCTATGCACTTCCAATTAATAAATATACATCATTTCTTTTTCCGTTGACATGTTGCGTTCCAATGTTGAGAACATGTTCCTTGTATACTTGGATTATTTTGTTCTCTACCAAACCTAACTTATACATACAGGGTAGTTGGATACAACATGAAACAATAAATTATTACTTACGTATAAATTTCAACACATAAGTAGTTATTGAAATTACATCTTACATGTCGTATTAAACTAGTCCCCCTAATGTTCCTATATATACATGTGATATTGTTATAATTTTTTTCAACTCATCATTAGAATATCAAGAAAAGCCTATACAATGGTTGGTAAACCTTTTATTGTGTTAACTTTATTATGTTTTATTTGCACAATCCACTTTGTTCATGGCAACAATCTTGCTGGAGTGGAAAATATATCCCTTAGAGATGTTAAATTGGGCAGGGCAATTGTTAAGAGGTATAGGAATGGTACTGCTGAAGGTATTTTGGAATCGTTGGCGCTAAGAGCAATATCGTCAAAATTTTCAAAAATATCCACAATACTTTTAAAAGATGCTATTAGAGGTTTCTATGACTCTTCATATGCACTTGATGTATTGAATACAAAATTCGGAGGAAATCATAGAACTGGGCATATAACTAATGTTCAAGAAAAGGTTGATGTTGCATTTAAAAAAGGAGGAATAGGTACCAGTACCAACAACGATCACATACCTGGAGCTGGCATATGATGCAATGTTGGAGGAGGTAATATGGAAGTGAAATGATTACTTTCAAACGCAAATAAAACTACAAAAATAAAAAGGGAGCAACTAGCTTGCTTACCGAATCGACCTACTCACAAGTAAACACGCATCGTTGGTCTATATATCAAGGATGCATCTTTTATATTTTCGTATGTATGACATATCTTATTTAAAGAATAAAAGCAATAATGCTACAATATGTTGATATATTGTCACTTTTATATGTATTCTCATTATCAAACTGAAATCATAAACTTTTATCATTTATAACAACACATATATGTGCGCGCCCACACACACACACACATATATATATATATATATATATATATATATATATATATATATATATATATATATATATATATATATATATATATATATATATATATATATATATGTTTGTGTGTGTCCAATTACGTTTCATTCATACACACACCGCTAATAATTAGATGTAAAATGTTTATCATTTAATTCAACTATTCTTTCATGTCATGATTCAGTAAAAAAATAAAAAGGATTTGTAAAATATTTATCATTCAATTCAAGCATTCTTTCATACCTTCATTCATTTTAAACTAGATCTTAAATAATAAAGTTAAATAAGACTCACAAACCATCACAAGTATTACATGATGGGTGAATCAAAACAACAAAAAAGAACAAGATTCAATGATTCAACATTTCATAATCTGACTAATGGATTTTATTTAGAAAAAATATGTTAGATATATCTTTTAACGAAAATATGGTATTGACTTTAAGTCATCATTACTCTAATGCTTTGCATATCATTATACTTATTTCATAAAGGGTCCTTCTGTTTAAAAATTTTACATCAAATCGTTCTTTTGAAACTTGTCTTGCATAAATAGTCCCTTAACTTTGTATTTTGTAATTCCTAAGTTCCTTATGGATAAAGGTTGTTTCAGAGGCTTACTAACTAGTCCCTTGTACATTGCATGTGAGTGCATTTTGTACATTTTGGTTGAGGGTTTACAACATCTACATTCTTCCCTCCTTCCTTCATGATTTATAATTAATTTTTTCTCCATCTTTACGTATTTTCACAATGGTAAGAAGGTGTAATCGGTTTAATTGAATATTGTAACATCCCAAAAATTGTAATAATTTAAACTTTTCAAAAAACAGTCATTATCCATAATTGTTTACAAGAAAATTCATTGTTTAAAAGTAAAATCATATCAGAGTGTCCCAAAATTCAATATCATGAAAATAGAAAGATGTGCATGATCAGGCATTCGCTTTCATACGATCCTCTGAAGTATGTGAAACAATAAAATAAAACTAAAAGTCAAAGCTTAGTGAATTCCCCCAAAGTACCATCACACAACATAACAAACATATAATGCAAATATGAGCCTTCAGCTTCACTGGACCGTCTCGCATGGCCTACAGCCTATCCGGACCACCCCGAGTGTCTTGGCTTTCAGCATAAAGGAGGACCGTCTCAACCCAACCATAATATGTCGACATATGTAACAAACAAACATAAACACAAAACTATAAAATACAGGTAAACATGCATATCTACTACTAAATCATATACTAGCACAATACTATCCTATAACCAGGATACATAATCTAGTGAGCCGACATTGGTGCCTTTAACCCACGAGTATAGTGAGGAAAACTCACCTCTCAATCCAAACAAAAGCTGAATAAATCTCTGCTCCAAAAACCGGCTCTACCCGACAACTATTATTTAAAATATTGACCAACTTAAAAATTAATATCAAATTAACCAAAATACACTTTGGTCAAAATTGGTCAAACTCAACAAACCAGCCAAGTCAACCCAGTCAACTTGACCCATCCTTGTACTTGGGGCGTTCCCAGCTGAACATGAGGCGTACTCGCTCATTGACCAAAATATGGGGACTTGACAGCGTACGTATGACGTGCCACATGGGACGCCCAGCGCACACAGTTGGATGCCTTCCTAGCTCATTAAATGCTTAGTACTTAAGCCCTTATGTCCAAATTACATATCTAAGCCCCAAATGTTGTTTTTGACCTTAAAATTTCCAACATTATGGTCTTGCATGGCCATTAAGTGCTTAACACTAAAAACCCCAACATCTTAAGCCATTATGACAACCAAACTCATGAATGGAGAATAACTAAGAGCCAAGATCATATTTTTATGCTTCTAGACCTCTCAAAACACCTGAAAGGACAGCCTAAATGGATTGAAGTACCTCATACTTAAATACCAAATTAATGGGACCAAAAGAATGCAAACTTCATGGCTAAAATAGACCTGAACATAACTTCATCAAGTTTAGATATTTTTACCTTCAAAGAGTGTCCAAAGGTGATGAGAGTCTGGATCCAAAGTGCTCTACACTTTTATGATGATCCTCTTCTTCCTTCTTCTTTCAAGAACGCCAAAAACACACACACACCAAACTCAAAAATGGCTTCAATGGGATTAGGGTTTGCTAGAGAGTCGAAATGGGGTTGGGGCTAATGGGATAAAAGGTTTGGAGGCCATAAGAACGATTATTTAGGGTCCAAATGCAAAAATTTAGGGTTTGGGATTTCACCATGTACGTGTCCTCGCCCTAAATATTATAAAATTGCCACTATGGGCCATTTTGCAACTTTTTCAAACTTAAGGGCTAAAATGCAATAAATCTTCATATTTAGGGAAAATTTTGGAAATACCTCTTCATCGAAATGTTACATTTCTCCCCCACTTGAACTAGAATTCGTCCTTGAAGTCCGTTGCTGTGAACAATTTCGGGTAATGCTCCCGCATCTCAGACTAAAGTTCCCATGTCCATTCGGAACCCTTCCGATGTCGTAATTGAACCTTGACCAAAGTCACCACCTTGTTGTGCTGAGCCTTCATCTTTCGATCCAAGATTACCACTAGCCCCTCAATGTAACTCAAGTAATCATCCACTTGAACATCATCCAAAGGAACAACCGCTGAATCATCCGCCATACACTTCCGATGTTGAGACACATGGAAAGTGTTATGGATCTGGCTAAGCTCCTCGGGCAAATCCAATTTGTAAGCCACCTTTCCCACCCTAGCTACCACTTGAAATAGCCCAATATATCGGGGCCTAACTTTCCCCCCTTCCAGAAGCGTATTACACCCTTCCATGGTGATACCTTTAGCAAGACCATATCCCCGATCTTGAATTCCAACTCGGATCGACGCTTGTCGGAATAACTCTTCTGCCGACTCTAAGTTGTCTGAAGTCTCTGCCTAATCTGTTGAATGAGATATGTCGTCTAAATGACTACCCCATTCCTCCCCATGACCCTATGACCCACCTCTCCCCAACAAAATGGGGTACGACACCTCCTCCCATAAGCAAGCATGAATGACAGTGCACTGATACTGGAGTGGTAGTTGTTTTGTACGAAAACTTAGCTAAGGGAATGTAGGAGTCCCAAATCCCACCAAAATCAATGACACAATCTCTCAATATTTCCTCAAGTGTCTGAATGGTCTGCTCACTCTGATAGTCTGTCTATAGGTGATAAGCAGTGCTGAGATGCAACCTCGTACCCAATTCCTCGTGGAACTTCTCCCCAAAACAAGATGTGAACTTAACATCTTGATCATATATAATGGAGACTGGAATACCATGCTGAGCAACGATTTCGTGCACATACAAATCGGCCAAATTTTTTGCCGATGAGCCCTTGCAGATAGCTAATAAATGGGCACTCTTGGTCAACCAATCCACTATCACCCAAATTGCATCATGCCCCTTATCCATCTGAGATAACTTGGTGATGAAATCCATAGTAATATGTTCCCATTTCCACATGGGAACCTCCGGTGGCTGCAAATTTCCATGTGGTCTCTGGTGTTCGGCCTTGATCATCCGACAAGACAAACACCTCTCAAAATACCATGCTATGTCCCTCTTCATGCACGACCACCAGTAGCTAAGCCTCAAATCGCAGTACATCTTGGTGTCTCCAGGGTGTATCGAAAACTTGGACTTGCATGCCTACTCCAATATAGTCTGTCTGATCCCACCAAAATCTGGCACCCAAAGCCGTCCATATTGGGTCCATAATCTGAGACTGTTAGTATTAAACCTATCAATCTCACCTCTGAGCCTCTCCTTCTTCCAAGTTTCCTTATTGGCTCCGTTAGCATTAGCCTCCCTAATCATATCCAACAATGGTGAATCAATCAAAATCCTCATACATAGGCCTCCAATCACAACACTAGCCGTCTTGCGGATCAAAGCATCAACTACTACTTTGGCTTTCTCGGGATGATACAAAATATTACAGTCATAATCCTTGACCACATAAAGCCACCTACGCTGTCTCATATTAAGATTCATCTGATCCATGAGATATTGCAAACTCTTATGATCTGTGTGGATAGTGCCCCGAACCCCATACAAGTAATGCCACCAAATCTTGAGAGCAAACATCACTGCCCCAACTCCAAATCATGAGTCGAATAACGGACCTCATGCGAGTTCAACTATCAAGAAGCATAAGAAATAACTCTCCCACGCTGCATAAGCACAACACCCAAAACCATGATGGATGCATCAAAAAATACCACAAAATCCTCAACACCCTCAGGTAAGGTCAACACTGGGGCCACACATAATTTCTGTCTCAAAGTCTCAAATACGACTTATTGCTCAGGGCTCTAATGGAAATCCACACCCTTCCTGGTCAGATGAATAAGGGATACTGCAATCTTGGAGAAGTCCTAAATAAATCTCTGATAATATCCTACTAAACCCAAGAAACTCCTGATCTTCAAGGGAGACTTCAGAACCTCACACTGCATCACAACCTCAATCTTGGCCGGATCGATCAAAATCTCATTTTGGTTAAGGAGGTGTCCCAATAACTGGACCTCTCATAACCAAACTGACACTTTGAGAACTTGGTGAATAGTCGTTCTCGTCTCAAAACGCATAGAAGCTCTTGAAGGTGCTTCTCATGTTTCTCCCTGGTCTTGAAATACACCAAGATATCATCTATGAAAACAATAATTGATCGATTCAGCATCGACCTGCATACCCGATTCATCAAATCCATAAATGTTACAGGCATATTGGTGAGTCCAAATGGCATCACCACGAACTCGTAATGACCATATCGAGACTAAAACGTGGTCTTCTCCATGTCCTCCTCTCTAACCCCCGTTTGATGATATCCTGACCTCAGATTGATTTTGTAGAACCAAGATGCACCCTACGACTGAATCAAGAGGTCATCAATCCACGGAAGGGGATAATGGTTCTTTACCGTCAACTTTTTCAACTCCTGGTAATCAATGCATATAAGGTGTAAACCATCTTTCTTCTTGAAGAACAAAGTTGATGCTCCCCATGACGAACTGGTAGGTCTAATAAACTGTTTTCCCAACAACTTCTGGAGCTGAGAGGATAACTCCTGCATCTCCGGTGGTGCCAATCGGTACAACACCTTAGCAATTGGGGTCCCACCCGGAACCAAATCAATATGGAACTCGACCTGCCTCTCTGGAGGCACACTAGGAAACTCCTCCGGGAACACATCTACAAATTCTATGAAAACTAACACATATGAAACTAAAACCTGCTTCCTAACTCGGGAATCAATCACATAAACAAGATAACCCATACACCCATGCTGAATATAATGTCGAGCTTTGGCAGCAAAACAAAAGGTTGATCCCAATCTGGTACCCTCTACATAAATAACCATTTCTCCCCCACTTGGGGTTCGAACTACAACCCGATTACCCTCGCAATCGATCATAGCGCCAAATCTACTCAGCCGGTCCATTCCTACAATCACACACACACACACACACACATCTCCATGGGAATTGGGATCAGATACATCGAGTAAGGCACCCAAAAAATCTCTAAAACACAATGCCAAAAAACACTCGAAGTAGAAATCCCATGTTCGTTGGCGATATAAACCTTCAACGAACACTCCATCTCTCTAAGGGTCATATCAAAGACACTGTTAAAAGATTAGGATACAAAGGACCGAATCGCACCCGAGTCAAATAACAAAAGAGTAAGAAAATAATTCACTAAGAAGGTACCTAGAAGAAGCATAAACATAAGCATACCATAAAATAATTGACAGAATAATAAATGAAAACACACCAGTAATGACGTCTGGTGCTGCCCTGATCTCCAATGCAGTGAGCTGAAAAGCACGATCTCGAGCCCTCGGGGGCTTCTTCCTACCCTGACGCATATCTATGATCCTCAATGTGGTTGGTGCTAGAGCATTCGTTGGTTCCACAGTGAGCAAGGGACAGTTGGCCTTAATATGGCCAACTAGCTCACAATAATAATGTTGGATTAATGTCTAAGTCCATAACTATATTTGGTATGTACTTGACCCGATTGGCATGGTCCATTTGGGTTGCATGGCATCATGCATTTGGATAGACTAAAATGAGAGAAATAACACTTAAGGTTTACTAATATATTATAAGTTCTAATATATTAATAAAATTATTTAATTAGTATTGATCAAGAATTAATTTGGAATTAATTAAGTGATCAAAAGGAGACTAATTAAATATATGGGTTGATTATGTAAATCATCCATACTTGTATAGTGGGCTAATGCTCCATGGATTATCAAGTTGGGCTAAAACCCATAGGATGCTCCATGGTGTTTTTGTACCCATGGATCATGGAATTGAAAGGCCATGACAATTAGGGTTTACATGGTGTAACCCTAATTGTGACACACTATATAAGCATCTTATTCTTCCCAAAATCAACCACTATGATGGAATGGTTAAGGCTAGCCGATTTCATGAAGTGTCGTGTTTCTCTTTAAGCTATTCCAAGTGCATTTGATGTTGTGTGAACCATTTGAGGTGTCACACATGAGGCACTAGGCTCTTAAGCTTCATGGAATCAAGCTATATCAAAAGGTATGTCTTCGAACTTATATTATTCCATATGAAGCAATGTTTTGTATGCTAGTTAGGATAATACCTTGGAATATTCATATTTGCATGTATAATAGAGAAAACATAGATCCAAGGTATTTAGGGTTGCATGTACACTTAGGAGTGTTAGAATGCTCAAAACCCAACAAATAATAGATCCTGGTGCTCACTACTGGGACCCTTTGGCAACAATCCTTGGCATAATACCCCTCCTTGCCACATTATCGGCATCCAAAAGAAGATCGAAAAGCACCATCATGAAGCTTTTTGCACTTCCCACAAGTGTCGCTCCGTCTCCTAAACCTGATCCCCTCCTGAGCACCATATTGAAAATAAACCAGAATATATCAGAAAAGATGCATTTCATACCATACTAGTTATCCTAATAAATGAAACGCTCATGGTTGTAACCTCCTTGCTATGCATACGTGATTCTACCTTAAGACCACAACCAGACAAGGAACATGAAATATGTAACACCCCCAAACCGAAACGGCGAAAACGTTCGGGGGTGGAGGACGTCGTGTGTAGTATCACTTGCATCATAGTAATCAAAGTAAACACAACCATTACATTGAAAATATAGGTATGTACATCTATTTGATACATAATTTGTATACAACAAAAGTATAGCAAAATATAAAAGACGTGACTTTATACGCTTCGTCTTCTCAAAAGCCTGCGAGAGTACCTGTCTACTGATTTCCTGAGAATACAAGCGATTTTGAAAAGAGTATCAGTATTAAAGCTGGTGAGTTTATAAGCATGTTTTTGAAATGTAAACCTGTTGAATAATTTGTAAAATGGTTTGTATGCTTCTCAAAGAAAATCCAATATTTTCTAACATATGTGTCCATTACGGTGTTCCATAAAGTATTAGTTTGTATGCCTGATTACCACCAGATGTATTGTATAATGTTGTTTTGAATGAAAACCCTTTTTTATGGAAAACCTGGATATCATCGGTATGTATAGAATATTCTATTTGAAAACCCTAGTTACCACCGGTATGTATAGTAGTTTCATTACTTAAAATAAAACCATGTATTTTATCCCCTAGAATCCTCTAGTATAAAGTGTGGTAGTTCTATTAATTAAAATAAAACTAATGAAGAATGAAATCCCGTAAATAAAGGTTAGTTTATACTATTGTGAGTCGTATAACCATGCTTGATATGACTGATGGCCTCTGCGACGTTCTTTAGGCGTCGGACGGTATGATATTTGTCACCCCAAGCAAGCCTGCCTAACTGCAGCTAGCAGTTTAGGTGTGGGATTGTCAGTCTCGAATTGATCTATTCACAAATCTCACTCTCTCCCTCTAGGAGACCCTGGTTATAATAATGATAGGATTTAGCCCACACCCCGAAGGGTACAACTGAAGTGATGTCTCACAACCTTGTATTAACTAGTTTACGTGTAGTTTGGTATCGTTCTCTTGTACTTGAAATCTTATGTATACTTACAGAGTAATAATAATTATACTTAAATAATTATTTAGTATGGTACTCTTGTATTCAGAATGTAGTAATGTATACCATAAACTATATTTGTCATAGATTGTAAATGTAAAATCCTGAGATGGTAAAACTGTGTATTGAAATCCCAAACTATACCTATTATAGTTTGTATGTGTGTTAAGTACTCGGTTCGTGTATTGTTCTGAAAATTATGAAATTCTAGTTATGAGTTGAAAACTTCCCTTATGCTCAACATATTACAAAAGGGATAAAATATCTAAATACTTTATAAAATGTGGTGATCTTGTGGTTGTATCAATTGCATAAGTTTTAATCCTGTTGAAATTTTGTGTATAAAGTATACAAAAACTATTTGTGTTTGGCTTGTATTCCCCTGAAAACGTTAAAATAGTAAAAGCATAGGGGTATGAACTCATAGTTGGTTGCGTGTATGTGCCGGACAACGAGACTGGAATGAGGACCCTCAAGTTGTACACGAAGTTAACGGAATCCTAATAATAATTAAACACATATTTGTATTTAAATTAGTGAACTCATTAGTTAAAGTGTTAGAAAAACACTTTCTTTTAGTTAAGGAATGTTACTGAGACTTGATCGAAGTGGGAAAAGTGGGTTTACAGTCAAGATTCTGATTGGGGCTGATTGCGGGCGTGAAGGGTTTTCAGTCGTGAACTGTTCTCGGCCATGAACTGATTTCGGCCCTTGAATTGTTTACGGTCTTTGAATGGTTTACGGCATGTTCTTGGTGTTCTTGGTGAAATATGGATATTTGAAGGTTTTACGGCCGTGAACCCAAGATGAAGAGTGCTTGATTTGATAGAATGGTGAATGTTTGATGCTCCAAAACAAGTTCTAGGGTGGATTGGATGATTTTCGGAGGTTAGATGAGAGAAATCTTGAGTTTTCGGTTGATGGTTTTGGAGAGAGAAAGTAGTGTTTTCGGCCAGAAGAGTAGAAATGAGGGTGAATATATATATATATATATATATATATATATATATATATATATATATATATATATATATATAGGCTGGGTTCACGGTCTATGGTAGGATCCACCCAGCCGTGAATGGTTTACGGCCGTAAACACCGAGATGACGAGACTTGGCTGATTTTTGAGGAAAAAGTTGAATTTTCGCATGATTTTAGCCCGACACTTATATAAATTTAATTTATATAATCTAAGTTGTTTTCAACCCTTACGAGGTTAACAAAAATAACAAAATAGATAAAATTCGAAATTTTATTTAACGGGATTTAACTTTCATTGACTGAAAAAGGTTCGTGTTGCCACAAAATAAGGCTAAACCAAACATTCTCAGGCTATAAAATCTTAGTTATATACAACTATGATGCATACAATAAGCAACTACAGTAATGATTTTAATTTCATACAAGAAGTAACCCTAGGCTATCAGGTATCATATATCAGGCAATTCTATTATGCATTTCCTGGGGATCCCTAGCTTATCAGTAGCATGTTGTTCTACCATAAACATATATCAATTACATTGTAGGTAATCTGGGATATACTTTCTTTCTCTGATTGATCATACACATCATATCCTTCCTCAGTTACTTTTGAGAACAATTTGAAAACCATTTGGATTTTTTTTAGTTCCCTAGTTTGAGTCTAGATATACACGAATGCTCATCCATGTCTCTCAAACAAAGGCTCGGATACCAACTTTTAACATCGCAAACATTATAAAAAAAAAAAAGAAAGTTTTCAAAAAAAAGAAAAACAGCCATTATCCATAACTATTTACAAGAAATACATTGTTTAAAAGTAAAGTCATATCATGAAAATAGAAAGATGTGCACGGTCAGGCCTTCGCTTTCCCACGATCCTCTAAAGTACCTGAAACAATAAACTAAAAGTGTAAGTCAAAGCTTAGTGAGTTCACCCAAAGTACAATCACACAACATAACATACATCACATGCAAATATGAGCCTTTAGTCTGACTAGGCCGCCTCGAAGGGCCTACAACCTATATGGACCATACAGGACTTCGTGATGACTGGAATGCCTCGCAGGACTTACATTATATTCGGACCGCCCTGGTTGTCTTGGCCTTCAACCTATAGCAGGACCCCCTCAACCCGACTGTAATATGTCGACATATATAACAAACGAACATAAACATAGAACCAACAAATACAAGTAACCATGTAGATCTACTAATTATTCATATACTAGCACAACATTATCCTCTATCCAGCATATATAATCTAGTAGGCCGATATTGGTGCCTTCGACCCACGAATACAGTGAGGAAAATTCATCTCTTAGTCCGAACAAAAGCAGAATAAATCTATGCTCTGGAAACCGCCTCTACCCGACACCTATTATTCAAAATATTTCCCAACTTAAAAATTAATATCAAATTACCCAAAATACCCTTTGGTCAAGATCGGTAAAACTCAACATACCAGCCGAGTCCACCCAGCTGAGTCAACCCAACCGAGTCGACCTATCCTCGTACGTAGGGCGTTCCCAGCTCAACGCTGGGTGTACTTGATCTTTGACCAAAATACAAGGACTTGACTACGTACGTGCGACGTACCACCTAGTATGCCCAGCGTATGCAGTTGGATGCCTTCTGAACTCATTAAGTGCTTAATACTTTATCCCTTACGTCTAAATTATAGATCGAAGCCCCAAATGTTGTCTTTGACCATAAATTTTCCAACTTTATGGTCTTTCATTGCCATTAAGTGCTTAACATTAAAAACCCCTTCATCTTAAAAACTATTAAGACAACCAAACTCGTGCATGGGGAAGAACTAAGAGCCAAGATAATGTTTTTATACTTCTAGACCTCTCAAAATGTCTAAAAGGACAACCTAAATGGATAGGAGTAACTCATACTCAAAATACCAAATTAATGGGACCAAAAGAATGCAAACTTCTTGGTTAAACTAGATCTAAGTATAGTTTCATCAAGTTTAGACCTTTTTACCTTCAAAGAGTGCCCAAAGGTGATGAGAATCAGGATCTAAAGTGCTCTACATTTTTAGGGTGATTTCCTCTTGTTCATTCCTCTTTTAAGAACACCAAAACACACACACCAAGCTTAAAAATGGCTTCAAAGGGACTAGGTTTTTGTAGAGAGTCGAAATGGGTAGGGGGTTGATGGGATAAAACATTTGGAGGTCATAAGAACGATTAAACAAGGTCCAAACCCTAAAATTTAGGGTTTGGAACTTCACCACGTACGCCCAGTGTACGTGCGCTCGCCCTAAATATTACAAAATTGCCAGTATGGGCCATTTTGCAACTTTTCCAAACACAAGGGCTAAAATGCAATAAATCTTCATACTCAGGGAAAATATTGGAAACACCTCTTCATCTGAATGTTACAAATATGGCTCAATGTTCTTGTGGAAGTATATTAATGATGGCAAACTCATGGTCATATATCCTCCATGTACCCTAGATCGTTAGATGACATACCTTGATTACTAAGATCCATGAACAGCCTACTAGAATCCCTTCAACAACGTTGTATAGAAGTAAGTATTTTGATGTTCAACTTATTTTTCAGTTGAGTGTTTTTAGGATCAAATTCAAGGCTCGACAATAATGACAAGCAGTTTACGAATAACAATATATATATATATATATATATATATATATATATATATATATATATATATATATATATATATTAGGCTCACTATAAACAATAACTGGATATAAAAGAGTATAAGAAATAGTAAGTATATTAACTTAGATGGAAGATATGATATATTAAATGTAATGCGTCTGTGTGTTTTATTATGATTACAAGTAGCCTATTTATAGACAAACAAACTGTGTAAGGTCAAATCACTTTTTGACACATGGGATTACGTGGTATTGAAAAAATAGTGTAAAATATACAAAATAGAGATAAACTTTACCTAATACAAACATGAATTTATATTGAATATGATCATTTCACAACAAACATAATTATTATTGTGAGAAACTTGGACTGCTATCAAAAAGTTCTGATATATTCTCCATTGGATGACTATGGATTACGGAAACTTATCTGCAGGCTCTTCTTGATGACTACTTCTGGGTATTAAAAGTCTCCCCTAAGAGATCGAAACACCCCTCTTATAGGCTATTTGAAAATAACATTTAACAAAACATTTTGAAAAGAAATTCAAACTTAAGTTTGCAGAAAACACTCCTAAAATTTTAAACCTGCTTTTTCTAAACAATGTAAAGTATTGTTGCACAATTACCATTATATTTCATCATAGTAAAAGGCGGTTTAAGAAAAACCTTCTCAAAATATCAGGGTTACTTCTTTTGGTGTTACAAAATCTATATCTCCAATAATAGTAAAAGAGAACATATTACACAACCTTCTCTATTTCAATCAAATTCCATCTCTAGCAATGCACTTTTAAGCTTCAATCTACATACCTGAATACATACCACAAAGTAAATAACTCCATAAATTCATGAGCTACATGGTTTTTAACTTATTAAAGTGATACAAGTTATGCAATACACAATAAAACTTGTTGTTGAACAATTCAACGTTTTATAATACATAAAATTTCTCACAATAAATATTTTTACCTTATTGGCTAACCGGTAACATTAGGTGGTTCTTGCTATATAGAATCACTACAAAATCTCATTGGTTCTCACTATATACGCTCACTAACAAATTTACGTGGTTCTCGTCATGTAGAATCACCACGAAGTACCATTGGTTCTCACCGTGTAGGCTCACCAATAATTCTCTCTCATTACTTAATTTCTTAGGAACATATTATAAATATTTATGCCAAGGACAAACATCCACACAAATATGGAGTACAAGACTAATCATATTCGTAGCATCATCTATTAACTAGCACGAAAAAGGTAATCTAATACCTTCCTTCACCTTACCTTATATACTGCTTATAGCACTTAAATACCATAAATTTTACCAAATATAACAAGGAATTTGTTACAAGGATGTATCACTGTGTCTGATGTCTATGTATTATTAATGAGACTTATCATTATCCATTATTACTTTGTCCCACTACTCAGACTTTTCGTTCTATACTATTGTTATATCCCATTAATAAGACCTACAACTATGTCGTATCTCGATACCAAGTCTTATAATTATGTTCCACTAATGGAAACCTATAATTGTTCTCCTCTCATAGCAACATATAATTGTGTTCCTATCATGGGAACCTATAATTGTGTTCCTTTCTAGGGAACCTATATGTAGTGGTGTTGATTATTATGACGAATGCGGAATATTAAATGATTTAGTGAGTCATACAAAAATCATGAACATGAAGAACACAAGAGTAAATAAACCTCGTTTAAGCTCTCATTAGTTTTTAGAAAGAGTACAATTAGGTTTGAAATAATTCTCTCGCTAAACTAATCTCTCATAAATGTTCCTTACATAAAATGAGTGTCACTCACTTCCTTATAAAGGAAAGAAAACTCATTACACACATACAAAGGAATAAGAACACATGACATACAAGCGTGACTTTGCACCCTAACATACTCCCCCTCAAAGTTAGGATTGGATGTCCAGACTTCAATATCCAATGAGCTCATGCAATCAAGACCAACTCCCCTTCGAAGTAATACCGGTCGTCAAATCCGCAAATGATTACCTGATAAGCTTCGAATACCCACTCTTCATTCTCCCTTTTTTATAATCAAAAAGTGATTATAAAATCCACAAAGGTTGAGAAGCACCCGAGGAATAGTCTTCACAAAACTCCCCTTGATGTGTGCCAAAAATGAAACTACGAAAAACTTGCATGAAAAAACAATCACAAAAAGTCTTGAAATTTTTTCCAATTTTTGTGAAAAATTTCAACTTTTGGGTGAGAGTTGCAAGAATTTCGAAAATACAGGTAAAAACTACCAATATCAAAATTTTGTAGGGACCAGTTACACCAAAAACAGTCTAATATGTGAAACTTTACCCTAATTGCGAAACTGGGCATAAAGTTTCAATTCACATTAACTGCAGGGGCATGAAATGCAAATTTCACCATTTCTCAGAATTTTTATCCCAAATTCGAAGTTGAGTAGTTCCTGCCAACATTTCGAAACATCAGAGACTAAATGCAAAACTTCTTTATTCTTCTGGAATATACCTTATATGCTTATTAGGCCTGGAATATAATCTATATGCTTAGTAGGCCTTAGTTCTCCACTTACATGTTTAGTGGCCCTGGAATATACCTTTCATGTTTATTCACGTAAATTCGATTAAGGGTCTTGTGAGACGTTTCGTTTGACACCAAATGAGTGTACAAACGTAGCCTGTAGTTATAACCAAAGTCTCCCGGAGAGAGAGCGAGAGTTTGTGTATAGATCTATATGGGGGTGACACCCCACACCCGAGTTGTTCGCTACAGTTAGATTAGGCCAATCTAGGGTGACAAACCTTACCTTAAACAAGTCGACGTCTTATAGACGTAATGATTTCCGAAATTGACATTATCAAGTGTCACACCCCAAAACCAAGAATGACGGAAACGTTTTGGGGCGGAAGACGTCATGTATAGTATCACAACACAAAAATATAGTAAACAAGCAAACAACATCATCCATTGCATTAATAATTTATTTTAATACAAGTGTGTTATGTATAGTTTTAGACACCAAAAATATGAATCAAAATAAAAGATGAGTCTTGTAAATGCTCCATCTTCTCAAAAGCTGGAATTGGTACCTGTCTACTGATGACCTGAGAATACACGTTATTTTGAAAGAGTTTATCAACATTAAAGTTGGTGAGTCCATAAGTACTTAGTGTCATGTTTTTTATGAAAATGTTTGTAAGTGTCCAAATGTAAGAGTATGTGAAATGTTTGTAAGTGTTAGTTTGTATTTCCTAGAAAACCCTATTTTTCCTATTAAAAGCAGCCTTCTACCAAGGCATCAAGTGTACTGTATGTGTGTTCATTGTAAAAGTGAGTATTTTTCCCAAAAGTGACCATCATTAGTAAAATATAGTTTTACATTACCTTTCACGTGAGGAGATCACAAGGTAGATGTAATGGGAAAATAATGAAGTACTATAGTGTAATAATGTTATAATTATTATTGTACTAACTACCTTAATCCAATTGTTAATTAATGTGTAATGTGATGTAATTGTAACCATACTTGATCGACCTAGTGAAACACGATGCTCGAAGACATCGAGCTGTTATGACATTAATCACCCGAAGACCTGGAGGTTCCACTGTAGCTAGCAGCAAGGTGTAGGACGGTCAGTCCAGTATAGATATATACACAAATTCACGCTCTCCCTTCAAGAGACTATGGATACAAGACGAGCCATGATAGAAATGGCGTGCCCCGAAGTAGTGGCTCACATTTATTTCATAGTGTGTATATAGTGTATATAATAGTGTAGTATATGTCTTTTCTGATCCTCATCATAATGAGCTCTCTAGTGTAGTATATAGTGTGTATGAATAGTATGTATTAGTGTATGTTCTCTCTGACTTTCATTATAGTGTGTTGAAGGGCCCAAATTAGTGGTTTGGTCTAGGCTTTGAAATGTAATAGTAGTTTGGTTTAGATGGAGTATGTTAGTAGGTGTTATAGCAAGTTTACGGTTTGTAATGAGTTTACGGCCGTAAACTCTTCTCTGTCGTGGTCCCTATAAATAGAGGGTTAGTCAGACATATTTTGGTTGTTGATGTCTTATTGTTCACGGCTTTCTATCGAGTTGTACCAGGCGTTTATAGCTATAAAACGTGTGCAAGCTTGGTTTATTCTCTTTTCGTCTCTATTCTTGTTTTGTGTGATTGCGTTTGCTATTGATCCCTTGTAAGATCCTCTCTAATGACCTTACATGTGTTCATTGTATGTTACATTGTACTAGAAGTAGTAAGTAGTATATCACCAAACTATACCTATTATAGTTTACTAGTAAGATCATTTGTATAGCTGAGTGTATTGAAATAAGACAGGACGCTTTTATGTCTATACATATACACATGATATATAACTAAGGATCAAACGACACTCGTACAAAGAATAGGGGACTCTAAGTCCACAACCAAACAAGGAACAGGAAATAGAGCGTATTATCAGTCCTAAGTCCTTCAAACCTTACTTATATAACCATATATATATATATATATATATATATATATATATATATATATATATATATTGGACATGATTTGACAGTATATAAGTTTAAAGAGTTTTGAAAGTAATGAATTGGAAACTAAAACGAAGTTTTATAAATAGTTTAACATGTAAAGGTGTTCGGAAATCGTTTCAAGCAGTTTTGTTGACAAGACAGTTTAAAGCATTGTACTTCCATTTGTATGTTAGTTATTAATCACATGTGATTGATGTAATAACTACTACAGTTGAACTTGTATTCCCCCCCATAAAATCATTTAAAAACATAATAAAGGTTAATTAAGGGGTATGAACTCACCTGTAGTGAGTGGTTTGGATGAACGGATGGTATAGGATGCTAAGTGTCAAGTGAAGACTTGAACACACACACAGATCCTAATTAACATATAAAATCACATATATGTATTCAATTAGTTATTTAACAACTAATTAACTAAGTTAAGACATCCTAGGACATGAAAACACTTTGATTCAAGTGCTATTGATACCAAAGGGTTGCATCTAAAGGTTGTATGACATGGCATTGGAGTTTATGGCCCAAAGACCACTCCTTAGGGAGTTTACGGCCTAAGGTCATTTCCCCCATTATTTTATGGTCGTAAACTCATGGTACTAAGTGCCATTTGGTGATTTAAGGTCTTATAAGTCAAGAGTAAGAATTCTATGATCAAGTTCAAGCTTTAGGGGCACAAGATCACCACTTTGTAGAGTTTACGACCTAAGGACCATTTCCTTATGTGTTTACGGCTGTAAACTCTTATGGGGACATGGTTTCTTTGTTGTTTAAGGTCCTAAACACTTCAAAGAAGGATCACGACTAGTATCCAAGGCTTAGGAAGGGACTAGGGTTCATTTAACCCCACTTAGAAGGGTTTACGGCCCAAGAACATCCCTTGGTCGTAAACTCCTTTGATCTTATGTTTCTTGGTGTTTTCCAAGTGTAAACAAGTTCATATTAAGCACACAAGAAGATAGGGCAAGTGTACTTACAAGATAGAAACTTGATTGGGGGTTTAAGGTCCAAGAACATTAGTGTGTGTTCTTGGTGTTTTTAAGAACACTTGAAGATCTAAGTGAAAATCAATAATGAATGGATAAAATGATGTATAAACACTAGATGTTAGGTTATAGCAACAAATCAAGTCAAGAAACACTTACGTTTTTGGAAGATCGGGTGAAGAACGGGATTGCAACTTGAGAGAGAATGGGGAGTGTTCTTGAGAGTGGAAGTTGAGAATGAAAGAAATGGGGAGTAAACTCATGCCTAAGGCATGAGTTCACGGCCACATAAGAGTTTACGGCCCAAACTCCAAAACTATGGCCGCAAAATCTTTATTAGGGTGCTAAGTGTGGGTTTGCTACTCCAAGACCCGGTAAAATACTTCCTTTCATTCGTTCGTTTGAAGAATAAATACTAAAATACCCAAAACGAACTTTGAACTACCTAATAATTATCAGAAATGTATTTGACTTTTAATTGAAGTGCTTGACCATAGAGTTTGTACAAATGAAAATTTCGGGTTGTCACATCAAGTATGGTTATAACGGCTCACTTAGAGGAATTATAACCATTATAAAATTTACGGGAAACATTCTTTTGTGGAAACATGGTAACCTACACGTACTGGTACTCAACCTCGGGTGTTGAGATTCCAATTCATAAATAGACACCATCGGGTTGTCTGGGGTCATTCTCTTTATATTCTCATAAACATTAACACACATGCATTAATACAAGATTGGACACAAACATTTCAAACCATTTTTTTAGAAAATATCGGATTTTTTGGTGTTTACAAAGTAATACAAAACATTTTTTTTCCTAAACATGCTTATGAACTCACCAACATTATACATGTTGTCCTTTTTTAAATTAACTTGTATTCTCAGGAAATCATTGAGCAGGTCAGTTAGCAAGAATACCTAGATATTTTGTTATGTTTTGTTTTCATCATATTTTGGATATTTTTGCATGTAATATTGAAATACAATCTTTGATGTAAACCAATGACAATTGTAATATTAGATGTGTGGTGATGATGATGTTATGTTTCAATTATATACACTGCGATGATACTACAAGATTGAAGTCACTCAATCCCCCAGGCGTTTCCGCAGTCCGGTTCGGGGGTGTGTTATAGATTGGTATCAGAGCATTGTTTATAGTGAACTGACATATCTAATCGTACAAGATATGCAACTATAAATACAATGAGACTAAAACACTTTGAATAAAATAATTAACAAACATACCTAGGTGTGTATTAACAGTATAACTGTAAAAGCTTCTGGAGGAAACTGAACACCGTGGTTAAACCCGGACAGTTATGTAGTCGTATTGGGGTTAAATAGAGCCTGATCAACTATATTTATTCAAAATACGGACAACATGTGGTGGCGAGTGATCATGGTGGGCAATGAATACAGAAACTTACCAATATGTATCCAAAAAGCTTTTAAGGAACTCAAACATAAACAATTAAAGATATTATAGGAGTAATTGAGATGCTATGTATATACACTTCCCTCACAAACTGCTCACCCCTCAGTTTCTCGCACAGTCGTCATGGAAGAATTCCAACAAGGTATCCTTTACTATCAGGCCCTGGTGGCCAATGGGTTGATTGAAGGAGAACTTGTTATGGGTTAGGAGGTAGATCCATGTGTAGGACCTGAGGAATATTTGGAGAGTGACTATGAGTTTGGGGAACCTGATGAGGATATGGAGGAAGTAGGGGACACTAATGAAGTCCCCAGCAAGCCTCCCACTTCAGAGGTGATGCAGGACTACCCCACAGCACCGAGGGATCCCATCGATCGGAATTGTTCCTTAGAGGAGGAGGTTGCCACCCTTCGACAAAAAATTTTAGCAATAGAAGCCTGAGCCGTGCAAGCAGAGCATGAGAGGGATGAGGTCACCAGGAAGATAAGCGAGATGGTTGACGTCGTACCATGACATTTTGGCATGTGATTTTTCCACCAGACCCTTCCCTTCGCGACTAGGATTGATTTCATCTACTATTGCCACTGTTAGGATTTCCTTTTATGTACAACTTTATGTACTAACGACTTCATGAGTAAGTGATTACACTACTCATGGAGTCGTCACTCTGTCGGATTTTATTCCTTTCACGTATTGTATGCCTTATAAAGGCAAATTTTCATGTACCAAAAAGATTATTATTAATGAAAGCAGTAATATATATTATCATGATGTTGTTATCTGCTATGTGTTCTATTACTTTTATTTCATGTTAATTATATGCATTCATTTACACGTACAATCGAATCACCGAAACTGTTCTATAATTAAGGAATCGTAAAACTAGAATGCACTATATACTCAACATCTTTCTGTTCCATGACAGAAGATGCCTCAGAGACCGAATCGCGGAAACAACATTACACCAACACCACCGAAGATAAACTCAGTTGTGTTCCAAGCGGCAGTGTTAGTTGCAGTCACCGAGCATTGGCACCGATTCACAATGGAAATAACCGTGGAGGTAACGGGCTAGAAGCCGGAAGTTCAAACCAAGGGATGAACCAAGGACCCACCTACAAGGATTTCACGAATGCCAAGCCTCGAACCCTCAACGGGACAGGAGGTGTGATAACTCTAAATAGGTGGATAGAGAAAGTTGAATCAGTATTCGAGATCTGTGGATGCCTTGAAGAGTGCAAGGTGAAGTTTGCATCTTACATATTCGTCGATCAAGCGCTTTCTTAGTGAAATGGTCACGTGGAGGCCATGACACTCCCAGTGGCGAACGTTATGCCATGGGAGGAGCTGAAAGAAATGTTAATGGCAGAATATTATCCTAGAGGGGAGATCCAGAAGATGGAGCATGAACTGTGGAATCTCACAGTTCAGAACTCTGACATGGATGCTTACATCTCGAGGTTTAGTGAGTTGTAACTCTTGTGTCCAGGCATGATCACGTCTGAAGGAAAGAAGATTGAAAGATTCATTTGGGGATTGGCCTCTCCAATTCAAGGAAATGTAATACCAGCTAACCCACAGACATATAACAATGCTAAAATATTAGCCAAGAAGCTCTATGACCATGACAACAAGAAGGGTGCCAAAGCAGGAGAAACTGAAGGCAAGAAAGAGGGAAAAAATAACAAGAACAACAAGGACAACATACTAAAAGGGCGACAAAACCACGAGTCATCGAAAAAGAAACAAACTGCAGAAGTCCACGTGGCTACTACTCAGGTTGCCTCAACACCACATGCTCCAGGCTCGACTACACCAACTATTACTAAACAATACTCGGGAACCCTGCCCAAGTGTAACAAATGTAGCTACCACCACTATGGAGAATGCAGAGATATGCAGTGTACAAGTTGCAACCGTAAGGGCCATACCGCTCGATACTACAGATCTCAACCCCAACCGAACAACTAGCCAAACCACAACAACAACAACAACAACAACAACAACCACAACCACAACCACAACAACAACAACAACAACAACAACAACAACAACAACAACAACAACAACAACAACAACAACAAAAACAACAACAAAAACAACAACAAAAACAACAACAACCGCAACAACAATAACAACAATAATAACGCTGGGGCTAGTCACACTTGTTAAGGATGTGGAGGAACCGTTCATTTCAGACGCAATTGCCCCAAAGCCAACAACCAAGGGGCAGGAGGATCAGGAAGGGTCCTGACGTTGGGTCAAGGTGAAGCAGTTCAAGACCCGGCAGTTGTTACTGGTATGTTCCCACTTAACAACACTTACACATGCATTTTATTCGATAGTGGAGCCATGCGGAGCTTCGTTAGTAACAAATTCAAACACTTACTAAAACAACAACCCCAAAAGCTAAACGAAGCCTTCACGGTGGAGATTGATAATGGGAAAACCGAACCAACCAAAGATGTTTACGTAGGGTGCCCATTAACACTAAACAACCATTCATTTCAAATAGATTTGATGCCAGTAAATATTAGGAGTTTTGATGTGATAATCGACATGGATTGGTTAAGCCCCCACCGTGCTGATATTATGTGTCACGAGAAGGTCGTTCGCCTTCACCTCCCCAATCACAAAAACCTAATAATCTATGATGATAAGTCTGGCGCCAATCTTTGTCTCATCTCGTGCATCAAGGCACAGAAGTGCCTTCACAAGAAGAGGTATGCTTTCCTCACTCATGTTGTGGACAAGGCCAAAGAAGTAAACATTAAAGACATCCCAGTGACATGCGACTTTCCGGATGTATTTCCTGAAGACCTTCTAGGAATACCCCCATAAAGATAGGTTGGATTTTGAATCGACCTCATACCAGGAGCCACATCAATTGCCAAATCACCCTACATGTTAGCTCCCGACAAAATGTAGGAGTTATCCAGTCATTTAAGCGAATTGTTGAGCAAAGGATTCATCAAACCAAACTTTTCACCCTGGGGAGCTCCAGTCTTGTTTGTCAAGAAGAAGGACGGATCCTTCAGAATGTGCATCGATTATAGGGAATTGAATAAGCTCACTGTCAAAAACTAATACCCATTCCCTCGGTTTAACGATCTATTTGACCAACTTCAAGGAGCTAGTTACTTCTCCAAAATAGATCTAAGATTCGGTTATCATCAGCTCCGAGTCCGAGAAGAGGACATTCCAAAAACTGCTTTCCGAACTCGATACAATCATTACAAATTTGTTGTGATGCCCTTCGGTCTGACAAATGCCCCCGTAACATTTATGGACCTCATGAATCGAGTATGCCACCCATTCCTCGATAATTTCGTAATTGTCTTCATCGATGATATTCTCATATACTCCCGAAGCAAGGAGGAGCACAATCAACATCTCCGTCAAATCTTGGAAGCTCTAAGAGCTGAAAGGTTATATGTGAAACTCTCCAAATGCGAGTACTAGATTCGCAGTGTAAACTTCTTGGGTCATGTAGTAAATGAGGAAGGGATTCACATAGATCCTTCCAAGATGAATACCATTGAAGGTTGGGCGATTCCGAAAACACCAACAGAAATCCGAAAAATTTTGGGTCTCGCAGGCTACTATCGAAGGTTTATTCAGAACTTCTCAAAGATAGCCAAGCCCCTCACCACCCTGACACAAAAAGGGGTATCTTTCAACTGGACAGATAAGCAAGAGGCTGCCTTCCAAACCTTGAAGCGGGCCCTCTGTAGTGCACCATTTGTATCCTTACCAGAGGGAACCAAAGACTTCGTAGTCTATTGCGATGCTTCGTACCAAGGGTTAGGATGTGTCCTCATGCAACATGGAAAGTAGATAGTTTATGCGTCTAGACAATTGCAGAAACATGAAGTAAATTACACCACCAATGATCTCGAGCTAGGAGTTGTGGTCTTCGCCCTAAAGATTTGGAGGCACTACCTCTACGGTACAAAGTGCACCATCTTCACGGATCACAAAAGCCTCCGGCACATTCTAAACCAAAATGAGTTGAACATGAGGTAGAAAAGGTGGTTTGATGTGCTAAATGATTACAAATGCGAGATCAAGTACCACCCAGGCAAGGCTAACGTGGTAGTCGATGCCCTGAGCAGGAAAGAATACTCAGGTCGCCGGGTGAATACATTATTGATAAGCATCCACTCCCACCTAACCTCATAGATCAAGGGAGCCTAATAAGAGGCATTGAAACTGGAGAACTCCGCAACTAAAACGTTGCATGGGATGGATGAAAACCTTGAAGCCAAAAAGGATAGAGCTTACTACGTCATGAATAGAATCTAGGTCCTTAAATTTCGGAGATTCAGAGAGATAGTCATGAACGAGGCTCATAAAACGTGATATTCCATCCATCCAGGTTCGGATAAAATGTACCTGGACATCAAAAAACAATATTGGTGGCCAAATATGAAGGCAGAGATCGCCACTTACGTGGGCAAGTGTCTCACTTGCGCCAAAGTGAAAGTGAAGTATCAGAAGCCCTCGAGATTATTATAACAGTCGGTGATACCCGAGTGGATATGCAAAAGGATTACCATGGACTTCATAACCAAATTACCTAAGATAGCAGACGGATTAGATGCTATCTGGGTGATTGTTAATAGGCTAACCAAATCCGCCCATTTCTTGCCAATAAAAGAATCGTACAAGATGGAATGATTAACACGAATCTATATAAAAGAGATCGTGAGTCTTCATGGGGCTCCAGTATCTATTATTTCGGATTGGGATAGTAGATTTACTTCATGGTTTTAGTAGTCACTCCAGAAGGCAATGGGAACACAACTAGACATGAGCACTGCCTACCACCCTCAAACCGAAAGCCAGAGCTAACGAACCATTCAAACACTTGAAGACATGCTCCGAGGCTGTGTGATTGATTTTGGCAAATCTTGGGATACCCACTTGCCTTTAATTGAGTTCTCGTACAACAAAAACTATCACACGAGCATAAGGGTTGCTCCTTTTGGGGCTTTGTATGGTCGCAAATGTAGATCGCCTCTCTGCTGGGCTGAGGTGGGTGACACCCAGCCAACAAAAGGGTAATCACCAAGCAACACTCTTATAGGACCAGAGATCATTTGAGAAACAACAGAAAAGATAATCCAAATCAAGGCTCGACTCCAAGCATCGCGAGACCAACAAAAGAGTTATGATGACAAATGACGAAAGCCCTGGAATTCCAAGTCGGAGATTAGGTGCTATTAAAGGTCGCTCCCTGGAAAGGGATGATTCATTTTGGGAAATGGGGAAAACTAAATCCGAGATACATTGGACCGTTCGAGATTCTTGCCCGAATTGGTCAGGTGGCATATAAGCTACAGCTACCTGCGGAGCTCAACAACGTACACCCCATGTTCCACGTCTCGAACCTGAAAAAGTGCTTATCAGATCAAACCCTTATCATTCCTTTGGAAGAGATTGAAATAAACGAGCATCTCCTATTTTTCGAGGACCTAGTTGAGATAATGGATAGGGAAGTGAAGCGTACGAAACAAAGTCGCATTCCGATTGTGAAGGTTCGATGAAACGCTAAGCGTGGACCGGAATTCACATGGGAACGCGAAGACCATGAAGTAGAAGTACCCTTACTTATTCTCTCGTTCATAGTTCTATTTTTCAAAAGAATTTCGGGACGAAATTCCCTCTAATGGGGGGATGATGTCATAACTAGCATTTTACCTAGGAAATTTTGTCTTCATGTAAAGATCAACTCTTGTATAACTTGTAATCTAAGTTTCTGTCATGTACTACGCTCATTCAAAATCAACCATTTGAATCAAAACTCTTGAGTGAAGCTCAAAACCTAATACAATGCATCTCATATAGTTAACTATGGGTTTGAAACCTTAATATCCCAGTTCAAACTCAGAATGGACCAGAATCCTCTTGTTGGGCCTAATGGGCCAGTAAACTCTCGATTTGGTTATTTTGGATTAAGGAACCCTATTTGGGCCTTAAATAGACCCATATTTATTCAATAATAACATTTTGGTCCATAAGACTTCTTATGGGCCTTATTGGGCCTAAAATGTCTCACTTTGTCATCATGGGCCTCAATGGGCCGTAAAGGGTTTCTTGAACCCTAATGGGCCGTAAACCCCTTTTTCCCTATCAATATTGGGTCGTAAACCCTAATATGGTCACAATGGGTCGAAAACTTTCAATTTGGGCCTCATGATTTCGAAAATAAGCAAACAAGGCCCAAACCCTTTCCCTTCTCTTTTCCTTCCCCCTTATTCTCGGTTTGATATAAAAAAAAGTCCATGGTTATAACCACTTGACACCTCATGTTTTTCTAGTGGATTCCCATGCATTACACAACAAATATTTAGGCATTCTCATAATCCCATGTAACCATCCTGTCATAAAATTTCTCTTCTCTCCCTCTTATTTGTCTCTTGGCCAAGGTCATCCTACCACCACCTTCATTTTCATTTCTAGTTACTACATTCCTCCAAGAATTCCAAGCAAAAATCCATCCATTTCTTCCAGATTTCGTGACTTTGAGAGTATACAACAAGATCTCTCCAAGCTCATACTTAGGTAATATCATGTAAACTTAAAGTGATTTAATTCATTTTATGGTAGATCCATCCTCATGAACATATGTTTTCATGATCATGCTCTCAAAACTTCCTAGAATTCGAAGATCGCTTCAAAGAAGTGAGCAAGGCCAAAAACTCTTCCAAATCTCCTTCCAAAACCAAAATCTCCAAAGCAAAGTGAATTCATACTCCCTATTTTCGGTTTTTACAATGTTTTGGAGGAGAATACAAGTTGTTTTGTGTAGATCTATGTGTGTATGCATGATTTTGTGTGTTTTTCATGATATATGTGTGATTATGTGTTATAAACTCCATGAACTTGAAAGTATGTTAAAATATGATGATATTTGTAGAACAAAACATTTATTGCAAACTTATTATGTAAAGAAAAGTTTTAAAATACTTCAAAGTTGCTTAAAACTAAGAAAATTACATAAAAGGGCCAAAATGACCAAAAAGGATTATTTTTTATAAATATGAATCCTTATGGAATTTGTGATTTTAAAAGGGTTAAGAGTGTAAATTTTCACAAATGGGCCTCATTTTTAGGCTTTCACAGTTTTTGGGTCAAAATTGAAAATTTTTGGACTTTTGTTGCTTAAGTGTCATTTTAAACAAAGTTGTGCCAAAAATAAAAAAATTTCAATAAGAAGAATTCAAAATGTAAATTTATTAGATCTTGGACCAAAAAGATAAATTTGTTTATAAATGGGCCGATAATGCACATTTTCATAAAATTAAGCCAAAAATGATATTTTTGACAAAAGTGAGTTAAAAATGTTATTTTTACTTACAACTATGCCTTAAATGCAAACCTTGGCCTTAAAGGACCTAAAATGTCATTTTTACCAAAAATGTGTCATAATTGTAAATTTTCGGTTTGTAGGACCAAAAATGTCCTTTTACAAAAAGAGGGGCTTTTATGCATTTTGGTAAATAATGAAGCTTGAACAACCAACGTAACAAACCATGTATCAATTACGTCATTTATACTTTTATTGGGCCTAGAATATAATTTACATGCTTAGTAGACCTTAGTTGTCCATTTACATGTTTATTGGGCCTGGAACATACCTTATATGCTTATTGGGTCTGGAATATAATTTGCATGCTTAGTGGGCCTTAGTTGTCCACTTACATGTTTATTGGTCCTGGAATATACCTTATATGCTTATTGGGCCTGGAATATAATCTACATGCTTAGTGGGCCTTAGTTGTCCACTTACATGTTTAATGGGCCTGGAATATACCTTTCATGTTTATTCGCATAAATTCGATTAAAGATCTAGTTAGACGTTTCGTTTGGCACCAAATGAGTGTATAAACGTAGCATGTAGTTATAACCAGAGTCTCCTGGAGAGAGAACGAGAGTTTGTGTATAGATCTATAAGGGGGTGACACCCCACACCTGAGTTGTTCGTTACAGTTAGACTAGGCCAGTCTAGGGTGACAAACCTTACCTTAAACAAGTCGGCGTCTTATAGACGTCATGACAGGCAAAATTTTCATGACAGACGAAGTTGTCTGGGGTCATTCTCTTTATATTCTCATAAACATTAACACACATGGATTAATCCAAGATCGGACACAAACATTTCAAACCGTTTTTCAGAAAATATCAGATTTTTTGGTGTTTACAAAGTAATACAAAACATTTTTTTTTCCTAAACATGCTTATGAACTCACCAACATTATATATGTTGACCTTTTTAAATTAACTTGTATTCTCAGGAAATCGTTGAGCAGGTTGGTCAGCAAGAATACCTGGATATTTTGTTATGTTTTGTTTTCATCATACTTTGGACATTTTGGTATGTAATATTGAAATACAATCTTTGATGCAAACCAATGACTGTTGTAATATGACATGTGTGATGATGATGATGGTGTTATGTTTCAATTATATACACTATGATGATACTACAAGATTGAAGTCACTCAAGCCCCTGGATGTTTCCGCCGTCTGGTTCAGGGGTGTGACATTGGCTAACCCTAGTCAACTCTTAACTTAAGGTAATCCCATTTTACTTCAATATGTCAATTTACAAGATACACTTGATAATTGTTCTTTCCAATAGATTAGAATACAATGTTTGGAGTAACCTAAGAAGAGCTTTATCAAAGGCATGATCTTTCTTTTCGTTTATGAGAACTATTCCCAAACTATAAATTTGACAAGACTGATCATCCTCATAGGTAATCCTTTCAAAGGTTTTATAGCAGTAGATTTTAGTGGATAAGGTTATAGACATCATTCAATATCAATTTCCATTATAGTTTGTTTCATTAATCCTTAGAAATTAATCACCATAAATAAAATTATTTTAGAAGGATAGGATCCATATTTGGCAGCATGATGTGTAGAGGGATTTCATAAACACACCATAAAGTTATTTAGGTAGGCAAATCCCTTTGCCAATTTTGATC
Source organism: Lactuca serriola (assembly GCF_051521515.1). Lineage (NCBI taxonomy): Eukaryota > Viridiplantae > Streptophyta > Magnoliopsida > Asterales > Asteraceae > Lactuca > Lactuca serriola. Next base: position 122,547,241 of record NC_136412.1, read on the forward strand.
ACCAAAAAATTACTAGATATTTGAGATTCATTGACTATCAATGACATGTTAATCTCAGATTATGTTCATCTCAGATTCAATGACAGGGTCACTGCGGATCACTGAATAGATGGTGAATCGACCATACAAAATCACATGGTCCCCGGCTCAAGTTACACTTGAGATTCATGAGTTCCACATCATTCTCTACCTATACTCTCAAAATGATGTGTCGGTTAACCACACGAGCTCCATCAACAAGTTATAAAGAGAATGTGCAACCTTTATGGATAACATAAGATTCACATTAAATAGATTGAGAATTAACCATGAAAAATCGCATGGTCCTCGGCTTAAGTTATGCTTGAGATTCGAGAGTTCCATATCATTCTCAACTATACTCTAGAGTGATGTGCCAGTTAACCACACGAGCTCCACAAACATAATATAAAGAGAATTTGCAATTTTCATGTATAATATGAGAATCGCATTCTATTAATAAAACGAGATTTTGTTTGATACTTGTATTTAGAAAACTTTTAGATTTACCATTATCACAATCAAACCCTTTCGGTAATTCCGTTCTCAAAATGAAATTGGGCGGTGAGGGTGGTAAGCAAGAAGCATATTAGAAACTGACCTCATTAGGAATCATAAAGACCTCCTTAAACCCCTATGATATTTCCAAATTTATACACATTTCTAGGCAATATTTAAGTACATTTTACATATATTTTGGTTATTTGAATAGAATAATGGTATTTATAAGGATAAATTGTTATTTGCAGCCAAAATAGAAGCATTTTCGAAGATACGGACTGAAACTGAAAATACTTGGAACTTTGGAGGCTTGAAGGGAAGAAGGATGAAAAAATCAACAAAAAACGTACTCACGACGTGAGTAATTTGATGCTCACGATGTGAGTGGGGTGTTCCAAAAGATATGCATCCGGGTGAAAGAATCCTTGTTGAATATGGAAAACTCGCATTCACGACGTGAATCCTTATGGTTCACGACGTGAACTTGGAAAAATCAGATAGTATAAATTATCTTGCTCATTATGACTTAGGAGACTTTTGGCTAGAGAAAAGGGTTTCAGAAGACGAATTTCAGCAGAAGAAAAGTCTTCGAAGAAGGATTTCAACACCAAAAGACTAGAGGTTCATAATTACTTTAATTGTTGATACTTGAACATGTCTTATACTTTGAATTGAGCTTGTTTATTTGCTAGTATGTCCAGCTCAATCTAGCTTCTTCTATTAGCTAGATGAAGCTGGAACTCATGGTTTTAATGCATTAGATTTGACTTTACTTGTTGGTAATATGCTTGTGCTGATTGATTTTACCTAGCATGTTTAATTTAATATTTGATTGCTTTAAATTATTGTTCTGTGTAGTTAGTGAATACAAATATGCATGAATTTGAATACCTAATAATTCAGTGAACACTAGTTTATTAGAGCTAAGATCAAACCAATCTTAGATAAGTAATTGAATCATTGAATTAAGTTGTGCTAGAGAACTCATATTATGACTGTAATTGTGTTTTGATTAATCAATCTTACATGGCTCCAATCTTATTCAACAATTGATTATGTGTTAACTATTGTGTGACCATACATACACTAACATGAATTAATAAAAGTTAGTAGATTTAGAACTAAATTGCTAATACTATCTTAGTTGGTACCAACAGTAATTGTCATAGCTAAATTATAAACCATTGAGGGAAAGTGGATTCGAACTAACAAAAGTATTTTTAGTAATTGATTGAATTTGAGTAAAGTTTGTTTGATCTTGTAAAATCAGATAAAACCCTTTTAAGCTGTTAATTATTAGATTAATTTAGTAGTAAGTAGATTAATTAGTTAACACCGTTCCCTTTGATCGACACCCGACTTACCCAACTATTCTATAATTCGACTAGGTACACTGCCTAGGTTCATTTTAGTTAGTCAAGTTAGTTAGGTTATAAATTATAAAATTAGTAGGTACTTTTGTGCACATCAAGTTTTTGGCGCCGTTGTCGGGGATGACTTAGTTAATTGCTGATTTATTTGCTTTAGATTAACTAAGCCGTTATCGGGGACGACTTAGTTAATTATTGATTTTTTTCTGGCATTACAGAACTCACGACGTGAGCATTACAGGGTCACCACGTGAATCCTGTGAGTCCTTGTTTTCTTAGTTTAGTTTGTCTTTCTTAGTTCAGTTTTACGTTTTTATTTTTTATTTTGTAGGAGTTCATGACCAGGGCCTCTAACACACCTTTGGTGCCACCTCTTGAAGATCCAGAGTCTGCCCTTTACAAAAAGAACAATAAGAATGTGAAAGAAGATCAAACACCAAAGAAGATTCCCTTACAAGAACTCAAGTCGGTGTTCTCAAAGAAGTCGGGAAAGAAAGCGGAAGGATCGAGTTCATCTTCGAAGGACAAGAACAAGGTTGAAGACTTATATCAAATACCTAACCCGAACGAATCCGAAGCCGAGTTTGGACTTTATACAAGTGAACCCGAGAACGAGCCAAGAAACGAGATGGCGAATATTGAAGAAATGTCCATGGGAGCTTATAGAAAGAGAATTAGAGATGGTGTTGGTCCGGGTTTACTACAACCTGCCATTCCTGCCACTGCCACATTTGAGCTGAAAGGACATATGCTTTCTGCACTGAAGAATATCCCATTCTATGGAAAAGATCATGAAGATGTGTTTAAGCACTTAGATGAAGTCAATGACATTGTTGATTATTTCAATGTCCTGAATGTGAATAGAGATACCATGTTGCTAAGGATGCTACCGGCCACTTTCAAGAGAGCAGCAAAAGATTGGTTAAAAGCACTACCAACGGGTACAATCACTACTTGGGCTCAAATGCATGAGCAGTTTCTAAACCAATTCTGTTCACCATCCAAGATAGCTAAACTCAAGAAGGAAATAGCCAATTTTGAGCAAAACCCGGGGGAGTCACTTTATGAGGCCTGGGAGCGATACAAGGGGTTGTTAAGGAATTGTCCTCAACATGACCTTAACATTCTACAAGAAGTGTCCATATTCTATGACGGGGTCAATGTAATGACTGGGCAACTCCTTGATTCTCAAGGACCACTTACAAAGAAAAATACAGGTGAAGTCAAGGAATTAGTTGAAGAATTTGCAAAGCATTCTCGTGAATACCACAATCCAAGGAATGAAGGAGTAAAGGGAGTTGGGAGTGCACATTCTGAAGAGATGGCTGCTATGATGGTAACACTAAATAATATGGACCGAAGGCTAACCCAAATGGAGCAATCAAATCATGTAATTAGAGTTGGTTGTGAAAGATGCAGTGGTCTACATTTGACTAAAGATTGAAACTTGGATGAATATGGGAACAAGAAGGCTCAAGTTTGCTACTCAAGTGGGGACAAGTATGATGAAGACTAGAGGAAACCAAAGAAGGAGTGACTGCCATATGATGAGTACAAGAGGCAAAAAGAAGAAAAATTTAAGCAGACAGGCCGAGGCATCTACCGAAAAGAGCAACCACCAGCCGAGAAGAAAGTAGACTTGGAAAACATGTTGACCTGATTTATGGAAGCATCCTAGAGAAGACATAATGATACCGATGCAGTGCTAAATGAACACATGAATATGATGAAAGAACAACACAAAATGATGATTGACTAGCAAGCTTCATTAAGAAATCATCAAGCATCGATTCATAGTTTAGAAGTCCAAGTTGGTCAACTCACTACTTTGGTGAATAACAAATTATCTTCACAACTTCCCGAAAAGAAAGCTCAACCTCATGTTATGGCTATTGATATTGAAGAAGAGGCAATCTCTGAGTTTTTTGAGGCACTAGAAGTGGACCCAAAGCAGCCCAATCCAAAGCCAAAGAAGCCGAAGCTCAAAAATGAAGACATTGTTGAAACACCAGACTCACGTCGTGAGCCCTCTAAGCTCATGTCGTGGGCCGGGTCTGAACAGAAAAAGTCAGAATCCGTTCCAGCTTATAAACTGCCTTTGCCATTCCTGTCTCGAGCACATCTTAGTCCACTGGAAAGGGAACATCTGGAGTTTATTCAACAAATAAAGGGTATTCCTATTAATACTCCTTTTATTGATTCACTTTCAAAAATTCCAGAATACGTGAGCTTCTTCAAGATCTAATAGACACTTGACACGAATTGAAGAAGAATTATAAAGTGATTCTTAGTGAGCAAAGCTCAAAAGTTGTATTGGGGGTGTTACCTAAGAAGATGGGAGATCCCGGACGCCTCACTCTTCCATGTAAGTTTGGTAACAGTTTGAAGAGTTATGCTTTAGTCGTTTTGGGGCTAGCATAAATTTGATGTCTTTTTCGTTCTACCAAAAGTTAAATATCCAGAAGATAAAGGCAACAAAAATGACCATCCACATGGCTAATCCTTCGGTGACTCACCCGAGGGGAATAGTTGAAGACATCCTTGTCAAAATTGGGAAATTTTTTTTCCCATTTGACTTTGTCATTTTGGATATGAAGGAGGATGCAAATATCCCAATCATTCTTGGTCACCCTTTGCTAAATAGTGTTGGTGCTTTAGTTGATGTTCGTGAATCTAAGCTTACATTGAGGGTTGGTGCTGATAAGGAAGATTTTGGAATACAAGATGGATTTCAAGGATATGATGTTAAAGGTGAAGTGTTCAATAGTAATGAAGATAATGAATTTGAAGAATTAGAAAAATTCATGGAGGAAGAAATCAAGACAATTAATCAAGTTAAACGCACTAAACCAAGAGCATTTGTTCCATTTTTCGTTGAAGTCATTGCCTACACAAAACCAACATCTTTGATAAGTGAGAAAAGTGATGAAATGTCGAGTGATGAAGAAGAAGTTACATCAAAGGTGACTAGTCTAGTGGTGAAAGAAGAGAATGTACTTATTGAGCTAATGAAGAATGAAGAAAAATTGGAAACAAAAGGGACCAAAAGGAAGCATGAAATAGACGAGGTGAAGGCTAAAAAGGAAAACTCAAAGAAGGCGTACATTAGATGAGTCCAAGCATACAAGAGGCGATGGAAGGAGCAGAAAATCCAGCTGGTGGTGGACTCATCTGAAGATTCAACGTAGGAGGCACGGAGTCTAGCTCAAGACTCCTAAAAAAGAAGCACTTCTCGGGAGGCAACCCGAGTTTGGTTTGCATTTTCTTTTTCTTTTTAGTTTTTGTATTTTTAGTTTTAGGGAAATCGATTATATCATCCAAATCACTTTTCACATAATAAAACACTGAGTGTGGGGTCCCTAAAAATTAAGTGGTAATAATTAAAAATATCTAGTTAATAGACAAATTTGTAGTTTATAATAAATTTCATTATCATACAGTATTGACGACGTGAATCATAATGATTCACGACGTAAGTCCAGGTTGGAACGGACAAAATATTCCTTAGCACAATTTCAGTCCAGCCCACTCCATATTACAATCTTATATCATTAGATGGCCCAAAATTTTCAGTTTATTTCATATTGGATGGCCCAATTGTACAACCCAAATGGACTCACGACGTGAATTCTTACAATTCACGACGTGAATTATGAATTCACACTGGACCACAAATAAGAACAGATTCCTTTGACTTAGCCACATTGTTTATTCCCCCACGAAGTGAGGCTGTCTTTTGGTCCCCCCATCTTACCAATTTCGGCCAATTTCCAACTTCTACTCCCTTTTTGCTTACGTAATCAGCAATCTAAGGTAATGATTTCTTGTGTTTCATAGCTAATTTCACTTTACTAGTTGAATGATGGGGCTATGGTTTGGTAATTAGTAATTTGTTCATATGTGCCCTAAAATTCGTGATATAGCATTTGCATGTTGATAGATTGTGGTTAGCGTTAACATAGGAATAAACCCCAACAAAGTTTTTGGTCCGATTCGAGTTCTACCTTGACCGATCGTGACCAGCTGTGACGAACTCACGACGTGAATCCAGACGGGTTCACGACGTGAATCCTGAACATGACTATTATAGTTTTCTATTTTCTTATGATTCTTGGATTTCTTTTGTTTTGTGGTTGTTTTTTGTTTAGTTTTACAGGAATGGATCCAAGACGCGTGGTTCCAACCGGGGTTGCTAGTTTACACCCATTTTACAATTTCCCAACAACAATGTCCCAAGAAGTTTTGACCTGTTGGAACAACCGTTTGGGGTGGCTTTAGAACCGTGAGATTTCTGTTTCCCCTACAATTAATTGGGCAAGGTTAAGGGAGGTTGGGCTTGTTGATCAAATGTCCTAGTATCTCACGAAAATATTTTTGGGAGATGGTTTTTCGTTTACTTGTTCGGGGTGGCTTAATATTTTCTGCATTCAAGAGAGGGTTTATAAGGAATTATGTGTGGAGTTCTTCTCGACAATGACATTCCACAAGAATGTCCAAGACCCTCATTATCAGCGAGCTTTGGTATTCCGTCTCGGGGAAGAGTACCATGAATGCAGCCTTGTGGAGTTTTCTTGGAGGGTGGGGATATATAATCCCCACGAGACAATGACTCCTGAGTTTGGCATGTTCTTAAGGGAGGCGGTCAGAAGTTATGCAGATGGTGTTACGGGGTTTAATTTCTGGCACAACATTGCTTCTGGGGTGTTTAACTCCGGAGTATCACCAGAAAGCAGCATTCGGTCCCCTATCCATCGATTACTCCACCGATTTATCACATTTTCCATCAACCACAGGAGGCATGGGGATAAAGTAACGAAGCAAATATTGTTTTTCTTGTGGTGTATCTTACAGCCAGGAGTGTGTTGCAACATTCCTTACTTTTTGGCACGCTTTCTGGCTGATTATGCTGCTAGTTCTCGTCATGGGAGCCCTATCTGTGGAGGGAAATTCATTACACGTTTGGCCCGATCGTATGGTTTGCTTGTTCCTGGTATCAATCGTTCCATGAATTGCATGGATGAGAATGAGTTTAGCATGGGTTATTTAGAGACAATGCGGGTTGTTCAGAACTTTGGATTTCACTGGGGTATTTTGGCATCAGATGATGAGGGTGGTGAGTAGTCAGGTGGTCAACCTGAGCAGCAGCCACAACCATGGCCAAGGCGAAGGAATGTGAGAGGGAGAGGTGAATGAGGACAACCGGTGCACCAACAAGCACCCATTGGCGGACCCAACTTTGGGGGTGATATGACAGGCTATTTTGATCAGCTTTCACTTAGCATGAATTGGATTGGGGGTACAATGGAAAATATGATATGACATTTCCATGTTGAGCAACCTCCTCATTTGGGGAATCATTACCCGATTTTCCCTCGGTGGAGTGAATATAGAAACCAAGGAGAAGATGGAGCGGGCACAAGTGGAGCACATGATGATGATGAGGATGATTGATTTGATTGTTTTTAGTTTTTAGTTTATAGTTTATTTGGTTTTAATTTGTTTGAGAAATTTGAAACACTTGTTGGTTTAACTTGTTGATTTATTATTGTTGGGATTATTATGTTGCGTCATGGGCTCGGTCCTTAGCCAGTTTTGGTTGCCGGTATTAGGCCTGTCCAACCGTGCATGTTTTGTACTAGGGTTTAGTATATAAGATGCATGCATGCAGTCTTTGTAGTTAACGCTTTCATTATTTTTGTCATTGAGTTTTTGTAAACCCTAGCTCGCCTCTACAGTGGAAGTTCTTCATCGAGCTCTGCTGAGGCGTGACTTTATTTGAATCATAAGCACATCTTTGATTCCATTATGTGTTCATATCATTATTGTGTTTGTCTTTTTTGATATTCATATTCTTACCTGTGAAAGATCTAATCGATCTGAGATTTATTCTCATCAATTGGTATCAGAGCAGGAGACTGTGTAATTCATACACATCTCTTCTGTCGAACAAGTTAGTAGGGTTTTTAATTCCACATTGATTGATATTAATTGAGTCGTCATTCCATATTGATGTATCTCATTAATCGTCGATCTAACCCTAACGATAAATTACAAGTCTGATCTTAAACAGGTAATCGATCAAACGTCGTTACAATGTCCATGGATGATTCTCAAACCAATCCAATCAACATCTCCAACAGTATTGGTTCTACGACAAGAATTCCAATCTTGTATACTCAAGATTATGAAGTTTGGACGCATCACTTTGAAGATTATGTGATTGGATCAGAGGATAATGGGTACTTGATCTGGGAAGCAATCACTGTTGGCCCATTTGCTCACTCAAGCACCTCAGAGATTGTCAAAACTCAGAAAGAGTACAATCAGCTTGTTAACGATGTCAAAGATATTCCTGAAGACAAGAAGGGAAAGTTTCAATGCAACATCAAGGCCTTGAGGATGATTAGGTTTGCTTTGCAGTCAGATACGTTCCGTTTGTTAAGTTCTTGTGCTACTGCTAAAGAGATTTGGGATAGATTAAAAGAATTGAATTCCACTGATGAAGATTTAGAACATTCAATTCAAACTCTTTTGCTTTCTGAATTTGGTGATTTCAAGCAGAAGCCCGAAGAGAAACTGGTTCAGGCTTTTGATCGTTTTAATCATCTCTTAAGTAAGATGATAAAGCATGGGATCGAAAGGAAAGTGATTGAACAAAAGGTTACTTTCATGAACGGTCTAAGACCCGAATGGATGGCTGTTTTTTCCACTATTAAAGCACATGAACAGTTCAAGTCGTATTCTTTAGCGAAACTGGTGGGAATTTTGAAATCCCATGAAAGTGCACTGTCTAAGGAAATGAGTGTGGTTTCTAGTTTGGGTTCTTTACCCCTTGTCTCTAAAGGAAAAAGCTTTGTTAAAGAAGAAGAGGAATTGGATCTTACTGGTTACGATCTAACCGCTGAAGAATATGCCATGATGGTATCCAATCCTAGAAAATTCATTAAGAGGAAATTCCCAGCCAACAAGAACCAAAATTGGTAGGGAAGTTACAGCGCTGAAAAGATCAAGGAGGAATCGAAGATGGGGTCGAAGTCTGAAGAGTTAAAGAAAGAAGTGAAAGTTGGTGGAGACTCAGAATTTGATTGCCATTACTATGGAGGCAAGAACCATTTTACAAAAGACTGTATGCTGAAAAAGAAAGCAGAAAAGATAGATGATGACAATGAGGAAGCGAACCTCCTGAGTCGACTGGAGGAAATCAAGAAAAGAAAGTCAGCTACAAACAATAAAACTATGAATGATTTGATTATACAGGATACCGGTGAACATGATGAATTCGGTGGTGTGGAATTATGGTCCACAGATTCAGAGGATGAAGAAGTCAGAAAACCCACTCATGGGAAGGCGATGCTGGTGAAAGAAGAACCTGTCACAGGAAGGTGTTTAATGGTGACCGAAGGTGTGTCTCAAATGGGAGGATATACAACCGATGGTGGGATAGAAGGCCAGAAGGAGCGAGAGGACAGGTGTTTTACTACGAAACCTGTCAGTACACAGATCAACGAATGTGATGAGTTGATCAAGAAGGAACAAAATATTCTTGCTTCTCTAAATATGCCTGTTACTAAATATAAAAGGGAATTAAATAACTTAAAAACTAAATTCTCAAGTATAAGCAGCAGTCTTTCCCAAACCCGTGTCGCAAACTCTAACCTGACTAATCAAATTAGCAGGATATCGTCGAAGAGTGAGGAACGGAGGATGTGGATTGAGCAGAAGGAGAAAGATTTGATTAGGTCAAATGATGAATTAATTTATTTACAACGAGACAATCTTAAACTTTTGAAACAACGAAATGTTTTTTGTTTGATTACTAAAAGACTTTATTTTAATATCACTCAGTTGCATCTCGATTGTGAAATAGGAAAGAAGATACATCGCATGATTTTACCCTTCCTTGAGTTAAAGGAGGATGAAATCGATGCTGAAGCTTACAACTGTGAAAGCGTTGTTTCTTCTGATGAGATCTCACCTGCATACAAAATTGGCCTTGACAAAATTGAGTCCTACATAAAGTCTAAAGACCATAAGGACATGCTCAAAAATCTATTAGATGAGAATGATAGATTGAATTTAAGAACCGAAACTGTACATAAATTTGACTATGTGAATGCCAAATTAAGTTCAGAAAATAAAATTGATGTTGAAAATGCATCTGAACTTAATGAGGATGATGATCTGAGTGAAATCTCTGTAGAAGATTTGGTGGGTTGTTCAGAATTTGTCAAGAGCGAACCTAAAACACGTAAAAATTTGATTTCTGAAAATTCTGTTGAGTTCGCTCGCTCGTCAACAGACAAGACCAAAACTCTTAAAGCAAAACCTATTGTGTATCAAAAGGTATAAACCACTCCAAATCAAGTCTACACAGTCCCAGGTGTCACTCCACAACAAACTACATAATTGACAGCTATGGTGGAAGAAGATAATGCAACCGGATGTGACGAATTCTTCTGGTCAGCACCAATAGACAACACTGATGAGACGAAAGGCCTATCTCAGAAGACCTCATGGAGAGTGAAAGGTAGATACGTATCTGAACCACTAAATGAGCCTACAAGATATGATGTGCCAAGCACAAGTGGAACCAAAACATCATTGGGCGAACCTGTGCAAACCACTAGTGAAACATCCTCAACAAAGAACGACTACTATGCTCCTGCTTCAAAGAAAAAGGCTAACATCCACATAAATCCAAAATAGGTGGCTGATCGAAAACACCAACGAAATCTGAGATACAAGAAGAATCTCTCAGAAAGAAAACAATTTTGGAGATCGCAAAATCCTTACTATGTAAGGATCGAAAGGAAGCACAAATCTCAAGAGGGATCAAGGAACCGAAAGGGTAGTTTCGGTACCTCGAACGAAAGGAACCGAAAGGAGAGTTTCGGTCCTCAGAACAACATCAACTGAAAGGGTAGTTTCGGTCCCTCGACCGAAAGGAACCGAAAGGAGAGTTTCGGTCCTCAGAGCAATATCAACCGAAAGAGCGGTTTCGGTTCTCCACCCAATAGCAACCGAAAGAGCAGTTTCGGTCCTCATCCCTACAAGTTCAATCAGACACACAGAAGATCCAATGCCACTTCTAAACCTAATACTTCTCATTCTAATTCTCTTTCTTCAAAAGATTTAAAGGGAAAAGGAAAGCTCTTTCCAGAAGATAACAGACGTCCAAAAGAGATCCAAAAGAATGTTGACGTCAACACCACAGATCCCACGCCTACTGAATCTAAACCAACCAAAATTAAAGTTTTCACCATAAAAAGAAAAGATGAAACAACTTTAATTAAACGTACTTACTTGGTTGATATCTCTCTTACTATTCCCTATCCTATAAAAGGCTCACAAGGACCCAAGAAACTTTGGGTTCCTAAATCTGCTTAATATTTTGCAGGTTATATGTGACGAGCAGTTTGATGAAGAATGGTATATTGATAGTGGCTGCTCGCGTCACATGACAGGGAGGAAGGAAGAACTGAGGGAATTTCGGTCTCTCAAGGATGGTGGTATGTGAAGTACGGAAACAACTCATTTGGTACTATCAAAGGGTATGGAATGATTACCAATGGTGATTTTTCAATAAGAAATGTAGCGTATGTTGAAGGGATCCAACACAACCTAATTAGCGTATCACAGCTGGTAGTTGGCACTAGATTGAAGCTAGCGTTTGATGATGAAGGCTCAGAGATTGTCGAGAAGAAGTCTAATAACGTTCTACTGAAATCTAAGCGAAAGGGGGAAATGTATCGTTTGAACCTCAACCCAATTCGAGGTAAACCAGCAGTTTGCTTACTCATGAATGCTCACTCAGATGAAAGCTGGTTATGGCATCGAAGACTCTCTCATCTGAACTTCAAGGATATCAACAAATTGGTTTTAGGTGATCATGTTCGAGGTCTTCCAGTTCTCAAATTTGACAAAGAACATCTATGTGCAGCCTGTGAAATGGGAAAGCGGGGTAGACAAAGTCATCCTTCTATTATTAACACAAAGGTGATAGAACCATTGGAGCTGTTACATATTGATTTGTCTGGTCCCTCTTCCATTGAAAGCATTGGAGGAAACAAGTACATTCTGGTTATAGTGGACGATTTCTCTCTATTCACGTCGGTGTTCTTCTTGAAGCGAAAATCCAAAGCTACTCCAAAGCTTAAGCTCTTCATAAAACAGGTATAAACTCAACTAAGTAAAGTTGTTCGTAACGTGAGGAGCGACAACGACTTGGAATTCAAAAACAAATATTTTGAAGATTTTCTTTCTGAGAAGGGAACGACTCATAATTTCTCGGCCCCTACACTCCACAGCAGAATGGTATCGTTGAAAGGCGAAACCGATCTCTGTGTGAAGTAGCTCGAACGATGTTATGCTTTGCATCCTTGCCCTTATACTTCTGGGCTGATGCAATTGTTGCTGCTTGTTATACTCAGAACAAATCATATCTAAACAAGCGATTCTCCATCACTCCTTACGAGATCTTGAACAATCGCAAACCGAATGTAAAATTCTTCCATGTGTTCGGTTCAAGATGATTCGTCTTCAACTCTAAAGAGAATCGAAACAAGTTTGATGCTAAGGCTGACGAAGGAATATTCTTAGGTTACTCCCTTAATTCTAAGGCGTATAGAGTTCTAAATAAGCGCTCTAAGAAGATTGAAGAAACATATTATGTCACTTTTCATGATAGCTATGTTAAGAAGATGAAGTCAAAAGAAGGTGCAGTGCAAGAAATCTTTCCAAAGAATGATCAAGTTACTACCTCTATTTCAAATCTTTTCGAGCAATATTTGCTTCTTTTTGATGAGCCTCAAAAGGCGATTGATTCTGAATCAACGGTGAAAGACAACAAGGTTGATAATCTAAAACGAATCATCGACGATGTTGCTCAAAAGATGGCTGATGATCAACCCAAAGAAACTAAGAGGCCAGAAGCAAGCGAACCTTCGAATGACCGTCCTAATGTCCAGGGGGAGGGTCCATCCCTTCAACACGATCTAGGTTCATCGTTCCAGGGGGAGAGTCTATCGTCACAATCTTCAAGCTCCTCTAAGAATCTAATTGCAGGAGGTGATACCAATCCAGATTCTTAACAGGCGTCATCCTTCGAGGGGGAGAACACCAACGTCAATGATGATGACATTTTGTCAGAATTGGAAGAAGAAATCAATGCAGAACTGGATCCCACTTGTGATCCAAATTACCCACCGCTTATCTAATGGACCAAAGATCATCCTCAATGTCAAATTATTGGGGAATCTTCGGAAAAGGTGTTAACTCGATCTCAAATCAAAGCGAAACAAGCTGCATTCTTTTCACAAGTAGAGTTTTGCATATTCAACTCCTTTGTTTCCAAAGTTGAACCGAAGACCATTAATTCTGCCCTTGATCATTCAGACTAGGTTCAAGCCATGCAAGATGAGTTAAATGAGTTTGAAAGAAACAAAGTATGGCGACTAATTCCAACTCCAAAGGATGCTTCAGTTGTCGGTCTCAAATGGGTATTCAGAAACAAGATGGATAAGGAGGGGAATGTTATTCATAACAAAGCTCGGTTGGTTGTCAAAGGCTACTGTCAGGAAGAAGGAATCGATTATGAAGAGACCTTCGCTCCTGTTTCAAGATTAGAGTCTGTTCGTATCTTTCTTGCCTATGTTGCAAACAAGAACTTTGAAGTCTATCAGATGGACGTCAAATGTGCCTTTCTCAACGGAGAACTTGAAGTGACTATGTATGTTGAGCAACCGCCAGGTTTCATGAACGAGAAGTATCCAGATCATTGTTACATACTTGACAAAGCGGTATATGGCCTAAAACAGGCTCCCAGAGCATGGTATGAAACTCTAACTCGATTCTTAAAAATGTCTAAATTCAAACAAGATTCGGTTGACCCAACCTTCTTTCGTAAGAGAGAAGGTAACCACCTTATGATAGTCCAAATTTATGTTGATGACATCATCTTTGGCTCCACGAATCCCAGCTTAAGAGCTGAATTCAGGAAGTTGATGGAAATTAAATTTGAGATGAGCTCAATGGGTCCAATTAACTTTTTCCTTGGCTTAAACATTAGACAGGGACCCGATGGCATTTTTATTAATCAGGAGGCATACACCAAGACACTATTGGCTAAGTTTGGTATGGCGGGAGACTCCAAAGTTAAAGTGCTAATGGCCTTTGGGACAAAGCTTACACCCTCATTGGAAAAGCCAGCTACTGATATGACGCTCTATCGTCAAATGATTGGGTCTCTGATGTATCTCACATCTAATAGACCTGACATCATGTTTTCAGTCTGTTACTGTACCAGATTCCAAGCTAACTCCCGCAAACCTCATCTACAAGCCGTGAAAAACATCTTTCGCTATCTGAAGCGAACCTCTTCTCTCGGTCTGTAATATCCAGCCAACTCAGGATTCTTTCTTCAAGCGTTCTCAGACACTGACTTAGGTGGCTGTGGATTTCGTAAAAGCACCACTGGAGGATGCCAATTTCTAGATGGTAAATTAGTTAGCTGGCAATCGAAGAAACAAACTTGTGTCTCTCTCTGCACTGCAAAAGCTGAATACATCGTTGCAGCATCATGCACTTCTCAAGTTGTATGGATACAAAGTCAGCTAAGAGATTACGGGTTGAACATGAAGAAAATCCCACTATATTGCGACTCAGAAAGCATAATTTTGATTTGTCACAACCCAGTGCAACACTCAAAGACTAAACATATAGCACTGAGGTATCACTTTATCAAAGATCACGTCGAAGATGGCAACGTGGAAATTCATTTCTTCAGGACAACTGATCAACTGGTAGATATATTCACTAAGGCTTTACCTGAAGTGAGCTTCAACAAGATTCTCCAAGGCCTAGGAATGATGGAAGCAGAATCCGTACAAAAATCGCCTTCGCTTCAATAAAGGTAAGAAGCGAAATAGAATGAACCGTAATGAACCGAACGTTCGGTCTATTTCGGGTTCAGTCTATTTCGGGTGAAGATCGACCACCAACTGAAATGAACCGAATGTTCGGTCTATTTCAGGTTCGGTCCTTCTGCACTCGTTCGCTTCTTTTTCTTCTCAAGGCATTTTGATGGTATTATCATGTACATTCTTTTCAATACTTCTTTTTATATTTATAAAATTCAAAAATATTTTTCCTTTTTGTTCAATTAATTTTTTTTCACAAAATACAAAAATATTTTTCGTTTTAATCAATTATTTTTTTAAGTGTTATTCTCAATGATGAAGATCCACAAGGTATGATTTCTTTTCTACACACTGTCTACACGTCCCTAGAAGCATGCTGCTATATGTTGACTAAAGCCTCAAAAGATTTTGAGTGAAGCCTTAATAACATGATATATACAAATCATGTTTTCCCAAACCAGGCTGCAATATTTACTCTAATTATGAGCTACCTTACTCTACTCACATTGAGTTTAGAGTTTTCTGCTTAGTCCTTCTTTCATAGCAGAGGTACATTTGTTTCTTATACCACCTCCATCATTTTTCTCCATTATACTTCGTTTCACCAATATAACCCTTGAGACTCTCAGTATTTACCACTGAGGTTTATGGTTATACAAAATATGTGTTAATGATCTTAGTTTCATGTCACTATGTACTAAGTGAAACCCACAATTCAACTCCAATAATGAATTGACGGTGAATTATCACATTCAAGATCTTACTTGTTACCTATAGAAATCTCTTTTTATTTTTGAGTGATCTTTTATGAATTTGTCTAAAACCAAGGCATTTCTTCCTCTAAAGATCCAGTTTATTTTTGTTTTTGAGATTTCTATAATTTCTTTTGTCATTATAAAATATATCCTACCTGCTTGTTCAACAGATCACATTAATCTCACAAGTACTTCGTTCATTTTCGGTCTTATGTCAACTATCGAAATTATGAATTGAAGCGAAAGCCACCCTTTATAAACTATAAAAAGATGCTTTTCAATACTTCTTAACAAGTTGTTGATCGTTATTTAATGGGAAACCAAACAAGCACTTTAATGTCTCTCTTGACTTTGAAGGAAGCGATTCGTGCCCAAAATTAGTAGTTTTATGTCTTTTCAAGACATCACAAATTATCACAAAAAGTTTGCTTTATTTCTTTATCTTTTACACCCTATGCACGAAAATTTTTAATTTTCCACAATCTGGTTCTTTTAATGCTGTTCAATAAAGCACAACAGGCAATGACGATTCAAATGGATTCTGGGGTGACGATTGGAATAAAGTGAACGTTGACTCAGCGGTTATCCAATCGTTTTGTTGATTTGAAAAGGCGATTTTTATGGGATGGCGTGCAAAAAGGAAACGTCCTTTCTCTTTCATGCGTCATCATCGGGTATGACAACTGTTCATCCATCAAGTCAGGCGCCATTTTTGAAATAATCCAAGATATCAGCCGAATTTTTCTCTCTCCTCCTTGTAAATATAAAAGGTTTTGGCACGCTCATCTTTACCTCTTTATCACTTTCAAAACTCTCTCAAAGAACAAAGGCGATTTCTCTTACTGTTCATCATCTTCTCCAAGCTTCAACAATGGCAGAATCTTCCTCAGTTCGTGACACTTCTGTTCAACAACCCCTTCTCACCATCAAACCTCAACAAAACCTTATCATCGATCTCACTCCTTTTATCTATGAACCCTACATGTTATATGTCGTCGAGTGTCTCAAATACTCGCCTCTCGTCGACGCTCTGACCAAAGTTGAAGTCGTTCCCATGTCCTGCCTCTCACTCATCTACTCCACTGCATATTACGACAAAACTGCTAAAAGGATTCACTTTGAAGTCCACAACGAGAAGACTTCTATCTCCAAGCACCGCTTCTGTGCCCTAATTGGTCTCTCTCAAGAACAAACCTTGGTAAACCCTGAATCCATCACTACTTGTCAACTATTCTCTATGTTTTATCAAATGGGGTATACTGAAAACCTCACCACATTACCAAGTTCAAGAAGTCCTGCCTTCCTCCTCAACGGAATGGCCTTTTCACTCTGCTCTTCAAAGGACACTCTGAGCGAAGTGCCGACTCAGATGGGGGAAGAAAGTCTTTTATGACTGTGCTTTATGGTCTGTACCATGGGATAGATTTGGATTATGGAACCATTATCTAGCAACAACTAGTTCAAAGCATGGTCTCTTCGTCAAGACACTTAGAGATCTCCTGTGGGCGATATTGGTCTATAATCACTAAGTGGGCAATGGATCGTCTTTACGTTCCAATCATGGCGGATTCTCTTCTCTCCTCCATCTCCACTTTTCACACAACCAAGATAATCGTCACAGATCCCACCAAGTATTCCTTCATTGGATCTGTTCCTGAAACCATGCTCGCTTGTGTCTCTGTAGCGAGTAATGTTCTGCAACAATACAGAAAGATTTTGTATTCGGGTCCAAGGGAGCTTACACCAGCCATGGTTCGCTCCATTGAAGCGGCTGACAAGCCAGCGAAAAAGGGAAAGAAAACTGACACCGAGAAAGAGACGCAGGTTTTCAAACCAACCAAGGGGCAAACCCCTAAGAAGCGAAAGTCTGACAAGGGTGCTCCATCACAACCTCAAGCGAAGAAGCAGAAGAAGCCCGCTAGGAAACTTATACTCTAGTCTTCCAGTGATTCAGACTCAGAGTATGTTCCTCCCAAACATAAGTCTGCTCCTCCTTCAGACCCTGAAAGCGAAAGTTCTGACGATGAGGCTTCAGGTCGTGGTGATACCTCGCCTCGGTCCCCTACACCAGAAATTCCAGCTAGCTCTCAACCTCCTTCTCCTCCACCTGTTACCATCCCAATATCCATCCCTCTAATTTTTCCTATCCCCACCACTCAACCATTCACCACTATTCCCATGCTTACACCTATATTCACAGACACTACTACCACTACCACTACCACATGGGCTTATTCTATAGCTCCCACTCCACCCGTTACAACCGAACCACCAGTAATAACAGAACCTCCAACCACTACCAAACCCTTATCTCCTTCTCCATCTGCAGACACCATTCCAGTTCTAGGCGGTGAGGACTTGGAATTTGATTCCACTTATTTTAGTCCTTACCGCGTATAGAGTGATGAAGATGATGATGAGCCTATTACCAAGCGTCATCTCAAAGCAGTAAACGGCAAACTCGATCAACTGCTTTCCTCCTCTTCCTCTAGGGCTTACTCTGAAGTTGCTTTAAAGGCTTTGTTCTCATCTGTCATTCAAGAACACAATGCCTCGCTTTCTGCTGCAGCTAAGGCTATTGAAGCCTCCACTTCCCAATGTCAGCAAGCCTCCCTCGCTGTTGAGGCTTCCACCAAGGAGTGCAAGGAAGTGACCGCAAAAGTCGATAAACTAATTTCTGAGGCTCACTTATTTCTAGATTCTTTGCAAGCGGCTGCTAAGAAGAATGCTCAAACTGTCAATGCTTCGGTGGATAACCTTCAACGTTCTCATCAATCTGAAAAGTCCAACCTTGAAGCTGCACGCCAAGCGATCGAAGCTTCCAACGAAAATCTGCATGCTAATGTTAATGATCGCTTGACCCAACTGGAGGCAGAGTTAGCTGTAGAGAACCGTATCATGGATGAGCTTGACAGAAGAACCTCTCAGCTGAAGATGCAGAATCTCAAGCTTCGTACTGCCACTGCTGAGCTCAATGAATTGAAGTCCGAAAGGGAGGTTATACGAAGCTTGGCTGCTGACTTTCACTCCATCCTACTTCATCTCCTTGAATCCCATGATCCCGTCATCACCATTACTATCAGACGACACTTGGCTGACAAACTCTGGCCAACATTGGACATCCTTAGTCGTATTGAGGGTGTTCCAGTGACTGGTGTCCAGCCGAAACAAAGGAAAGACAAAGCAAAAATTCAACCTCCTCCTGCACCAAAACCATCTACTGAACTGAAGGGTAATGAAGCTTCGGTCAGTAATAAAGACAAGAAGAAGAAGAAGAAGATTGGGGAGGATGACACTGATAATGAAGATGATGTCTATGTTGAGAATCCCGAAAAGCCTTTTCAGAAAACAAAATCTTCTGATAAAGAGCTAGCAAAAAAGTTCAAGAAACAACATGCTAAGCTTGAGCAAAAGCAAAAGGAGAAGGAGCTCCTAGAAAAGAAGAAGTCCATTTTTCCTGACTGGACTGTAGATTCGCTTCAAAGGTGTGCCATTGATGAGCCAAACACACTTTGGCTTGAGCATGTGATGTCATATGGGCTTGATAACTCCAAGGATGCACAGTTTGACATGCCGGTCACGCGACAGGAATGCATTTTTCACTACTTTAATTTGAATGTTGTCGTCCCATCTCCAGACCCGAA
The DNA here is from genome assembly GCF_051521515.1 of Lactuca serriola. Taxonomy (NCBI): domain Eukaryota; kingdom Viridiplantae; phylum Streptophyta; class Magnoliopsida; order Asterales; family Asteraceae; genus Lactuca; species Lactuca serriola. The sequence continues at coordinate 122,566,446 of NC_136412.1, forward strand.
GGTGGATAGGGACCTGTTGGAGTTCTACTTAGAGTTTGCTCAACCCTAGTACTTGACCTGGAGTTCGAAGAAAATTACAACTGTCAAGGTTTTGAAGCCCTACTCAGCAAGGAAGTTCATTAATGTAAAATTCAAAGTGACTCGAGACTCTGAAGGCTCGGCTCATAGCTACAATCTTGTTGATCTACCGAACCTCAATCCCCACGACTGGATACTCCTAAACAATATTTTATTGTCAAATCCACAGGAGTGTCAGCCAATCTCTAACCATGTCAAGCGAATGCTTGTGTGCTACATTCACGAGGTAGCGAAGATGGACCAAGAGATTGCTTCTGCCATTAACAAGCGAACCACGATCAAAACTATGGGCAGAGCAGCTAATGTTAATACAATGGTCAAGGGAAAGATTGATTCGAAGTACCACACTGTAATGTTCATCAGGGGAAGAGGACATAAATGCCTGTTCGCTCTTGTTGACAAACACCTCTTCTCAACTTCTTGCTTGGAGCATATTTGGGAGATTATTCAGAGGTGTGATCAGAACACTGCAGCTGACAAGAAGTTGTTCACTGATATGTTGAGGTGGTATATCCAGTTTCGGCAGACACTTCTAGCGATAATCCCTCGACTGTTCAAGGTGATAAAGACTGTGAAGCCAACATAGGAGAAATAATCTCTCGCCTCATTTGACGCAAATGGGGAGATTGTTGGGATTATTATATTGCTTCATGGGCTCGGTCCTTAGCCTAGTTTTGGTTGCCGGTATTGGGCCTGTCCAACCGTGCATGTTTTGTACTAGGGTTTATTATATAAGCTGCATGCATGCAGTCTTTGTAGTTAACGCTTTCATTATTTTTCTCATTGAGTTTTTGTAAACCCTATCTCACCTCTACAGTGGAAGTTCTTCATCGAGCTCTGCTGAGGCGTGACTTTATTTGAATCATAAGCACATCTTTGACTCCATTCTATGTTCGTATCATTATTGTGTTTGTCTTGTTTGATATTCATATTCTTACCTGTGAAAGATCTAATCGATCTGAGATTTATTCTCATAAATTATTATGTTACTTTTATTTTCTTTTGGTTGTTTGATTAAAGCTTGCTAAGGAATTTTGGGAAGGGAGTAAAAGTCAAGTCAAGAGTCGTGTTAGTTTAGACAAGTGTCGTTAGAGTCTAAGAAGTTAAGAGTCGAGACCCACAATTAAAAATAAGTGTGGGGTGAGTCGAGAGAGAGGATGAAATTAGCAAGGATTCATAGAAATTCTACATTCAGAAGTGTCTTTATCAATTTGGATATTGGAATGGAATGCCAAAAATAATAGGAAGAATGGGCAGTTTTACTTTTTAGTCCCCCAGTTTTCACGTCGTGAGCCTATATTACTCACGTAGTGAGTTGGGTTACAAGGGATTTTAGAATCTACATTCCCGCGACTTCACGTCGTGAGTTTTCGAGTTTCACTAAATTTGGAGTTTTTATTACGATCATTATGGTTGTTTCCTCTATTATACACTGTGGCGTATACTTTCCCACATTATTTCTATATGTTTGGAAGACTTACACGACTCTTATGGGAGATTGAAGTTTCGATTCATTTCTTGTTCGCGTGTTGGCTCATTTACATCATTCGCAAGATCAAGATCCACGTTCCTGTTTAGAAGAAGTTCCACATTCAAGATGCGCATTTTGTACACACTTATGGAGTTCGATCACGCCACTATCCCAGGGGAGTCTATTCCTTTTTCTCCCTTTTACTACTTTTATTTAGTTCATGCATATAATGAGGGCATTGTATGTAATAAGTGTGGGGTAGGGGGTCGAAAAATTAAAAAAGTAAATTGGTAGAAAACTTAGGAAATTTGAAAATTTTCATAGGTTTGAAATAATAATCTAATATTAGTTCTAGTAATAATAATTTGAACTTAAGCTGCTAGTATTGCATTGGGATGATCTGATGAGCGCTCAAATGTTTAGTTAAGCTGATACACATTATAGTGCATTTGTGGCCTCCTTTATTCTAGTGAAATCATGGAACAAAAACACAACCTCGCTTAGTTTGAGGGATGCAATATGTTTAGTAGCCTAAACCTGAAATGTATCCAGGAAAACTAATATCTTAACTAATAAAGGTTGAAGTAAAGTGCCCCTACTTAAGCATGTAGGTTTTTTGAGTGATATAAAAAGTGAGTACATGTAAAAAAAAGAGAAATTACCAAAAGGTGAAAATTTGAATAATTTTTGGAGCGTAAAAGTGTCAAACTATGGAGATCAAAGATCGAAAATTCTGAAGTTTCAAAACTTGAAGATATCAAAATTACATAAAAGATGGTGAATTCAAAGAAATCAAAGATCAAAATATCAAGAAGTGAAGAATCAAGAGCTCCATATTGTGGTATCTTCTAAAAGTTGTAATTCTCTAGTTTATGTATGCTTGGGTGGCTTTACAAAAATACTTTGAGGTTAGAGAGTGTTCTGAGGATTGATTCGAAGGGTTGCATAAAATTAGCATTGTTCAAAAGAAGTGGGTAAGTGTTTATGAGGATTGTGAGTATTTAGAATTAAGGGGGGTTACCTAGGAAAAATTTTAGACACAAATGCATGCGTTGAGGTCTTGGCATAATGGCTGAGTTTGAGTTGGATTGTTCTATGTGATGATGGTGATCAAGGTTTGAGTTAAAAATCAGATTTGCTTGAGGGCAAGCAAAGCACAAGTGTGGGGTATTTTGATATTGCCAAATTTATACACATTTCTAGGCAATATTTAAGTACATTTTACATATATTTTGGTTATTTGAATAGAATAATGGCACTTATAAGGATAAATTGTTATTTGTAGCCAAAATAGAAGCATTCTTGAAGATAGGGACTGAAACTGACAATACTTGGAACTATGGAGGCTTGAAGGGAAGAATGATGAAAAACTCAGCAAAAAACGTACTCACGACGTGAGTAATTTGATGTTCACGATGTGAGTGGGGTGTTTCAGAAGATATGCATCCGGGTGAAAGAATCCTTGTCGAATACGGAAAACTCGCATTCACGACGTGAATCCTTATCGTTCACGACGTGAACTTGGAAAAATGAAATAGTATAAATTCTCTTGCTCATTACAATTTAGGAGACTTTTGGCTGGAGAAAAGGGTTTCAGAAGACGAATTTCAGTAGAAGAAAAGTCTTGGAAGAAGGTTTTCAACACCAAAATAGTAGAGGTTCATAATTAGCTACTTCTGGTAGATAGATGAAGCTGGAACTCATGATTTTAATGCATTAGATTTGACTTTACTTGTTGGTAATATGCTTGTGTTGATTGATTTTACCAAGCATGTTTAATTTAATATTTGATTGCTTTAAATTCTTGTTCGGTGTAGTTAGTGAATACAAAATTGCATGAATTTGAATACTTAATAATTCAGTGCACACTAGTTTATTAGAGCTAAGATCAAATCAATGTTAGATAAGTAATTGAATCATTGAGTTAAGTTGTGCTAGAGAACTCATATTATGACTGTAATTGTGTTTTGATTAATCAATCTTACATGGCTCCAATCTTATTCAACAATTGATTATGTGTTAACTATTGTGTGACCATACATAGACTTACATGAATTAATTAAAGTTAGTATATTTAGAGCTAAATTGCTAATACTATCTTAATTAGTACCAATAGTAATTGTCATAGCTAAATTATAAACCATTGAGGGAAAGTGGATTCGAATTAACAGAAGTATTTTTAGTAATTGATTGAATTTGAGTAAAGTTTGTCTAATCTTGTAAAATCAGATAAAACCCTTTTAAGCTGTTAATAATTAGATTAATTTAGTAGTAAGTAGATTAATTAGTTAACACTGTTCCCTGTGATCGACACCCGACTTACCCAACTATTCTATAATTCGACTAGGTACAATGCTTAGGTGCATTTTAGTTAGTCAAGTTAGTTAGGTTATGAATTATAAAATTAGTGGGTACTTTTGTGCACATCACCCTACATCAGAATGGGTGAGCCTAGTCATGGTAAGACTAATAATGTCAATATTTAAAACACACAAGGATGGATGTTGTAACTTTCTCATATATAATAGATACAATTCTAAAATGTATAAATACAAGGGGTAGGTTTAAAACTTTTTAAATTTATTCATCTATTATTAATTCTAATTAATTGCGATGACGCAATGTAACAATTAATAAAATAAGAGGGATTAATATTCAAATCTTTAAATCTCTATTATAAATAATATTTAATATTTTGGAACAAATAGTTTTTAGTGAGATATAAATCACTAAACTATTATCTAAGAACTACCTATTCAACTAGTGGTGTGGTAAAAGTGCCCAAAGTGTGAACGATTTATTATCGGTAATATTGAATTCATAGTGCATTGTATCCAAAAGTTCACAAATGCATTAAAATTAACTCCAAAAATTATAAAAGTTTATTTTCTAGTTCTAACAGAGGGCATTAGTATCCAGAAACTTTATAGACATTTTTGAAGGTCATTTGATATTTATTGGTAAATTAAAGCCTAAATAATAGGAACAATTCAGAATAAATGCTAACCGGTTTCCAAAATTCCCAACTTAATTTTTACAGGTGCTCAAAATGTTCCCAAAGTTGAGAAAAATATTGGTTCGGGACTTTTGATTCAAATGACCCGACTTTGTGAATTCATGCTCCAATTCAATAAAAAATATCAATATAATAACAAATAGTGACCAAATTGTCTAAAATTCTAGATGGCATTCCTATTTTGTGGATATATTAGTACTACAATTTTTCAGATTTTTATCTCTTCTGTAAATTATTATTTTAAATTTATGGCTATTAAATTATTATTACTGTAGAAAAATAAGGATTTTGTTTAAGCACATTGGGTTTCACAGAACACCTCTTAAAAACATGATCTTTCATAAAACAATTTGACTTAGACTTATTTTGAAGCTAAATGTGGTATTCAACCTCAACAAGTTATCAAATGTAGCACTATATAGTGCATGAGTTCCAAATGTAACTGAAAGTTCACGAATTTGTGTACAAACTTTTATGGGATTTTAAGTCATGAAATTTTAGGCCTTCCGTGATGGATGTGTTATGTTTCTAAAATAGTTTTCCCAATATTTATTGTGGGGTTTAAGACCTTTAATCATGTAATGCAAAACTAGTGATCATAGAAAAAGTGTTGTTTGCGCAACCATTTTGTAAAAATCGTCAAAAATCAAACTCCTAATGTTTTATACTAAGGCTACTTAGGTTCGAAATTTAAATCAAGGAACAAGTCCTTAGAAAAATAATGTCGTGATTTGGTTGAGTAATGAGTGAGATATGGTTGTTCAAAGCCGAGCAAATTATTCTGACAGAATGCATGTTGTCTTTGGTTTGATTTGAGTGCACCCTTATGGTAAATTTTCACAAGGACTGTTGGGTTTTAAGCACTATAACACTCCTATGGTGCACATGAAAAGCATACATCCTAACTAGCATACAATGGAGGATATACAATACAAAACTCATAGTTATATGAGTACCTCTTGATGTAGTTGTATTTCTTGGCCTTTAAAAGCTTTAGCACCTCAAGTATGATGCCTCTAATGCATCATAAACACCAAATGCAAGAGGAGGCTTAGGAGAATAAGCTAGTTAGCACAAAATCAATATCAAACTCTTCGAAATGATAGGTGCAACCAATTTTGGCTCTAAGGGGTTCCTTTTATAGTGTAACATATGATAAGTTTACATTTTTGCAAACCCTAATGCACAATGACCTTTCATATTACTTAGGCTCCATGGGTTAAACCTCCATGGACTATCACATTGGTTTAGCCCATCCTAATTGACCATGGATCATTGGCCCACACTATAAGAATCATTGATTTACTTAATTAGTCCCCGTATATTTAATTAGTCTCTTTTGATCACAAAATTAATTCCAAATTAATTCTTGATCAATACTAATTAAATAATATGATTTCTCAATTAATATATTATACTTATAATATATTAATAAATCACAAATAGCCTTATTCTCAAAAGTCCATCCTATCAAATTGCATTGATGAAGGCAACCCAAAAAGACCATGCTACAATCGGGTCAAGTACATCCCAGTTATAGTTATGGGCTTATACACTAAATCCAACAGTCTCCCACTTAGATAAGTCTAATAAATATAACTTCCAATGTGACTTCCGAATCTGATTAGCAATCGTAGCTTTCAAAAGCCGTTGTCGAACTCTGACCTAGTCAGTGACGTGTCCTTTGTATAAGGGATCATATATTCCTCTGTTCAGAAGATATCATGCGGACAAATAAATCGAATATATTCATACTTATTGTCCTGTAGTTTGTTTCCTGATTTCCGATTTGCCTGACATAGAACATAATTGAACACATCAATTTAGTTCTGACCGGGCCCGACATATAAGTCAAAAAAAATCATCGAGGGGCCCAAGATATCACTTTTAATCCTCTTAGGATAAAAGGAATATATAAACTTCGACATTATAGGCTTGTACTAACTAATCATTAAATCATGCACAATGATACATTTTATAACATCAAGTTACTGATGTGTTTTCGTATCATCATTGCCCAACCAACTCGTAGTCAACAACTCATATATCTTAGTTTGAAGACTATATGATATTATTGTCTCACAATCACTAGAGATAAATTCCACGAAGTGATTTAGATGAGCATGGGTTTAATCCAATAATCAAATCTTATTACAGGAGTACTCATAAATACTGCAACAAACTTGTGTTATGCTAACCCTTTAGACAATCTACAGACGGATTCATGACAGTCTTTCCTCAATACCTACTTCCAAAGTATGATCAACTGTGGATGGTTTGAATAGCCTAGTTATGCGAGAAGTCAAAACATGCAAAGTGAAACACAAGAACAATCGAATCCAATATGGTCTCAAAACTTTTGAATATAAATTAAACACATTTTATTAAATCACCATATTTATTATACATTATTCATTGTATAATGTTTCGATTTAATCAACATAACACTTGAATTGAAACAATAGTTATCCCGTGCTCCAAGCATGCACGCTATGTTTACATATGGTCCTTACTTTGTGAAATAGATCAATTGTAAACATTTCCAATGACTCTCATTTCACAATTCCAAACCCTTATCATAAGTGTAAGAATACCAAGTCCTTGCCACTTACTGTAATCTGTTAGATTCTCAGCTTATATGCAATGATCCTTTTGTAATGACTATGTACACAAGTCACAAAGACTTTGCCAATTACAAAAGTTTCTATTGGAGATTGTTACAAGACAATTCCATAGATACGAAGTCTAATATTCAAAGCACATTCCCTTGACCATCCTTCTTGCATAAAATTTTCTAACTTACTCAGATTCTTGATATCCAACTCCCATTATGGAAACTTTTCCATAATTTCCATATGACTATCCATTCTTAATAGAATCCTATCTTTTCAAAATCATATCAATATGGCCCACTCATTACTATACTTCCAACTATCCATAAGCAACCAATCCTTAGCGAACAACAGATCTCCTTGATAGTTGTTTAATAACTTTAGTCATACCTGGTTCTAGTCCTTTTTCCCTCTTAATGCCCTAGGAATTTGGAAAATTCAGAACACATAAATATTATAGCATATGCAATCGATTCTATACCCGAAGCATATGGAATACGATTCATAATGTCTTACATAAAGACATGATACTTTACCAGTATCTTGCTATAACATTTCCATATATAGAATTTCCTCATGTGGAATCTTTTCAACATAACATTCATATATATCCTTCACTAAATTTGATTAAAATCTCATAATCTAAGCTTTTAGATTTGAAATGAAGTATAAGTTCTTCTCCCTTAATTATAGCAAAACAACTTTTCAAACCCTGCAACTTTGCGAATTGAAACTTTTGTTTTCTATAATTAACATTGCTAAATTGCAACACTTATCATAATAATTATGCTCCCACTAGCATAGTAATTATTATCTTACTAACATAACACTTATGCTCCTACTAGCTTTGACATGTATCCAGAAATCAGCTGGACTTCTAGAAATCAATACCTTTTAACTTTCTTACCAAAGTTCAGATTTATGATACAAGATGCTTTGATAAGCCTTTATCTAAGCTCATACACCCTTTATAAGAAACCTTATATATGTGTCTAAACTATTCAGAACTTACAACAATAAGTTTCGAATGTTCAAACTATTTTCTATTTCTCACAATTCGAACTATGAAGAGGGATGTCGTAATCATAATTGAATTTGAGAGTGCAAATATCACAAATGCTATCTCCTTAAAATCTACTTATTGAAAGCGTTTCCTCACAATCATTTTCATGAATTGGAGACAAACCCTATGACACTTAGATTTTATGGTGTATGTGTTCCTATCCATGTGAATTTGTCATAACCATAATCATAAGACAAGGTTATTGACAAATCCAAACACTTATGGACTGAACTTGTTCAATCTTAATTTCTTGCCACCTAGCAGCACGAGGGCCTGCCATTGCTTCCAAGTTGTTATGCAAACAATTGAGTACTCATAGAACTCACATGCATAGTCAGATTTAACTGGAATGGGCACATAAATAAAACATGTCAACATGATAGGTTACAAACCTCAAGTCGTGTGCTAGTGATTAACAATGGTTTTACTCTTGATTAGTTCTTGAAACTTTTCAAGATCTTTAAGACTCCCACTGACCTCTTGACATATAAGATTCTCTTTGTCAAGAAACAGTACTTGACAACAAATATTCAAGAGTTAGTGTAGTTTCTTATCAAGAAAAACACTTCTGACAATCGGTCTTAGTTGATCTTCTTTTTATCCAAAACATCACAACTTACCAATTTCAAATGTACAAGAGTAGGAAACATTTTACTCTACATTTGATAAGTGTTATAAACCTTTCTTAAGATTATGTCACTCAAGTTACAATCTTGGAGTATAACTCAAAGATTTGATTTTGGAACGAAGTATGATTCACCTTTTGATTTAACCATTTCAACAATTCACGATTCCTCTTCATAGCTATACAAATGCACTAAGGTATCCTTAGAGGATCAATTGTGACATGGTTCCATAATCATAAAGATGATCATAAAAACACGATATTAAAGTACTATCCCTTCTTTTCAGATTGGAGAAACTTTTATCTTTCTGCCTAAATTGATTTTTCTTATTCATTTTGCTATACATTGAAACTTTTCCAATGGTTCAGAATTATACTTAATCTTGTAAGCATAACCATATTTACTAACTTTAGTAAATCATGACGCATAGTCGTATCGTTCTTTGTGGTGGACCTGACCAGTGCACATCCAAGTGTATCCGATCCCCTAGTCTTTCACTTGACTCACATATACATGTGAAGAAGGCTCCTGCTGCTGCTGGTCCAACCAAGAAGAAACGATAGTCTCGCTCCAAATTGATGCAAAGGGGGAGATTGTTAGCTCCAGTATTGTGTTGCGTCTATTGGGCTCGTTAGCTAGTCCAATGTTTATATCCAGTATGGGCTTGTCCATCCGTCAGTTTTGTAGGGTTTAGTATAAATAGATGCTTGCATGCATCCTAGAGCGGGGGGATTAGAGACGATTAGAAAGGTATTGTTCAGCATATTCATCGTTCTTATTTTGTATCCCTAGAATCCTCTACAGTGGAAGTTCTTATTCGAGCTCTGCTAAGGATCGAGTAATCTAATCATTCGACACATTCTGATTCATACTTGTGTTTCGTTTTTACTATCTTTACGTTCATTACTTACCTGTTACAAAGATCTAAGTGATCAAAGAGTTATTTTATAACTCATCAATAATTATTATACAAGTGTGTTCAATCAAATTATAATAGACACTAAAGCATAAATCAAAATGAAAGATGAGTCTTGAACGAGCTCCATCTTCTCTAAACCTTGCATTTGCACCTATCTATAGATGACCTGAGGATACAAGAAATTTTGAAAGCGAGTATCAGCTTTAAAGCTGGTGAGATCATAAGTATTTTAGTGTCTTAATTTGTAAGTAAGTATTTGTATGTATGAATTTGTATGTATGAATTTGTATGTAAGAATTTGTAAGTATATGAATTGTAAGTATTTAAAGTGTATATGAACTGTAAGTATAAAAATGTATACGAACTGTAAGTATGAAAATGTTTGTATAAGAACTGCAAATGTTTGAAAAACCCTAGAAATCCCTATGATTCCTACTATTATATGAAAGTGTCTTCTACCAAGACCTAACTGCTCTAAATGTAGTCTTCTACCAAGACCTAACTGCTCTGAATGTTCATTTCTTGTAAAAGTGTGTAATTTTCCAAGTGTAACTATCATTAACAAAATATAGTTTTACATTTAATGCTTAAGTGAAAGAGTACATATATGTAAAAGGAAAAAATTTATGTAGTACTGTAGTGTAGTGCTATAAGAACTACTGCTGTACTAACTACCTTAAACCGGATTTATATTAAGGCATAATGTGATTAATTGCACCATACTATTGACTGGTAACAACGACATAAGTATGGTCATAAAAAGGAATGATGTTTGGCACCCGCAGACCTGCAGGTCCGGCTGTAGCTAGCAGCAAGGTGTAGGATAGTCAATCCAGTATAGATTTATATGCAAACTCACGCTCTCCCTCCAAGAAACTCTGGCTATAACTCGGGCCATGACATTTAAGGCACACTCCGATACAGTGGATCACAATTTTATCAACGTATTTTATGTATATGTAATGTACTAAAATGTTCTACGTGTGCTAGCTGTAATGTGTGTTCTCTCTCTATCTAGCAAGTATAGTAATGTATTGTTTCTCGTTCTAGTATCGTTGTACATGTTCTCTTTCTAGTATAGTTCTATATGGTCTTCTCCTAGTATAGTTGTATATGTTCTAGAAAGTATTGATTCATGAATGAACTGACTCATTGTATGATATCTCGTTCTGGTAGTTTACTAGTAATCTAACTGGTACGTAATGGACATGGATGTATACCCTTGCTACCCAAGGGCATTTGATGAACTAGAAGAACTTTTATGACTATATATGTACACATGATATATAATTAATATTTAAACAACCTTCGGACGGGTACCCGATATCCTATCAGACCACATCCAAATCGAGGAAAAAGAAACAAGGTGGATAGCCTTCCTAAGTCTTTTAAACATTACTTATATAACTATACATATAGAGGCATGCAATTTATAATATAAAAGCATAAAATAAGTTTTGTAATACCTTTGAACATAAATATTTTCTAAGAAAAGATCGACTGGATGTCAATCTATAAAACGGTTTGAAAACATGGGTTTGATAAAACAGTTTAGTATAAAGAATCATTTGTTTGAAACACAATTGTAAATAAGTTTGAAATGTAACATACTGAGTAAAATGTACAGTGTAATAAGGAGTTTTAAACACATAAAGTGTTTATGAAAAACATTTGAAGGAAACTGTTTGGTAAAACGGCTAATGAGTAGCCAATCATTTGAATGCTGCTTATTAATGACATGTGATTGATATAATAAGTAGCATGATTCTACTTGTATCCCCCCCCCCATAAAACATTTAAAAATAGTTAAAACATTGATTAAGGGGTATGAACTCACCTGTAGTAAGTGGATCGGAAGGAAGTGTCGGATAAGTGCTTGGTGTCAAGTGAAGACTTAGACACGCACAAAGATCCTAATAACATATAAGGATATATGTATATACACAATTAGTCTTTAAACAACTAATAAACAAAGTTAAGACATTCTAGGACATGCTAAACACTTTATACAAGTGTTATAAGTCTCAAGGGTTGCACCTAAGTATTGTAGGGAAAGGCTAATGTGTTTGGGGTTCAAGGAACACTCTTAAAATGAGTTTACTCCCTAAGAATCAACACCCCTTGAGTTTACGGTCATAGACTCTTGATTTTACGGTCGTAAACTCCTAACCTTTTGACCATTTGGTGATTTGAAGTCTTCTAGGCTATTCCAAGCATTCCTACTTCATGAATTAGTCTTAGGAAGTGTTGTGTGGCATCAAAACACTCCTAAATGGAGTATATGGTCTAAGGACCATTTCTCATGAGTTTACTACCTTAAACTCATGAGTTTACCACCTTAAACTCCTAAGTTTATGGTTTTTGGGGTTTTCAAGTCCTTAGCTCAATCATAGCACTAGTCTAGGTTAGATTTAGCCTTAAGGAACAATCATGGGACTTTTAATGGACATTTACACACCTTTTGGGGTGTTTACGGTTTTTGGGACATCCCAAAACCGTAAAAACATAAAAGTGGGGGGTTTTGGTGCTTTTTCAAGGCTTAAACACTATAAGCAAGGGTTTAAATATGTCAAGGATGGTTTAAACATCAAACTAGGGCTTAGATAAGGACTTAGGCACACTTTGGTGCCCTTTATGGTGTTTACGGCCCAAGAACATTCTTGGACCGTGAATGCCTCCAATCTTGTGTTCTTGACATATTTTCTTGATGTTTAAATGTAGTACTAGCTCAATAGTGCTCAAGGATGGAAGTACTTACTATTGGAAGACTTGATTTGTGCTAAAAGGCCAAGAACACTTACTGTGTGTTCTTGGTGTTTTGGAAAATCTAGACAAAATACATAAATGAATGGATGAATAAATGCACAAACACTAGATTAAGTGTTTTACTAACTTGAAATGGTTAGAACACTTACAACTTTGAAGATTTGGAATTAAATCTTGGATGATACTTGAGACGATATTTTGGAGTTTACTCTTTTGACTTTTGGGGAGTAAACACAAACGACTAACTTTTTGGGGAGTAAACTCATACATAGGCATGAGTTTACGGTTTTGGGTGATTTCTAAACCCAAAACATCAAAGTTTGGTCGGGTGTTTCTAATACGCGAAGTGTTTGCGGTTTTCAAAAATCAAAACCCGAGATGACAATTTCTTTCACCCGTTCGTTTAAAATAATTAAACGAACTTTATATTTCTTAAAAATAAGGAATAATGACATTGATTTATGATACGAAGGGGTTGACTTTTAGGGTTTGACCGAATTAAAATTTCGGGTTGTCACATCATCCCCCTGTTAAAGGGAATTTCGTCCCGAAATTAGAATTTAGATAGGGAAGTAGGTATGAATGATCGAGTCGAGAGGAGGAAACTTCCTAATCGATTGGTTCTAGAGCTCCTAAGTGAAATCGGGTTCTCGGTTGGTATCCCAACGAACCTTCACTAACGGGCGACTGCGTTGCTTCGTCCGCTTGACCTCTTGGTCGAGGGTCACTACGGTTCTAATACGAAGGCGAGGATCTCAACGAGTAGACTTACAAGAGTCCTAAAGGAAAGGTACGGTTTCACGATCGAGACGTGAAGAGTAGAATGTACGTCACTGAGTTCGCGGACTAGATCTAGTCTGCGAGATACAGGACCGATTCTGGCAAGAATCTCGGAGGTCCTATCTATCTTGGATTTAGCTTTCCACGCTTTACGAAGCGTATTAAGCCGTTCCCAGAGTGAGACTTCCTAAAGAACTTGGTCTCTCACTTGGAATCTCCAAGGTTTCCTTTTCTTGTTTAACTTCCCAGTCAAGGATCATTCCTTGTCGGGTCAAGGTCGTACAGTTTCCTGTGATTTGTGAGGGGTTCTGGATGAACTATGACAGTAGGTCTGTTAGATCTAGAATTTGGCGAATGTTTGTCGGCGTCTCTAGTTTCGACAAATTCTCAACGGTTTTGACAAATTGTAAGAGTACTCAAAATTTCCCACATCACTAACAGTGTGTCATAGAAATTTAACTCTTAAATTTCAAAACTCGTGCCTAGAGAACTTCACGAAAAATTCCTCTGAAGGAAATGTTTCCATGGGTTTCTTCTTACTCCGAGGGTAGATAAGTAAGTCATTACAGGGAGAAATGATGAACTGATCCAAGTAAGAAATACGTACCCTAATCATTTAGCTCATGAAAACTATGGGCGTATTGGTCCTATCCGAAGGGTATCACTACGGACTCAAAGTGTCCGCATCGAGTTCGGAAGATAGTCTTCCGGACATCCTTCCCTAACACTCGAACTGGTGATATTCAGATCTCGGATCCATTTCTGAAAGTAATTCTTTCCTTGTGTTTGCTCAACCATTTCATCTATACGAGGCAGAGATAACGATTTCTAATGAAAAATCTTGACGGAGTCCTCGATATCCGAGGTACATACGATGCAATCCGTCGATCTCTGGACGAATAAGACCGGAGTTCTCTAGGGTGAGAAGCCTAGTCTTCTAATTCTATTTTTGTGTAGTTCGTTAAGTTGTCCGGGCTGTTCTTGTATCTCCGTAGGTGTTTAGACTGTAGGGCGATTGGTTTACAAGAGTCGTACTGGGTTCTAAGTTTGTTCACATGACGATGCGATTACTCGTAGACTTAGGCAGTTCTCCGTCCTGAAGTTCATATTAGAATTCATACATGTTTTCACAATCACAATCTCGTGTATACGAGTCGTGTATAATTAAAACTGAAAAGGTAGTCGAATAACTGATTCTTCTTTAAGCTCATATCCCAGTAGGGAAAAAGAAGTTAAAGTGGAATCATCAATTCTAAACCTGTAGAACCTTGATTATACATTACCCTTATGTATACATTCCTCAGCGATAGACCAACCGTATGAATCTTTGGGTTGAACTTGACATACTGCACGAGTGGTACTTCGGGGATTTCTTCGGAAAGGAGAGGAACTATGAGGTACTCTAGTCATGGGTACTTCGGTGTTCTGAAATGACGGTTTCGTTAGAAAGACGTTTACTGATAAAGAGATGTACGTATGAAGCTAGTATGGTGTCGATCAAATTGAATCTAGTTGTATGATAATGCCGGAATCATACAGACACTTAAAGACATTAGATTGAACATAAGACGTGTACAAACAAAACACAACCGTGCAACCATGAACAGAGTTACAGTACCTTAGATTTACTACAAGACTATTGTTGCGGATAAGGTATACTTACAAAAGACAAGTATACGCAGCACGAGCATCCCTATACAGACAGGATCTCGCAAAAGGTAAGACTCTAGTTGCACTAGTTCTGGATAGTTTATAAGTTTGTTACAACAACACGCCTAAATTACATTAACGAGGGTTCCGGAGTAGGTTCCCCTGCAACTGTGATCCTAAGAATCTTCCCATCTGCACCCGAGTTCTTCGCTATGGGGCAATCCTTCTTGAGGTGTCCAATTTCACCGCATTGGTGACATATATGGACAACACCCACATTGGTGGTGGAAGTGAAGTGTTTAGTAGGAGTTATGGGGACGCGGGTTCTTTCCTTTTTCGGGCAATCTCTTTTATAGTGCCCAAACTCACCACAATGATAGCAACCCTGGCTGGCTCTAGCGGCGGTGGTCGGTAGTATAATTTCGTTTGTACCAGCCTTTGCTGCCTCCTTGGCAGTTCCTTTTGTAGTGCCCTACCTTGCCACAACTATAGCAAGTCTGGTTCACATCGGCGTTGGGCGAATTGTTGATCGGTCTTGTTAGGCTCTTGCAGTAACGTTTGGTGTGCCCCTTTTTGTTGCAGTTTGAGCACTGCATCTCCCGACAAGGTCCATGGTGGTGATAATTACATTTGATGCAATTTGGGAGATTTCCAGCATATTGTCGGGCTGGGTTAGGGACAACTGGTATATCCGAAGGGATGGTAGTAGGAGGTACAGATGTCGTAGCTGTGAAGGTCGTTACCGGTGGTTGTTTCTTGTTCGTCCCTCTAAGCGATTTGTCCTTCTTTCTAGCCCAAAACTTCCATTTGTTACTCTTCGTCTCGGAATCGGGGTGTCGGGGTAGTTTGCTGCTCGTTAAGGTGTTTGATTGTTACTCGGATTGGAATTGTTGTTAACAATCCCGCTAACATTCACGTTTTTAGCGTTAAAGTGGGTCAGAATAGCTGACACGGCAGCCGAGACTGCAGCTTGAAGGGTAGCTGCATCAATCTGAAGAGTTGGTGTTTGGTTAAGGGGTTGATCGTTTTTCTTGGGCGACATGATTCTGTTTCATGGAAAGAAAATGAATTTGTGAGCGAGCATGGTTGAACCTAGACTTAGTTCAACTGTTTATGTAAAGAATAGAAGTATGTTCACGGAGGTTTGACCAACATCCCTATGATGCAGTCCTAGTACAGAATGAAAGTGAGTTCGTAGAATGGTCTCAAGACGTTTCTCGCTCAAGCCGAGGTATCGTAGGTTGGCGAATAACATGATCCAACCACTGAAAGAGACTTGGAAATGTCTCCGGAGCTAAATTACTATAGTCCAATGATTTGACTAAAGCATGTTTCAGATAGACTCCAATGAAATTATGATAAGACTACTTGAATAAAGAAGGATACGGAAGTTAGCCGACTGTCAATATCTTTGATATTCATGATGTAAAGATTCGGGAAAATGACCTTGTAAAGGTCTTACATCATATCCATAGAAGTTAGTTCCTGACAGCATAAAGACCTAACAAAAGTACTTATAGTACAAGATAGTTTCATAGAAAATGCCTCATCGGGCATAGACAGAAAAACGATTTCTTTTAACCAGGAAAATAAAGTAAAGCATCTACTCCTGGCGACGATCATCCCTCTAGTGAACTCTCAGTTCAGCCAGTTGTCGTTCCATATTGAGAAGGTATCTTTCATAAACCCTCTAGCATACTCGGAGCTCTATGACTTCGGCTCGAGTTTCAGCTAGTGCTTGCAGCAAGGTCTCATGGTCTCTCTCAGATCTCTCACGAGCATGTTCAAGCCGACTGGTGCGAAGCATATGCATTCCACCATTTGTATCAACTTCTGCGATACATTGTAGGGCTGTCATGCCCTGAATCTCGTTTCGGCCAACTCTACGGATCAGTATTGGTAGAACTCTATCTGTTGTGCTCCCTTCGCTTACGTTGTAGAAGATTTGGTCTCCACTAAATGACATACGTTGATCTTGACCTTCGCTCCATGTTTCCAAACATTCCACCCATGGAGGCGTCGGGCCATGAAAAGCCGGACGAGGGTTAGGAATCGGGACGGGAGCTACCTGGGGTAGATTTTCAACCTCGGATTCGGAGTTAGCACCATCCGAAAGGTCTTCAGCATGGTGATCATTCAGAGGGATCAGATGATCATTATCTGGCTCTTCTCAAAACCATCCAGCAATAACTTCGTTCGGAAGGAACAGGTTGTCGTGGGGATGGAGTCCAGCCATGTTATCTACGCGAGAATTGGGGTAAGAAAATAATTATTAGACGAACTATCTAGATAATTATTTAGAAAATATTCATTAGTTCCATCGCTATTTGTGAAGTGCATACCGGTTATATATAATCGAAACAGGATAGGCCTTCGAATAAGTGACCTTAACTCCAAATTCACAAAGAATAGGGGTAAAGTAATATTTTCACAGATTCTAAGTCTATAACATCCTAATTACATATAGCCTTACTGTATCCACTTAGCAACTATCAACTTAGTAATAAAGATCCCATTTTAGTTCTCAAGTATAAAGTACTTATAGTAACACCAAATACTCCTATAGTATTTTAAGTTTAATGTTATGTTCTACTGTTCTCATTGTGGTAGGGTTGGTAAGATTTTAGCATTGTTGCAACCACACAACTACACTTAGGCACATGCTAGTCAACCCTCAGATACTATAGGTGATCAGGCTATATCTTCCCAGTTTTGACCATATGTCTCTAAGCCCACTTCTGTTTCCCAACAATCGTAATTCTTTTGTACTGTCCTAGTGACACTGATTTTAGTATGAATGCAGGCACATATACTTAATTAAGTATTTTATTATTTAAAGTATAAACTCTTGGTCAGAGTATTTTTAATCCCTTGTGTATTTATAGTTAGTATATCTTTTATGGGTTGATATACTTAATTCACTATAAACAATGCTCTGATACCAATCTGTCACACCCCAAAACCAAGAACGGCGGAAACGTTCTGGGGCGGAGGACGTCATGTACAGTATCACAACAATGTAAAGTAGTAAACAAGCAACAACATCATCCATTGCATTAATAATATAATTGTTAGGTCCAGTATTGTGTTGCGTCTATTGGGCTCGTTAGCTAGTCCAATGTTTATCTCCGGTATGGGCTTGTCCATCTGTGAGTTTTGTAGGGTGTAGTATAAATAGATGCTTGCATGCATCCTAGAGCGGGGGGACTAGAGACGATTAGAAAAGTATTGTTCAGCATATTCATCGTTCTTATTTTGTAACCCTAGAATCCTCTACAGTGGAAGTTCTTAGTCGAGCTCTGCTGAGGATCGAGTAATCTAATCAGTCGACACATTCTGATTCATACTTGTGTTTCGTTTTTACTATCTTTACGTTCATTACTTACCTGTTACAAAGATCTAATCGATCAAAGAGTTATTTTATAACTCATCAATTGGTATCAGAGCAGGAGGCTGTGTAATTCATACACATCTTTTCTGTGAAAGAGTTTGCGATTAGGGTTATTCCGCATTAACTAATATTTATTGAGCCGTCATTCCATAATTGACGTAACTCAGCATTTATTTTTTTTTTCCCTAATATTACATATTACAAGTCTGATCTTTCAAACAGGTTAAACGATCAAGCATGGACGAGTCACAATCTAATCCCATCAACATCTCGAACAACATTGGATCAACAACGAAGATTCCTATTCTTTACACCCAGGATTACGAAGTCTGGGCGCATCATTTTGAAGATTATGTCATCCGATCTGAAGACAATGGATACCTTATTTGGGAAGCAATCGTTTCTGGACCATTTGCTCACTCAGGAACATCAAAAATCATTGAAACTCAGAAAGAGTATAATGATCTGTTAAAGGACGTAAAGGACGTTGCTCAAGACGAAAAGGAAAAGTTTCAATGCAATATTAAAGCATTGAGACTGATTCGATTCGCTCTTCAATCAGATACATTCAGGCTGGTGAGTTCTTGCAGCACCGCTAAAGAAATCTGGGATAGGCTGCGAGAGCTATATTCCACAGATGAAGATTTGGAGCATTCTATTCAGACCTTGCTTTTGTCTGAGTTTGGTGAATTTAAACAGAATTCTGATGAAACTGTTACTCAGACGTTTGATCGCTTCAATCATCTTCTTAGCAAGATGATCAAACACGATATAGAAAGGAAGCTGATTGAACAGAAAGTAACCTTCTTGAATGGCCTAAGACCCGAGTGGAGAGCAGTTGTGTCCACTGTTAAAGCTCATGAGCAATTTAAATCTTATTCATTGGCAAAGCTGGTGGGGATTCTGAAATCCTAAGAAAAGATTGTCTTGCAAGAAAAAATCTGGTCTCAAGTTTGGGGTCCTTGGCACTCCTGTCTAAAAGCAAATGTGTGGTAGAAGATGAAGATCTCAACTTAGAAGACTATGATCTTACTTCAGAAGACTATGCAATGATGGTGTCGAATCCAAAGAGGTTCATTAAGAAAAGGTTCCCTACCAATAAGAACCAAAATTGGCAGGGAAGCTACAATTCTGAAAAGGTTAAGGAGGAACCGAAGACAGAAGAACCAAAGAAAGAGGCGAAAGGTGAAGGAGATTCTGGTGTGAACTGCTACTACTGTGGAGGAAAGAATCACTATGCCAAAGACTGTGTCCTGAAGAAAATGGCATAGAAGGATGAGGAGAAAGATGAAGAAGTTGTGTTGATAAAAAAGGTGGAAGAGATCAAGAGAAAGAAAGTTGCTACTAACCCTTCGATGAATGCTTTGATTGTGCAGGGTTCGGCAGCGGAGGATGAGTTCGGTGGCGTGCAGGTCTGGTCAACCGACTCAAAGGATGATGAAGTCAGGAAGCCATCTCATGGAAAGGCGTATGTTGCAAGAGGTGATGAAAACGGTGGGAAGTGTTTGATGGTGACAGATGTATCTCAAATGAGGGGATACAATACAGACGGTGGGAAGGAGGACACCAAGGAGCGAGAGGACTTATGCTTCACAGCAAAACCTTTCGGTGTGCAGTTCAATGCGCTTGATGAATTGATCAAGAAGGTACAATCCATTTTGTTTCATTCAAAGTCCCACAAAATTCATATGAAAAAGAATTGAAAATATTAAATTCAAGAATCTCAAATCTAGATAGCAGTTTAACTCAAACACGGGTCACCAATTCTAACCTAACTGACCAAATAAGCAGGGTGTCATCCAAGAGCGAGGAACGGAGGATGTGGATAGAGCTGAAGGAGTCGGAGCTGATTAAATCTAAGGACGAAAACATTTATTTACAAAGAGACAATTTAAAACTTCTGAAACAGAGAAATGTTTTTTGTTTAATTGCTAAACGTCTTTATGCTAACATCACTCAACTTCATCTGAACTGTGAAATGGGGCAGAAAATTCATCGCATGATTTTGCCCTTCCTTGAGTTTAAGGAGGATGAAATCGATACTGAAGCATATAATTGTGAAAGTGTAGTTTCGTCTGATGATGTGAATCCGACTTATATGTATGGTCTGGACAAAATTGAATCTTTTATAAACTCCAAGGACGATAACGACATGCTGAAAAACCTTTTGGATGTAAATGATAAACTGAAACTAAGGACCGAAACCATACAAAAATTTGACTCATTGAATGCAAACTTGAGCTCAGAAAATAAAATTGATGTTGAAAACGCGTCTGAGCTTAATGAGGATGATGATATGAGCATAATTTCTATAGAGGATGAAGTCGACTGTTCTGAGTTTGTCAAGAGCGAACCCGAAAACCACAAAAATCTTATTTCTGAAAATTCAGTGGAGTTTGCTCGTTTATCCCAAAATAAGTCCCCGATTCTTGAAGAAAAGGCCGTTGTATACCAAAAGGTGAGAACAACACCAAATCAGGTGTATAAGGTCACAGGAGTAACCGAACATCAGACAGCCGAACTCACCGCCATAGTAAACGAAGATAATGCAGATGGCTATGATGAGTTTTTCTGGTCTGCTCCTATAGATAATGCTGACGAAACCGTTGGTCTGTCAGAGCGAACGTCCTGGAAAACCAAAGGCAGATATGTGCTAGAGCCACTAAACAAGCCTGACCACTTCGATGTTCCAAGTACTAATGGTACAAAAGATGTTCCTGTAGAAGAAGTCACTCTTACAAGCGAAACATCATCTGTTAAAAGTGAACCGGCTGACAGGAAGCAAAAGCAAAAAGCCAACATCCACCGACAGCCAAAGCAAGTGAAGAATCAAAAGCAGCAAAGGAATCTAAGATACAAAAAGAATCTCTCAGAACGAAAATAGTTTTGGCGATCTCAAAACGCCCATTTCTCTTATCATGACAAAAATTCAAAGTCAGAGAAAAGTGTTGTTAGGCCGGAAGAAAGGAATAACAACCGAAGGGAAAGGTTCGGTTCAGAGAACACCAGCTACCAAAAGCATAAGTTCGGTTCAGAGAGCAAAAGCTATCGCGGTTCAAGGTTCGGTCCCACTAATGACCAAAACCTAAAGGGTCACTTAGAACCTCAAGTCAAGAAAACATCTCAGTCTAAATTCTCTCATTCTAATTCCTCTCAACCCCATTCTAAATCCAATTCTGTTCAAACTCAAAATCCAAAATCTTCAATAGATTTGAAAGGAAAATCGAAGGTTTCCTCAGTCAAGAACGATCAAAAGCATTCCAAGGCCCAAAAGCCTGAACCTGAATCCAAACCGACTGTAACAAATCCTAATAAAATTAAAGTTTTCACTATTAAGAAGAAAGATGAAACAACTTTAATAAAAAGAACATATCTTGTTGACATTTCTCTTACTATTCCTGTTCCTGTGAAAGGCTCACGTGGACCCAAGAAACTTTGGGTTCCTAAATCTGATTGATTTTTGCAGGTTATCAGTGACGAGCAGTTCGACGAAGAATGGTATATTGACAGTGGCTGCTCACGTCACATGACAGGAAGGAAGGAAGAGCTGAGGGAGTTTCGATCTCTTCCAAATGGCGGGAATGTCAAATTCGGAAACAACTCATATGGCACGATAAAAGGTTATGGGATGATAACAAATGGAGACTTCTCGATTAGAAAGGTTGCGTATGTTGAAGGGCTACAGCATA
This sequence comes from Lactuca serriola, assembly GCF_051521515.1. Lineage (NCBI taxonomy): Eukaryota > Viridiplantae > Streptophyta > Magnoliopsida > Asterales > Asteraceae > Lactuca > Lactuca serriola. The sequence continues at coordinate 122,588,507 of NC_136412.1, forward strand.
ACCTCATCAGTGTATCTCAGCTTGTTGGAGGTACTGGTCTTAAAGTTTCATTTGACGATGAGGGTTCGGAAATAATAGAGAAGAAAACAAAAAGAGTGATTCTCAAATCAGAGCGCAAAGGCGAAATGTTTCCTCTCAATATCAAACCTAGCAAAGGAAATCCAGCTATCTGTCTGTTATCCAAAGCACATTCTGACGAAAGCTAGCTATGGCACCGAAGGCTCTCCCATCTCAATTTCAAGGATATCAACAAACTTGTCACAGGAGATCATGTTCGGGGTCTTCAATTGCTCAAGTTTGATCGAGAACATTTGTGTGCTGCGTGTGAAATGGGGAAGCAAAGTTGTGAAAGTCACCCATCCATTATAAACACTAAAGTCGTTGAACCACTTGAGTTAATTCACATTGACTTGTGTGGTCCATCATCTATCGAAAGCATTGGCGGTAGCAAGTATATTATTGTTATTGTCGATGACTTTTCACGTTTTACATGGGTGTTCTTCCTGAAGCACAAATCTGAGGCAACTCTCAAGCTAAAGATGTTTATTAAGCAGGTTGAAGTGCAACTGAGGAAAGTCGTTCGTAACATCAGAAGCGACAATGGGCTGGAGTTCAAAAATAAAGAATTTGAAGACTTTTTGGCAGAAAAAGGAAGCAGTCACAACTTCTCAGCCCCCTACACCCCTCAACAAAACGGGATTATCGAAAGACGAAATCGATCTTTGTGTGAGGCGGCCCGAACCATGCTAAGTTTCGCTTCTCTACCTTTATATTTCTGGGCTGATGCTATTGCTGCAGCATGTTTTACGCAGAACATGTCCTATCTCAATAAGCGTTCCACTCTCACTCCTTATGAGATCATCAACAACAGAAAGCCAAACGTTAAATTCTTCCATGTGTTCGGCTCACGATGCTTTATCTTCAATTCTAAAGAACATCGTAACAAGTTTGACGTTAAAGCCGATGAAGGAATCTTTCTGGGATACTCTCTTACTTCAAAAGCATATAGGGTTTTAAACAAGCGTTTGAGGAAGATTGAAGAAACGTATTATATGACTTTTGATGACAGCTACATCAAGAAGCTGAAGGCCACTGAAGAAACAGTTGGAGAAATTTTCTCTCAAACAGGCCAAGTCACGGCCTCGATTGCAAATTTATTTGAGCAGTTTGTGGAGTTATTCGATGAACCGGAGAAGGCTACTCTCTCAGAAGCCAATGCAGCAGACAACAAAGTTGACCATCTGAAGCAAATCGTCGAAGACGCTGCCAGACGAATGGATGAAGGAGTATCAGTTCCAAATGAACCTCCTCAGCACGGTGCTTCAGTTGAGGGGGAGAATCCATCTTCTTCAAAACAGTCGAGTTCACAAATTGAGGGGGAGAACTCTTCTCCAGCTGCACCCGAAAGCTCTATTGCACCCGAATGTACTGTAGCTCCCGAAAGCTCAAATACACCTGAAAGTCCTGTAGCACTGAATTGTCAAAATACACCTGAATGCTTGTCAGTCGAGGGGGAGAATGTCGATATGTTTTATGACGATGATAGTCAATCTGAATTAGAAGAAATGGTAAACGCTGAATTGGATCCATCCTATGATCCAAATTACCCTCCTCTTGTTAAGTGGACCAGAGATCATCCCATTTCACAGGTAGTGGGTAATGTCTCCAAAAAGGTCCTGACCCGATCTCAAATGAAGGCAAAAAAAGCATCTCTGTTCTCAAAAGTAGAGTTTTGCATGTTTAACTCTTTCGTCTCAAAAGTTGAACCAAATACAGTAAATACTGCTCTTGATCACTCTGATTGGGTTCAAGCTATGCAAGACGAACTTAATGAGTTTGAAAGAAATAAGGTTTGGCACCTCATTCCCACTCCTAAAGATGCCTCAGTTGTTGGTCTCAAATGGGTCTTCAGAAATAAAATGGACAAGGAAGGCAATGTGATAAGAAACAAAGCTCGTCCAGTGGTGAAAGGATACTGCCAGGAGGAAGGAATCGATTATGACGAAACTTTTGCTCCTGTAGCTAGGCTGGAATTTGTTCGAATATTTCTTGCCTACGCTGCACACAAGAACTTTGAGGTCTACCAAATGGATGTAAAGTGCGCATTTCTAAATGGAGAACTTGAAGAAACAGTGTATGTGGAGCAACCTCCGGGGTTTGTCAATGAAAAGTACCCCAATCACTGCTATATTCTGGACAAAGCGGTTTGTGGGCTGAAACAAGCACCTAGGGCCTGGTATGAAACGCTAACCAAGTTTTTAAAGATGTCCAAATTCAAACAAGGTTCGGTTGACCCAACCTTCTTTCGTAAGAAGGAAGGTAACCACCTTATGATTGTTCAAATCTATGTCGATGATATCATCTTTGGCTCAACGAATCCTAGCTTAACAGTTGAATTCAGAAAGCTGATGGAGACTAAATTTGAAATGAGCTCAATGGGTCCGATTAATTTTTTCCTTGGTTTAAATATTAGACAGGGACCCAAAGACATCTTTATTAACCAGGAAGCATATACCAAGACTCTCCTTGCTAAATTCGGAATGATGGGAGACTCAAAGGTTAAAGTTCCAATGGCGTTCGGCACCAAGCTCACTCCATCCTTGGATAAGCTAGCAGTCGATATTACGCTTTATCGCCAGATGATCGGTTCTTTAATGTATCTTACTGCTAGCAGGCCTGATATAATGTTTTCTGTTTGTTACTATGTTAGATTTCAGGCGAATCCTCGTGAACCTCATATGCTTGCAGTGAAGAACATACTCCGGTATCTAAAACGAACTACCTCTCTCGGCTTATGGTATCCATCAAACTCAGGTTTTTCGTCCAAGCCTACTCAGATGCAGACCTTGGAGGTTGTGGACTAGACAGGAAAAGCACCACTGGAGGCTGCCAATTCCTTGACAGGAAGTTGGTTAGCTGGCAATCAAAGAAACAGACTTGTGTATCTCTGTCTACAGCTGAAGCAGAATACATCGCAGCTGCCTCACGTACATCTCAAGTGATTTGGATCCAAAGCCAGCTCCGGGACTATGGACTCAATATGAAAAAGATTCCACTATATTGCGACTCCGAGAGTGCAATTAGGATCTGTCATAACCCAGTGCAACACTCCAAGACTAAGCACATAGCACTGAGGTATCACTTTATTAAGGATCATGTGGAAGATGGGAACGTCGAAATTCATTTTGTTCGAACCACTGATCAACTGGCTGACATCTTCACCAAAGCTTCTTTTCTTTTTCAAACTTATTTTTTTGGCAACCGAAATAGACCGAACGTTCGGGTTCGGCTCCAAAAATTTTCTCACCCGAAATAGACCGAACGCTCGGGTTCGGTTCCAAAATTTTCTCAACCGAAATAAACCGAACGCTCGGGTTCGGTTCCAACATTTTTTTGTATTAATTTTTTTTATGTCTTATTTTCCTTTTTATCAAAAATTCCAAAAATATTTTTTTATTATTTTTTATTTTTATTATTTTTTTAAATTCAAAAACTCCAAAAATATTTTTTTATTTTTTTATTTTTCTCTTTCTTTATTTTATTTTATTTTAATTTTGGCTCTTATCATGAGCTACCTAACTCTCTTCTCACATGAGATAAGAGTTTTCTGCTTAGTCCTTATTTTTCACAGCAGAGGTACTTTGGTCTCTTTACACCATCTACATTACTTTTTCTCCATCGCATTCGCTTCACAAATGTAACCCTTGAGACTCTCAGACATTACCATTGAGGTTTATGGTTGCACAATTTCTGTGTTCATGATCTTAGCTTCGTGTCACTACGTGCTAAGTGAAACCCAAAATTCAATACCTACTATGCATTGACGGTGAACAATTAACTTGCTCTAGTTTTCACTAATGAATTGACGGACTTATCCATGGGGGTACAACATGAAATCTCTATTTTTCTTGTGAGTGATTCCTATGAAATTGTTAAATCCAATAACATTTCTTCCCTTGGGATCCAATTTTAATTTTTCTTTGAGTGTTCGCATACATTAGTTTACCTTGCCACTTTAATTATCTCCAACCTACTTGTTCAACAGACTACATTGGTCTCACAAGTACTTCGTTCGATTTCTATCTTATATCAAGATCAGGAACTATGAATCGAAGCGAAAGCCACCCTCATAAGCCTAATTAAAAGAAGCCTTTCAACACTTCTTAATAAGTGTCTGATCGTTATTAAACGGGAAACCACAAAAACACTTTAAGGTCTCTCTTGACTTTGAAGGAATAGATTTGTGCCCAGGATCAATTGTTTCGTGTCTTTATTGACATCACCTAATCCCTCAAAAGTGTTGCTTTATTTCTTTTTCTTTTACACACTGAGCACGAAAATCTTTTTGATTTTCCAAAATTCCGGTTTCATCAATTTCAAGGCATTTTAATCGGATTGGTTGTTATAAAAAGGTTGTGGTTGATATTGATCCACGTGGGTGATTTTATTTTAAAGATGCCGTTAAACTCTAAAGGGATAAGATAACAAAATGATGACTCAGGTGGGAGTCAAATCGATTTGATTTCAAACGGCGCAAACAGGCAAAGCGTGCGAATTGGAACCGTTTCATCTCCAAACGGCGCCTGATGGGAAGGCGTGTAATTAGGGACTGACACTCTCTCTCCTGCGTAATCATCGGCAACACCAACTGTCACGCGTCAATCGCCTCCGAAAAACTCTTCGTTTGTCAATCGAAGATTTGGGATAGATTCTTCTCTCTCCTTTACCATCAGTATAAAAGTCAATGTAAACCACCGTTTACCTCTTTACTGCACCTATATTTCCAGAGAGCAAGAAAATCCTCTAACCTCTATTGTTCATCATCTCTCCCATCTTCATCACAATAATGGCGGACTCTTCATCAGTTCACGCAACTTCTCACATCTTGCCTATTCGTCCCCAACAGAGTTTGATCATTGATCTTACTCCTCAGGCATACGACGCTTTCATGTTTCCCATCATCGAATGCCTAAAATACTCGCCAATCGCTCCTGCTCTTACCAGGGCTAAAGCTGTTCCCATGGAGTTCCTGTCACAGATTTTTGCCACAGCTCACTACGACAAGGTCGTCAACAGGATTTTCTTCGATGTCTTCGAGCACAAGGCGTCGATTTCCAAGCAGAGGTTTTGTATGCTGTTAGGGTTTGAACCTGATTCATCGAGGGTTAATCCTGAAACCATTCCGATGGGTCATCTGTTCAACATGTTCTATAACATGGGGTACACTGAGGTGCTCACAACGGTCACGAAATTCAAGAAATCGTGTCTGCCCCCTCAGTGGAATGGGATGTTTACTGTGCTTTTCAAGGGCTTGTCTGAAACAAGTGCTGGATCAGATAGGGCAAGTCGTATGTTCCTACCAGTCATGTACGGGATCTACAATGGTATCAACATGGACTACGGGTCGGTCCTATGGCAACAACTCATTCAGAGTCTTTCTTCCACTTCTCGACATTCAGAGATTTCATATGCCCGGTTCTAGACTCTTGTCACTAAATGGGTGATGGACAAGTACCACGTCCCCATTTTCGCTGGTGCTCCAATGTCTTCTATTGGTACTTTCCATACCACGAAGATCATTGTCTCTGACGCATCCAAATTTCCCTTCAACGGTTCTATCCCTGAAACAATGTATGGTGATGTTCCTACCGACAGCCGGATCATTCAAACGTACAAGGAGTTCCGAAGTTCTGGTCCGAGAGACCTTACTCCAGAGATGCTGAAGTTGATTCATGATGCTGGCAAGCCTGCCCCCATAGGGAAGAAGGCTAATAAGGGCAAGCAGGTTGCAAAGGGAACAAAAGGCCCATCTCCCAAGAAGAGGAAAACCACCAGAGCAGCCCATTCCCCTCCAATAAAGAAGCGAAAAACCCAACCAAGGCGAAAGCTCATCATCGCTTCGTCCTCAAGCGAATCTGAGGCAAAGGGTTCTGATTTTGATGGATCTCAACTTGGTAACACTCCACCACGTTCGCCTACACCAGAGATTCATATTCCCACTTCTCCTATTTCCTCTCCACCAGTTACAATTCCTTTTTCTATTCCCCCCATAACCTCCACCACTCAAATACCATCCACCTCCATCCCAGTACCACCACCTATATTTACTAAAGCAACAACCACCACCAGTGCAAATGTAAGAACCAATGTATCTGATACGGGGGTTCATATTGACGCACCCAAATCCACCTCAGCACCCGAACCCACACCAACAACCGAACACACCACCCAACCCGAATCTACTACTACTACTACCGAGCCTCAAGCTTCACCACCACCATCTTCTCCTGCTCATGCATCAGAGGGTGAAGAACCACTCCTTGGCGGGGAGGACATGACCTTCGATTCGGTCTATTACAGTCCGTTTCAAGTTCAAAGTGACGATGATGACGATGCTCCTGTCACCAAGAAACATCTTAAGGAGTTGCATGATAAAATCGATTCTCTCATCGCCTCATCTTCCACATCACAGTCCTCAATCTCTGAAGCTGCCATTCAGAAAATTGTTGATGCTTTTTCCAAAGCTCATCAAGTTTCTCTTGATTCCGCCACTACAGCCATTGACGCCTCAACCAAAGCTTGTGAGGCAGCAACCGCAAAAGTCGATAAACTATTCACTGATGCTTCTTCCTTGTTGAAATCTTTACAGGAAAGCGTTGAAGCCACCACGACAACGCTAGAACCCATTGTCAACCAGTTAGCTAATTCAGTCACATCAGAGCTGAAGTCGTTCGCTTCCCTTCATCAAACAATTTCTGACAACAACTCAACTTTCAGAACAACCATTGAGGAGCGTCTCTCCAAGCTTCAAGAAGACCTAGCTGCTGAGAACTCTCTCATGGATGCTCTTGCAAGGAAGACTACCGCTTTGAAGGTCAAGAGTACTCAACTCTCCAACTCTCAACAGGAGATTGACTCTCTTCGATCTGAAAGAGAGGTGGTTAAATTGTGTGTTTCGGATGTCCGCTCAGCTATCTCAAACATCCTTGAAGCACATGACCCGATCCTCAATTATTCTGTGAGGCGTGACCTTGCAGAGAAGCTTGCTCCCGCCCTCTCTCTACTGAGCAAACTTGAAGGGCTCCTTGATTTCGTGTCCATTCCGAAACAAGGGAGAGAAAAAGAACAAGTGTCTCAACCACCTCCTCCTTCAGCAACTCACACCATCGAACCTCCTCCAGTAGGCCAAGCCTCAAGTTCCGGTGTGAAAGACAAAGGCAAGAATATTGCTGAGGAGAGTGACGATGAAGATGATAAGGAGACTATTTCCGACCTTTTGAAGCGACAGGGTCGAGATAAAGAGGCTGACATCAGTGCTCGTGTGGCTAGAGAGGCTGAAGAAGCCGAAAGAAGACAGAAAGAAGCCCACGACCTTCTCGAGAGCAGGAAAACTCTTTTTCCTCCTTGGACTCTTGAGAAGCTGATTAAAGAAGCCATCGAAACACCAAGTATCTTGTGGCTAGAACCTGTGATCTCTTTAGATTGTTCTAACACTGTCGACTCTCAGTTCGATATGCCACTGACCCGAAAGGCATTTATCTTTCATGCCTTTGACAACATTGTTGAGTTCCCCCATCCTCATCCACAGGTTGATCGAGACTTAGTCGAATTTTATCTGAGGGCAGCTCAACCACAATACCAAACTTGGAGAGCTCAGAAAATCATCAATGTTCGGGTCCTAAAGCCGTACAGGGAAGGCAACTTCACCAACGTTCGGTTCAAGGTACTAAGGGGATCTGCCAAGGCCGAACATGCCATCTCACATGCAAATCTTCCCAACCTTAATCCCCATGACTGGATTATCTTGCACAACATTCTTCTTACAAACGAATCTGAATATGGTCCGATCATCGACCACTTTAATAGGATGCTTGTATGCTATGTCATGGAAGTTGCTCTAATGGATCAGGAGATAGCGAGCGTATTCAAGAAAAATCCTACTATATCTCCTGTTGGCTCTGCCAGTGATCTCAACATGATGCAGATGGGGAAGATTGACCCAAAGAGAAAGTCCGTCATGTTTACGAGGAACGAAGGACAGAAATGTCTTTTTGCCTTGGCAGACAAACATCTCTACACCACTGCCTGTTTGGAACAGGTTTTAGGGATCATCCATCGATGTAAGCAGAACAAAGCAGATGATATCAAGTACTTTGATGATATGATTCAATGGTACATTCGCTTCAAACAGACAATCCTTGCACTTATCACACGTCTGTTCGATACAGTAAAGAAGGCTCCTGCTGCTGGTCCAAGCAAGAAGAAACGATAGTCTCGCTCCAAATTGACGCAAAGGGGGAGATTGTTAGGTCCAATATTGTGTTGCGTCTATTGGGCTCGTTAGCTAGTCCAATGTTTATCTCTGATATGGGCTTGTCCATCCGTGAGTTTTGTAGGGTTTAGTATAAATAGATGCTTGCATGCATCCTAGAGCGGGGGGACTAGAGACGATTAGAAAAGTATTATTCAGCATATTCATCGTTCTTATTTTGTAACCCTAGAATCCTCTACAGTGGAAGTTCTTAGTCGAGCTCTGCTGAGGATCGAGTAATCTAATCATTCGACACATTCTGATTCATACTTGTGTTTCGTTTTTACTATCTTTACGTTCATTACATACCTGTTACAAAGATCTAATCGATCAAAGAGTTATTTTATAACTCATAAATAATTATTATACAAGTGTGTTCAATCAAATTATAATAGACACTAAAGCATAAATCAAAATGAAAGATGAGTCTTGAACGAGCTCCATCTTCTCTAAACCTTGCATCTGCACCTGTCGATAGATGACCTGAGGATACAAGAAATTTTGAAAGCGAGTATCAACTTTAAAGCTGGTGAGATCATAAGTATTTTAGTGTCTTAATTTGTAAATAAGTATTTGTATGTATGAATTTGTATGTAAGAATTTGTATGTATATGAATTGTAGGTATTGAAACTCTATATGAACTGTAAGTATAAAAATGTATACGAACTGTAAGTATGAAAATGTTTGTATAACAACTGAAAATGTTTGAAAATCCCTAGAAATCCCTATGATTCCTACTATTATATGAAAGTGTCTTCTAGCAAGACCTAACTGCTCTGACTGTAGTCTTTTACCAAGACCTAACTGCTCTGAATGTTCGTTTCTTCTAAAAGTGTGTAATTTTCCAAGTGTAACTATCATTAACATAATATAGTTTTACATTTAATGCTTAAGTGAAAGAGTACTTAAATATATGTAAAAGGAAAAAATTTATGTAGTACTGTAGTGTAGTGCTATAAGAACTACTGTTGTACTAACTACCTTAAACCGGATTTATATTAAGGCATAATGTGATTAATTGCACCATACTATTGACTGGTAACAACGACATAAGTATGGTCGTAAAAAGGAATGATGTTTGGCACCCGCAGACCTGCAGGTCCGGCTGTAGCTAGCAGCAAGGTGTAGGATAGTCAATCCAGTATAGATCTATACGCAAACTCACGCTCTCCCTCCAAGAAACTTTGGCTACAACTCGGGCCATGACATTTAAGGCACGCTCCGATACAGTGGATCACAATTTTATCAACGTATTTTATGTATATGTAATGTACTGAAATATTCTACGTGTGCTACCTGTAATGTGTGTTCTCTCTCTATCTAGCAAGTATATTAATGTATTGTTTCTCGTTCTAGTATCGTTGTATATGTTCTCTTTCTAGTATAGTTGTATATGGTCTTCTCCTAGTATAGTTGTATATGTTCTAGAAAGTATTGACTCATGAATGAACTGACTCATTGAATGATATCGCGTTCTGGTAATAGTTCTAGTATCTTCCTAAACTACCCATATGGTAGTTTACTAGTAATCTAACTGGTACGTAATGGACATGGATGTATACCCTTGCTACCCAAGGGAATTTGATGAACTAGAAGAACTTTTATGACTATATATGTACACATGATATATAATTAATATTTAAACAACCTTCGGACAGGTACCCGATATCCTATCAGACCAAATCCAAATCGAGGAAAAGGAAACAAGGTGGATAGCCTTCCTAAGTCTTTTAAACATTACTTATATAACTATACATATAGAGGCATGCAATTTATAATATAAAAGCATAAAATAAGTTTTGTAAAACCTTTGAACATAAATATTTTCTAAGAAAAGATCGACTAGATGTCAATCTATAAAACGGTTTGAAAACATGGGTTTGATAAAACAGTTTAGTATAAACAATCATTTGTTTGAAACACAATTGTAAATAAGTTTGAAATGTAACATACAGAGTAAAATGTACAGTGTCATAAGGAGTTTTAAACACATAAAGTGTTTATGAAAAACATTTGAAGGAAACTGTTTGGTAAAACGGCTAATGAGTAGCCAATCATTTGAATGCTGCTTATTAATCACATGTGATTGATATAATAAGTAGCATGATTCTACTTGTATCCCCCCCCATAAAACATTTAAAAATAGTTAAAACATTGATTAAGGGGTATGAACTCACCTGTAGTAAGTGGATCGGAAGGAAGTGTCGGATAAGTGTTTGGTGTCAAGTGAAGACTTAGACACGCACAAAGATCCTAATAACATATAAGGATATATGTATATACACAATTAGTCTTTAAACAACTAATAAACAAAGTTAAGACATTCTAGGACATGCTAAACACTTTATACAAGTGTTATAAGTCTCAAGGGTTGCATCTAAGTGTTGTAGGGAAAGCCTAATGTGTTTGGGGTTCAAGGAACACTCTTAAAAGGAGTTAACTCCCTAAGAATCAACACCCCTTGAGTTTATGGTCGTAAACTCTTGAGTTTACGGTCGTAAACTCCTAACCTTTTGACCATTTGGTGATTTGAAGTCTTTTAGGCTATTCCAAGCATTCCTACTTCATGAATTAGTCTTAGGAAGTGTTATGTGGCATCAAAACACTCCTAAATGGAGTAAATGGTCTAAGGACCATTTCTCATGAGTTTACTACCTTAAACTCATGAGTTTGCCACCTTAAACTCCTAAGTTTATGGTTTTTGGGGTTTTCAAGTCCTTAGCTCAATCATAGCACTAGTCTAGGTTAGATTTAGCCTTAAGGAACAATCATGGGACTTTTAATGGACATTTACACACCTTTTGGGGTGTTTACGGTTTTTGGGACATCCCAAAACCGTAAAAACATAAAAGTGGGGGGTTTTGGTGCTTTTTCAAGGCTTAAACACTATAAGGAAGGGTTTAAATATGTCAAGGATGGTTTAAACATCAAACTAGGGCTTAGATAAGGACTTAGGCACACTTTGGTGCCCTTTATGGTGTTTACGGACCAAGAACATTCTTGGACCGTGAACACCTCCAATCTTGTGTTCTTGACATATTTTCTTGATGTTTAAATGTAGTACTAGCTCAATAGTGCTCAAGGATGGAAGTACTTACTATTGGAAGGCTTGATTTGTGCTAAAAGGCCAAGAACACTTAGTGTGTGTTCTTGGTGTTTTGGAAAATCTAGACAAAATACATAAATGAATGGATGAATAGATGCACAAACACTAGATTAAGTGTTTTACTAACTTGAAATGGTTAGAAAACTTACAACTTTGAAGATTTGGAATTAAATCTTAGATGATATTTGAGAGGATATTTTGGAGTTTACTCTTTTGACTTTTGGGGAGTAAACACAAATGACTAACTTTTTGGGGAGTAAACTCATACATAGGCATGAGTTTACGGTTTTGGGTGATTTCTAAACCCAAAACATAAAAGTTTGGTCGGGTGTTTCTAATACGCGAAGTGTTTGCGGTTTTCAAAAATCAAAACCCGAGACGACACTTTCTTTCACCCGTTCGTTTAAAATAATATTAAAATAATCAAACGAACTTTATATTTCTTAAAAATAAGAAATAATGACATTGATTTATGATACGAAGGGGTTGACTTTTAGGGTTTGACCGAATGAAAATTTTGGGTTGTCACACATTCCCAACATGTCAATGTGTGACTTCATCTCCAAGACATGTGCACACACAGACCTTCCATCATGGTGTTTGCTAGCCAATAGGGCTCGAGTGACCTTGAACTTTTCAAGTCTTCGAACTTGTGGGTTAGGGAGAATAATTGGAGGAGGTGGAGGGAGTGAAGTTCCACTATAGCACGAAAAAGGGATTAATCTTTCACATTGATTGTCTTGTGGAATATCATCTTTATGAGGAAAGCTTTTTCCAAATGGTTGGGGAAGACCATAGTTTTCAGAACTAGACATCTATAAGGGAGAAATTCAAGTCACTTGATTTAAGTCCTTAATATAACACTCAAATGAAATATTAAGGCTAGGACCCAACACACTATTCTACAATTAGGAAGAGGGATATCGTAATCCAATTGCAGAATATTTGAAGGTAGGTAAATGACGATTTACCAACTTCCACCATGAGAAACGAAAATGAATTTTACGTTTTAAATGAATTGAAATTCCTAGATTCTTTTAGATTCATTGAACTTTTCAATGACATGTTTAAATCTCGATTATGCCCTTCAAGTTTGTGATTGGGATGTCGAGGATCACAAACAAGGTGTGAATAACCACGCAAATTAGCTTGGTACACTTAATGCTACAAATCACCTAATCAATATGTCAGTTAACCACTCACGCTCCATTGATCTACGATTAACATCGAGCTACCCATTGCCATCCTTCATTAGTCCCAGATTAGTGTGCCGGTTAACCACACACGCTCCACTAACAACTAATAAGGTGTGATGTGCAATTTCATGGGTTAGCATCAAATTCACATTTTTTTTCTAAGTAACTAAGATTGGGAATTTATAAGTCTTTAGTAACTTGGTATTTTCATTATAATTTTAATGAGAATTAATGTCCTATCCTACCCGTTCGGCTAACGACCCTCTACCAGTCAAGGAAGCGGTGGGTGATAGTGAACACCCATTAAACCACCATTTTATAGGCAGTAACCTTATACCCCCCTTATAGACCGGCTTCGTGAATGAGGCCTACTAACAGTAAGACTGATTTTTAACTTATACATATATAATATATTAAACTTTTAATTTTATATAGTATAAGGGTGTATTTCAAACTTTTAAAATACTAGGTGGTTTAATCTTTTAATTAAACTAGACTTTTAATTTAATTAATCTTAAACCATGTTATTATGGATTTATTAAAAAAATTTTATTAAACACTTTAATTAACTTAATAAAGTCCATAAGGTGTAATTGAACTATTCAAAGCATCTAGGTTATTAAAAAAAATTCAAAATTAAAACTATTTAATAAATTTTTTAAGTAATAAATCCAAGAGTTGCATCTTTTGAAACCTTTCAATTACAAGAGTTAATGTTTTCATAATTTGAGACTTTTCAAATACCAAAACTTGAGGACAAGTTTTGTAACTTTCAAAACTTTTGGTTTCCATGACTTATGAAAACTTATGAGTTTTTAATGTTCATGAATGAGACTCTTCGTATAACTTGAGGACAAGCTACAAAACTCATTTCAAGAACAAGTTAGATCAATTTTAACTTATCACATTATCATATAACATACTATTGATCTAATCTAACTCATATAGCAAGGCAATTCATATCAAATAATACAAATATTATCTTATTATCTTAAAATTTGACAATTGTCCTTTAATTGGATGAGGATCATCAATAACAAATTAGAAAATACATTTTTTATGACTACAAAACGGTTTGTGGTAATGATCCTAGTCCAATTCTGGCCAAGAAATCGAAATTCTGCAACCAGCGTCATCAAATCGACGAGTGCATGAACCTGAATCATCGACTTGCCCTTTTACTGAGTGGACTTGTCGAGTCAGCTAGTGGACTCAGCGAGTTCATCAGTCAGAGGCCAGAAAATCGATTTTTTCAACTTTGAAAATTAACAAGCATCAAATATAACAGAAAACAATCATAGTCTCTGATACCACTATTGGGTTTTAAGCACTATAACAATCCTATGGTGTGCATGCAATCCTAGATGCTTTGGATCTATGTTTTCTCTAATTATACATGCATTTTAAAGTTTCCAAAGCATACATCCTAACTAGCATATAATGGAGGATATACATTACAAAACTCATAGTTAGATGATGTCACACCCCTGAACCAGACGGTGGAAACGTTTGAGGGCTCGCGTGACTCAAATTGAATATCATCACAATGAATATACATGAGACATAACATAAACTTCAACATGCATTAATACATTACAAATGACATTGTTCACATCAAGTACATTGTTTAAATATTACATATCCATAACATAAATTGTTTGAAAGTTTTCAAAAAGCATAACACCCTAACATACTTAGTATTACTCCTCGGCTTAACTGTTACATGAGAATACAAGTTATTTTGAAAAATGTCAACATATTAAATCTTGGTGAGTTCATAATCAGGGTTGTTTTGAAAATGTTTTGTGTATTTTATAAAACCCAGAAAATCTGATATTTTCTGAAAAGACAATTGTTTATACCAAAGTGTGAAGATCCATAGGTTTATGCATGAATGATTTCAAAGCATATATATATAAATGATAAGATTTGCATTATAGTTATTGAAAAGTACAAGTGAATGGCATTGATTTCCTCGAAAAACACGATGTTTTCCGATCATGTAAAATAATATAATTGTTTCGAATTCTTATACCCTCACAATGAATGATTTTGATTTTCCTTGATTACTCGGATAGTATTGGATTTATTTATGTTAGTCATTATAACCATGCATGATAATGACTAGTTCGTCTGTCTTGGCATTCTAGCGAACGCCGAAATTGATCTTAAGATTTTGTCACCCTAGACTAGCCGAGTCTAACTGTAGTGAACAGCTGAGGTGTGGCGGAGTCACCCCCGTATAGATCTATACACAAACTCTCGCTCTCCCTCCAGGAGACTTTGATTATAACTACAGACTACAAACGACCCATAAAGGTGCCACCCGTTATTACTCACTGAATCCAAAATAAAGTTGATTACTATTGATTGACGACCTGTATTTGTTTACTGAAATGAAGGTAAGCCTTACAAACAAGGAGAAGAGGATTACAAGGTCCTGATAATTATGTGTATTATTTAAGGTTGTTGGGTATACGAAGGACACGTTGGCCTATTTCGCATTTGTTTTATTTGGACCTTACTAACAATGCTAATGGACCACTGCGGCCCAATAGCCCGTGAAAGCCATTAAGGGTCCTTTAAGCATGTAATTGGGTCACAGGAGGGCCAATAAACATTTATTTTTATTGTTGAGCTCAAACGTTATGTTAATGGGTCACAAAGGCCCAATAAGCATGATTAGAGACTTTCAAGCCCAAAGATTAGAATATTTACTTGTTTTACCATTTCAATCCCTTGAAAATTATATTTTTCGCAATTTTTGGCTCTATGGGCCGAAAAGCCAGAAAATTGGCCCATTAAGCTACAAATTACATTTCTAGTCCTTTAAAGAGTATAACATTCATAAAAACATTTATTTTTACTGTTTTGACTCTTTTAGTCCTAAATAAAACCGTGAATGACAACTTTCAACACAACTTTTGTTTATTTGACAAATTAAGCCCAAAAATGAGTTTTATGTTGCAATATGTTTATTATCACCTTAGAGGGTAATTTTTCTTAACTTGTTTAGTGTAATATATCTTAGATCATGTTTATCTCCCTTCTTGAGCCATAGATCTCGAGATTTCTTTCATTTTTGTTACATATTTGCCACATAAATACATGAAATCACACATAACATACACATACACATAGATCTACACATTTTACTTGTATTCTCCCCTATAAAACTTGTGAAAACCGAAAAGAGAGGGGTATGAACTCACCTTTTCTTGTTGTTTTCGATTTGAAGAAGAAAGCAAAGATTTTGTTGCTATTTTTCAGCCCTATCAAGCTTTATTGGGTTGATTTCAAACTTAAGAAGCTTCTAAGAAGTAGATCACAAAAATTATGTGAGTTAGGAAGAAGTTTTGATGAAATAAAGAGACTAGGTTATAGATCTACACAATAACCTACCAATGATGATGATTCTTATGGAATAACCTCCTTGTATTGCCCTAAATCTCGAAATTTTTTGATGAAGAAGAGGATATATGATGTTGTTCTTGAGAGAAAACTTAAGTGATTTGTGTGTGGGTGTTCTTCCTTTGGGCCGAGAATTAAGAAGAAGAAAGAAGAAGAGAGAGAGGTGAAAGGATGGAGAGCATGGAAGTATGTGATGGTGCATGGAAATCCATAATGTAATAAGGAGGTGGCTAATCCTCCTTATTTCCTTGATTTCTATTTTTTTTGTTTTCCACTTGGGCCAAGAAAGGGAGAAGAAAAGAATAGTTTGGGCCTTTGTGTTCTTGAGTCCATATTATGGGCCCATTTTGATAATTTTCGGCCCATTTGGTCTTTGGAGATGGGTCGCGGCCCAATATTAATCAAAGTATGAGTTTTATGGCCCATTAGGGCTAATTAGATTTGTTATGGCCCAATAAGGCCCATTAAAGATAACTAGTCCATTCTAGGCTTATGAGACCCAAAATGTTAAGTTTCATGCAAATGGGTCCAATTAGGACCCATTTAAGTGTTATAAGCCCAAAATAGTCAAATTGGAAGCTTATTGGTCCATTAGGCCCAATAAGAAAATTCCTAGTCCAAAATGGACTTAAATCGGGATTTTTAAGGTTTCCAAATTTTGTTGACTATTTGAATGTTTGTATAGGGTATTTGATAGAATTTTTGTTGTCATTGAACAAACACCATACATGTTTTCAAGTTTTAGCTAGACTGTCGTTCTTTGTTAAGTTCTTACAACGTATCAGAATTCCTAGTTGTGACATCACCCCCCCCCCCCCGTTAGAGGGAATTTCGTCCTGAAATTCTTTTGAAATCTAGATTTAAGAATGCGAGAATAGGTGAGGGTACTTCTGCTACATCTGGTCTTCGCGTTCCCATGTGAATTCTGGTCCACGTTTCGCGTTCCACCAAATTTTCACAATCGGAATGCGACTTTGCTTAGTACGCTTCACTTCCCTGTCCATGATTTTGACTGGTTCTTCGATGAACAGGAGATTCTTGTTGATTTTGAGTTCTTCTAATGGAATGATGAGAGTTTTGTCAGATAAGCACTTATTTAAATTGGAAACATGGAACACATGGTGTACACTGCTGAGCTCGGCAGGTAGCTGCAGTCTATAAGCCACTGGACCGATTCGGGCAAGAATCTCGAAGGTTCCAATGTATCGTGGGTTCAATTTTCCCTATTTCCCTAAACGAATCACCCCTTTCAAGGGAGAGACTTTTAACAACACCCGATCCCTGACTTGAAATTCCAAGGGCTTTCGCCGTTTATCAGCATAGCTCTTCTGTCTGTCTCGTGATGCTTGCAGTCGGGCTCTGATATGAATTATCTTCTTGGTTGTTTCGCATATGATTTCTGGTCCCGTTAATACATTGCCTGGTGTCTGTCCTCTTGCTAGTTGGGTGACACCTACTTCAGCCTAACACAACGGCGATCTACATTTACGCCCATACAACGCCTCGAAGGGAGAAACTTTGATGCTAGAGTGATAACTGTTGTTGTACGAGAATTTGATTAAGGGCAAGTGGGTATCCCACGACTTTCCAAAGTCAATCACACATGCGCGAAGCATATCTTCTAGCGTTTGAATGGTTCGCTCGCTTTGACCATCCGTTTGTAGATGGTAGGCAGTGCTTATGTCGAGTTGTGTTCCCATAGCTTTCTGAAGTGATTGCCAAAAGCGTGAAGTAAACCTACTATCTCTATCTGAGATGATAGATATTGGCACTCCGTGGAGTCTCACGATTTCCTTGATATAGTTCCTCGTCGGTCATTCCATCTTGTATGACTCTTTTATTGGCAGGAAATGAGCAGATTTTGTCAACCTGTAAACTATTACCCATATGGTATCCAAACCATCAGTCGTCTTGGGTAGTTTGGTCACAAATTCCATAGTAATCCTTTCCCATTTCCACTCGGGAATTACTGGTTGTTGTAGTAATCTTGAGGGCTTCTGATATTCCACCTTTACTTTAGCACACGTGAGGCATTTGCTAACGTAAGTGGCAATTTCAGCCTTCATGTTAGGCCACCAATAATGTTGTTTGACATCCAAGTACATTTTGCCTGAACCCGGATGGATGGAGTATCATGTCTTGTGGGCTTCATTCATGACTACTTCTCTGAATCCCCCAAGTTTAGGGATCCAAATGCGGTTCATGAAATAATATGCTCCGTCCTCCTTCACTTCGAAATTCTTTTCCATTCCACGTAATGCTTCGCTTGTTTTGTTTTCTGTCTTCATGGCATCGAACTGGGCTGCTCTGATTTGCGAAGTCAGGTGGGATTGAATGGTTATGGAGAGAGTCTTCACATGATGATTCGAGTATTCTTTCTGAATCAAGGCATCAGCTACCACGTTAGCCTTACCTGGGTGGTACTTGATTTCGCACTCATAGTAATTTAGCAGTTCAACCCATCTTCGTTGCCTCATGTTCAACTCTTTTTGATTTAAAATGTGTTGGAGACTCTTTTGGTCCATGAAAATGGTGCACTTTGTACCATAAAGGTAGTGCCTCCAAATTTTCAAGGCGAAGACCACAACTCCCAATTCGAGATCATGGGTTGTATAATTCACCTCATGTGTCTTTAGTTGTCGGGACGCATAAGCTATCACATTCCCAGGCGAAGACCACAACTCCCAATTCGAGATCATGGGTTGTATAATTCACCTCATGTGTCTTTAGTTGTCGGGACGCATAAGCTATCACATTCCCAGGCTGCATAAGCACACATCCTAAACCTTGATTCGACGCATCGCAGTAGACTACGAAGTCCTTTGTTCCCTCTGGTAGTGATGGTACCGGTGCATTGCAGAGTGCTTGCTTTAGAGTTCGGAATGCAACTTCTTGCTTATCTGTCCATTCAAAGGGTACACCCTTTTGCGTAAGCAAGGTAAGTGGCTTGGCTGTTTTGGAGAAGTTCTGAATGAACCTCCTGAAATAGCCTGCGAGACCTAAAAATTGATGAATTTTTGTGGGTGTTGTTGGGATCGCCCATCCTTCAATGGCTTTGACCTTAGAAGGATTCACATGTATCCCTTCTTGACTAACAACATGACCCAAAAAGTTCACACTTCGGAGCCAGAACTCACACTTAGAGAGTTTTGCGTATAGCCTTTCAGTTCTTAAGGTTTCTAAGATTTGCCGGAGATGCCGGTCATGCTCCTCGTCTCTTCCAGAATAGACTAGAATATCGTCAATGAAAACGATGACAAAGTTGTCGAGGAATGGTCAGCAGATTCGATTCATTAGGTCCATGAACGCGGCAGGCCATTCGTTAGACCGAAGGGCATTACGACAAATTCATAATGTCCATAACGAGTTCGGAAAGCGGTTTTGGGGATATCCTCTTCCCGAACTTTGATTTGGTGGTATCCGGATCGCAGATCTATCTTAGAGAAGTAGCTTGCGCCTTGTAGTTGGTCAAATAGTTCGTCGATTCACGGAAGTGGATAGCAATTTTTGATAATGAGCTTATTTATTTCCCTGTAGTCAATACACATCCTATAGGAACCGTCTTTCTTCTTAACAAAGAGAACCGGAGCTCCCCAGGGTGAGAAACTGGGTCGGATGAATCCTTTGTTCAAAATTTCGCTGAGTTGGCTGGACAGCTCTTGCATCTACGCAGGAGCCAATCTGTAGGGTGATTTGGTGATGGGTGTAGCTCCTGGCACGAGGTCAATTCGGACCTCGACTTGTCTTTCTGGGGGTATCCCCGGAAGATCTTCAGGAAAGACATCCGGGAACTCGCAAGCCAATGGGATGTATTGAATATTGATCTCTTCTTTGGACTTATCCACAATATGAGCCAGAAACGTCAAGTCCTTCTTTCGTAGATACTTTTGTGCCTTAATGCATGAGATAAGAAGAAGGTTCGTGTTGGGTTTGTCTCCGTATATAATCAGGGTTTCACGATTTGGGAGGTGAAGGCGAACGACCTTCTCGTGACACATAATTTCAGCATGGTAGGGGCTTAACCAGTCCATGCCGATAATCACATCAAAACTCCTAATGGAAACAGGCATTAAGTTTATTTGAAAGACGTGTTGGTTCAAGGTTCTGGTACATCCGATGTAGATTTCCCCAGTGGATTCTGTTTTCCCATTTGCCATTTCCACCTTAAAGGTTTCATTGAGCTTTTGGGGTTGTTGTTCTAACAAGCGTTAGAATCCTATTACTCACAAAGCTTTGTTCTGCCCCCGGTATCAAATAGGATGCATGCATAAGTGTGGTTTAGGAGAAACATACTGGTGACAACAACGGGATCCTAAACCGCTTCTCCCTGACCCATGGTCAGCACTCTTCCTGTTCCTCCATTCCCAGGGTTGTTGTTGTTGGGGCAGTTTCGACGGAAATTCCTAGTCTTTCCACATCCATAGCAGGTGTGGCTTGGTCCCGCATTGTTGCCGCTATTGTTGGTGTTGTTGTTGTTGTTGCGGTTGTTGTTGTTGTTGTTTCCTTGCTGCTGGTTCCAAGGAGGATAGGTCCTACAATATTTCGCCATGTGACCCTTTCGATTGCAACTAGTGCAATGCATCTCCCTGCATTCGCCATTATGATGAAGACTGCACTTTGGGAGATTCCCGGAATACTGCCTAGGGGCACTTGGAGTAGCTGAGACTGGAGCATGTGGTGTGGAGGGAACTTGGGTGGTTGCAGCATTGATTGTCACTGTTTGTTGCTTCTTTGACGACTCTGAACCTTGTCGCCCCTTTCTCTTGTTATTCTTTCCTTTCTTGTTTTCACTCTCCTTCTTGCCTTCAGTTTCCCCTGGCTTCTCGCCCTTTTTGTTGTTGTGGTCGTACAATTTCTTGGCCAACCTCTTGGCACTGTCGAAGGTTTCAGGATTTGCAGCTATCACATTTCCTTGAATTGGGGAGCTTAATCCCCAGATGAATCGTTCGATTTTCTTTCCCTCCAAAGTAATCATGCCAGGGCACAACAATGACAGTTCGCTAAACCTTGATATGTAAGCATCAATGTCGTAGTTTCAGACGGTGAGATTCCATAACTCTTGCTCCTTTTTTTGAATTTCGCCTCGCGGGCAGTACTCGGCCATCAGCATTTCTTTCAACTCTGCCCATGGCATGGCATTGGCTACGGGGAGAGTCATGGCTTCTATGTGTCCATTCCACCAGGTGAGAGCTTGGTCAACAAATGTGCATGCGGCAAACTTTACTTTCATCTCCTCACGGCACTCACATATCTCAAATACCAATTCCACCTTTTCAATCCATCTCTTTAGGGTTATCATTCCACCTGTTCCATTAAAGGTTTGTGGCTTGGCATTGGTGAAGTCTTTGTAAGAGCATGTCTTGGTAGGTCCTTGATTTATTCCGTTGTTCGAACTCCCATCCCCTTGTCCATTGCCTCCACCATTGTTTCCTTGGTGGATTTGCGCCATGGCTGCGGTGACCGCAGCAGATACATCTGCTTGAAATGTAGCTGAGTTGATTTCTGGTAGGGTTGGACCAGGGTTTCCACGGGTTGGTCGTTGAGGCATCTATCTATCATGGACCGGAAAGATGTTGAGTGCCTATGATTTTTTTGTGAGTTTGTGGTCCTATAAGCTAGGTGTATTGCATGTACTTAATTCGTTTCACATGTTAACGTACAATCATGGATACATAAGACATAACAGATAACAACATCACAATAGATCACATATATTTTTCCACTAATAATATCCGTACTTTGATACGTGAAAATTTTCTCAAAAGAGCATACATAAGTGGTGCAAGTTCGGCAGCGTAACGACTCTATGAGTAGTGTAATCACTTAAACATAGAGTCGATGGTACATATCATAGATCATAGTACTAGTAGGGTAAGGCTGGTCCTAACACTCTAAGGAGCGCCCGACGACGGCAGCGAGGTCATATACCGAAGTGTTGTGCCAACAACTGGGCCATCTTAGTCATTTCTCCAATGAATTCATCTCTTTCCTGTTCAGCCTGCACCGCTCGTGCTTCCATGGCAAATAGTTGTTGCCGCAGAGCGGCAATCTCAGCTTCCAAAGAGCGATTCTCTCTCGCGGGATTCCCTGATGGGGCGGGGTGGTCCTGCTGCGTCTCGTTGATAGGTGATGTGGCGGAATCCTCGTCTGTGTCTTGTTCTTCCTCCATGTCATCATCGGTCCCATCAAACGCGTAGTCTGTGTCCGTGTACTCGTCAGGCCCAACGCCGTGTGCTCCCCCCAGATCTCCCTCGGGCTCGTCCTCGATCATCCCGTGGGCCACTAAGACCTAATGAAACTGAATGCGCTGGTGCTACCCTTCCATGGTGACTGAGAGGAGGTACATGAATAGACTATTATTACTCGTAAGATGTTTTTAATTATTATATAAATTGAGTTGATACTCTCTTCTTGGTAATAAAAGGGTATGTTTTTAAGTTTACGGACCATCGCGATTTCCTCGGGGCATGTGATAGTTGTACTTTGGAGGAAATATAGTTGATCAGGCTACATTCACCCTCATAATACAACCATGAACAGTCTCGACATAACCAAGATGTCAGTATCATCTTATTGATTTGGTATTATGTTCTTTTTCCTATATCGTACAAGTAAGGGTGTTTTATCATTGTGTTTTATTTGTGTTGTTCAGAGTTGTTTTAATCCCTCTTTGGTTTATAGTTGCATATCAATGTGTGGTTAGATATGCTAGTTCACTATAAACAGAGCTCTGATACCAACCGGTCACACCCCCGAACCAGACGGCGGAAACGTCCGAGGGCTCGCGTGACTCAAATTGAATATCATCACATTGAATATACATGAGACATAACATAAACTTCACCATGCATTAATACATTACAACTGACATTGTTCACATCATGTACATTGTTTAAACATTACATATCCATAGCATAAATTGTTTGAAAGTTTTCAAAAAGCATAACACCCTAACATACTTGGTATTACTCCTCGGCTTACCTGTTACCTGAGAATACAAGTTATTTTGAAAAACGTCAACATATGGAATGTTGGTGAGTTCATAAGTAGGGTTGTTTAGAAATTTTTTTGTGTAGTTTATAAAACCCAGAAAATCCGATATTTTCTAAAAAGACAATTGTTTATACCAAAGTGTGAAGATCCATAGGTTTATGCATGAATGATTTCAAAGCGTGTATAAATGAGAAGTTTTGCATTATAGTTATGGAAAAGTACAAGTGAATGGCGTTGATTTCCTCGAAAAACCCGATGTTTTCCGATCATGTAAAATAATATAATTGTTTCGAATTGTTATACCCTCACAACGAATGATTTTGATTTTCCTTGATTACTCGGATAGTATTGGATTCATTTATGTGAGTCGTTATAACCATGCATGATAATGACTAGTTCGTCTGTCTTGGCATTCTAGCGAATACCGGAATTGATCTTAAGATTTTGTCACCCTAGACTGGCCGAGTCTAACTATAGCGAACAGCTGAGGTGTGGGGGAGTCACCCCCGTATAGATCTATACACAAACTCTCGCTCTCCCTCCAGGAGACTTTGATTATAACTACATACTACAAACGACCCATAAAGGTGCCGCCCGTTATTACTCACTGAATCCAAAATAAAGTTGATTACTATTGATTGACGACCTGTATTTGTGTACTGAAACGAAGGTAAGCCTTACAAACAAGGAGAAGAGGATTACAAGGTCATGCTAATTCCGAGTATTATTTAAGGCTGTTGGGTATACGAAGGACACGTTGGCCCATTTCGCATTTGATTTATTTGGACCTTACTAGGAATGCTAATGGGCCACCGAGGCCTAATAGCGCATGAAAGCCATTGAGGGTCCCTTAAGCATGTAATTGGGTCACAGAAGGCCCAATAAACATTTATTTTTATCGTTGGGCTCAAAAGTTATGGTAATGGGTCACGAAGGCCCAATAAGCATGATTAGAGACTTTCAAGCCCAAAGATTTGAATATTTACTTGTTTTAGGTATAGTATAAATGTTGGAAAGTTTTACTGAACGATTGTTAATTTCGTAACGGCACGAGGCCGGTCAGTTGTTTATAACGATATTTGGAATTATATGTATATTCATCTTTCTATTTTCATAAGTTGTAGTTTGGTATTTTTGACTCAAATATCTTAATAATAAAATAATTGGCTCAAAATATTGGTTTGACCTTTTCAGCCCTTCTTTAATAAAAATGACAATTTTAGTCCCTTATAAAAGGCATTTTTGGCCCTAAACCATTTTCTTGTCATTTTTTACCCATAGACTTGTTTAAGTGATGTTTTTAGCTCAAAATTTACTCTTTGGTAGTTTCAGCCCCCCCAGTAAAGAGTTTTTCAGTTAAAGTCCAAACTTTTCACAACTTTTACAATTTTGGCCCAAAATCCAAAAACTTTACATTTTTTATCCTTGTTTAAAAAAATAATTTTAACCCCTGAATTAGTTTTGTTTACCCTTTTACCCCCTGTTTTGAGAATTTTACCATTTCAGTCCCTTGAAAATTATATTTTTCGAAATTTTTGGCTCTATGGGTCGAAAAGCCCAAAATTTGGCCCATTAAGCTACAAATTACATTTCTAGTCCTTTAAAGAGTATAATATTCAAAAAAACATTTATTTTTACTATTTTGACTCTTTTAGTCCTTAAGAGAACCGTGAATGACAACTTTCAACTCAACTTTTGTTTATTTGACAAATTAAGCCCAAAAATGAGTTTTATGTTGCAATATGTTTATTATCACCTTAGAGGGTAATTTTTCTTGACTTGTTTAGTGTAATATATCTTAGATCACGTTTATCTCCCTTCTTGAGCCATAGATCTCGAGATTTCTTTCATTTTTGTTACATATTTGCCACATAAATACATGAAATCACACATAACATACACATACACATAGATCTACACATTTTACTTGTATTCTCCCCTATAAAACTTGTGAAAACCGAAAAGAGAGGGGTATGAACTCACCTTTGCTTGTTGTTTTCGATTTGAAGAAGAAAGCAAAGATTTTGTTGTTATTTTTCAGCCCTATCAAGCTTTATTGGGTTGATTTCAAACTTAAGAAGCTTCTAAGAAGTAGATCACAAAAATTATGTGAGTTAGGAAGAAGTTTTGATGAAATAAAGAGACTAGGTTATGGATCTACACAATAACTTACCAATGATGATGATTCTTATGGAATAACCTCCTTGTATTGCCCTAAATCTCGAAAAATTTTGATGAAGAAAAGGAGATATGATGGTGTTCTTGAGATAAAACTTAAGTGATTTGTGTGTGGGTGTTCTTCCTTTGGGCCGAGAATTAAGAAGAAGAAAGAAGAAGAGAGAGAGGTGAAAGGATGGAGTGCATGGAAGTATGTGATGGTGCATGGAAATCCATAATGTAATAAGGAGGTGGCTAATCCTCCATATTCCCTTGATTTCTATTTTTTTTGTTTTGTTTTCCACTTGGGCCGAGAAAGGGAGAAGAAAAGAATAGTTTGGGCCTTTGTGTTCTTGAGTCCATATTATGGGTCCATTTTGATGATTTTCGGCCCATTTGGTATTTGGAGATGGTTCACAACCCAATATTAATCAAAATATGAGTTTTATGGGCCATTAGGGCTAATTAGATTTGTTATGGCCCAATACGGCCCATTAAAGATAACTAGTCCATTCTAGGCTTATGAGGCCCAAACTGTTAAGTTTCATGCAAATGGGTCCAATTAGGGCCCATTTAAGTGGTGTAAGCCCGAAATAGTCAAGTTGGAAGCTTATTAGTCCATTAGGCCCAATAAGAAAATTCCTAGTCCAAAATGGACTTAAACCGGGATTTTTGAGGTTTCCAACTTTTGTTGACTATTTGAATGTTGGAATAGGGTATTTGATAGAATTTTTGTTGTCGTTGAACAAACACCATACATGTTTTCAATTTTTAGCTACACTGTCGTTCTTTGTTACGTGCTTACAACATATCAGAATTCCTAGTTGTGACATATGAATACCTCTTGATGTAGTTGTAGTTCTTGGCCTTTGAAAGCTTTAGCACCTCAAGTGAGATGCCTCTGATGGGTCACAAACACCAAATGAACTAGGAGGATTGGGAGAATAAGCTAGTTAGCACAAAATCAATATCAAACTCTTCGAAATGATAGGTGCAACCGATTTTGGCTCTATAGGGTTCCTTTTATAGTGTAACAAATGTTAGGGTTACATCTTTGCAAACCCTAATGCACCATGACCTTTCATGTTACTTAGGCTCCATGGGTTAAACCTCCATGGACTATCACATTTGTTTAGCCCATCCTAATTAACCATGGATCATTAGCCCACACTATAAGAATCATTGATTTCCTTAAACAGTCCTCATATATTTCATTAGTCTCTATTGATCACAAAATTAATTCCAAATTAATTCTTCATCAATACTAATTAAATAATATGATTTCTCAATTAATATATTATACTTATAATATATTAATAAATCACAAATAGCCTTATTCTCAAAAGTCCATCCTATCAAATTGCATTGGTGAAGGCAACCCAAAAGGACCATGCTACAATCGGGTCAAGTACATCCCAGTTATAGTTATAGGCTTAGACACTAAATCCAATAAGGACAACATGCATACTTCTTTTATGGTCGAAAATGAATGAAAATATACTAGATTTTATAGATGAACATGAAACTTTTAGGTGCATGCATCAAAGCCATAGATTTAGCGTTATCCAAGGCCCCAAAATGGGTGTTTTATTCTTGTGATAGAGAACTCATTGGAACCGAATCTTGCACTAGGATTTGCACCACAAATCCGATTCATATCACATGCATGAAGTGAATAAGCATCCAAGATGTACTAGAAATGGTTTTTATCATGTGAAAACACAAAAAGAAATGAATAAGAAGATGTAGAACTTGATTTTTGAAATCATATGAACATGCATGCTTCTTTTCACTCTTGACATAGGTTTGATCTCAGATTTTCACTATTTCTAAAACATGTCATGTGTTATGGTGAGAATCTACAAACACCAAAAGAGAAGAAAGGATTTCTAGCCACTGGAGGGCATAGAATCCGAAAAGCAAAGAAGAACATGAATAAGAAGAAGTAAAGTTGTAAAATCGTAAGGATATGTTCTGTTTCTCACCTTGATTCCGATTTTTTACGAACAAAGAACTCCTCAAGGCCTTTAAGAATCCGAAAATAGGGAAGAAGATGGATGATTTTTCAGATGTTTAAGATAGTTTGGGATTGGAGAGGTTCCTTGGAGAATGAGAGAGAAATTGAGTGTTTTTAGAGAGAAGAATGAGAGAAAGTGAGTTTCTGTCTCTCTAGATAGGCTATCTCTCTCATCATCTCTTTGGGCTTATACTTCATGAAATAGGCCACAGAACTCCAGAAATGTGATCTAAAATATGAATAATGAAATGGAAAAATCTCTCCCATATATTGTGCCTCTAAGATCGATTTTTCTCTCTCACATTGACATGCAAAATCTGACCTCAGGATTTTGCATAAAGAAGCAATAATGAGTGAGTGGGAGAGGGGGGGAGTGTGGAGGGGTTGGTATGGCCGAATATTTTGGGAGAATAAAGGCCTTATGAGGCTTCTTGACGGTTGTAACCTTTTTAAAAGATAGCCTATTAACCATTTTAATAAAATTGATCTTTAGTTTTTGTAAAAAAAATCTATGTATTTTTATAAACTTCAAAGAGTTTTGTTCGTTGGTTTTTATTCAAGTATTTTGTTTTTAGAAATAGATTCATAAACTTGTATTCTCTTGAATTAAATTAGAAAGGTGATAAATTATGATACGATTTGTATAAAATCAAATTTCATATTTCAAATAAATGAAACATTAGTTCATAAGCTATGGATATAGGATTAGACAATCCTTGAGTTTGATTCACAATTCAAATTATGAATTGTATGATCTTGGTATCTAATTTGTATTTAAAACATATTATGATTTAATTTGTTCACATTTGTTTAGAATCCTTAACTTGTTAAGCATTTGAAATGTTCCAGTTAGGCAATCAGGGTATTTAACTCACTCTTGAGTTCTGATTAATCAAGCACGGTTTTCAGTTTAGTTTTAAGATTAAACTATGGCACATTATAACCTAGTTAGAGTATTCACATATCAATGTGATTTCTTAGTAAAAACTAAGTTACAAAAATTGCTCTGAGGGACATATTAAGTTGCAATCTATTTCAACTTGTTGCATCTAAAGCTAAGTTATGTGAACGCATGGAAATGATGAGGTTCTAGACGAGTTCTAACCTGAGTTTTGACGGATTTCACAGTCTCCCCCAGTTGTGGAAATTTCGTCCCAAAATTCAACAGGCGTTACCACTGGTTCATACGTAGCAAATAGCTGAGGATATTCGTTCTTCATGAAATCCCCCCGTTCTCATTTACACTTAGGTTTGTGCTTAGACTTCCAGCGAACTTTCACAATCGGTATTTTGCTTCGTTTACACTGCTTAACTTCCCAATTGATTATTTCTATTGTTTCATCCATGAATTGTGTCACATCCCCATTTTCACAACCAAAAAAGACCGATTTTGTTTATGCTTTATAAAAATCAGAGTATATCTTTTAATTAAAAACGTTGCGGAAATTGTTCCCAGAAAAAAACATGATAATTTCATTATCAAAGCATTTCCGAAGAAATGTATTTTTATTCATTTTAAAACATTTGAGATGTCATCATCAATGCAGAAACATAAGCATAAACAGAACTTACATTAATTTACTCTAGTGATCCATATCTCCTTAATCTCTCAATGTAATGTAACTTCACATCGTCACCTATGATACAAGTAAACTGAGTGGTTCAGGTTGGGAAACCTGGTGAGTACCTCTGGTTTTCAACCCACAATAATATAATTATTATGTTTAATCATCAAACAATTAACCCAATTACCCATCCCCATTATCTTCTTTATTCCTAAGTACCTTCCCTAAGGATTTATCCTAAGGGTCGTCTCCTACATCATATTTACCTCTCATCTCCTTATATCTCATTTCCTTATATGTTTGTGTTGGATATAGTGTCTAAGTCCATAACTTTATTTGCTATGTACTTGACCCGACCCGGCATGGTCCATTTGGGTTGAATGCCATTGCAATACTTGGATAGACTAAATGAGAGAATAAGGCACTTATGATTATTAATATATTATAAGTTCTAATATATTAATAATAGTATTATTTAATTAGTATTGATCAAGTATTAATCTAGTATTAATTTGGTGATCAAAGTGAGACTAATTAAATATATAGGGTTGATTATGACAATCATCAATTCTTTTATGGTGGATTAATGATCCATGGTTTATGGGTTATGGACATAACCATTTGGAGCTCCATGGATAGTCCATGGGAGTTACAAACCCATGGGTCATGAGAAATGAAGAGTCATGACAATTATGGGTCTTCATGATGAAACCTTAATTGTGACACCACTATAAAAGGGACCCTTTGGCTAGCAAAATCGGTACCTAGGGTTACTAGAGAGGGCATAACCGATTTTTGAGTGTAAGAAGTATTCTCTCAAGTTATTCCAAGTTTTGTGGTGTTGTGTGAAGCATTTGAGGCACAACATTTGGGGTGCTAGGCTCACAAAGTCTTGAAGGAATCCAAGCAACAACAAGGTATGTATTTCTACTAGTTTTATGTTTTATGTAATCCCCATGCCATGCTAGTTAGGAAATAACCTTGAAAAAGAAATTTGTAAGTATATGGAGAAAACATAGATTAGAGGTTATTAGGGTTGCATGTACACTTAGGAAGTGTTAGAATGCTCAAAACCCATCAGTGGTATCAAAGCCTAGGATTGTTTTCTGTATACTTGATGCAATTTGCAAGAAAAATCATTTTTTTGGAATCTGCCAGTTTACCACAAGGTGGTATATTTTACCACGAGGTGGTGACTGTTTAGTAAAAAAAATTGTTTTTGGCCTGTTTTGGATTAGAATCATTACCACAAAGTGTTTTTGTTCTTAAAACTTGATTTTGATGTTATGGTAATGTTTATTCTCATCCAAATAAATGGTTATTATCAAAATTTCAAGTTTTATATGGTTTATTTATGATTCTTGAAATTGTTGATATGAATATTTGTTCTTATGAGTTTTAGAAGATCATAGGAATTGTTTGTAACTTGCATGCTTGTTTAATTCATGATCTTAATGTTAATGATGGTGTCCATAACTTGTCCTCAAGTTATGGATAACCAAAAGTCACTTCTTTAAAATTTGTCATTAAAGAATAGTAGGTTTCATAAAATGAAGAGTCTTCAACTTTATGAACCATTAAAATTCATAAGTTACAAATTTGAAGAGTCTTGAAATAGTTTCAAAACTTGCCCTCAAGTTTTGGAATTTGTAAAGTCTTACACTTTAATTCCAAGTTAATTTTTTTTAAAAGTTAAAAAAATTCAAACTTTATGGACTTCATTAAATTAATTAAAGTGTTTAATTGAAAGAGTTAATGATTCCATAAAGACATGGTTTAAGTTTAGTTAAATTAAGAGTATAGTTTAATTAATAGATTAAACCACCAAGTATTTTAAATGTTTAAACTACACCCTTATACTATTATTATAATTTTAATTATATAGATATGTATAAGAATAAGTCAATCTTACCATTAGTAGGCCTCATTCACGAAGTCGGTCTATAAGGGGGGTATAAGGTTACTGCCTATAAAATGGCGTTTAATGGGTGTCCACTCTCACCCACCGCTTCCTTGACTGGTGGAGGGTCGTTAGCCGAAAAAGCTAGGATAGGACCTTAATCCTCATTAAAAGTATAATGAAATTATAAAGTAACTATACCTTAATAATTCTCAATCTTAGTTACTTTAGGAAAATGTGAATTTGGTGCTAACCCATAAAATTACACTTTGTACCTTACCAAGTCGTTAGTGGGGCGTGTGTGGTTAACCGGCACGTTAACAAGAACTATTAAGTGTGGCAAGGGGTAACTTGACCTTATTATAAATCGGTGGAGCTGTGTGGCTAACCGACACATCGATTAGGTGATAAAGTTAAGGGCACCAAGTCAATTTGTATGGTTATTCACACCTTGTTTGTGATCATCGACATCCCAGTCACAAACTTGAGAGGGCACAAACGAGATTCAAACATGCCATTGAAAGTTCAATGTATCTCAAAAGATCTAGGAGTTTCAAATCCAATTAAAAACTTAATTATATTTCGTTTTTATGGTGGAAATTGGTAAATCGTCATTTACCTACCTTCAACTATTTTATAATTTGGATTACGGCATCCCTCTTCCAGTTATAAATAGGTTGTTGGGTCCTAGCCTTAATATTTCATA
The DNA here is from genome assembly GCF_051521515.1 of Lactuca serriola. NCBI lineage: Eukaryota > Viridiplantae > Streptophyta > Magnoliopsida > Asterales > Asteraceae > Lactuca > Lactuca serriola. The sequence continues at coordinate 122,619,870 of NC_136412.1, forward strand.
TTTGGTGTTATATTAAGAACTTTAGATCAGCTAACTTGAATTTCTCCCATTATAGATGTCTAGTTTAGATAGTTATGTTCTTCCCAAATCTTTAGGAACAAGCTTCCTAATGAAGATGATATCCCAAATGGAAACCAAGGTGAAAGATCAATCCCTTTGTTGTATATTAGTGGGACTAGAAATCATACTTCACTTCCTCCACCTCCTCCAATAAATCTCCTTATCCCTCAAGTTTCAAGACCTGATAAGTTCTAAGTCAGTCAATCCCTATTGGCAAACAAAGTCTATATGTGCTTAGGTCTTGGAGATTAAGTCCCATATTGCCAAGCCGGGAGAGTCGGGTGTCGAAGTCTCGAGGTAGCTGGTTGTTGACTTGGTTCTTCAGTCACTCCCTGATGATAGATCACGACATGACCCTTAAGGATCTTACCTATTTGCTTGATGATGTTGAATCAACAATGATTTGGAGCATGGGTAAAGCAAAATTTAATTGGAAGGTCAACTTCCTAAACTTCCATGGACATTGACAATGGTAACATTGGAAGTCTAGAAAAACTTTCTCTTCCCAATTGAAAGGGATTGACCATAGTCAGCTCGGTTGACCAAATGGTAAAGAGAAAGGCTAAGTCTGTTTCCAAAGAGTCCATATGTTTCTGTTGCCAAAGGAAGGGCATTGGTTGTGAAGCTGCCAAATTTACCTAAAAGTCCATAAGGATAGTAAAGTCAAATGTTTGACTCTACTTTAGGTAAAGTCCATTATCTAACTTTATTAAGTTTCTATTTTGAGATTCTTATTGCATGATGTGACTGGGTCACATATTGATGTTTTAAGAGTCAAAGAAGAGTGAAGAAACTTAAAGGAAGTATATGCTGATTCTGATCGTGAAGATGGATTTCGATCGCATGGTTCGGTGATCAGAATTTTGAGTTGTTACTTAAGAGTTATGATATATTGCTTAGGAATAGATAACAAGTTTTCCATATGGATTGTAAGGATAAGTTTTCCGCAAAGTTTTAAAATAAAAGAAAATGGTTTTGATTTTATTTATTTTAAGTATCATTACAATGACATTTGTGAAAAAGGTTGTTGCTTATATGTTTCCACTGATAAGCAATATGGGTAAATGGATTTGATTCTTTCATTAGTGGTAGTGTCATAATTTATCAAATAAGGAAAGATTCTCATCACCCAAGTTTCAGTTGGATAGAAACTTGGAATCATGCAAGTTGTATTGTGTGATGAATGAGAATTTCCATCTTTGGTAAATTAAGACTAATTCCTTGTTCACATTTTCATGTGAGTCAAGCGAAGGACTAAAGGATCGGGTACATTAAGTTATGCACTAGTCAGGTCCACCACAAAGGTAGATAAGATTATTCGTTATGATTTACTAACGTTTAGTAAATATGGTTATGCTTACGAGTTTAAGTGTAATTCTGAAACATTGGAAAAGTTTCAATGTATGGAAGAATAAATAAGAAGAATCAAATAAGGCAGAAAGATAAAGTTTCTCCAATCTAAAGAGATGGGAGAGTACTTGTGTATTTTGTTTTATGGTTATCTTAGTGATTATGGAACCATATCACAATTGATCCTCTAAGGACACCTTAGTGTGTTTGTTTCCTGTGGAGAGGAATCGTGAATTGTTGAAATGGTTAAATCAAAAGATAATTCATACTTCATTCCAAAAGCAAATCCTGGAGTTATACTCCAAGATTGTAACTTGAGTGACATAGTCTTTAGAAAGTTCATAACACTTGTCAAATGTAGAGTAAGATGTTTCCTATTCTTGTACGTTTGAGATTGGTAAGTTGTGATGTTTTGGATAAAACAAAGACCAGCTAAGACCAATAGTTAGAAGTTTTTAACTTGATAAGAATCCGCACTAGCTCTTGAATATTTGTATTGTCAAGGAATGGTTCTTGACAAAGAGAAGTCTTATATGTCAAGAGGACAGTGGGAGTCTAAAAGATTCTGAAATAGTTTCAAGAACTAATCAAGAATTTTGTTAATCACTAGCCCACGACTTGAGATTTGTAACCTATCTTGTTGACATATTCTTATTTTTGTGTCTATTCCAGTTAAAAGTTGATTATGCTTGTGTAACATCCCAAAAATACGAGCCAAAAATTTCATTTTTAAAACATGTACTTAGCAAAACATTAGGAATAAAACATTCAACGATCATATCATTTCATAAAAGATATTGCAAGTCTGGAAAACATTTTTAATAAACATAAAAGTGTCAGAGTACAAATCCCCAGGAATATCTCATAATGCGGAAAACAAAGCATGTGTGTGATGTACCACTACCGTGCCAGCTCCTTCCCCTTCGAAGAAGAGGTACCTGAAACCAAAAGTGAAAACTGTAAGCACGAAGCTTAATGAGTTCCCCCACTGTACCACATACCATATAATCACATAATGTACATATACTGTCGGGCATATCTGGGTGCCCGACCTACCCCTTCGGTCCTCTCGACCGGATACTGCCTAGCATATCTGGGTGCTGGCCTCCCCTTCGGTCCTTACGATCGGATACTGTCGGGCATATCTGGGTGCCCGACCTACCCCTTTGGTCCTAATGACCGGATATTGCCGGGCATATCTGGGTGCCCGACCTACCCCTTCGGTCCTCACAACCGGATACTGGGGACTATTTCACCCCCTACTACTACCACATAACACATAGCACATAATATCATATCATACTAGCACACAAACATATTACAGGTAGTAGCAACCTTAGATGAGTATCACAGAGACAATCATCTATCATACAACTCCTACTAGTGGGCCGGTATTGTGGCCGTAGACCCACCGCTATTGGAAGGTAACTCACCTCAAAGTAGCTGCTGATCTGCGTGGGAACTGACTGTCTTCTGTTGCTGCTGCCCTGGAAATCCTCCGACTATAATCCCCACAAAACACTCAGTCAAATACTGCTAATAGACCTTAGGGTAAAATGCCCATTTACCCCTAACCAAGCCAAGAGTCAAAGTCAAAGTCAAAGTCAACTGTCAGTTGACCCGACTCGCCGAGTTGGCTTGCCAACTCGCCGAGTTCCTATCCCTTTGTCTAACCATAAACTCGTCTCTACTCGTCGAGTTAGGCAGTGACTCGACGAGTTTACCTTATAAACCAAAGGCCAATTGTCCTTCATCCTACTCGCCGAGTTGTATGAACAACTCGCCGAGTTCATCTTCATCCGAAGAACATGTTACACTGAGACTCGCCGAGTTGTATGAACAACTCGCCGAGTCTGTTCTTGAGGCATGAAGATTGCCTTGAACTCGCCGAGTTCCTTCATGGGTGGTCAGGCTTCCGACTCACTAAGTCACACCCCATGACCCACTATTCCACCCCGCAAACACAAAAAGGAGGAAAACTCGGGGACTCGTGACTCGAATCGCCGAGTCTGTCACATGAAAATACTATATACTCGATTTTTCTTGAATCCAGCTCATGCCATTCATAGATCTGGGTTTCTAGGGCATGAATAACACGTAAAGTTTCCAACTTTACGTGTAAATAATCACCAAAAAAGGTTTTAGGGCTCAAAATGCACTAAAAGGGTAGATATAGGACTTTCATGCAATATGGCTCCATAAAGGAAGTAGATCCAAACTCCTGGAGCTCAATCATGCCTAGATCTAGAGGCTAAGCAACTTATTACAAACCCTAATACACATTCAAGCTTAGGGAAAGGCTCAAGAAGGACTTTCATGGAGCTATAAGGGACTTTAAGCATGACAACAGAGGGAAACCGAGTTATACCTCAAGGAAATCACTGAGATAGCACAAGGATGCCTGGCCTCCTTCTTCTCTTCTTGAACTACTCTTCTTTCTTCTCAAAATCATCAAGAAACACACTAAAGCACTTCAATCTCACAAGGAAATAAGGGTTTGAACGATGTTGGGAGCTCTGAGGGTGAAGGGGGCGAGGTTGGGGCGCATAAGGTTGGTTTAAATAGGGTGCAAACCCTTGAAATTTAGGGTTTCATCAGACAGCGGGGACTCGCCGAGTCCAGAATGTGGACTCGCCGATTCGCCAACTTAAACATGCTCCCAAACCCGTCTCCACTCGGCGAGTCGGGCCTACAACTCGCCGAGTCCAAGGCTAACAATGTAAAGTACTTAGATAAATTTTACGTACCAGGAACCAGGTGCTACAGCGTGTGAGTTCTATGAGTTCTCAATTGTTTGCTTAACAACCCGGAAGAAATGGTGGGCATTGTGCTACCAGGTGGCAAGAAATTAAGATTGAACAAGTTCAGTCCATATGAGTTTGGATTTGTCACTAACCTTGTCTTGTGATTATGGTTATGACAAATTCACATGGATAGGAACACATACACCATAAAAATCTAAGTGTCATAAGGTTTCTCTTCAATTCATGAAAATGATGGTAAGGAAACTCTTTCACTAAGTAGATTTTGAGTAGATAGCAATTGTGAGAATGACAAAAGGTCTAAACATTATGATTACGGCATCCCTCTTCATAATTGTTTAGACACACAAGTGAGCTATCTAAGGAAAGGTGTATGGTTTTGATAAAGTCTTATCAAAGAAATTTCATATCAGAAATCTGAACATTGGTAGAAAAGTCAATAAAGTGTTGGTTTCTAAGAGTCCAGCTGATCTCTGGATACATGTCAAAGCCATTGGGAGCAAAAGTGTTATTCTAGTAAGATAATAATCATTATGCTAGTGGGAGCATGATTATTATGTTAAGTGTTGCAATTCAGCAATATTAATTATAGAAAACAAAAGTTTCAATTCGCCTTGAAAAAGTTGTTTTGCTATAATTAAGGGAGAGGGTTTTATACTTCACTCCAATTCTACAAGCTTAGATTGAGAATTTAATCTACTTTAGTCAAGAATATATATATATATATATATATATATATATATATATATATATATATGAATGTTATGTTGGAATGGTTCAACATAAGGAAATTCTATATATTTTGCATTCTCAAAATTCGATTATGATTACGGCATCCCTCTTCATAGTTCGAATTATGAAAACATGGAAAATAAAAAAATTTATAGCATAAATCATGTCCCATATGTTTTGGGTATAGGTTTGATTACATGTGCTATAATATTCATCCATTCTAAATTTTCCAAATGCCTAGGGCATTAAGATGGAAAAAGGAGTAGAACTGGAAATGACTAAAATGATTAAGCAAAATTGTCGAGGACAATCTGAGGTTTACCAAAGATTGGTTGCTCATGGACAATTAGAAGTATAGAGTAAGGACCATATTGACATATTTTGAAAAGAGGCAACTCTTGTTCAGAAGTGATGGTCAAAATGGTAATATGGAATTGTCTCCATAAGTGGAAGTTATTCTTTGAATCTGTGTAAGATTAAAGAACTTAATGCTAAGAAGGATGTTCAAAGGAATGTACTTTGAATTTGAGACTTCATTTCCATGGAATTGTTTTCCATTGGAATACTTTGTAATGTCTGTTGCCAAGTCTTTGTGACTTCTGTGCATAGTCATTACAAGTGGATCATTGCATATAAGTTTATAATCTAACAGATTACAGTAAATGGCAAGAGTTTGGTATTCTTGTATTTACAACAAGGATTGCAATTGTGAAATGAGCATCAATGGAATATTGTCAATTGATCAATTTCACAAAGAGAGGACCATATGTAAACATAGTATGCATACTTGGAGTATGGCATAATTGTTGTTTGGAAAAACATAGTGTACATGCTTGGAGCATGGGACAACTAATGTTTTAATTCAAGCATAAAGTTGATTAATCGAAACATAAATAATGAGTAATCAATATGGTGCTTAAATAAAAGGTGTTTTTATTTACACTTAAAGTGTTGGGGCCATATAAGATTAGTATTATTCTTGTGTTTCACTTTGCATGTTTTGACTTCCAGAATAATTATGTTATGGTATATATCATATTATTCAAACCATCCACAGTCAGTCATATGTTGGAAGTAGATATGAATTGAGATTGTCATGAATTTAGCTTGTATGATTTGTCTAAAGTGCTTTAGACAATGAAATGGTTGCTACAACATTCATGAGTACTCATAAGGGCTGAGTATTGGATTCAACCCACGCTCACTTGCATCACTTCATGGAATTTATCTCGAGTGATCGTGAGACGGTAATATCATATAAATCTTCAAACCTAGAGAAATGAGTTGTTGACTATGAGTTGGTTATTCGTTGATTGTACGAAAACGTATTAGTAACTCGATGTTATAAAACGTGCCTTTGTGAATAATTCAACAAGTAGTTAATACAAGCATATCAGTCGAAGTTTATATATTCCTTCTAGAAATAGAAGCGATATATGGGCCCCTCGATGATTTGGTTTTGACTTATGTACCGGGCCCGGTCAGAACCTAATTGATGTGTTCAATTTAGTTCTATGTCGAAACAAATCAGAGATCGAGAAACAAATGCTGGACAATAAGTAAGACCATGTTCCATGTGTTTGTCCGGCTGATATCATGAGAACAGAGGATTATGTGATCACTTATCTTAAATGGCGTATCATCATCATCTCAGTTCTGAGAGACTTTGAAAGAGCTACGATTGTTAGTCGGATTTTGAATTCATATTTGCAAATATAGTTATTAGACTTATCCAAGTGGGAGACTGTTGGATATAGTGTCTAAGTCCATAACTTTATTTGGTATGTACTTGACCCAACCCGGCATGGTCCATTTGGGTTGCATGGCATTGCAATACTTGGATAGACTAAATGAGAGAATAAGGCACTTATGATTATTAATATATTATAAGTTCAAATATATTAATAATAGTATTATTTAATTAGTATTGATCAAGTATTAATCTAGTATTAATTTGGTGATCAAAGTGAGACTAATTAAATATATAGGGTTGATTATGACAATCATCAATTCTTTTATGGTGGATTAATGATCCATGGTTTATGGGTTATGGATGTAACTATTTGGAGCTCCATGGATAGTCCATGGGAGTTACAAACCCATGGGTCATGAGAAATGAAGAGTCATGACAATTATGGGTCTTCATGATGAAACCCTAATTGTGACACCACTATAAAAGGGACCCTTTGGCTAGCAAAATCGGTACCTAGGGTTACTAGGGAGGGCATAACCGATTTTTGAGTGTAAGAAGTATTCTCTCAAGTTATTCCAAGTTTTGTGGTGTTGTGTGAAGCATTTGAGGCACAACATTTGGGGTGCTAGGCTTACAAAGTCTTGAAGGAATCCAAGCAACAACAAGGTATGTATTTCTACTAGTTTTATGTTTTATGTAATCCCCATGCCATGCTAGTTAGGAAATAACCTTGAAAAAGAAATTTTCATGTATATAGAGAAAACATAGATTCAAGGTTATTAGGGTTGCATGTACACTTAGGAAGTGTTAGAATGCTCAAAACCCATCAGTTTGTTCCTAAGGACTCTCCCTAAGGATCATCGCCTACATCGCATAGACAGTATTGATTCAGGGATTACTCCCTCAATACGTGCCCAATAAGGGTTAGGGCATCATCGCATGAATACGCAGTTACAACATCACCTGAACTCGTAATTCATAGTAAGGGGTTAGAGTATCATCTCATGAATACGTAGTTACAACATCGCCTGAAGTCGTAATTCATCACTTACAGGTTATGAGCCTGCTGGTGTTTCCATGGGGTTGTCTATAATAGTCTGTGGTCGCCATCTATACTCTGGTAGATGACTACATCTCCAAATTGCCAGATAAGGTTATAGTATCTTTCATCCTACATCACCGATTCATCATCACCTATCTATCCTCACCTTCCTATCATCACCTATCTCTCATCATTTTATTTCATCACACATCAACTACTTTATATACCCATGTTTTATCCCAACATATTTGTAGATATAAAATAAATATATAGTTTAAATCATTTAAAACATGTATAAAATCATTCATCCAGCATAGACAGCAAGTATCCCGATAATATGCACACATGGCACGTAATTTATATAAAAATTTTCATATCTATGTGTAAGATGAAAGGGACCATGCACTCACCTGGTTAGGTGGTGACTCTGTACTCGGACAGCATTTCGTTATCTCAAAACAATTTCCTTCGGACAAAACCTAGTATCATTACCACTAGAGTTTAGTCTATTATTCACCGACACTAATTAATAGTCTAGCTATTATTACTATCATATAAGCACGACACAATACTTTTCACCCACTATATACAAACGAGCCCATACATGGAACACCGGTAGGCAGGATCATTTTGGCATATAAGCACTTCTGAATCCAGCAACCCAAGCGGCCCTCCAAACCGGAACCCCCGAACTGCGAGTGGTTAAAAAGATATTATAACGGCATCATATAACCCATAATAATAGCCTAAATATTTATTATAAGTTCCTAATAACATTAATATATTAAAACAAAAGCTATACTAAAGAAAGGGTAGATATAGCTCACTTACAGCGGGTTTCCTTGGAAATCGGGCTCCGCAGGAGCAGAGTTTCTGAGCCGAAGGCTCTTTGTAACGCCCGTAGATCCGGGCTAGTCAATTTAGAGACGACAAACATCAAAAATGACTTTTTAATGGAAGATTATTTTGATGGAGTAATCTTAACTAAGTTGTAGTATATGTTACAAGGATTCCGTACATATAAAAAATGTCGAAATCTGAGTTATAACGAAGAAGTTATGACCTGTCAAATTTTTGCGACAGAATCGGCACGACACAACGCGAAATAAATAGTGAATTTACGTTAGAGTGATATTTGTCCTTAGCAATCTAAATGAAAGTCGTAGAGTACGTTAAACCGAGAGCGTGCATAAAAAGAACGTCTAAATCTGACTTCGTATGAGAAAGTTACGATTTTTCGAAGTTTCGGCTTAGCAGCGTACAGCCCAAATTTCGAATATGAGATCGAGCGATATTTAGCCGAAACAATCTAAATGAGAATTGAATATCTCATCGATAGTAGTGCAACGGCGGAAAGACAGATGAAAACGGATGTCAGACGAAAGAGTTATGATTTTCTAACGGAGTTTTCCTATCCCGGCCTACTAAAAATAATATAATAAATATATTTAAAATAAATTCAAAATTAGCCGACGATGTCTAAACGAGAGGTGTAGAGCATAATCTCACCTACGCGTGCATATAAAGAACGTAAAAAACAGAGCTCGTATGTGAAAGATATGAATTTCTGAAGTTCGGGGCACGAAATCCGACCCTCTGTCAGAACTCACGACGTGAACACTGTGTTCACGAGGTGAACTCAGAAAAACGTCCCCTGGACTCTGTCAGACCCCACTTGTGATGACACATGTAGTGACGATCAAGCCCCACGACGTGGGAGTACTGTTCACGACGTGAATTTCAAAAAAATGACCCTATAAATAGAAACCGAAGGACAGCCGACCATGGTTGCTATATCACCATCTCTCTCACTCCCGATACCCCCTATAACTATCCCAAAGTACTCCCGAAGCCCCGGTAGCATCCCGAGACCCGAAGCGAGTCTCGAAGCCCGAAGATCCCGAGAAGTGAAATTCCCAAGCCGAAGCTCTGCCCGCGAGAAGCCGGTTTTTATGAAGATCTTCCATATCTACCGAAGAATACTACTTTTACATGTCGTAGTGTTGTCCGATCATCTTCTGATCAAGTAGGTGTATAGTCCTTTTCATAAACACGATTTGAATACAAGTATTGTTTGAATGTATTAAGTATATATTTTGGGTGAGTGTGTAGTTACTTTCTTCTAACACATAGATATGAAGTATTTGCTATGAAATACATGCTATGTGTTTATACATTGTTTGTTTACTTGAGATGGATGTTGAATGAATGTTTTATACAAGTTTATAAATAGTTTGAAACTGTATATGTAATTTATATCTACAAATATGTTGGGTAGAACATGGGTAGATGAAATAGTTGGTGTGTGATGAAATAACGTGATAAGAGATAGGTGAGGATATAATGGTGATGATAATTAGGTGATGATAGATAGGTGACGAATTACGAGTCCAGGCGATGTTGGGGCTGCGTATTCATGCGATGATAGTCTAACCCTTATTATGAAATACGAGTCCAGGTGATGTTGTGGTTGCGTATCCATGCAATGATAGTCTAACCATTATTATGAATTACGAGTCCAGGCAATGTTGTGGCTGCGTATTCATGCGATGATAGTCTAACCCTTATTATGAATTACGAGTCCAGGCGATGTTGTGGCTACGTATTCATGCGATGATAGTCTAACCCTTATCATGATTTATGAGTCTAGGCGATGTTGTGGCTGCGTAATCAGGCTATGATACCCTAACCCTTACTAGACACATATTTATGGGGTGATCCCTGAATTAGTATTGTCTATGTGATGTAGGCGATGATATTTAGGAAAAGTTCTTAGGAACAAACATATAAGGAAATAAGATGTAAGGAGATGAGAGGTAAATATGATATAGGAGATGACACTTAGGATAATATCTTTAGGAAGATTAAATGAAGATTATGGGGATGGGTAATTGGGTTGATTGTTTGATGATTAAATATAATAAATATATTATTGTGGGTTGAAAACCCTATACGCTCACCAAGTTCCCAAGCCTGACCCACTCAGTTTTTCTTTGCATTACAGGTAATGGCACAAGAGTATAAGTTGGTGGACTTGATGAGAGATTTTTTATTATAGATCAGTAGTTATAAATAACTGTTGTAAGGTCTATTTTATACTGTTTATGCTTTTGGTCTGTATCGGAACATGAAATCCCGAGATTTTGTTATATAATGAAAATACATTTCTTTAAGGAATCTCTTTGATAAATGGTTATCATATTTTGTTTTTGGGACAAATTCCGCAACTATTTTCTTTAAAAGATAAATATGATTTTAAAACAAAGCATAAACAAACCGGTCTTTTCTGGCCGTGAAGTTGGGGATGTCACAGTTGGTATCAGAGCATTCGTTTAAGTGAACTAGGAATTTGTAGGATTTCTAGTCTTAAACTTAGAATGCTAAGCGATGATTGTGAGATGAGTGTCTACCATATTTTAAGAACCGAGCACTAGTATACTTTAGGAAAGTTACCTAAAATGCTTTTATGTGCTAAATGTTATATGTTTTCCATATATGATAATATTTGTTCAGACCTATGGTCTGTTGCCGACCGGGTCTGGAAACCTTCTGTGTTGAGGATTCTAAGCATACGACTACGGTATTAGAACTAGCACGTAAACGTTTCGAAGTGATAAGTATATTTATACGTCTATCATAAATAAAGCTTTCTTATCCTAAATTCTCGCTCGATACACCGAACATCTGCTTGGGTGTACAAAACGTTATGGTGAAGACTCGTAGAGAATTGAGTAAATGGAGGAAACAAAAGGCTTATGATAGTGAATGACACCTATCGGAAGATACCGTAAGAGTGGTGTCTTGACTTTATCTTATGTCTGATAAAATAACGGAATGTTTAGAGGAGCACGGTACGTCTGAAGTACACCTTCGATTGGCAGGATGGTGGAATGATTGGTGAAATTCTCGAAGTTGTCCAATCGTCTGGAATTTCCATCACCAACCGAGTTGAAGTAGAATTAATGATTAAAGATATGTATGGAAGAAGTCCTAGTAGAGTCTAGCAAAATTTTATGATTAATTGGGCACATTCGTATGTGTTAAATTGTTTGGTGATTTTAGGACTTGGGGATTGCGAGACAATACTTGGGACGAGTATGAGTAGGTGTGAATAGTAGTAGATATCTATACTACTGGAAGCACAGGACTCACGCTTGGATTAGGGAAAGTCACAAGGTTACCAAGAAGCTAGTGATTGATTCCGTTTTTATTCAGGTGTGTCATTACCTTTGTTTCGGTAATGACCAGTAGGATGATTGTTATTCCGACCATAATGGTCATACCAAATTTAGTCCGACTACGATGAGTTTGTTACATGGTTTAGAGAACCAAGTTCGAGGTAGCATCTGACTCAAGTCAGAAGATTGAAATCAATGTGATCGATAGTATCGCGCTCGTTGTTAAGGAAGCTTGTAGCTAGAAATGCTACATGCAAAAATGTGATTATATCACATTAGAATATGAAGGAGGGTATATTCCATTATGGAATTTGACTCTAAGAGACTTGAGTCTAAGCGTTGCATCATAGGATGAGAGATCATTAGAACACGACCCATCGGTCTGTTACAATAGATAAAGGAAAGTACGTATCCTAAGAAGAAGAAGTAGTCCTCAATAAGGATTTATTTTGTAACTCGAAGGTTACGATTGAAAGTCCAACATAGTACGAAGAGCAGATGCAGGATTGAGCATCAAGCTTATTACTTAGGATGGAGAGATAACGTATGGAGTCAATATACGAATCCTATTTCGTTGATGATTCTGGGATGTAATCATCCTAAGGGGGGGGGGGGATAATTGTAACGCCCGTAGATCCGAGCTAGTCAATTTAGAGACGATAAGCATCAAAAATGACTTTTTAATGGAAGATTATTTTGAAGGAGTAATCTTAACTAAGTCGTAGTATATGTTACAAGGATTCCATACATATAAAGAATGTCAAAATCTGAGTTATAACGAAGAAGTTATGACCTGTCGAAGTTTCGTGACTGAACCAGCACGACACAGCGCGACGTAAATAGTGAATTTACGTTAGAGCGATATTTGGCCTTATCAATCTAAATGAAAGTCGTAGAATACGTTAAACCGTGAGTGTGCATAAAAAGAACGTCTAAATCTGACTTCGTATGAGGAATTTATGATTTTTCGAAGTTTCGGCTTAGCAGTGTACAGCCCGAAGTTCGAATATGAGATCGAGCAATATTTAGCTGAAACAATCTAAATGAGAATTGAATATCTCATCGATAGTAGTGCAACGGCAGAAAGACAAACGAAAACGGACGTCAGACGAAGGAGTTATGATTTTCTAACGGAGTTTTCCTATCCCGGCCTGCTAAAAATAATATAATAAAATATATTAAAAATAAAGTCAAAATTTGTGACATCCCCAATTTCACAGCCAGAAAAGACCGATTTGTTTATGCTTTGTTTTTTAAATCAGAGTAATCTTTTACAGAAAGCAGTTGCGGAATTTGTTCCCAAAACAAAATATGATAAAACTTTATCAAAACATTTCTCAAAGAGAATGTACTTTTCATTAAATTATAAAATATCGGGATGTCATGTTCCGATACAGACCAAAAGCATAAACAGTATAAAATAGACATTACAATAGTTATTTATAACTACTGATCTATAATCCAAAATCTCCCGTCAAGTCCACCAACTTATACTCTTGTTCCATTACCTGTAATGCAAAGAAAACTGAGTGGGTCAGGTTTGGGAGCCTAGTGAGCATATAGGGTTTTCATCCCACAATAATATAATTATTATATTTAATCGTCAAACAATCAACCCAATTACCCATCCCCATTATCTTCTATACTGTTAAGGTTTTACCCTAAGAATCAACTATCCTTCATTCATTCATTCCTAAGGATTTACCTAAGGAATTGGCACGAAGTCCATTGATGCCAAAGTTTATCTACCAGGTACTAAGTCCATAGTTACCAATATTTATCTCTTAGGTACTAAATCCATAGCTATCAGACGCTAACTCCATAGTCACCAAGGTTCACTTAACAATCGCTAACTCCATAGTCTCCAAGCTTTACTCAACAAGCGCTAACTCCATAGTCGCCAAGGTTTACTCAACTGCGCTAACTCCATAGTTGCCAAGGTTCATCAAATAGGCACGAAGTCACATCGTCACCAAGGTTTATACAATAGATGCTAACTCCATAGTCACCAAGGTTTATCAAATAGGCGCTAACTCCATAGTCACCAAGGTTTACTTAATAGTAGGCGCTAACTCCATAGTCACCAAGATTTATACAATAAGCGCTAACTCCATAGTCACCAAGGTTTATACAGTAGGCGCTGTGACAACCATCAAAATTCGAGTCGGTTCTAGATTTGACTAGACTTAGTTGCACATATAGGCACAACACATATTAGACTTAGTAACTAGAAGCTAAGTTATAACCTACTAGAAACTTGGAAACAATTAGAAACAATGGATAATGTGCTTAGATTTCACATTGATATGTGAATTCTACTACTACTTAACTTTAGTGACTATCTATATTAGGTTCACTCTTTGACTTGAACACCATTTCATGAATCATATACACACATCATGTACTTGACCTAGAAGTAAAAGTTAGGTCAGAGTCTCATAGAAACTTAAGTCAAAGTTGAAAAGTAGGACTAGTATACTTGATTCCTCAATTTCGCTTGAATCTCGGAATCACTACATAGAATGCTAATAAACCGATAAAAAAAATATTACAAAAATAATTTCTAACTTGAATAAGACTTATGAAACTCTAAAATAGTTTGAAGTCTCAAAATTTAATTAATTTTGATATCCAAAGACTTACAAACTCTCAAAAACACTAAATGCCCTAAAAACTCAAATTTATAAACTTTAACACCTAAAAATCCATAAATTTGGTATGGACTATAAAATATCAATTTAAAATAACTCTATTTAGTAAAGTATAACCAAGGAAAAAAAAATTTAAGTCATTAGTATTTAACCTTATTTTCTAAGCCAAAAATCAAGGTTTTGTGAAGGAAAATTTAGAAGAAGGAGCATGTTTTATAAAAACTTGATATTTTTATAAAATAAAGTTATATTTTATAAAATTTAAGAGATGGAGACCCTCTCTCCACTCCAAAGTCGGACTCCCCTCTCCCAAGACCCTCCTCCTCTTCCCAATACACCATTTTCCCAAGTCATTAATCAATTTCACTCACCCACTCCATCTCTTTCTCTCTCACACTCCCTCACTTCATTTTCTCTCTATTCTCTCTTCCTCTCTCCATCAACCACGAAATTCTCCAGAAAATGGGTCATAGAATACACCATGAACTCTAAATCTTAATCATCTTAAAACCCGAAAATCATTCATTTTCCTTCTCTTTTCCTTCAACTTTTACTTGTTTTCATGGATTTTCTCCATCTTCTACTCCATTCTATTGTAAAATCATGAACATTTGCACCTACTCACGGTTTTTATGATGATGGTGGTAGGATTTCACCCAAAAACAACATGCATGTTGTAAATGGTGAAATCCAAGGACCTAAACCTAAGTCAAAACCAAGAAAATGCACTTTTCTACACGTTTTGGTGGAAAATCACCACATGCATCCAAAGTTTTCTTTAAAAAACGATTTTTGAACATTTCAAACTCATGAATGATCTTTAAACCAACATGCATGTGATGATCTTCAAGCTTAGATGTTTGATGATCAAAGTTTGTTGTTAAAAGCTTTCAAATATGTTAATGAAAGATTTATTTCCAAATAAATATCTAAAAATCATTTTCTGACCAAATCCGATTTTTCCCAGATTCTCATCAACAAAATAAGATGCTCTGTAAATTTCCAGAAGATAATTCATTTTTCTTGAATTACTATAATTAATGTAATAAAATAGAGCAATAAATCATATAAAATACTTCCAGAAGTCTATAAATCCAGAATAAATCCGTGGATGACCCCTATGGTGAATAATGACCTCTCATTAAATTAGGGATGTCAAAAACCCCCGTGGGACCCCGATACCGTACGAGACTAGTTTTTTAAAAAATTCGGGAGCGGGAGCGGGGGCGGGAGCGATATTAACTCCCGTTTATTTTCGGGACCGGGGGCGGGAGTGAGTATTTCCGTCCCGTACTCCCGCAGGGGCCCCGTTTATATTTATATAAAAAATATATATATGTTTATAACTTTAGTGATGTTTTATGTTTGTTCAATTCTTGATTTATCAAGAGCTTACATGTTTGTTTATATACAAAAGTTTAAAAAAAAAAAAAAACTATTTTTAGCCTAAAACAAAGCAATTTTTTAGCAAAAAAAATCCATTTTTAAGCCTATAAACCGGGAGTACCGGGGGAACGGGGGCGGGACCGGGAGCGGGGGCAACAAGGGATTTCGGTAGCGGGGGCGGGGGCAACCATTTCCGCTCCCGTTTGGTCCCGTTGACATCCCTACATTAAATGTCATCGATTTATGTTGTTGTTTAGTATGATTTTCTATTTTCTTTTTGTTTGGGTATAATAAATCACAAAACCACTTTAGGAAGTGTGAAAATTGTATCTAACAATTTTCGCAGCTCTTACCTATGGTGGGAGACATAGAAAAATAATTTCAGAATTTTTCATCATGCCTTCCTATTTTTACCAATTTTTGGTTATTATAATGGCCTAAAAATAGGAAAAATAGTTATGATTATCCACAATTCATGAAATTTTATCAGAACATCATGTTCTACAGCAGGAGGTTACATAAAACATTTGATGATTTTTCTCTACTGTATACTATTTTTCTCCTATTTTCTAAGGTTAAATACACTTAAATACACATAAATACCCAAAACCGGATTATACAATATGAAAACCATTTTTCGTGTTTTTCCCAGATTACTTACACTGTAAATGATGTTACAAAAACTTTTGGTAATTTATTTTAACTGTTTACTATTTATTCTTCAATTAATGATTATTTAAGGGGATAAAACAAGGAAAAATAGAAATACCCACTGAAAAATATCTTTTATATTTTTCCCAGATTGATAATGTTTAATAACAGTAATACAAAAAGTTTGGGTAAATTTGGAAACTGTTTTCTATTTATTTCAATTTTTATTAGAAACAATGCATAAAAATCATAAAAATTGGTTAAACAGTTTAGAAACCCATTTTTATATTTTTCACAGATTAAGTATGTATAATGAAATTACTATAAAACGTTTGGGGCATTTTCTTAACTGATTTCTGTTTTTCATTAATTTTTATATATTTAGAGAATTAAATATATGAAAAATGGTTATGCATATCCATAATCCATGAAAAATTATCTAGAAGTCTTTTAACACATTTAGAACCAAAATCTGAAGTTTGGTAATTTTTATTAACTGTTTAGTATTTGTCATGATTTTATGGTTATTCAAGAAACTAAAGTGGTGAAAAATAGTTAGACAAATCAAAAATTCAAGAAAATTTTATCTTGAGGTCTTTGACTTCACTTAAAACTAAAATGCAAAGTTTGGGAAATTTTAGAACTAAATTGATTTAGATTTGAATATTTAATCATTGGAACACCACTAAAATGTTAAATATTAACATTTCAATAATGAAAATTTTCCACTTAAAATGTTATATAACAATTGATTCTTTGAAACTTAATTTCCACATAAAAATGTTTGTAACTTATCAATATTAAATTTTGACACATTATTGGCATAATTCAATTGTAGTAGTAAGTATACTAGTGTTAGATTTCGATTAGAGACTCACTAGCGAATACCATTATTGTAGGAATCGATAGTGGTACGAGTGGAACTTAGCTCAAGGCATCATTTGCATCATCTCAATGCATATTGTGAGTATTCACGCACTCCCCTATTTTCAGTTTTTATGTTTTGGGGTGGAAAAGCATGTCCGAAAAACTATTTATGTTCGTTGTATTTATTTTGACTCGTATAAACTTGATTACTATATTTTGCACATTGTGAGTATTCACGCACTCCCCTATTTTCGATTTTTAAATGTTTTGGGGTGGAAAAGCATGTCCTAAACTTGGTTGTTGTATTTCGTATGTATGTGTATGTTACTTTAATTCATGAGGACTGTATCGTGGTTAAGTCCCTGGAATCTCTAGACACAACTCATTAACTCTTTTGAGCCTATGGTTATTATGGATAGCGCTATCAGGAGGTAGACAACTCCTCACTCGCACGATTCGCTTGAGTGCATTTTACCATTTTCTACACTATGTTTGCGATACACATAGTAGTCAATAGGGCACGATTCGGTCATTAGGCTTAGGTTGTGAACTCATGAATGGAAACTTGAGGCACATACGAATCTTTATGCGCACAGGAAACTTGTACTCTCATGTTAGCAATGACACTTGTATACTTATTTTAGCAATGAAACTTGTATACTTATTTTAGCAACGAAACTTTTATGCTTATTATAGCAACGAACTTTGTTTCTCATTATAGCAACAAACTTTTATTACTGAAAACTTATATACTTGTTTTAGCAATGAAATTGTTTGCTCCTTGTAGCAACGAAATTGATTGCTCATTTTAGCAATGAAACTTGTTTACTCGTTTGAGTAACAAACTTTATCTTCCATGAGAATATGAATGTTGCATCTTATTTGGGCAACATACTTTATCTCTCATGATGACAAAGAACTTTGTTTTTACAAACTTATTTACTCATTTTAACAATATACTTTTATTATTGGAAACTTTTATCAAAACTTTGATTTCAATTCATGGAATCAATATTATTTTGTTTATCTGTGAGTACTCACCAACTATTTCTATAGTTGACGCTCGTTTTACATGCTTTTTCAAGAATCATCGAGTAAGTGGCACTTAGGGACACTTCAATTTTAGGAGCATTCGCATGTGTTTTATTTCAATTTACAATGTAATTTCTTTTAAAAGTTGTTCAAAGCCATTGTAAATTTGTAATGATTTTAATACCATGGTTGGTGTTGTCTTTAAACTTTTGCTATGAAACCCTTTGTACTGCCACGCCTCGTGTTTCCGCTTTAGCAGGGTGTGACATGCGCTAATTCCATAGTCACCAACTATCCCATCTACCCATGTTCTACTCAATATTTCCGTAGATATAAATACTTACACAGTTTAAATCATTTAACACCTGTATAAAACATCAATTCCACGCCCATCTCCAATAGACAAACAATATATAACACATAACACGTATTTCATGGCAAACACTTCATATATATGTGTTAGAAGAAAGTAACTACACACTCACACAAAACATATACTTAATACATTCAAACAATACTTATATTAAAATCGTGTTTGTGAAAGGAACTATACACTCACACATATAAACAACTTTATATTATACACATAGCACGTATTTCATAGAAAATACGTAATATTTATGTGTTAGAAGAAAGTGACCACACACTCACATGATTAGACGATGCTCGGATAGCACTACGGCTGCTAAAGTAGTATTCTTCGGTAGATCTGGAAGATCTTCACAAAAATTGGCTTCTCGCAGGCAGAGCTTCAGCTCTAGAATTTCACTTCTCGGGATCTTCGGGCTTCGGGACTCGCTTCATGTCTCGGGATGATACCGGGGCTTCGGGGGGATAAAATATGGCTTAGAGAGAGTATCGGGAGTGGGAGAGTAAGAGATGAATAACCAAACTTGGCTGACCCTCGATCTCTATTTATAGGGTGAATTTTATGAGTTCACCTCGTGAGTTTCAAATATTCACCTCGTGAACTTGCTCACCTCGTGAGTTTCTAATATTCACCTCGTGAGCTCGATATGTCATTGCGTTTGTCATGGCCACTTGCCCTGGAAGACGTCCATCATCTGTTCACCTCGTGAATTTCTAATATTCACCTCGTGAGTTCTGACAATTTTGGGGTTTCACGCCCTGAACTTCAGAAATTCATAACTTTCGTATACAAACTCCGTTTTCGACGTTCTTTATATCCACGCGTAGGTAAAAACAAGATCTACAACTTTCATTTAGACTTCGTCGGCTAATTTAGAATTTAATTTTAATATATTATTAATATATTATTTTTAGTAGGCCGGGACAGGAAAAACTCTGTTATAAATTCATAACTTCTTCACTCGACGTGCGTTTTCGTCTATCTTTTTATCGTTGCACTACTAATGACGAGATCTTCGATTCTTGTTTAGATTGTTTCGGCTAAAAACCGCTCGATCACAAATCGAGTATTCAGGCTGCATAACGTTAAGTAGAAACTTAGAAAAATCATAACTTCCTTATACGAAGTCAGATTTGAACGTTCTTTTTATGCACACTCACGGTTTAAAGAACTCTATGAATTTCATTTAGATCGCTAAGGCTAAATATCGCCCTAACGTAAATTCACTTTTTACATCATTCAGCGTCGTGTCGGTTCTATTGCGAAACTTCGATGGGTCATAACTTCTTCGTTATAACTCGGATTTCAGCGTTCTTTATATGTACGAAATCCTTGTAACATATACTAAAACTTAGTTAAGATTATTCCTTCAAAATAATCTTCCATCAAAAAGTCATTATTGACGCTTATTGTCCTTAAATTGACTAGCCCTAATCTACGGGCGTTACAAAATTAGCCGACGAAGTCTAAACGAGAGTTGTAGAGCATAATCTCACCTACACGTGCATATAAAGAACATAAAAAACAGAGCTCGTATGTGAAAGATATGAATTTCTGAAGTTCGGGGCACGAAATCCGACCCTCTGTCAGAACTCACGATGTGAACACTGTGTTCACGAGGTGAACTCAGAAAAACGTCACCTGGACTCTGTCAGACCCCACTTGTGATGACACATGTAGTGATGATCAAGCCCCACGACGTGGGAGTACTGTTCACGACGTGAATTTCAAAAAAATGACCCTATAAATAGAAACCGAAGGACAGCCGACCATGGTTGTTATTTCACCATCTCTCTCACTCCCGATACCCCCTATAACTATCCCGAAGTACCCTTGAAGCCCCGGTAACATCCTGAGACCCGAAGCATGTCCCGAAGCCCGAAGATCCCGAAAAGTGAAATTCCCGAGCCGAAGCTCTACCCACGGGAAACCGATTTTTGTGAAGATCTTCCAGATCTACCGAAGAATACTACTTTTACAAGCCGTAGTGCTGTCCGATCATCTTCTGATCAAGTGAGTGTATAGTCCCTTTCATAAACATGATTTTAATACAAGTATTGTTTGAATGTATTAAGTATATATTTTGGGTGAGTGTGTAGTTACTTTCTTCTAACACATAGATATGAAGTATTCGCTATGAAATACGTGCTATGTGTTTATACATTGTTTATTTACTTGAGATGGATGTTGAATGAATGTTTTATACGAGTTTTTAAATAGTTTTAAACTGTATATGTAATTTATATCTACAAATATGTTAGGTAGAACA
This sequence comes from Lactuca serriola, assembly GCF_051521515.1. NCBI lineage: Eukaryota > Viridiplantae > Streptophyta > Magnoliopsida > Asterales > Asteraceae > Lactuca > Lactuca serriola. The sequence continues at coordinate 122,640,913 of NC_136412.1, forward strand.
TGGGTAGTTGAAATAGTTGGTGTGTGATGAAATAATGTGATAAGAGATAGGTGAGGATATAATGGTGATGATAATTAGGTGATAATAGATAGGTGATGAATTACGAGTCCAGACGATGTTGTGGTTGCGTATTCATGCGATGATAGTCTAACCCTTATTATGAATTACAAGTCCAGGCGATGTTGTGGCTGCGTATTCACGCGATGATAGTCTAACCCTTATTATGAGTTATGAGTCCAAGAAATGTTGTGGTTGCATATTCATGCAATGATAGTCTAACCCTTATTATGAATTATGAGTCCAGGCGATGTTGTGGTTGTGTATTCATGCGATGATAGTCTAACCCTTATCATGATTTACGAGTCTAGGCGATGTTGTGGCTGTGTAATCATGCGATGATACCCTAACCCTTACTAGACACATATTGAGGGACTGATCCCCGAATTAGTATTGTCTATGCGATGTAGGCGATGATCCTTAGGAAAAGTTCTTAGGAACAAACATATAACGAAATATGATGTAAGGAGATGAGAGGTAATATGATATAGGAGATGACCCTTAGGATAATATCTTTAGGGAAGATTAAATGAAGATAATGAGGATGGGTAATTGGGTTAATTGTTTGATGATTAAATATAATAAATATATTATTGTGAATTGAAAACCTTATACACTCACCAGGCTCCCAAGCCTAACCCACTCAGTTTTTCTTTGCATTACAGGTAATGGCACAAGAGTATAAGTTGGTGGACTTGACGAGAGATTTTGGATTATAGATCAATAGTTATAAATAACTGTTGTGAGGTCTATTTTATAATGTTTATGCTTTTGGTCTGTATCAGAACATGACATCCTAAGATTTTTTTATTTAATGAAAATACATTTCTTTAAGGAAATGCTTTGATAAATGGTTATCATATTTTGTTTTTGGGACAAATTCTGCAACTGTTTTCTTTAAAAGATAACTCTGATTTTAAATTAAAGCATAAACAAACCGGTCTTTTCTGGCCGTGAAATTGGGGATGTCACACTCTTCTTTTCGTAGCCGTCAGGTGCTCCGGGGCTTCTGCCTCGTGCTAGGGGGTTCCCTAGGCTTTTCGGGGGGTTTTAGGGCTTAGAGAGAGAGTATAGAGAGAGGAATGAAGGGTTAAGGTGTGAGGAAAGAAGGAGAGGGGCGTTTCAATTTATAGGAGGCTGGAGGCAGTTTCACGTTGTGAATTTTTGATATTCACGTCGTGAGCCAGGCAGCCAGCCATAGCCTGGTGCTGACACGTGGCATCGCACACAGGGTGGAAATCAGCCGATTTTCAAAAAGTCATAACTTTCGCATACAAACTCCTTTTTTGAAATTCTTTATATCCACGCGTAGATATAAACAAGATCTACAACTTTCATTTAGACTCTGTCGGCTAATTCTTGACCGATCTTAAATTTAATAGTATGAGGAGTTTAGGTTGTTAAATGACCGCGAAGAATTCGGAACTCCTTCACACAGACTCTGTTTTCGTTTGTCTTTTTACCATTGAGTTCCTATTAATTAGATCTTCAACTCTCATTTAGGTGACGTAGGCCAAAAACCACTCGAACTAAAATTTGAGTTTCGGGTCGTACACTACTAAGCTGAAACTTCAAAAAATCATAGCTTCCTCATACGAAGTCAGATTTGGGCGTTCTTTTTATGGATGCTCTCAGGTTAACATATTCTATGACTTTCATTTCGATTACTAAGGCTAAAATTCACTCTATCATAAACTCACTATTTACGTCTTCCCAGTATCGTGCCGGTTTCGTCGCGAAACTTCGATAAGTCATAACTTCTTCTTTATAACTCGGATTTCGGTGCTCTTTATATGTGCGGAACCCTTGAGACATATTCTACAACTTGGTTAAGATTATTTATTCTAAATTATCTTTTGTTGAAAAGTGGTTTTCGACCTCTATTATCTCTAAATTAACTAGCCCGGATCTACAGGCATTACAAATTGTAGTCGATTATTAATTTGGAGGTCCTTGAGAGGTATGTGTAGCGATTCCTCTGCCAAGCACATTTTGAGGTTCGACACATGGAATATGTCGTGCATCGCACTTAGTTCTTCTGGTATCATGAGCTTATATGCCATTGGACCGATCATTTTAATAATCTTGAAGGGTCCTACATAGCAAGGATTTATTTTTCCCTTTTTTTTAAAGTGTACAATTCTTTTCTATGGGGATACCTTTAAGAGTACGTTGTCTCCCCCTTGAAATTCCAAGGGTTTCCTACAATTATCACCACATCTCTTCTAGAGATCGCGAGCGGACTTTTGTCTATCATGTATTATCATGATCTTGTTCATGGTCTCTTGAACTATATCAAGCCTCGTTAGTTGCCTATTGCCAATTTCCAGCCAACAAAGTGGTGATGCACACTTAAGCCCCTACAGTGTTTCGTAGGGGAGTGCATTTATCACTAGTGTGATAGTTTATGTTATATGACAATTCAACTAATCGTAAATATGTATTCCAACTACCTTAGAAACGTATCATATGGGCTCGGAGTATATCTTCCAAAGTATGGATAGTTCATTCACTTTCCCATACATCTGAGGATGATAGTACTTATGTTTAATCGTGTACCAAGGCTTTCTGAAGTGACTACCATATTTGTTACGTAATGTGACTATCTGTATACAAAATATCTATACAAAATAATGGAAATAGACATTGCATGACATACTACGATCTCGTCTATATAAATATGGGCAATACTTTCCATTCAATAATCTTCTCGAATGGGAAGGAATTGTGCAAATCTCGCTAATAGATCCACCTCCAACCAAACCGAGTCGTGTTCTTTAGCAGTCCTTGGAAATCTCCAATAAAATAAATTGTATCTATGACCTTGGTAATTTGGATACCTCATATATATATATATATATATATATATATATATATATATATATATATATATATATATATATATATATATATCAATAGGATTGGCATCTTCTGGATCAACAAGCACTTGGAGTGCTCAAATTATTAATGGTGAAGGATGTGTATACACCTTGCTAGTGTGGAGACAACCCACAAATTGATACGGGCATTGTCCAAAATGTATGAAACATCCTCTAATGTAAACAGGGTCCACTTGATTTATTGGCTATGGAATGTGAATGTGAAAGGGTAGCTCTATGACGATTCATGTGAATAAAAACAACTCAATCACCTCAATGCTAGCCTCATTTGACATTGGGTTACAAGATGTAGTCCTGTTATTGCTACTATTATCATTTACCTGATAGTTTTCCCAGTAACAGGCTAATAGTTAGCAGCTCCATTAGTGTTCGATGGCTAATTTTTGAAAGTATTCATCACTGGATCAATGATAAGGACATGTATAGATAAAGTGACAAGGGAAATATCCAAGTTGGGGAGTAGATGTTAATTGAAGAATAGGAAAGACATCTCAGGGTGAAACTCCAAGGGTAACGAGTCCCAAAAGTGTACGAATAAGAGTAGGAAAGAGGTGAATGTTACAAAAGATTCTAATAATGATCCTAATTAAAAGGAAATGGGGTGTCGCTTTTTTCTAGACATTTCATAAGTTCCATAAAGAATCCAAAGAACTACAATGGAATAGTTTGAGTAGAACATAATATGAGCTGCAATATCGTTGTCGTTAGGGATGCAGTCCCCAAAGCAACCTTTGGTACAAATTTAGAACTTATGGAAAGTCAAGTTCTTTCTAGTCCTGAAGGGAATTTCGATATAAGTAGACCAACTTGATTGTAAGGTCCACCAAGCTATTCATGGTGGTTAGCTATGTAAAGCAACTTAATGAAACTTAGTGGCTTCTAGAGATCATAAAAAAAAATGCTCTATATGGAGGAAGTTTCTAGTTCTGAAGTACGTGTTCATGACAAAGTTGATCGTAATGGCTAGAGTATGAATACTTTACTATGTAGTGATAATGAATCGTAAAGGAATGATAAGGATGCAAGAACACCAATGGAAGTAAACACTCCCATTTTGACACGAGCGGTGCTAGAAATTTCATAAGGAAACTAATTAATTTGTTGTTAAAATCAAAAAGTGAGTATTTTGAAAATGATTTTTTCTTATCACAAAGAAAATTGCATTGAGGGAAAGAGATAATAGTCTTGGGTAAAGAAGTTAAGTGTACAATGTCCAAAAATCCATGCTCATTGTTTATAATTTAAAATTGACTTATAAAAATACTCAAAAAAAAAAAGGAGATAACATACACTTGACGTGTCAATTATAAATAGTTAAGAACATAATGGTAGTAATTTGATGGAAAATATTAAAGTTTTAAAATTTTCTAATATTGGAAACTTTCATGATTTATAATACCAAACGTGGCATAAAAGAGTAAAATAAGAGATGCTTTGAAATAAACGTCCTGGTAATGTAATATAAACATATTAGGACCAAAAGGTTTTGAAATGACATTCTCAAACTCGAAAATTCATATTTAGGAAAAGTGGAATATATAAATGAGAAAATTGTCAAAAATGTCAAATATGATTATTATTCCCTTATGAAGCATACATGAATAATGAAATGGGAATCCAATGCTAATGGAATGACCGGGAATGAAGCCAGGGATACAGTTTCGGATAGTAAATATGCATTAGCATTGCCTGAATTCTCAATCATATCCATAGGAAGAGTCTGCTGATTCACTCAAGTCTGCTGGCTTTTATTGAGGTATTCTTCCTTAACATGCTACTCATTGCCTCTGCATCATGTTGAAGACCTTTCTGATTGGTGACCATATTGCATCTAAATTTTAAGGGTGAAACCACCGCTTCTAAATCTAGGTTGTGAGTGGTATAGTTCTACTCATGTACTTATAATTTTCACGATGCATGTGGAATAACATGGCCCTTTAGCATCAATATGCAACCCAATCCTTGGTGTGATGTGTCATAGTACACTGTGGAATTTTCTATACCCTCCGATGGAGTTAGGACCGATACGTCACACACCTCACGTTTTAGCAGTCAGGGTGCATCTTCTTCTTGTATTTTTTCCCTCAAATGAACTTCCTATCTTTTTGGGTCAATACATTTACCGGTTGGGCGGTTTTAGGCAAGTATCAGGCATCTTGAGTCTATTCATATAATTTGTTAATTTAGGGAAGAGGGTATTTATTTTTGATCGTTAACTTGTTCAGTTCTTTAAAATCGATGTACATTCGATCAATCTATCTTTCCTCTTTACCAGATAGGGCCAGAGTGCCCCATCATGAAGAAATTGGACCAGTGCACCCCTTTTTTTTAGGTGTTCCCAGAGTTGACCAAATAACTCTTGTATATTAGAAGGGTGCTGAGTAGTACAATGCTTTAGCTACCTTTCCTTTCTTTTTTGGTTTTCTTTTGATCAGCTGGTTGATCAGACTTGAGAATCCAACATAGAGTTCCTCTCTTGTAATCGCACCCAAGACACAAATAAACACCAGATATGAAAGTACCACCGAGAACCAACAAGAAACTATCTCATATCCATGAATTTGATCATCACCACGACGTGGTATAAGAGGTGTCACGACATGGTATCGAGACTTCGGGTTTTTCTCAAGGGTTCCGAACTTTTGTAGTAGAAAGGTATTTTTCTCACACACCAAAACCGGATTTGGAGCCCTCTTTATATAGGGAGGTGATTTGAAACCCTAAATATAATTACCAAATTTAATTATGAATATCTACAAAATTCAAATCATTCTAGAATATTCCTAATTCCCTCATTTACTATTAATTAATTAAATTATTAATTAATCAACAAAATAAATCCCTCATGTAAATATATTTTCAGTTCTGCTATATTTTGTTCTTGCATGTAACCTAAAAACACTGTTATTTATAGTAATATTACCAGTTTGTTATGACCATGGACACTATTCTCCATTAGCCTTATTGTCGTCACAAAGCCCCGCTGTCGGCAAAGTTCTGGCGAGTTCTCCGACAGTCCCGACAGCTGTGAATAATATTTTTTTTACTTGTCTCGACTCGATCTACAACCCTCCAGTGTCGTTTTGCTCCAAAAGTGTGTAAGTTGAAAAGTTAGAAATCGTGAAACGGTTCCCGAACTCGACAACGGTAACTCTACACGCTTCAAAACTGACTTTTATATCCCTTTTTAATCTTTTAACGCTTTCGAGGGAGAATACATGTTTTGTCTATATTTGATTTTTATTTTATTTATAAATGTTAAATGTGATTTTTATAACAATAAATAATAGATAGTTATTATAGTTATAATGTTAGAAAAAAAAAAGTTGTTTTATAGTCATTGGTTAAATTAACATGATACATACATTTATTTTGAACTTGTACAAATATTAGAAATTGTTGGTTTCACATTTGGGTAAAACCTAGTTTTGGTCAATATACAGTCATTACGCTGCCCAATTTACATTAGAAATTTATTACAAATTTTATACAACGAATGAATAATAAGTCTAGAAACTTTATAACTTAAAGTTTAGGCTATACAATCACACTTTTAGAATTGTTTGAACTTAACGAATGAACGATAAGTCTAGTAACTTTATAACTTAAAGATTAAGACACGAAGTCACACACTTTTAGAACTATTTAAACTCGGGAATACTATAAGAGTTGATCCTTCATCAACTAAGAATAAAAGCTTAGTAAATCCCTCTATGCTATAATCGTTAATCCTGAGCGAACGAGAAAGTCGTGTATAGATCTATATGGGCTGACATGCCCGCTTGTGGTTTCTAGCTACAACATTTGCCTTACGGGTCAAAACGTGTAAATACTGTCCCTAGTCATTTTTTTCATGGCGTCGATGAAGTGTTGAGGTGATGTTGTTCGACACACCCCCTTACAGCGTCAACAGAGGCTTGATCCAGTCATATAGATCTATTATAGGCTCATCATAGACCTGAAGTACATTCTAAAAAGCACTCATATAAGTTGAAATAGGATTATATGCCGCATGAACATATACTTAGAACAATAGGTAAGTATCTATATATTATACAAGTAAACTAAATACTTATATATTTTTACGAATCTCGTGAACTTTTGTTGTTAATAAACTTATAATTTTTATAAGTAAATCAATATTACAACACACTTACTTGTATGGGATTACAAGTATAAGTTCACATAAGTCATCAAGAACTTATACACAGCACACACACTTGTACGGATTACAAGCACATATCCACATAAGTAAGGTAAGTATGTATACACCATGAACTTATACTTTTTTCATATAAGTTGATAAACAAGTCATAATTATATAAATCCACTTTTGGTTATAAAAAATATTTAGAGTCAAAACATGTGGAACTCGCCAACATTATTGTTGACGTATCTTTAAAACACATGTATTCTCGGGAACCTAAGACTTGGAAGTGCACAGACACCGAATAACATGGAATCTTTGTTATCAATTGTAACACCCGTGAACCAAGAAGGTTGGGAAATACTTAAGAAATCAGAATAAGGATTTGGAGGAAATGCTCAACCACGATGTGGGGCATGGTGCCCATGGCGTGGCATGGAATTTAATGAACGTATGTCTTGGGAGGTTCTACGACGTGGCATCAAAAGGCCACGCCGTGGCAGCCATTGCAGCTTAAATCTAGGATTTTAGGGTTTCCTTTTTATATAAACTCCTTAACTCCCTCTATAGGTTATCTCCTTCAGCCTCCACCTCCCCATCTCGAAACCTTATCCTCCATTACTCTTGAAAGTTCATTTTTGGTGTTGTGTTAGTCTTCTTTGAAGAAGAAGGAAGTCATTAGTGTGGCTTCTCACCTTGTAAGAAGCACATACATCTTCTAGCACATCTTTTGGACTTGGGTGAGTGTTCAAGACTTAATATTTTCCTTGCTAATTTGGATCTGAAGTAGAATTCAGTTTTGAGGCCATACATGGAATCTTGGCCCTTTTTGCCCTTGTTTTGACCTAATACGAGTTCAAGGCATGCATTAGACATGCATGCTTGAAAAAGCACGGATTTTTATGATGGAAATGGTGCTAGAAACCCTTTTGGATTTGTTGGTCAATAGATCTTCTAGGTTAATTGCTTATTGATTAAGCCATGTCATGTTTTTGCCCTATTTAGACCTTGGAGTGAGATCTCTATCTCTTGGAGGGTCTAAAGGGATCAAGTTGGAAACTTTATCCACTTGGACCTTAGAAAGGACCAGATCTGAGTTTTGGAACCCTTGAAGTTGGAAAGGAAAGTGACTTAATGGTCTAAGCTGCCAGACTAGTCCCTACGACGTGGCGATTGGGCAAGGCCCGTTTGTTTTGTCGTTTAGTGGCCATGACATGACGACCAGCTGTAGTTGACTTTGACTCTTGATCGATGACTTTGACCAAGTTTGACCTAAGGGTATTTTCGGGTATGTTGAGTTGTATTTGAGATGGTTCACTATTTGATGAATAGGTGACGACTAGAGTTGGGATTCATAGCAGAGACCTATTCAACTATATGTTTGGTCTGAGAGGTAATTTTTCCTCATTGTACTTGTGGGTCGAATGCACCAATTCTAACCACTAGGTTATGTATCTTAGTATACATGATGTTGCTTTGTTGTAATGATCTGTTAAATCTATGTCTTGGTATATAAGATGTTGCTATGTGGTAGTGATCTGTAGATCTACCTGTTTGTCTGACTGGATATATGATTATTTGTTTGTTGGATACATGTTATCTGTTATATATATATATATATATATATATATATATATATATATATATATATATATATATATATATATATGTCAACATGGTATGGTTGGGTTGAGGAAATCATGCTCTGTGCGGAAGCCAACAAACCTTGTAGCAAGCCAAAAATAAGTTGTGGGCCAGTAAGGCAATTCAAACGTATGATGCGGGCTCGGGAGCAATCCATACATAAGTTGTGGTCGAGTAAGGCAGGTCAGACTTAAGTTGTGGGCTCGGGAGCAAGCCAGACATGATTTGTGAGCCGGAAGACAAGCCAGACTAATGTTGTTGGCTCAGGGGTAATCCAATCTATTAGTTGTGTACCAGTATGCATGTTGTTATATGTTTGTGTGGTGGTACTTCGGGGGAACTCACTAAGCTTCGTGCTTACAAATTTAGTTTATTTTTTCTGGTACTTCAGATGATCGTGGCAAGGCTAAGGCGTGATCGTGCACATCCTTCGGATTTTATGTTATTGGATTCTAGGATACTATGCTTTATGAATTATACTTTTGAAACAATGTTTTTGTAAACAATTATTGTTTTGGTGTTGTTTTGGAAAAATGAAAATTTTACTCTGGTTTTTAGGATGTTACCTATCAATCACTATTCCTTGTTTTTGTTATGGCTTATTTTTCCAGACAGATAAGTTTTAATATTATGTTTTGACGAACTTGAAATGTTTTGATGTATCTTTTGAACACAACAATGTAATCTCCACTTTAAGTTGACAGAATCATGTAATTTGTATTATGCTTTTGTATTGTTTAATGTATGCTTTGACTGTGATCCGTCACTATGTCATGTACCCCAACGTTTCCGCCGCCGGTCGGGGGTGTGACATATACCAATGTTGTAAAAATTATGATTAGGCTCTAATTAATCCCTAGACGGTACCCGACTGACTAGAGGGCGCTTAGTGATTAATCAGTTCCTACACAATGAGTGGAGCAGTAGAAAACGATGAAATTTTAACCATTTGAATAAGTTCTATCACAATAAAAACTATTTGAGGAATGATTAGTGTTGTATTATACATATTAACCTATTTGTTATGATATTAGTGATATTTATGAATTTTGTTATGATATTATTCATATTTATTTTTTAAAAAACCAACGAATTAGCCATTTATGGTCCCTGATTAATCCCCGCCTAGCTGAATAATCCCTTAACCCCAGTCCACTGAATAGGTAACGTCGAACATTTTTTACAACATTGATATATATATATATATATATATATATATATATATATGTGTGTGTGTGTGTGTGTGTGTGATGATAATTGCTTAGATAAGAGTTTTATGATGATTTACATGCTTCGTGTAGTGATTTATAATGAAAATAGGATTTATATGCTAGTTGTTATTCTATGATGTGTGTATGATGTCATTATGGTGTGTTTATGATGGTTATGATGATTGTATTAAATGATGTAAGGAGTTATGTGTAGGGTTTAAAGGGTAAAAGACTTGTGTGGTATAGACACATTAAGAGTTTAAGGAGTTAAAGAGTAAAGAAGAGTTGGCAGTTCTATATAGTCTTCACAAAGATATAGTCTTTGAGTTAGCTATCCTTAGGCTAGTACATGTGACACGTTGGTAAAAAGGGTCGTGTAAGATAATATTGTATCGGGTGTCATGATGGTATCATGTTCACGAGGGGGATGAAAAGGCCCAGGGTTTATGCATGTACCATTATACGTATCTCCCCTTATATTTGAGTAACACATATAGTAGGAACCCATGAAACCATATTGTCACAAGGAGTAAAGGTGGTAAGTGACTAAGAGGACTTGGGGTGAGTTTTGCTTAAAAAATATTCTTCTTGATTTTATCCACCTATTTTATAAAGCCCAAAACCTCATCTTTAATAGCGTCAGTCTCATCTTTTATATTAGGTTTCACGATCACTGGTTGCGGACCAATTCATTCCAATAAAATCAGTTTTTATTTGGATTCTTCAGTATCAACAAAACAACACAAAAGAACTTAACAAGTTTTAGAAGTTTGACACCCAAAATCGAAAAATACCATTGAAGTAGAGCAGAATCTAAACCTTCTTCTGAGGTTTTTTTTTCTGTCTTAGACATGTGTATTCAAATTGGGAGGCGCCAATCACACATAATTTAAATTCCCATTTCTTATATGGAGAAGGTTAAAGCAGTCAACATCATTGTTCTTAGAGAAGCTTCAAGCAAGGGAAAGTTTGTATACCTCCAACGCTATGTGAAGGACATTGGTTTTAGTAGTAAATATGTCACATATAATTCATCTCACTAAACCCTACACTAACCGGTTATAAGGATGTTTTATGAATAATTTAAACAAGTTCAATGGTATATGTATAAAAAAATATAAGAGATTAAATGTGTATACAAACAAAAGTATGTTATATTTATAAATCACTAACCCGTTTAACAAATTACATCGAATAGAATTAGAGTTGGAGACCAAATCCACACAAGGACTCTTGGTGTATTTGACAAAACTAGTTGGTAGCTGGAAGCTAGAAGTAATGTTGGTAGCTAAAACCTGTAACTTTTATTTTTTATATAAATGTTTGGCAAAAATAATTTGAAGTTTTTGAAATATGTAAAATTACATAAAAGAACAATTATTTAAAAAGATAAATATATATAAATATTTTTAAAAGTAATTCTAGAAATTAATTAAAAAAACTCAATAGTTTTTCTTAAACACTATATAAATTAGTTTTAGATTTAGTTTTTTGTTTAAACTAAAAGTTTAAGATTTATATTTTCAAATTAAATTTATATTTAAATCAGATTTTATATAAAAAGTAGAAACTTCAAAATCATTCACTTCCAAACACATCCTTTATTTTTTCGAGACAAAATTGCAAAAATGGTCCCTATGGTTGGCAAATATATGTGGTTTTTGTCCAAAAAGCTTTGGTGGTGTACCAATGGTCCAAAATTGGATCTTTTTATTGGTTTTTGTCCCTATACATTTAAAAAGACGATTATGCCCTTATAATTTTATTTTTCATTTTCTTTAAAAGATCAAATACATAAATTAATTTAATCTTAAAATAATAATAATAATAATAATAATAATAATAATAATAATAATAATAATGGTCAATCCACCTCTACCACTTGTTCTTTCCTTACATTCATCATCCCCTCCACCGTCATCCCCAACTTCTTGATCTCCTTCATCAACATTAATCACCACTAGTCGAAATAAGCCTTCCGAAGACCGAAAATGATGAAGCTTCTCCAAAATCCCTCATAGTTAAAGACACCATCAACATCATCCACCATCATAGCTTCTTCTATGTAACATCCCAAAATTCAAACCCAAAAATTTCATTTTTGATTAATTAATTCATAAACATTCTTTAGAAAATATTGTATAAACACGTCATCTCAAAACCAAGTATCATATTTGAAACCCACAACCATGAACAAATGTCATATCAGAGTACAATCCCAGAAAACACAGTGCGGAAATCATATGTGAGTGTGTGTGATGCCATGCTACGCCGCCGGCTCCTTCCCCTTGGATGAAGAGGTACCTGAAACCAAAAACTGAAACCATAAGCACAAAGCTTAGTGAGTTCCTCCTTCATACCCCATACCATACGATACCATCGGTATCTTTCAATCGGTAATCATCATCGGTATCTTTCAAATGGTAATCGTCATCGGTATCTTTCAACCGGTAATCGTCATCGGTATCTTTCAACCGGTAACTAGGGACTATTCCACCCCCTACCACTAGCATACAATAGCAAGATATAAGCACACATTCAGACATATCCGGATACTGACCTACCCCTTGGTCCTACGGACCACTATCAAGGAAACTATCCCTATCATGAAACATATCATACAGATATAACTCATAACCAAATGCATACCAGGCCAAGATAAAATATCACAAAGACAATTATCTTCTAAATACTCCTCAATGGTGGGCCGGCATTGTGGCCTTAGACCCACCCCTACTGGAAGGTAACTCACCTCGTAGCTGCTGAACAGTGCGGGAATCCTCTGACTGCTGCCACCGCTGCTCCGGAAATCCTCCGACTAAAATTCCCACAAAACACTTAGTCAGAAACTGACATCTACCCTTAGGTTAAAATGACCATTTTACCCCTTGACCAAGTCAAAGTCAAAGTCAACTTCCAGTTGACCTGACTCGCCGAGTTGACTCGTCAACTCGCCGAGTCCCTATCCTTCCATCAGACCTCATACATGTCTCTACTCGTCGAGTTAGGCGATCACTCGACGAGTTTTCCTTCCAAATGAACACCGACTGAATCCTCATCCCACTCGCCGATTTATATGAACAACTCGTCGAGTTCATCATCAACTGATACTCATGTCCTGCCCTGACTCGCCGAGTTGTATGAACAACTCGTCGAGTTACTCTTCATCCTAAGAATACGTTCTGACCTCGACTCGCCGAGTTGATGAACAACTCGCCAAGTTCTTTGAAGATTGCCTTGGACTCGCCGAGTCCGTTCATGCACTCGCCGAGTACCATGAACTCCCAAAACACCTTGCTTAGTCCAGAACGTGGGGTCACTCCCCGGGACTCTCTAAAACCCTTCCACACTCAACTGGTCCTTATGACATTCACTGATATGGGACCAAAACCCTTGGACTCGCCGAGTCTATCACATTCCTTACTGAGAACTTCGATATCTGATGTACAACACTTAACCAAATGATAGATCCAGGCCCCTAAACTCTATCTAGCACGTAAAGTTACAAACTTTACATGCATGCATGGGACATTTGAGCTAAAAAGGCTCTAAAATGGTTCTTTTGTTGCATGGGGCCTTCCTTGGTGCAAAAAGCAACCTAGATCTGACTTGTGGCTCATAAAATGACATGATACAGAAGCCCAAACCCCCAACCATGTTTGCAAACATGGTTAGCCACCAAAAATGGCTTATAAAAGCCCTAAATCACCTCAAAGAGGGGTCTAACAAATGAATGAGCAAGGTTCAGACTTTATACCTTCCAAAGATTGCAAATGATGAACCAAACTCGAATCCTTCAGTCCCCTCTTGATCCTTCTATGCTTTTCCTTCTTCCTTGAGATCAAAACTCAAAAGAATCACTCAAAAGGCCTTAGATCCTCTAAAAAACGGCTAGAGTTTGCTATGAGGAGTGTTTGGGAGCATAAAGAGGGAAAGGAGGCTGCATAAGGTTGTTTAAATAGGGTGCAGATCCCTGGATTAGGGTTTTTGTCCAAACAGCGGCTACTCACCGAGTCCGCAACTTAAACCCCGCTCCTCATCCCCCTTCTACTCGGCGAGTCAGTCCTTCGACTCGCCGAGTCCAAGGCCAAAAATGCAAAAATAAAGGAAGATTTAATAACAGAATACATACCAAGAGCCAGGTGCTACAAATCTCCCCCACTTATTTTAGACTTCGTCCTCAAAGTCTGCCGCTCGATCCTGAAACAACTCGGGGTAGTGCTCCATCATCCCATCCACCGGCTCCCAAGTCCACTCTGACCCCTTTCGGTGCTGCCACTACACCTTCACGAGTTCTACTCTTTTGTTCCTCGGGTCCTTTGACTTCCGGTCAAGGATCGCCAAAGGCTGCTCGATGTAATTCAGGCTGCCATCAACCTGAATGTCCTCCAAGGGTACCACCGCCGTATCGTCCACTAGGCACTTCCGCAGCTGAGAGACATGAAAAGTGTTGTGGATCTGAATAAGATCCGCTGGTAGATCCAGTCGGTACGCCACCTTGCCCACCCGACCTACAACCCTGAACGGTCCGATATACCTTGGTCCCAACTTGCCCCGCTTCCTGAATCGGATGACGCCCTTCCATGGCGACACCTTCAGGAGAACCATATCCCCGACTTGGAATTCCAGGTCTGATCGGCGCTTGTCGGCATAACTTTTCTGCCGACTCTGAGCAGTCTGAAGCCTGCTCCGGACCTGCTGAATTTTCTCCGTCGTCTTGAGCACTACTTCGGTGCTCCCTATGACTCTCTGGCCAACCTCCCCCCAACATATCGGGGTTCTGCACCTCCTCCCATACAACATCTCGAAGAGAGGATGGTCGATGCTCACATGATAGCTTTTATTATACGAGAATTCCGCCAACGGGAGGTAGGTATCCCAACTATCCTCGAAATCTAAAACACATGCCCGCAGCATATCCTCCAGAGTCTGGATGGTCCGCTCGCTCTGGCCATCCGTCTGCGGGTGAAAGGCGGTGCTAAAATGTAGAAAAGTACCCAGCTCATCATGAAACCTCTTCCAAAACCTGGAAGTAAACGGCATGTCTCTGTCCAAAATTACCGAAACCGGCACCCCGTGGCGTGCCACCACCTCCCTGAGATAGATATCGGCCAATTTCTCGGCCGAGATGCTCTCCTGAGTCGGAATAAAGTGGGCGCTCTTGGTCAATCGATCCATGATGACCCATATCGATCCATTCCCCGCGCGGTCCTGGGAAGCTTCGTGATAAAATCCATCGTAATATCCTCCCATTTCCACAGCGGGATATCTAATGGCTGCATCTTGCCGTGAGGTCTCTGATGCTCGGCCTTGACCTTCCTGCAGGTCAAGCACCGCTCCACGTACCATGCCACATCCCGCTTCATGCAGGGACACCAATAGTCCAGAAGAAGATCCCTATACATCTTCGTCGCCCCGGGACGAATGGAGAATCGGGATTTGTGTGCCTCCTCCATCAGGACCTAGCGCACACCTCCATGATAAGGGACCCACACCCTACGGTGAAGAGTCAATAACCCTCGGCTGTCATAGTCGAAGGAGGAAACCTGCCCCACAATCCACTCACTCTTCTGATGTTCCTCCTTCATAGCCTCCTGCTAAGCCTCCCAGATCCGCTCCAGAAGCGGAGTCACCACTATCATCCTTAGACAGATATCCCTGATCAGTGCTGCCTTGCGGCTAAGCGCATCGGCCACGACATTGGCCTTCCCTGGATGGTAGAGGATCTCACAATCATAATCCTTCACCACGTCAAGCCACCAACATTGCCTCATATTCAGATTTGGCTGGTCCATGAGATACCTCAGACTCTTGTGGTCCGTGTAAATCGTACAATGAACCCCATAGAGGTAATGACGCCAAATCTTGAGGGCGAACACAACAGCCCCCAACTCCAAATCATGCGTCAGGTAGTTCGCCTCGTGAGGCTTCAGCTGCCTCGACGCGTAGGCGATGACATGCCCTCTCTACATCAATACCGCGCCCAATCCTGCGATGGATGCATCGCAGTACACAACAAAATCATCCATGCCCTCTGGCAGGGCTAAAATTGGCGCCTCGCACAATCTCTGTCTCAGCGTCTCAAATGCGGCCTGCTGCTCAGGCCCCCAGCGATACACCACCGACTTCTTAGTCAGTCTGGTGAGCAGAACTGCTATCTTGGAGAAGTCCTGAATGAATATTTGATAATAGCCTGGCAAACCTAGAAAGCTTCGAATCTTGTATGGAGATCTCGGAACCTCCCAACTCATCACGGCCTCCACTTTAGCCGGATCTACCGAAATCCCATTCTGGTTGACAAGGTGCCCAAGAAACTGCACCTCGCGCAACCAGAACTCACACTTGGAGAACTTAGAATACAAGTTCTCCCTCCTCAAAGTCTCAAGAACCTCCCGCAGATGCTCCTCATGCTGCTCTCGCGTCTTGGAGTAAACCAAGATGTCGTCAATAAATACTATCACAGACCGATACAACATCGGTCTACACACGCGGTTCATGAGATCCATGAATGCAGCAGGAGCATTGGTGAGCCTGAAAGGAGTCACCACAAACTCATAGTGGCCATAACGCATCCGAAACGCAGTCATCTGCACATCCTCCTCTCTGACCCTCATCTGATGATACCCTGAATGCAAATCAATCTTGGAGAACCAAGATGCTCCCTGAAGCTGGTCAAAGAGGTCATCAATCCTCGGAAGTGGGTAGCTGTTCTTCATCGTTACCTTGTTCAGCTCCTGATAATCTATACACATCCGATGCGACCCGTCCTTCTTCCTCACAAACAGAATCGGGGCTCCCCAGGGAGAACTGCTCGGTCTAATGAAACCCTTTTTCTAACAACTCCTGCAGCTGCGTAGACAACGCCTTCATCTCAGGAGGAGCCAACCGATACGGTGCCTTGGCTATCGGAGCCGCACCAGGAACTAGGTCGATCCTGAATTCCACCTGTCGCTCCTGAGGTATCCCAGGTAACTCCTCGGGGAATACGTCCGCAAACTCTCGTACCACAGGTACATCGTCCACCGTCACCCTACCCGTTTCCCGGGTATCCATAACATACGCGACATAACCTGCGCAACCCTGCTGAAGGTAACGCCTAGCTCTCGTTGCTGAACATAAAGTTGGTCCTCGCTGTGTCCTCTCGCCCTGAATCACCAGCTCTCCCCCACTTGGGGTCCTGACCCGCACCAATTGTTGCGCGCAGTCGATCACTACCCCATTAGGGTTAAGCCAATCCATGCCTAAAATCACCTTGTTCCCACGCAATGGAATGGGAACCAAGTCTACCAAGTAGCGCTCCTCAAATAACCTCAGCACACAATCTCGAAATACCGTCGATGCCCGCACCGAACGGTCGTCGGCAATCTCTACCTCTAGAGGGCAATCCAACATGCCCGAAGACTTGGAAAATCTCTTGCTAAGCGCAAGAGACACAAACGATCGGGTAGCGCACGAGTCAAACAAAACTAGAACCGGGATGTCGTTCACATGGAACGATCCTAAACAGAGCACATATCAATAACACAATCACAACAAGAAAAATATCGGAGGGAAAGAATCATACCCGTCACCACATCGGGTGCAGCGCGTGCCTCCTCGGCTGTCAGCTGAAATGCTCGGCTCCGCACCACTGGAACCACTGCCTTGACCTTCCGGCCATCTGTAACCCGCACCGTCGCTGAGACCGGTGCTGCTGCTGGCACTGCTGTTGACGCTGCTGTCAATCTCGGGCAATTGGCCCTTTTGTGGCCCCTCTGATTGCAATGGAAGCAAATCAGGTTTGTCATCTGTACCGCAGGGGCGGGGGCAGTACAATCCCTGCCAAAATTCCCCACCTTGCCACACTTATAGCAGCCCAAACCCGGCCCAGTGCGACAAGCTCCCTCGTGTCACCGACCGCATTTCCTACAGCGGTCTCGTCCTGCCTGGCCTTTCGGCCTACCATCAGATCCTTTGGGCTTCTTCCCCGAAGCCCCAGTCGTCAGTTCCTCCACTGCCTTCCTCTTCTAGACGTGCTCCAGATCGATCTCCCTCTCCCTAGCCTTGGCAATCATGTAATCCAAGGTAGGGCAAGCCGAAAAACTAACATGCTCCCGAATGTCAGCTCGTAGCATGTCGTGGTAGCGGGTCCTCCTTATATCCTAATCACCTGCGTACTAGGGCACCAGCAATGCCCTCTCCTGGAACTTGGCAGTGATCTCCACCACAGTCTCCGTAGTCTGCCTCATATCCAAAAACTCCATGGCCAGCCGCTGAAGCTCCATAGCTGGCGCAAACTCCGCCCTGAATCTGGTCACAAAATCCGACCAAGTCATAGCCTCCACAGCCGAGGCTCCCAATGAGTCGCCAACAGACTCCCACCAATCCCTAGCCCTGTCTTGCAAGCATCCTGCTGCATATCTCACCTTCGATCCCTCTGGGAAGAAGCTCGTCAGCTGCACAGACTCAATGTCTGCGATCCATCTCCTAGCAACAATGGGGTCTTTCGCCCCATGGAAATCCGGCGCACCACTCCCACGAAAGTCCTTAAAGGACAGTGTGCACGTACCTATCTGGATAGATGCCATATCACTCCTAAATGATCGAAGACGATCCTCCATCAGCTCAACAATCCCCTCCTTGATCGACTCGGAGATGATAGGGGTCGACTGAAGGATGCCTCTCGTGATCTTAGACGCGATGAACTCACGTAGCCTGTCATCAACCTGATCGGATCCCGATCCTGATCTTGATCCGGAACCTCCTGCTCCAAGTTGTGTGGTCACCATACTGAAAACACACGCATAAACGTCAGGATCATACATATACTCGAGAGATCTAACACACTCCCCAAGGTTCCCGATTTCATCTAGGCCTTCCTCGATTCGAGTACGGGCCCATACTACCTTCCACATCTACTCGTGATTTCCTTAAGGATTGCTTCGACTTCACCAGGTCCCTTACCGATACCCCTTTCCACTAACCTCATCCTAGGCTTCCCTAGGGCACTCTCTGACTTACTCTCCGCCATCAGCTGCACAGGAGCCCCTACCATTTCCCCCTAACTAACTTGCAGGTGCTGTTACATATACGCTCCTTAGTTAGTTGGAAATAGCTAGAACCCCTATAGCACAAAGCAAGCAGCATTCGTGAATCGAGTAACCAAATCAGGCATAACCTATACAGGTCATCCTACTGCTGACTAAACAGCCCTAGCATACAGCTCATACAATAGGCATATAAGGCATCCTCCTAGATCCTTAGCCCTAACTAGCATGCAATTATCAGAGTCATATATCAAGCACACAAGGCATCTTCCTAGATCCTTAGTCCTATTCTAGCATGCAATTCTGAATCAAGCCATATAGCATAACATAACATGTATGGGTATCTTGGGGAAAACTTGCTTGAGCCCGGCCGGTCGCATGCATCACACACCTTGTCTTTCGTAAAATCCTTTCGCTTAGATTTTTAGAAAACCATTTTATTGTAAAAATCCTTTAGCCCCTTAGTTTGAGTCCAGACACCCCCGAGGGCGTGTCTGAATCCCTCAAACCAGGGCTCTGATACCAACTTGTAACATCCCTAAATTCAAGCCTAAAAATTTCATTTTTGATTAATTAATTCATAAACATTCTTTAGAAAATATTGTATAAACACGTCATCTCAAAACCAAGTATCATATTTGAAACCCACAACCATGAACAAATGTCATATCAGAGTACAATCCCAGAAAACACCGTGCGGAAATCATATGTGAGTGTGTGTGATGCCATGCTATGCCGTCGGCTCCTTCCCCTTGGATGAAGAGGTATCTGAAACCAAAAACTGAAACCGTAAGCACAAAGCTTAATGAGTTCCTCCATCATACCCCATACCATACAATACCATCGGTATCTTTTAACCGGTAATCATCATCGGTATCTTTCAACCGGTAATCATCATCGGTATCTTTCAACCGATAATCGTCATCGGTATCTTTCAACCGGTAACTGGGGACTATTCCACCCCTACCACTAGCATACAATAGCAAGATATAAGCACACATTCAGACATATCCGGATACTGACCTACCCCTTGGTCCTACGAACCACTATCAGGGAAACTATCCCTATCATGCAACATATCATACAGATATAACTCATAACCAAACGCATACCAGGCCAAGATAAATTATCACAAAGACAATTATCTTCTAAATACTCCTCAATGGTGGGCCGACATTGTGGCCTTAGACCCACCCCTACTGGAAGGTAACTCACCTCGTAGCTGCTCAACTGTGTGGGAATCCTCTGACTGCTGCCACCGCTGCTCCGGAAATCCTCCGGCTAAAATTCCCACAAAACACTTAGTCAGAAACTAACATCTACCCTTAGGGTAAAATGACCATTTTACCCCTTGACCAAGTCAAAGTCAAAGTCAACTTCCAGTTGACTCGTCAACTCGCCGAGTCCCTATCCTTCCATCAGAGCTCATACCCGTCTCTACTCGTCAAATTAGGCGATGACTCGACGAGTTTTCCTTCCAAATGAACACCGACTGAATCCTCATCCGTCTCGCCGAGTTATATGAACAACTCATCGAGTTCATCATCAACTGATACTCATGTCCTGCCCTGACTCGCCGAGTTGTATGAACAACTCGTCGATTACTCTTCATCCTAATAACACGTTCTGACCTCGACTCGCCGAGTTGATGAACTCCCAAAACACCTTGCTTAGTCCAGAATGTGGGGTCACTCCCCGGGACTCTCTAAAACCCTTCCACACTCAACTGGTCCTTATGACATTCACTGATATGGGACCAAAACCCTTGGACTCGCCGAGTCTATCACATTCCTTACTAAGAACTTCGATTTCTGATGTACAACACTTAACCAAATGATAGATCCAGACCCCTAAACTCTATCTAGCACGTAAAGTTACAAACTTTACGTGCATGCATGGGACATTTGAGCTAAAAAGGCTCTAAAATGGTTCTTTTGTTGCATGGGGCCTTCCTTGGTACAAAAAGCAACCTAGATCTGACTTGTGGCTCATAAAATGACATGATACAGAAGCCCAATCCCCCAACCATGTTTGCAAACATGCTTGGCCACCAAAAATGGCTTATAAAAGCCCTAAATCACCTCAAAGAGGGGTCTAACAAATGAATGAGCAAGGTTCAGACTTTATACCTTCCAAAGACTGCAGATGATGAACCAAACTTGAATCCTTCAGTCCCCTCTTGATCCTTCTATGCTCTTCCTGCTTCCTTGAGATCAAAACTCACAAGAATCACTCAAAAGGCCTTAGATCCTCTCAAAAATGGCTAGGGTTTTCTATGAGGAGTGTTTGGGAGCATAAAGGGGGAAAGGAGGTTGCATAAGCTTATTTAATGTTACAACCCGAAATTTCCATTCTGTACAAACAATATCACTTCATTAGAAGTTATAGTAGTTACAGTCAATTTTCAGACTTTTTCGTATAAGTTTGAGTAATTCAGGGTTTACACTTTAGGAGATATCAGGAGAGTGGATGCACTAGGGTTTTGTGCAACTCTGTTATTCCAACACTCTATGGTAATAGAGATCATTTCGGGAATAAAATATTTTCTGCCAAAAATCTCAGGACTATAAATAGAATTTTGAACCAATTTCATTCATTATTCACATTTACAACTAGAGAAAAGCCATTTTCTCTCTCACGGATCTTCGGATTTTCATCCCAAATCGTGAGTACCTCTCTCTAGAAGTGTTATATAGCTTATAATGTGTTAATAACATAGATTGCATAACTAAACAACGAGATTTAGGAGTTTACTCCCCAAGGTGTTCTTGGGCGGTAAACTCCCGAAACGATGCCTAGCCTTTCCCCTGTGATGTGTTACTACCTTAGGCTTGTATATAGGTGTAATTAATCCAAGAAAACATCAAAGAAACACCAAAGTTTAGGTGTTCACGCCCCAAGAAGTTCTTGGACCGTGAACTCCAAAAACATGGAGCAAAGAGTGTTTTTAACACTCCTAAAGCTTTGGACAATTACCTAGATTTACTCCTAGCTATTTGAGGGACTTTAAAACATCAAAAACCCCTCTCAAAGAGAGATTACGGCCCTAATATGGTTCTTGGGCCGTAAACATGAATGAAGGGCATCAATGTGTGCCTAAGGCCTTCATTAGCCTTAGATGAATTAATCCACCAAGTCGGAATGCTTCTAAGGATCTTTTAGAACCTCAAAACAACAAAGGACTTTAAGCCTAAGAGTTCACGGCCGTAAACTCAAGAGTTTACGACCGTAAGCTCCTTGTGTGGGGTTATATGGAGAGTAAACTCAAGTATGAGGTCCCTTGGAACCCTGCACTCACTAGCCTTGTCCCACAACAACTTAGATGCAATCCTTAGGGCTTATAACACTTATATAAAGTGTTTATTATGTTCTAGGATGTCTTAACATTATCAATTAGTAGTTTAAGACTAATTGGATACGTATATGTGGTATTATATGTTAACTAGGGTTATAAAGTGTGTTCAAGACTTCACTTGTCACCTAGCAATCCTACATCTTCAGTTCATCCGTACCACTCACTACAGGTGAGTTCATACCCCTTAATCAATGTTTTAAATGATTTTAAATGCTTTAATGGGGGAATACAAGTAGAAAACAATATGTTATTAAATCACTCTTATGTATTTTATAACTGTGTTTTCACCCAGTAGATTTCACATACTTCAAAATGTGATACATGAAATGGTTTTCTATCTTAAAATACCTTGATAACAAAAGTATTAGTTTTGAAATGTTTATTAAAATGACATCAAGTCACTCTTAATTATTGTTCAAAACTCTTAGATATCTTACAAAACCATTATTTTTACCTTCTTGAAACAAAACTATACTTATACACTTATGTTTATATAAATGTTTTGAGATTATAGTTTTCATCCTTCATTCAGTTTCCCACACTCTTGTGTAGTAAGGGTGTATAAACTACCTGAACAACCAATTATCTTTCAGTTAATTATCATAGCGATAGTTAGAAGATACAACCATTATTTCTATTACAAGGAATCACACAAGAGTCAGTTCATTCATGAGTCTATACCATTACATTACCTGATACATGAGTACATTTACATATACTTACATGATACATGAGTCCGTTTACATATGCTTACTTGATACATGAACACGCTTACATGAATACATTACATGAGTACCATTACATAGATACATTATCCTGTATTCACTTACCTGGATACTTGTACCTAGAGTTACGAGGAAGATTTATTCGTACCTTCTGTGTAAATTTTCCAGCTTATCCCAGTTCGACGGGATGTCTAGACGGGACTAACCATTCTGGAACCCAACTGTTAGCACCAGTGGGTGATGAACATCTACGGATGCCTACGGTTACTACTTATATTAGGAGTCAATTACGGGACTAACCCTTCCTCCTCCCTGTTGCTGCTATAGAGGACAATTGGACAATCTTCGTATGTTCATTAGGTTATTCATTTTGCTTACCACGATGTCGTGTTAGCCCTACTACCTCCGGATAACACTTACATTAGTACTTTTCCTATTTACTTTATTTTGTGATATAATCACATAAACGAGGAGTTAGACTAAGTACTTTTAGTACTAGTCAATAGAAAGGAAAAACTATCATTTTACTTACAAAACATTCGGGTCTTGGTAGAAGACTACAGCTCGTACTAATAGGAAATAAGGGATTTTCTAGGGTTTTTCATACTTACATCAACTTCTTCATTTAAATATTTACATGGCATTCATAACAGCTTTTCAAAACCAGACAATGACACTTAAATACTTATGAATTCACCAGCTTAAGCTGATACTCTCTTTCAAAATAACTTGTATTCTCAAGTCACCAGTAGACATGTACGATGGCCAGGTTTTTGAGAAGACGGAGCACAGACAAGTCTCGTCTTTTATTTTGATTGTATATTTTTGGTGTCTTATTACAATGAAAGAACACACATGTATTAAAACTTTACTTATAATGCAATGGATGATGTTGTTGCTTATTTACTACTTTACACTGTTGTGATACTGTACATGACGTCCTCCACCCCGGAACGTTTCCGCCGTTCTTGGTTTTGGGGTGTGACACATTGGTATCAGAGCATTGTTTATAGTGAATATAGTATATCAACCCATAAAAGATATACTAACTATAAATACATTGGGATTAAAACACTCTGTCTAAGAGTTATACTTTTAAATAATAAAATATTTAAGTAAGTATATGTGCCTGCATTCATACTAAAACCAGTGTCACAATGACAAGAACAAAAGTATTCCGATTGTTGAATATCACAAGTAAGCCTGGGGATATATGGTCAGTCTTGGGAATGGCATAGCCTGATCAACTATGCTGGTCCAAGGAGTGATTAGCATATGCCCAAGAATGGTTGTGATGTGGCAACAACTCTAAAAACTTACCAACACAACCATAAAGAAATACCATAGGGGTATTTGGTCTTATTGTAATTATCTTAGTTAGTTCGTTTATTTAGCTATATCTTATATCCCTTTTCTCGCGTAGATTAAAATGGCTAGATTTCACCATGGCGATCCGTACTTCCCAAACCCAGGCAATGCTGGTTGGCTAGAGGCAGAACCAGAAGATGATCACCAAATCCATTTGGATGATCATCATGCTGAGGGTTTTTCCGATAGTTATGACTCGGAGCCTGAAGTCAACAACCTACCTCCAGCTGCTCAAGACCCAAACCTAAACCCCCGTCCCGCATTTCAGGGACCCACACCTCTGTGGGCCACAAACTTGAATACATGGAGCCAGGAACAAGGTCAACCCATTCCCTACAATGGAGACCGAAGTTTCTACAACCTCACTGAAGGAGGTTCTACTGACAGAGTCCTGCCAATCAGGGTGCGTAGGATTTCTCGGAACACGATAATGGCTCAAGCAACTATCAATCAAGTCTTGGAGGTTGACGCCAACTCTAGCGTTAACACAGTCCACATTCGCCAACTAGAGTCTGCTCATGAAAGGACTCTGTTCCGCAATGCAAATCTGCAGAGGGAACTTGCTGAAACTCAAGCCGAAGTTAGAGAACTTCGAGCTCAGCAAGCGCGAGCTGACAGGCGTATAAGGGACATAGAACGTCTACTGTCGGGATCAAGAACTCATGCTAGCAGTTCTCGTCGCCGATAGAATCTCGACGACTCGTCTTTTGGATATAACCTAGTTTATGTAAAAACTTTGGTCTAATTTCCTATCTTTATAAATCTTAGACCTGTTAGGTCTTGATCTGGTCATACATCTGTCAAAAATTTTCCTATCTTGGTTGATGTAAGGCCTACTTCTAGGCCATTTTTCTCGAACTTGTTACATCTGTAATCCCAGTTTTATTGACAGATACCTAATCATATGGAAATTATTATCCAAATATTGTCATCTTCATTTAGTCATACTATTCATTTGTTGTTGGACTATGGGGAGTTAGTCCATGAGACACATTCATTATTCATTTATTCTTATCCATGTCGTCATCTTTTAAACGTATAGTTAAAGATGCCGCCACGCAGAAATCCCAGGCGTAACTCAAACAACGAAGCACCGATACCACCACCTCAACCTCCTCAACCACCTTCTCCTTTTGATGCCACTATGTTCCAGGCATCCTTCACAGCAGCAGTTGCAGCTGCTGTGTCAGCCATCAACACTCATGTCCCTAGTGGATCTGGAACAGGTTCACCTCCCTCGAACCACGGCGAAAGCCATGGACACCCTCAGGAATGCACCTATAAGGACTTCATGAACGCCAAACCCCGCATCTTAGATGGTACTGGAGGGGTTATGGTGTTAAGGCAATGGATTGAAAAGATGGAATCTGTCTTTGAAATCTGTGCTTGCCAAGAGGGCAACAAGGTCAAGTTTGCAGCTTGTACCTTCTCTGACAGAGCACTAACATGGTGGAACGGCCATGTTAAGTATCTGACTTTAGTGGTGGCTTATACCATCAGCTGGGAACACTTGAAGGTCATGCTAATAAAAGAATACTGTCCTCGAGGTGAAGTACAAAAACTCGAGCAAGAATTTTGGGGTCTACAAATGGTTGGATCCGACATCACAACCTACACAAATAGGTTTTGTGATCTGGCAATCCTATACCCTGATATGGTTGCTCTCGAGAGCAAGAAGATCGAGAGATATATCTAGGGACTGTCGCCCCAGATCCAGGCAAGTGTGTTAGCTTCCAGGCCTATCACTTTCGATAGCGCCAAGGAACTGGCACAATCTCTCATAGATCACAGGAAACGTCAGAACCCAACAATCCCTGCACCAGTGCCACAAAAGGTCAACAACAACAAGAAGGGGTGGAAAAAAAGGAAAAGAGTGGATTTGCAAGAATCCTCCAAGAGACAACAACTTGTGGCAATCAATGCTGCCACGGTAACTCCCAGTTTCCCTGCGAACCCCTTACCAACAAAAACATATGTTGGAACTCTCCCGAAGTGCACCAAGTGCAATTTCCACCACCACGGACCTTGCAAGGAGATGCAGTGCTCTAACTGCAACAGGAAGGGGCACACAGTCCGTTTCTGCAAGACTCCAACAGCTCAGGCCGCCCGGGTCCCTAACGCCGGTATGGGCCAAGCTTGTTATGGTTGTGGCGAAGTGGGCCACTACAAGAGGAACTGCCCTAAAGCAGGGATGGCTGGAGGAGTAGGAAGAGTTATGGCTCTAGGCCATGAGGAAGCGGTAGCTGATCCCATGATAGTTACTGGTACGTTTCTCCTCGATAACTCATATGCTTGCATACTTTTCGACAGTGGAGCAGAGAAAAGTTTCGTAAGTCACAAATTTGCACACCTGCTTAAACAAAAACCTTGTGCATTAGATAATTCATTCACGATAGAAATGGCTAACGGGAAAACGGAGAGTACTAACTGCATATACGTAGGTTGTACTTTAACTTTAGATGGCCATACTTTCAAGATTGACCTCATGCCGGTCCCAATTAAATGTTTCGACGTTATCATCGGCATGGATTGGTTGTGTCTTCTTCGCGCCGACATCTTATGCTTTGAAAAAGAAGTTCGTCTTAACCTTCCTAACAACGAAACTTTAGTTATCTATGGCGACAAACCTAGTACGAGCCTTCGCATCATTTCGTGCATTCAAGCCCAGAAGTGCTTGTGAAAAGAATATCATGCATTTCTCGCACACGTCGTTGATACGAGTCAAGAAATGAAAGACATTCAGAACATCCCAGAAGTATGCGACTTTCCCGACATCTTCCCAGAAGAACTTCCCGGTTTACCACCACAACGCCAAGTCGAGTTCAGAATCGACTTAGTGCCAGGAGCTACCCCCGTAGCCAAATCTCCTTATCGTCTGGCACCGGGCGAGATGCAGGAACTTTCCAGCCAGCTTAACGAACTTCTCAAGAAGGGATTCGTTAGACCAAGCTTCTCACCATGGGGAGCACCGGTCTTGTTCGTCAAGAAGAAGGATGGATCGTTTCGCATGTGCATCGACTATAGAGTACTCAACAAGCTTACCATTAAAAATCGTTATCCTTTGCCCCGCATTGACGATTTATTTGATCAACCTCAAGGAGCCAACTACTTCTCAAAGATAGATCTACGATCCGGATATCACCAACTACGAGTGTTAGAGGAGGATGTTCCCAAGACAGCCTTCCGAACTCGTTATGGACACTACGAGTTTGTAGTGGTGCCGTTCGGATTAACTAACGCGCCCGCAGTATTCATGGATCTGATGAATAGGGTGTGTCGTCCTTACTTGGATCAGTTTGTCATCGTCTTCATTGATCACATACTCATCTACTCTCGAAGTAAGGAGGAACATAGTCAACATCTCTGTAGAGTCTTAGAAACATTACGATCGGAGAAGCTCTATGCGAAGTTCTCCAAGTGCGAATTTTGGATCCGACGAGTCAAATTTTTGGGCCATGTTGTTAGCGAAGAGGGAATACACGTGGACCCTTCCAAAATCAAGGCCATTGAGAACTGGTCAGCACCGAAGACACCTACATAAATTCGTCAATTTCTAGGTCTGGCTGGCTACTATCGTAGGTTCATTCAGAACTTCTCCCGCATAGCGAAACCTCTTACAACACTGACCCAGAAGGGCGTAGCCTTTGACTGGGAAGAGAAACAAGAAAGAGCGTTTTAAACGCTCAAGCGAGCCTTGTGCATCGCACCAATACTATCCCTCCCCGAAGGGATAGAAGACTTCGTTGTCTATTGCGATGCATCAAATCAAGGACTCGGATGTGTTCTGATGCAGCGAGGTAAAGTCATAGCCTATGCCTCGAGACAGCTGAAGACACATGAGGTTAACTATACCACCCACGATCTTGAACTAGGAGCAGTTGTGTTTGCTCTGAAGATCTGGAGACACTACCTATATGGTACAAAAAGCACGATCTTTACATACCACAAGAGTCTACAACACATTTTCGACCAGAAGGAGCTCAACATGAGACAACGACGGTGGGTCGAGCTACTCAGTGATTGCGAGTGTGATATTCGTTATCATCCAGGTAAAGCCAATGTAGTAGCCGACGCCCTAAGTCGGAAAGAATATGCTGGTCGTAGAGTCAAATCTTTGACTCTAACTATCCATTCACACTTGTCCACACAAATTAAGGAGGCTCAGCTCGACGCTTTGAAACCTGAAAACGTGGCTGGTGAATCCCTTAGAGGGATGGATAAGAACTTGGAAGTCAAGGGTGGCGGAGCCTTATACCTCATGGATCCGATCTGGACACCGAAGCACGGTGACTTCAAAGACTTGGTCATGACGGAAGATCACAACACTCGTTATTCCGTCCACCCGGGTTGAGATAAGATGTATCTAGATCTTAAAAAGTTATACTGGTGGCCTAACATGAAAGCAGATATTGCTACCTTCGTAAGTAAGTGCCTTACTTGCGCGAAGGTGAAGGTCGAATACCAGAAACCCTCCGGTCTTCTACAACAACCGGAGATACCAAAATGGAAGTGGGAGCGGATCACTATGGACTTCATAACCAAGTTGCCCAAGATGACGGGTGGACTTGATTCCATATGGGTCATCGTCGATAGACTGACCAAGTCTGCACACTTCTTGCCAATCAAGGAAACAGACAAGATGGAGAAACTTACAAGAACTTACATTAGGGAGATTGTAAGACTGCACGGTGTTCCATTATCTATTGTCTCGGACAGAGATAGTAGATTCACTTCGAGGTTCTGGCAGTCATTACAAAGTTCCCTAAGAACTAGGCTGGACATGAGTATAGCCTACCATCCACAGACAGACCCAAACCTTAGAAGATATGTTGCGCGCCTGTGTGATTGACTTCGAGAAAACTTGGGATACCCATTTACCCCTTGTCGAATTTTCCTACAACAACAGTTATCACACGAGCATAAAGGCAGCTCCATTCGAGGCCCTCTATGGCCGAAAGTGCAGATCCCCTCTGTGTTGGGCTGAGGTGGGTTATACCCAGTTAGCTAAGGGACGAGTTCCTGAAAGCACTCTCACGGGTCCGGAGATCATTCGGGAAACGACAGAGAAAATCGTTCAAATTCGTGAACGATTGAAAGCCTCTGGAGACCGACAGAAAAGCTACGCTGACAAGCGAAGGAAACCATTGGAATTCCAGGTGGGTGACCGAGTCCTACTGAAGGTCTCACCCTGGAAGGGGGCTTGATACGCTTCGGAAAGCGTGGGAAGCTCAATCCAAGATACATAGGGCCTTTCGAGATCCTTGCCCGAATCGTCCCCGTAGCTTACAAACTCAATCTACCACACGAACTCAGTAACGTACATCCTACCTTCCACGTCTCGAACTTGAAAAAGTGTCTGTCCGACGAGACTCTTGTTATTCCACTCGACGAGATCGAGATCAACGAGAGCCTCAACTTCGTGGAGGAACCAGTAGAGATCATGGACCGAGAGGTCAAGCAAACAAATCAGAGCCGTATCCCGATAGTGAAGGTTCGCTGGAATGCAAAGCGTGGACCTGAGTTCACTTGGGAACGAGAGGATCAGATGAAACTGAAATAGCCTCATCTTTTCGCTTGGTTATTTGTAACTTCTTATTTGCTTAAATTCTAATTTCGGGACGAAATTCCTTCTAATGGGGGGATGATGTTACAACCCGAGATCTCCATTTTGTACAAACAATATCACTTCATTAGAAGTTATAGCAGTCACAGTGAATTTTAAGACTTTTTCGTATAAGTTTGAGTAATTCAAGGTTTACACTTCATGAGATATCAGGAGAGTGGATGCACTAGGGTTTTGTGCAACTCTGTTATTCCAACACTCTATGGTATTAGAGATCATTTCGGGAATAAAATATTTTCTGCCAAAAATCTCAGGACTATAAATAGAATTATGAACCAATTTCATTCATTATTCACATTTACAACTAGAGAAAAGCCATTTTCTCTCTCACGGATCTTCGGATTTTCATCCCAAATCGTGAGTACCTCTCTCTAGAAGTGTTATATAGCTTATAATGTGTTAATAACATAGATTGCATAACTAAACAACTAGATTTAGGAGTTTACTCCCCAAGGTGTTCTTGGGCGGTAAACTCCCGAAACGATGCCTAGCCTTTCCCCTGTGATGTGTTACTACCTTAGGCTTGTATATAGGTGTAATTAATCCAAGAAAACATCAAAGAAACACCAAAGTTTAGGTGTTCACGCCCCAAGAAGTTCTTGGACCGTGAACTCCAAAAACATGGAGCAAAGAGTGTTTTTAACACTCCTAAAGCTTTGGACAATTACCTAGATTTACTCCTAGCTATTTGAGGGACTTTAAAACATCAAAAACCCCTCTCAAAGAGAGATTACGGCCCTAATATGGTTCTTGGGCCGTAAACATGAATGAAGGGCATCAATGTGTGCCTAAGGCCTTCATTAGCCTTAGATGAATGTTTAGAACCTATCCTACATGAGTTTGGGACTTGAAAGCACAAAAATATCCACTTCCATATGAGTTTACGGCAGTAAACTAAAAAGGAAATGGCCTTTGGGCCGTAAACTCCTCAAAGGAGTGTATTAGTGCCCTAAACCCTTCCATGAATTAATCCACCAAGTCGGAATGCTTCTAGGGATCTTTTAGAACCTCAAAACAACAAAGGACTTTAAGCCTAGGAGTTCAAGGCCGTAAACTCAAGAGTTTACGACCGTAAGCTCCTTGTGTGGGGTTATATGGAGAGTAAACTCAAGTATGAGGTCCCTTGGAACCCTGCATTCACTAGCCTTGTCCCACAACAACTTAGATGTAATCCTTAGGGCTTATAACACTTATATAAAGTGTTTATTATGTTCTAGGATGTCTTAACATTATCAATTAGTAGTTTAAGACTAATTGGATACGTATATGTGGTATTATATGTTAACTAGGGTTATAAAGTGTGTTCAAGACTTCACTTGTCACCTAGCAATCCTACATCTTCAGTTCATCCGTACCACTCACTACAGGTGAGTTCATACCCCTTAATCAATGTTTTAAATGATTTTAAATGCTTTAATGGGGGGAATACAAGTAGAAAACAATATGTTATTAAATCACTCTTATGTATTTTATAACTGTGTTTTCACCCAGTAGATTTCACATACTTCAAAATGTGATACATGAAATGGTTTTCTATCTTAAAATACCTTGATAACAAAAGTATTAGTTTTGAAATGTTTATTAAAATGACATCAAGTCACTCTTAATTATTGTTCAAAACTCTTAGATATCTTACAAAACCATTATTTTTACCTTCTTGAAACAAAACTATACTTATACACTTATGTTTATATAAATGTTTTGAGATTATAGTTTTCATCCTTCATTCAGTTTCCCACACTCTTGTGTAGTAAGGGTGTATAAACTACCTGAACAACCAATTATCTTTCAGTTAATTATCATAGCGATAGTTAGAAGATACAACCATTATTTCTATTACAAGGAATCACACAAGAGTCAGTTCATTTATGAGTCTATACCATTACATTACCTGATACATGAGTACATTTACATATACTTACATGATACATGAGTCCGTTTACATATGCTTACTTGATACATGAACACGCTTACATGAATACATTACATGAGTACCATTACATAGATACATTATCATGTATTCACTTACCTGGATACTTGTACCTAGAGTTACGAGGAAGATTTATTCGTACCTTCTGTGTAAATTTTCCTGCTTATCCTAGTTCGACGGGATGTCTAGACGGGACTAACCATTCTGGAACCCATCTGTTAGCACCAGTGGGTGATGAACATCTACGGATGCCTACGGTTACTACTTATATTAGGAGTCAATTACGGGACTAACCCTTCCTCCTCCCTGCTGCTGCTATAGAGGACAATTGGACAATCTTCGTATGTTCATTAGGTTATTCATTTTGCTTACCACGATGTCGTGTTAGCCCTACTACCTCCGGATAACACTTACATTAGTACTTTTCCTATTTACTTTATTTTGTGATACAATCACATAAACGAGGAGTTAGACTAAGTACTTTTAGTACTAGTCAATAGAAAGGAAAAACTATCATTTTACTTACAAAACATTCGGGTCTTGGTAGAAGACTACAGCTCGTACTAATAGGAAATAAGGGATTTTCTAGGGTTTTTCATACTTACATCAACTTCTTCATTTAAATATTTACATGGCATTCATAACAGCTTTTCAAAACCAGACAATGACACTTAAATACTTATGAATTCACCAGCTTAAGCTGATACTCTCTTTCAAAATAACTTGTATTCTCAAGTCACCAGTAGACATGTACGATGGCCAGGTTTTTGAGAAGACGGAGCACAGACAAGTCTCGTCTTTTATTTTGATTGTATATTTTTGGTGTCTTATTACAATGAAAGAACACACATGTATTAAAACTTTACTTATAATGCAATGGATGATGTTGTTGCTTATTTACTACTTTACACTGTTGTGATACTGTACATGACGTCCTCCACCCCGGAACGTTTCCGCCGTTCTTGGTTTTGGGGTGTGACATTTAAATAGGGTGCAAACCCCTGGATTAGGGTTTTTGTCCAAACAACGGCTACTCGCCGAGTCCGGGACTCGACTTGCCAAGTCCGCAACTTAAACCCCGCACCTCATCCCGCTTCTACTTGGCGAGTCAGTCCTTCGACTCGCCGAGTCCAAGGCCAAAAATACAAAAATAAAGGAAGATTTAATAACATAATACATACCAAGAACCATGTGCTACATTCTAAGTCCACCTGAGCTTTGTTTTTAAAAACTTGGGCTTGTGTATGATCAAACTTCTCTTCTATCATGGGTGGCTCCGTCTCCTCTACAATCTCTGGTATTCGATGGTGTTTGATTGAACTTTTGTGTCGTTGTTATGCTCACATACACCAGACGACTTTAAAATTGTTACCAGATTCCAAGTCCTCATGAACTCCATTTTTGAAAATTAGGGATTGCATCTACTCATACTTCTCTTCCTCTAAAGGTGGTTTCGTATTCACAATTTCTGTTAGAGCCTTAAGCTAGGAACCTTCATGCCAAATGTGAAGTTGGGTTTACATCGAAAGTGAGGCTAGGTTTACACTGGATTCGAAAGCGATGGTGGTGATACAGGTCGTTTTGGCAAGTGGGGTTTCGAAATTGGTTTTTAGAAAAACCATCGTGTGCTTTGTTTTCAGGGAACTAATGGCCTCCGTTTAAATTTTGATCATTAAAACTTTGGATGGCTTAACTTGTAGATTAATTAGGTTTTGGTTTCATGAATTTGGGTGTAAGTTCTTTTTATCTTCATTGGTTTGAATTGATCTTCTTTGGGATTTATAATGAATCTAAAATTTGTTTCCTTAAAGGATGTGAAGGAGATGATAATGATAAACAAGCAACAACAACCTTGATGAACAAGCATGATCGGGGTGGTAATGAACAAATAGGGACGGCGGTGGCAAGATGCTCTCATGGCGATGACTGGGGAAATACAAGGGTAGGGGCATGTAGAGGAAGAGCTCGATTAAGAAGAGAAGTAGAAGAAGAGCGATAAATAACCATCACATACTTGCTCCTCTTTCTCTTGAATACCTGTAACTCGAGGAAAAAAAATGGAAGAAGAGGAGACTGTTTTTTTGATATTGACTTGTAACTATTCCTCGTCTTTATTTCTTTTAATTGGCATTTGCATC
The DNA here is from genome assembly GCF_051521515.1 of Lactuca serriola. Classification (NCBI taxonomy): domain Eukaryota; kingdom Viridiplantae; phylum Streptophyta; class Magnoliopsida; order Asterales; family Asteraceae; genus Lactuca; species Lactuca serriola. Next base: position 122,675,037 of record NC_136412.1, read on the forward strand.
TAGTGAAGGAGAAGAAGGAACATAACTAGGGGCGTGAATGATTTGAGTTTGATTGTGTGTTTTGAGTGCATGTTTGGACATCTGCGTGTTTTCTTAGTCTTGGAATAGAAAGAGATTGATGATGTGGAAGTAGGAGGTGGGGTAGGATATGATTTGGGAGGGGTTAGGTGGATGAGATTTCTTTTTTGGTATTTTTAAAATTAAAATTAAAATATTATAATTAAAAGAAATTTAAAAAAAGAATCAAAATCACATATTTATCATTTTAGTAGGATTTAGACTAAAACTACAAAAAATGACAACCATAAGGACTAAAATCACACCACCTTTTCAAAATTAGACCACCCATGTATTACCCATGTATTATCAAATGTTTTTAAACCAAAAGCATATAATTTTGACTAACACAACGACCATTTTTGTAATCTTGTCTTTTTTCGGAAGAAAACAACAAACCAATAATACTATTTTTTTTTAACAGTTTTTACTTTAAAAAGTTTATGAAATAGGTAAAAAGTAAAATATAACATTTTTAACGAAATGGATTGGATATAAATTTTTTCTACAATTACCGAAGCAACATTCCCTTCGTCACGACTCATTCACGCAAACTCCACTAGTCTTGGTCATCGTATCTCCTATTTCCCATCTTTCAAAGCATATAGGGTATAGGCGGAGACTTTGAGAGTAACAGAAAATCAAGATCGCAAAAATGTTTGAATTCACAAGGATAAACACCAAAGACGATCACGAAGGGGACATCGAACAGGGAACTCTCTACCCTGGAATCAGCCATGGAGAAAACCAACTTCGTTGGGGCTTCATCCGTAAGGTTTACGGAATCCTTGCCGCCCAGATGGTTCTGACCACCGCCGTCTCTTGCCTCACTGTCCTCTATGCTCCTATCAACGATCTCCTCCGTGGAAATTCCGGCCTCTTGCTATTTCTCGTTTTCTTGCCATTCATCCGTACGCATCCCTCGATCTCAAAGTTATCTATCATGTTCTTCGTTCATGATTTATGTTTCACTTATTTGATTTCACTTAATTCGTTTTGTTTTTCTATATCTTATAAGAATTCACTAGATATTATTTTCAAAACCCTATTGCTCCAGATCTAAAAAAATCGCCTACTACTTTTTCCTTATTATTGATTTTTGTGTGTGGATCTCATTTCTATATCCATTATGATACTGAATTTGTTTTTTTCGTTGTTTTGAGGAGTGGTTTCAGATCTGTGCTCAAAATTGACCTATGTATAAATCGAATTCCCATTTCTTCTCTATCTTCCCTAACCAAAGATATTGCATTTTGGTTCGTCTAATCTGGGGTTCCCAGTGTCAACGAATTGATGATCATAATTTGCCCATTTGGACCATAAGGTTTTGATCCTTTTGAGAGCCTCTATTCATAGATGCTCATAAATTAGGTCTCCTTGAGAATTGAAATACATATCACATTCATGGTTTTGGCCAAGAACTTTGGTTAATCATTCTTTTCTTAATGGCTATAAACTTTAACCAAAGATATTGAGGGTTTTATATAATTATGTAATCTTGATTTCTGTCTCCTTGAGAATTGAAATGCCTGCAATCTTTTTGCAGTTTTGTGGCCTTTGCATGTGTATCAACAAAAGCATCCACTCAACTTGGTGTTCCTTGGACTCTTTACAGTTTCCCTAAGTCTCACTGTAGGTGTGAGCTGTGCCAACACAGATGGTTCGTATTCTTTACCTTATACAAGATCTTCATCTATAATTTTCGATATTCATTTTTTAAATTTTAGGTAAGTTTGACCTGTAAATGAAATTTATCTGAAATTAATGATACAGGAAAGATTGTGCTGGAAGCTCTAGTTTTGACCTCTGCAGTGGTTTCATCTCTAACTGCCTACACTTTCTGGGCATCAAAGAAGGGCAAAGACTTCAGCTTTTTGGGTCCAATTTTGTTCACTAGTCTTGTTATTCTCCTTGTCACTAGTTTCATGCAGGTCCTCTATCTCTCTCTCTCTCTCTCTCTCTCTCACACACACACACACACACACACAGACATGCACATGATGCCTTTTTTTTAGTGTAAAAAGTCATAAATGCCCTTTTCATCCTTATCATCCTAATGCCCTACATAGATGGCTTGTATTGGACTAGGACTTAGACTCAGATGGATGTCATTGAGACAAAATTGCAATTATTCGCTTTTGATCTCTCATTTGTGAAAAAGACGTAAATGGCCTTTTCATCCTCATCATAGATAATAGCCCTAGAAAGCTTGTCGTGTGTAAGAAATATGCACAGCCTTAAAGGCTGCAATTGTTTCACTTGACTGTATTTATTTAACTAGTGTAGATTTTGCCTGATTTATTTATGGATTTGTGATGATGCCATGCCAGGTGTTCTTTCCACTGGGGCCCACAACAAACGCGATATTTGGAGGATTTGGTGCGGTTTTGTTTTCTGGATACATAATCTATGACACTGAGAACTTAATCAAGCGATTTACATATGATGAGTACATTTGGGCATCAGTGACTCTTTATCTGGACATACTAAATCTCTTCCTGTCAATTCTACGCATGCTGAGGCAAGGAGACAATTGAATTAGATATGTGAGTCCCACAAGTGGTTTGCAGGAGCACTTGGCCATCTATCTTTTTTTTTTTGAAACTATAAAAGACAGTATAGTATATTCTGGTATACACTCTATCTACTACTCTGATACACTTCATATTTTCCCAGCAATTTGTAAGTAATGTGATGTCAAGATGTATACATTTTTAATCGGATTATTGTGTGTTACTTCCATTTTGGTTTTTGTGTAAATGAGGCAAAAAATGGATGTGATTTATGTTAATGGGACGAAAATTGCATTTAGGTGGAACAAGCCAAGGTGAAAGCATATCATATCGTATTTTCTTTGAATCTATTGGAAGAGAAGAAATGAAACGTAAGAAGGAAATGAAAGTGAAAAACCGATTCAACGATTGCTAATTAAATAGAGATTGAATCAACATGTACATGACTATTAAAGAAATTGTGATTTGACATAAAACCTGGTGGGAATCCATAGAGACGTGACGGTGACATTTGTCTTGAGAGTGGTCATTCTGTTTGCAATGAATACAGAATGATGACCGATTCTTAATGAAATTCTTGTAATTTGGATTATGTGATGTATGAGTTTTGTTATTATGTGTAGTGCTATTACTTTGCAAATTAAAAGCCAATCCACTGGCAAATTTGCAGCTTGCTTTACACCGATATCTCTTTGTTGTTCTTGTATGACTAGAGAACATATGTGATTAACTAGTGGAATTACGTCCATAAGTAAGGCTGAACCGTGTACTCCCACTACATAGTGCAATGAAGCTTATATGACATTGATGGATGTGCGGTAACACCACTATGAGGTGTATTTATCTGACTTTCATAGTTTCATTATTTCAAAATAAAAATTACATAATTAAATTAAATAAGAAACTAAAACGTAACAATAATTAAAATACTAAATCACACGGAATCATCATCCATATTGTTGTCTGAGTGTTCGAATCCTCAGCAAGATGCATGTCTCAATCTTCATCTTTATTCTTATAGAAATCCATAGACAAATTTTCGTCGACGAGATCGATGTTAGCTAAATATGTTCCACTAAATCAACGTGTATGTTGTGATGTGTATTGTGGTCATGTACTTCTCTTATGTTTGCATTTTGCAATGTATTGTTGCGTACCAATATGTACTCCTTCGAAGGATGACAAAATTTTGTTTTCATCGTAGTGGCATATCGTTTCTCCTTCATCTTTTAAAATCATATTATGTAATATGATGAATGCGTAAATTATGTTTTGTAATCTTTTGAGGTCACATGCCAGTGTCTGGAGTTTGAATATTTGTCAACGAGTCTTAAGGATACCAAATGTTCGTTCCATATCCATCCTAAATGCTTTATTGGTTCATCTTAAACTTTAATCGTTTTATCGTCGTTTGGACATGTCAACGATTTGAAAAATATAGATAACTCATGATATATCTCATCAATAAGATAGTACACACACTTGTATGACATTTCATTCATTTGTAACGACACGTCATAGGCCTTTCCAAGATCAAGTTATTTTTTGTTGTATATTGTCTGTAAGATATGGAAAAGGTTTGGTATTTTGAAAAAAGTTTTTCAAATGTTTTTGGGAATCTAAACTTAAAGATCTCCAACCCACCCCAAATACTATTTTTTTCCTCTATTTTCTCCCATATTCTTCCGTAACCCTACCATCTTTCTTCCCCCATTTTTGAAGATGCGAATAGTATTACCCCATATATGGAGTATTACTATTCATTTATCAAAATATGGAGATGAAGCTTTAGCTGTCGGTTTTAGTTTCTCGTTTTATATATTTATATATTTCTAGTTTATTTTATGTATTAGTTTTAATTTAAATATAATATTTATTTATAATATTTTGTTATATAATAAGTTATATTAATTAATCATAAAAATAAATTTTATTTTTATTTATCGAATTCATATAAATATTTAAATACATATTAAAATAACGATCACAATAACGTATTTACGAAAGCTTATAATTAAAATGTATCTTACGAACATGATATCATATGCATGTATACTATTTATTTAAAAGTGTGTATGTCTAATATATATATAAATGTATGTATAATATTTATTTAAAAGTATGTATTTGTAATATTATAAAGATAATCTTATTTGTTTAATATTATTGTAATGAAAAAAATATAGATTATATATTTGTTAAAACCAAATTAATAGAAGGAGTGCATTTAACAATCTATGTAAGTTGGAAGAATTGAATAAACTAGGAATATACTTTTTGGGATAAAAAAATAAAGTAAAAATATAATAGGATTTGAATGAAATATTATTTATATATTTATTTTTGGGGGAAAAATAGAGATAGATTGGAGATGGTCTTAAGAGTTAGGTTATTACCGTTATCCAATTCTATTTTATAGTTGAATTCCCATATTACTAACTAGGTTTTCCAAGTGTAAGGTACTATTTTGATATGTACTCGTTGATGAAGTCGAAGATTAGGAATTAGCAACTTGGATATTTAAGAATGACATAACTTTTATAGTTTATTTAAACTTATATTTGAATCGGACACCATCATACTTAAAACCACGTATTTAAAATTACTTAACTCTTAGATTTTGTATTTATCAAATGAATGTTTGAGACAAAATTCTGCGACTTATTTTAAAAATATTTTAAATGTTCTAAATAAATTAATATTTCTATTAGCATGTAAAGTAGGTGTTTCGCTATGACCTTTGTATTATTAATATTTGATACTGGTTTAGATATTGAGTTGGTTCAATGAAGTATACAATAAATGTATCAAACATAATGTTTCAAGTAAACAACGAATCGCTACGACATGGAAATAAAATAAAAATAAAAAATCAAGATAACTTTCATGGTTGAGTCGACAAATATTTTAAATATATATAATGTTAGTATATATCATATAGGTGCAACACAATCATATATCTCAATATATTTTGGAGTAAAACAACAAGCTCTACAATGTTTCAATGAGCTTATTGATTTTTTTTTGTTTAATTCTCTTAAATATAAGATTTTTTAATTATAAGAAAACTCAAATTTTCATATGCCTAAGTTATTTTATAACTTATAATTTAGCTTTTCGGCTAATTCCCAAACATAGCCTAATTAGACAATCGGTACAAAAAATAAATTGGCTTGACCAACATTTGTGTAGTTGAATGATAGATACATGTGTTCGTTCTAAAAAAAAAATTATAGATACATGTAAGCATCACGATTGAAGGCATCAACAACACTATTACGTGGACTTCTAAATTCCGCGTATGTAAGCGACAAATACATGTACAGCATCACGGCATCAACAACACCGCCGCAAATAGAAAATAATGGGTCAGGCATTTCGTCGAGCATCTGGAAGGATCCGTACGCCTGCACCTCCATCTTCATCGTCTCAGCTGAATAAGCCACTTGATCGTAGCCAACCGGTGGCTCCTGTAAACAATAATCTTCCCAGCGGTGGTAATGTTGACCCTATATCTGGTAAGTGAATTTTTAAGTTAAATTCTTACTTGATCTCAATTGGAGTCAACATTCGCTTGGACATTGAGTGATTCTGAAAGTTTGTGCCTCAAATTTTACCAACGAATATTCAACATCGCCGATACTATATAAAGCATTGTGAATGCGCCTGTTATACATTTACAATATTCATTATAGAGAAGTAGCAAATCGTGTTAGGGTAGCGCAGGGTTGAGATTTTTATCACTTTGGTTAGGGTTCTTCGTTCGTAAACTTGAACTAGAAGGTTCTTAATGATTAAGCTTTTGGGGAAGATATAGTACTTAAAAGGGGATTGTTAAGCAGATAAATCACGGCAAATAAACTTAATTTCGGGTATCATAGTGTCATAATTTTTTCCCTTCTGTCTTTTTTCTGGGTTTTCGTAGGTGTGGTTTTCTTAGCTTCATAATTATCATTCTTTGTTTGTAAGGCTGTAATTTTAGATACAAGTTGACTAATGGCAGTGAAATACCTTGTCAAATCCAGAGTTGATGTGATTTTGTTTTTTAATTTGCATCTTTAGAACTTTGTTATGGATGATTAAGCATACAAATTTCAGGAAGTTAACATATTACATGAGAATTCTATTATGTTTGAAGCTTATAGACATTGTTTATGTAATTGATACTGTTTCCTGATGTGTATTATGTCATTAGATGTTCCACCAAGAAACAGTGCTGATGATGTAATTGAAGAACGTGACTCTCAATATGATGCCATGCTTAACAAGATGGTTGGCCGAATTCAAACAAAACCTGGAGGGAAACTGGAGACAGGTGAGGTGAGTTGACAAAACTTGTTGGATATATTGCTGTAGATCACTAGATCTCCTCTCAACTCATGCTTTTTCTTGGAATGTATTGTACATCATCATAATATTGCTTTTAGGATTGAAAAATGAAAACTTTCATTGCCTTCAACTTACACTACTAAGAGAAACTTAAAACACATCTAATGATGCATAAGATTCACATGAAATAGTTGATGGAGGAATAAGATCTGTTTGCCTTATGCCAAAATATCATCCATACTTGATGCAAAAAGTCAAGGAAATAAGACTTTCCCATTAAGTCCAGTTTCCTCATTTATCTTAAAGAAAAAAAAAACCTTGAAAATACTATGTATGCAGGCATATGTGGTGGACAAGTACAATAGACCAATGCCAAAGCTAAGAAACACAACTCCAGAATCGGGCAGATATGAACACAAACCAGCTGCCCCGGGCACCCTAAATGTAGGCCAGCTTCGCCACATCATCCTTTTATATCAAGGAAAAGCCGAAGACCATAATGGGCCTATGGATGTCAACCAAATAGCAAAAAGATACCGTTTAGATGTTTCTCAAGTTCAACGGGCTGTTCAGTTTCTTTCACTTCCACCAGAATTTCTGAATAAACCAAAACGGGATCCAAGGTAACCTTCTTTTTTTTTTTCTAGAAGATTGACGGATTATTATAGCATTGTACTTTCATGGGCGGATACATATATTAAATAAAAACTCAGAGAAACTTGGATTTTTGTTGTGGTTCTAATCGTTATGTAATGTTTTTGTTTGTTTTTTATTGGGATTTATGGTTCCATATACAAAATACAAAAACCTGTTTGGTTGATAATTTATTGTTTTATTATATTTTAAAGGCAAATTGTGGGAAATAGCAATGTATTTTACTTTTGCTATTAATATGGGTAATGTACTTGTTTTCAAAGGCAAAGTGTGTTTCCATTATGGGTAAAGAAATGTAACTACATTGATACTATATGGGGAAAAAAATGTATTTTAACAACGTAGGCAAAAGGAGTAACTTGTGTCGCTTTTTTTTTTTACTATAAACTGCCCTGGTTTGAAAGTGGGTCGGATTGTAACCTTTTGAAATGGAATATGACTTGTTTTAAGTAGTTTTGGATTGGTTTTAGTGTGGACATTAAATGATCTATACGCCTTTAACCCAATACCCAATACCCTTTTTAATAGAAGTTAATGACCATTTTGATATTTTTAACTTTTTAAATAATATTATTTTGGGGAGTGTCAGGACAACCATCCGTTCGATTCGGATATAATCAAGTTGAATACCTAACTTACTATAAAGAAGTCTATTAAAAGATGTCCACAGTGATAAGTGATATATAAAAGGAATAATGATTTAAAAGAGTAATATTTTTTTCAATTTGTATATATTTGGTTACTAATGTTTTTTTCATCTATATTTACCCCTTCAAGTTGTTAAACTGCACATATTCAATCCTTACGATCGGCTAATCAATCTTTATGATCGACTACTACAGGTAAACCAGAAAAAATTGACTTAACAATATAATATATTTTTCACTTTGTATACATTTAGTCTTTAATATCTTTGTTGTTTTTGTACACATTCAGTATTTATGACCAATTTCTTTAAGTTTTTCTCACGGCATCCTACATGGGACAATAATTAATAAGGTGTTCGGGGTTGTTGATGTTTATGGCCACCGCAACCTCGGTTGCTTAGGTCTTATGGTTTGACTTAGGTATTGTGTTCTAAACATCATAGGTTCTTCATATGATCTCAGATTTTAACGATCTTTATATCCGCACATTTGTATTTGAGCCTACTACAACTTTCTTTAGATTACTCCCGTTAAAAAAATAATTTATTTTTACTTACCATCTTTATATCAATGTGTTCTTTATAAATGTATGTATGAACATTTTTTTTATAAAATCGTAAGTAAAAATGTATTACTTTTTAACGAGATTAATCTATAAGTGAAAATTGTAGTAGACTCAAATACGATGGCGTAAATATAAAGATCGTTAATGTAACACCCATCTAACATGGTATTTCCATTATTATCTAAAGTATAAAAAATTGTTACAAAAGTGGTCCTTACGTCGTGCGTACTTTGGGCCTACACATGGTGTAATTCATTAAAAGGAACGTAGGTCTTCATGAGTATGTTCGGCGTACTCAATGGGTACACAAGGCGTACTCGTCAGTTGTGCAAACCCTAAATCTGGGGTTTTGAGCCCTATTTAAGCAACTTAACCCTCATCAATCCCTTCCACCTTCAGCCTCCATCCTCTTAAACGAGCCTTTGCAAACCCTAATCTCCATTTGAGAGTTTTTGAGTTTTTTTAGTGTTTGTGTTCATCCTTGAAGAAAAGAGTCCATTGGAGAGTATTTGAGGAGCATTAGGCTTTGTGACTTTGGAACTTTGATCTCATTAGCAACCTTCAAAAGGTAGAAAGTTATGAACTTGATGAATACTTCATCGGATCTTGCTAGTTCTTGAGTTTTGTGCATTTTGGTCCCATAATCTTGTTGTATATGAGTATGGCCTACACTAGACCAAATGGGTTGTCCTTTCAAATGTTTTGGAGCGTTTGTGGTCATAAAAATGTGATCTTGATCCTTTCCTTTCACCCATGCATGAGTTATGGGGTTTAAGAGCTTGTAATAAGTTAGGGTTTTGGTTTTAAGCTCCTTCTAGCCATGCAAGATCATAAAGTTTGAAACTTTATGATTTAGGAAGGCATTTGGGATTAGATTTGAGTCCTAGTTGTAAGGTCTTAAGGAGATAAGTGCTTAATAGGAAGGTTTGCTTCTGGCCTGAGTACGTTGGACGTACCTAGTGGTATGGATAAGCCGGTTTCCTAAGATAAGTCATAATCCCTTAACTTCCTCCCAAAGGCATCCAAGACATTAAGGAAATCCTAGAGCCTTTCTAGAATCCCCCCCCCCCCCCCCCCTTTAGGGAGGTTCTAGAATTGCTCGTGTTCAACTTTTGAACATTTTCACCTTTTGTTCTTCCACTTTTAATTATTTCAATTAGTCCCAAAATTAGTTATAATTAATTTCTGATTAATTTATAATTAAACAATGCTATTTCTAATCAATAATATATGAATAAATAATTTTGATTTCTAAGTATTTTATTAATCATATAATAAATTAATAAATTAGTTTCTCTCTCTAAAAGTCATTTTATTCAATTATTAGGTTGAGGTCAACCCAAAAGGACTTTGCTAATAATTCAAGTATATACTAATTCAGCTATTGGCTTAGACACCTAATCTAACAGTCTCCCAATTGGATAAGTCTATAACTATAATTTCCAATATATTTTCTAAATTATACAGCAAAAAGTGCTTCCATAGCAACCACCGAACTCTGAACTGACCAGATGTTAGCCCTAAGATAAGTGATCAAATATTCTTCCGTTCTTCAAGATAATGTATAAACATGATACATGGATTAGAATCAATCTCATTGTCCAAGTTTTGTTTCCCGATTTATGATTTCTGATGATGACATACGACTTCAGATTGAACACACCAATTGAGTACTGGCTAGTCCCATCACCATACGTCAATGTCAAATCACCAAGGGGCCCAAAGATATCGCTTTTCGCGTTAAGGCAAAAGAAACGAATAAACTTTGACTTATATGCTTGTATCTTTTACTCATCAAATCATACATGATATTGCGTTTTATAACATCATGTTACTGATGCGTTTTCACAATACCAATGCACAACCGACTTGTAAATTACAACTCATATATCTTCATTTTAAGAATATAAGATATTATCGTCTCAGAATTACTCGTGATATAATCCATGAAGTAATTCTCTAAGTATGAGTTTATCCAATACTTAAATCTCCATTTCTAAGTACTCATGAATGTTGTAGCAATACAATTACTATGTCTAATTCCCTTAGACAATCTACAATCCAATTCATGATAGTCTTAATTCACTACTTACTTCCCAAAGCATGAGTGACTGTGGAATTTGAATAATTATATTATTCGGGAAGTAAAACATACAAAACGAAACACAAGAATAAATAACTAACAAAGGTAGTAATCAAACTCATAAATAATCTATATTATTTAATCACCAAAATCAATTACATTTATTTTGTTACAAGTTTCAAACTAATCATCTAAGTACTAAAACTAATGTTATCTCTCAAACTAGTCATTCTAGCATGTTGACTATGCTTAATCTTACTTAGAGCCTTTGTGAGAGGATCTGCAGGATTATCTTCTGACGAAACTCTCTTCACTATGAGATGACCTTCTTCAACTCTATGTATGATATAATGGTACTTTTTGTCGATATGACTTGATTTTCCATGGTCTCTCAGTTCTTTAGTCAAAGAAACCGCACCTCCATTATCGCAGAAAAGTTCCATTGACTCCTGAATGGTCGGAACTACTCCGAGATCGTCGATAAAGTTATTCAGCAAAGCTGCTTCCTTTGATGCTTCACTTGCCGCTATGTACTCTGATTCACAAGTAGAATCAGCCACCGTATCTTGCTTGGAACTTTTCTAAGTAACTGCTCCACCATTTAATGTGAACACTCAACCAGATTGAGAACGAAAGTTGTCTCTATCTGTTTGAAAGGTGGCGTCACTATACCCTGTCACTCTCAACGTATCACTGCCACAAAGAACTAGAATCATGTCCTTTGTCCTTCTTAAATACTTGATGATGTTCTTAACTGCTGTCCAATGAGATATGCCAGGATTTCCCGGATAGCGATTGACCATGCTCAAACCAAAGGATACATCATTGTGAGTACATATCATAACATACATGATCAATCCTAGAGCTGAAGCATAAGGGACTCAATTCATATCATCTCTCTCTTCATCCGTACTTGGGCTTTGAGTCTTACTTAATTTGGCATTGCTCTGAATAGGTAGCTCTCCTTTCTTGGAGTTTTCCATACTAAACCGTTTTAGTACTTTGTCCAAGTATGTATTTTGACTAAGTCCAATTATTCTTTCTTTCTATCTCTCAAAATTCTTATCCCAAGAATATAGGTTTCCTCTCTTAGATCTTTCATAATGAAACACTTTCCAAGCTAAGATTTTACTTCTTGCAAGGTTGGAATGTCGTTTCCTATAAGTAGTATGTCATAAACATACAATGCTAGAGAAGTTATTATACTCCCATTAGCTTTGACATGTACACAAGACTCATCTTCACTCCTAGAGAAACCAAATTCTTTGACTTTCTCATGGAAGCAAAAATTCCAGGTGTGAGATGCTTGTTTCAAACCATAAATGGATTTTTCAAGCTTACACACTCTATTGGGAAACTTTGCATCATCAAAACCCTCTTGATGACTCATGTAAACATTTTTAGCCAACTTCTCATTAAGGAAAGCGATTTTAACATCCATCTGTCATATTTCACAGTCATGAAAGGCAGCTATGGAGAACATTATCCTAATAGATTTTATCTTAGCCACTAGTGAGAAGGTCTCATCATAGTCAGTCCCTAGGGTTTGAGTAAAGCCCTTTGCAACCAATCATGCCTTGAATGTATGCACATTTCCATCCATGTCGGTCTTCTTCTTAAAGATCCATTTACAACCAACTATCGTTTGACCATGTTCTTGATCAACCAAATTCCATAATTGGTTTTCATACATGTACTTGATCTCGTTGTCCATTGCCTCTTTCCACTTGGCAGCCTCAGGGCCTGCCATCGCTTCCTTGTAGTTAGGTGGCTCATCCAAATTTACCAGTGTTTTATCACTGATAAACATATCACCATCTGATGTTATATGGAAATCATATAACGTTGGTGGCATGCTAACTCTACTAGAACATTTAAGAGGTAACGAACTATCAATAGGTTCAACAGAAGTTTCATCCTCTAGTTGACCGCTAGTATCATCTAAGGTTCCTTCATTGATTGGCTCTTAAATCTCTTCAAGATCAATTATACTCCCACTGTCCTCTTTGCATATGAGATCTCTCTCTTTTGAAAGACTCATCTTCATGCAACAAAGACCACATTCAAACATTCTCACTAGGCCTGTAGAACAAATATCCAAAAGACTTTTGTGGATAGCCAATGAAAATACACCTATCACTTCTAGCTTCTATCTTTTCGTGAGTCTCTTGTCTAACCGAAGCTTCACAACCCTAGACTTTGATATGTGCTAACGAGGGAACTTTCTCTTTCCATATCTCGTGAGGTGTTTTGTCAACCTTCTTAGTAGCGACAAGATTGAGGATATGGGTGGTTGTCTCTAAAGCATACCCCCAGAAAGATATGGGAAGAGTGGATCGAATCATCATGGAACGAACCATGTCCAACAAGGTCTGATTGTGCCTCTCAGCCACACCATTAAGTTGTGGTGTCCTACGAAGATTCAGTTGTGAAACTATTCCACATTCATTGAGGTAGTCGTGGAATTGGATACTAAGATACTCTCCTCTTCTATCAGATCAGAGCATTTTTATCTTCCTGCCTAACAGATTCTCGAATTCATGTTTAAACTCTTTGAACTTTTCAAAGGTTTCTGATTTATGTTTGATCAACTAGATGTAACCATATCTACTATAATCATCCGTAAATGTTACATAAAATCAATTAGCACCCTTGTGGTGGATCTGAAGGGTCCACACATATTTGTGTGTATGAGGTCCAATAAACTTTCACCTCTTTCACAAGATACAGTAAAAGGTGATTTTGTCATCTTGCCCAAAAGACAAGATTCACATTTATCATTTGGCCTTAGGTCAAATAAGTCCAAGACTTCATCCTTTTGGAGTTGGGAGACATATTTCTTGTTAATGTGCCCAAGACGACAATGCCACAAGTATGCCTTATCTAAACCATTAGACAAATCAATGTGAAATACACTATTGCCTAAGTTATCAACACAAATCACAGTTTCGTACACACCATTACAAGGTAAAGCTTCAAATATAAAAACACCATTTTTATAAACTAAAATTGAACCATTCAAATCATTAAACGAGTAAAGAAAACCTTGTCTGAACAATATGAAATGAAGTAATGTTTCTCGTATTTTTGACGAATAGCAACAATCTATCAAATCTAAACTAACATCACTACTACGCATAAGATGATAAGTCCCAATCTTGGTAAAAAAAAGATCGCCTATTTCCCATGATCAGATTCATCCTCCCATGATCCACCTCTTCACTTTCTTTTAGTCCCTACAAATCAGAACAAAATGTGAAAACCACATCCTGTATCAAGGACCCAATAACGAGAGATTATGAGTTATTAGTTTGAATAGTGTATATACCTGCTAACGATGGCTTCACCTTGCCATCTTTGATGTCTTGCAAGTACTTGGGGCAGCCCCTCTTCCAGTGACCCTTATCATTGAAATAGTAACAAGTGGCCTCTTTGGGGTCACTAACAGCTGGAATGTCTGATTTGGGTCTCGCATTTGGGCCATTTCTAGATGACCTAACAGGAGCCTTGTTCTTCCAGGTAGTTTTAGGAGCAGCCTTCCTCTTCTTCCCATTTGCTTTGCGCAATGGCGAGAACGAGAGCATTAGTGGAAGGGGTTGGATTCTTTCCCTTCATTCCCGACTCAGTAGTCTGTAGCAAGTTATGGAGTTGGGCCGATGTGGTTCCTGTGTTGTTCAAATAATAGGCCAATATAAACTGATCATAACAACTAGGCAAGAAGTTCAAGACCATGTCAATGGCCAACTCTTTGTCAAACTGCACATTGAGCCTAACAAGGCGTTCCAAGTACCTTTGCATTCTCTGCACGTGGTTTCACACAGACTCTCCCTCTTTCATTTTGCAAGCCATGAGAGCTTTGACCACTTTATATTTCTCTTGACGAGCTCTCTTGTGGTACTTTTCCACAAGGTTATTGTATATCTCAAATGGCCAATAATCCTCATACAACCTTTGCAATTCAGGAGTCATGGTAGCGACCATGATGCAAGCAACTTTTGTTGCATCATCATAGTGTTTCTTGTAAGAGGCTAGTTGTTCAGGAGTAGCAGTGGCTTTGTTGATCCCAACAAGTTCATTTTCAAGGACATACTCCTTGACCTCGAATCGTAAAGTCATCTTAATGTTGCGCATCCAATCGTTGTAGTGGGTGCTATCAAATGTCACCTTGGACACGATAGAGAGTAGTGAGAAACCCAAGTTTTGGGTAAATGATGAAGGAATATAAGCATCACTAGGAGTAGACATCTACAAAGAAAAAGAATAGTTTTAGTTAAATGATACTAACCCTTAATATTTTAACCTATAATAAAAGGCTAGAATCCAAAATAATAATTCATAACTGAGAAGGGGATGTCGTAATCTTATCGCAAGTTTATAAAG
Source organism: Lactuca serriola (assembly GCF_051521515.1). Lineage (NCBI taxonomy): Eukaryota > Viridiplantae > Streptophyta > Magnoliopsida > Asterales > Asteraceae > Lactuca > Lactuca serriola. The sequence goes on from NC_136412.1 coordinate 122,690,265, forward strand.
GTAGCTAAAGCAATTTACCAATTTCGAACTATGAAATTCCTAGATCCTTTGAGATTAATCGAATCTATCAATGACATGTTTAATCTCAAATCTTTGAGATCCAAAATAACAATTCATACAAATATGTTTGGCACTCTCGATGTCATTTATCATCTCATATTAATATGTCAGCTAACCATGCGTGCTCCATTATTAATCAATGATAATATTTTGAGATGCCTATTATTACACTTTATAGTCACTATTAGTGTGCCGGTTAACCACACGCGCTCCACTAACTACTATAAAGTATAATGTGCTATTTAATCGATTAACATACTTTTCACATTTTTTCCTAAAGTAACTCAAAGTGGGATTTTTATGAAAATAGTTTTTATTAATGAGATTATGTCCTATCTAACTTGTTCGTCTAATGACCCTCCACCATACAAGAGAGCGGTGGGTAAGAATGGATACCTAATGGCAATCATTTTATAGGCCGCTTTCTTAAACTTCCCTTATAGTATGGCTTCGTGAATGAGGCCTACTATTGATTTGACTGACTTTGTCTTATACATATAGTATATATTAAACTTTTTAATTATATATATAGTATAAGGTGTATTTTAAAACTTTTCTAAAATACTAGGTTTAATTTAAATTTCCGAAATTAAAATAATTTAAAATAAACCAATTATGTTTTTAATCTTTATCTTTTAATTAATCAAATAATTAAATGTAATTAAAACATAAGGATAATTCACAAATTCAAGATAAGGATATCTAATTACAAAGATAACTATTCAGTTTTATAAAGTTAAAACACATTATATAAAGTAATTATCCTAATCAATTTATGAATTAAGCAAACACAATTTTCGTTGATCAGAGGGTTCACCGCGTCGTGGCGGAAGAATACCACGATTTGGTTTTGCAACAGAATGACGATTTTGTCTTTCCCCCGATTTGGGTTTTGTTCAAGTTCAAGCAATGTACATTCAATTGTTAGAAAACCATACACTCTGACACCACTGATGAGTTTTTCATGCAATAACATGGATAAATCCTTATACACTTAAGGGTACATGCAACCTATTAGATATAGTCATAACTCTATTGAAGTAATATTCTATTGAACAACAAAAACTCTATAACCCTAGGTAATTTTGAAATTCATAAAAGAAAACATACATCTCGGTTGTTGTAGTAAACAATCAAACAAAATCCTTTATGTAGTCACTTGGAAGTAGCACCATAAATCTCGTGCCTCTGATGGTTCACGCCCAACCCTAGCAACAAAGAGGCTTAAGAGAGAGGAAAGAGGAGATGGAAATTTCGGCTATGCCTAGGAAAAAGATATATGACTAAAATTTAGAACCCCGTGGAGGGTTTATATAGGTGATCAAAGGAGCTATGGATAAGGTAGTTTCCTAAGATAAGCCTTAATCCCTTAACTTCCTCCCTACGACATCCAAGGCTCCCTTAATGCCCAAGGAAACCCTAGAGCCCTTCTAGAATTCGTCCCCCCTCCTAGGGAGATTCTAGAATTACTCAATGTTGAACTTTTGAATATTGTACTCCAATTAATCCCAAAATTAATTCTAATTAATTTTTGATTAATTTATAATTAAACAATACTATTTCTAACCAATATATTATTCACATAATATATTAATAAATTATTTATTTTGATTTCTAATTAATTTATTAATCACATAATAAGTTAATAAATAAATTTCTCTTTCTAAAAGTCATCATATTCAATTACTAGGTTTGAGGGCAACTCAAAAGAACTTTGCTAATAATTCATGTATATACTAATTCAGTTATTGGCTTGGACACCTAATCCAATAGCTGGCTCATCCAAATTTGCCACTGTACCATCACTGATAAACGTGTCACCATCTGATGTTATATGGAGACCATAGAACTTTGGTGGCATGCTAATTCTACTAGATCGTCAAAGAGGTAACGAATTGTCTTTGGGTTCAACAGGAGTCTCATCTTCTAGTTGAGTCTTGAATCTCTTCAAGGTCAATGGTACTCCCACTGTCCTCTTTGCATATGAGCTCTCTCTCGCGAAAGACTCCCCTTCTTGCTACAAAGACCACGTTCTCACTAGGTCTATAAAACAAATATCCAAAAGACTTATGTAGGTATCCAATGAAAATACATCTCTCACTTATAGGTTCTAGCTTGTCATGAGTCCATCTTCTAACAAAAGCTTCACAACCCCATACCTTGGTATGTGCTAACGGGGGAACTTTCCATGTCCACATCTTGTGAGGTGTTTTGGCAACCTTCTTGGTAGGGACAAGATTGAGGATATGCGTAGTTGTCTCTAACGCATACCTCTAAAAAGAAATGGGAAGAGAATCTTGACTCATCATGGAACGAACCATGTCTATCAAGGTCTGAATACTACCCTCAACGACACCATTAAGTTGTGACGTCCTAGGAGGATTCAATTGTGAAACAACTCCACATTCCTTGAGATAGTCGTGGAACTCGATACTAAGATACTCTCTACCTTTGTCAGATTGGTGCATCTTTATCTTTCTGTTTAATTGATTCTCGACTTCATGTTTAAACTCTTTAAAGTTTTCAAAGGTTTCTGATTTATGCTTGATTAAGTAGATATAAACATGTCTGCTATAATCATCTATAAATGTTACATAAAATTTATTGGCATCCTATCTAGTAGCTCTGAAGGGTCCACACACATCTGTATGTATGAGATCCAACAAAACCTCACCTCTTTCACAAGATCCAGTGAAAGGTGATTTTTTCATCATCCCCAAAAGACAAGTTTCACATTCATCATATGGCCTTAAGTCAAATGATTCCAACACTCCAGTCTTTTGGATTTGGTCGATGCGTTTCTTGTTAATGGGCCTACTCTATGATAAAGCCTCTATAAATAGAGGATGAATTCTTCATATTTCCTTACTCAAATACTCTAAACTCTCTCTAAATTATTCTTTCTTTCTTTTTCGATTTCTCCTAGTTTTAGGGTGCGATAGAGAAACTATGAATCGTCAAAAAGCCGACGAAAAGAAGCTTTTAGAGTCGGAGTTCTGTCCACGCAATTTCCCGGTTTTCGTTAAAAGTCCTATAAGTTAAGCTACATTATTCTGTTTTCAGTGTAGCTTATATTTATAGTCATAAGTCGTTATTATGAACTTATAAACAATATTTATTAGTGATTCCAAGTCGTTATACTGATTGATCTATTTACAGGGATGATGTCTAGGTCGGATTTAGTGAGGTGTTTAAAGTAGGATTTCAAAACAGTATACTTCGTATACCAAACGAAACCTACCTCCGATATGATCTTACCTGGTTGTTCCTTAGTTGATAGAGCATGAAGTAGACTTTGAGATAATGATGAATCTAGACTAATAATTAGTCGCAATAAATACTATACTAATACATAGTAATAATAATACTAGGTTACGTCAATGGAAAAGACAATTACTAGAAGCGAAGCGCTGTCCAAATTTCGAATTGTCAATTTAACAGGTGAGTGCATAGTCCCTTTCATGAACATGATTTTAATACAAGTATTAATAAATGTATTAAATATACATTGGAAGTTTATATGTGAGTTATATGCTTATTATCTGGAAATATGTGTTATATGTATATTTGATGATATACGCTATGTGAAACATACATGGTTCTATATGTGTTAAGATGTATTTACATGATAATAATAATAGAAGTATTATAAATGAGGAGATAAATGTATGTTAATACTTAATACTCTGTATAAAATATTACACTAAATTAGGATAGTGTTGCCGAAACAGAGTTGGTATTGAAAGTTGATTATAAGCATTGTAGGATTGCCTAGTGATGAAACAAGACTTAAAAGAGATGACTAGTTCAACTAAGTTTTGGATATTGGGGAGCATATTATTAAGGGTACGTGTGTGATCGGAATAGAGAATAGAAACTATATTCGAGGAGATTGATGATCAATGGAGTATGTCCTACGTACAAAGGTACTTTCTATGTACCAAGTCTTTTTCAAAGCTCTGTATATCAGGTGCTACTTGTGTCGGGGTAATATTATGTTCTGGGGTACGATTTCTACTCATACCAGGGTACTATAATGTGCCAGGAGTACTATCATGTACAAACTCCTTTTTGTGTGACAGCGTTTCCTTTCACGAAGTAATTGAGGGAACTTCATAGACTGCCTTATAGAGTGTCAGTAATAAACAAGTACTAGGTATTTTCTGATGTTATATTGTCGAATAGGGTGAGTCTGGGGGTAAAATACCTTACTATGTCAGACCACTGCTAGGCACAGTTATCTAGATAACCACCCATGACTTAATTGTCTTGTTGTTTTTATAGACGAAGGTTCGTGGTGAAACTTATTCAATTCCTCTCATTTGATGTATTTATTGATCCTCATTTGCTTCCAGGGAATTTCCGAAGCAGCGTCGTCAGTTTGTTGTTCATATTGATCCTTAAGGCTAGATCTTGTAAGATCGTTGTATAGGATCAGTACGTTGGAATCGACAGGATAGGATAAATTGTTTTAGAGATATGATATATTTATGTTAAGGATAATAGTTGGTTTTACAGGTTTAAGATATACATTATTATCACATTGTGGGATTGAAATCCCTATGTACTCACCAAGTTTCCCAACATGACCCACTCAGTTTATTATATCACATGTAGCGATATTAAAGATACAATATGCTGAGAGATTCAAAGAGTATTAGGTCACTAGTTTAATTACTGTAGGGCTTGTAATATTTCGTTATGATTATGTTCCTATATTGACGATGACATCCCAATGTTTTAAAGTAATTAAAATACATTTCTTCGGAAATGCTTTGATAATATCATTATCATGTTTTCTGGGAACAAATTCCGCAATATTGTTCTTCAAAAAGGATACTCTGATTTTTAAATAAGCATAAACTAATCGGTCTTTTCTAGCCGTGAAATTGGGGATGTCACAGTTGGTATCAGAGCTTTAGTGTAAGTGAACTAGGAATTTAGAAAATTTCTAGACTTAAACTTAGAATGCTAAGCGATGATTGTGAGAAGAGTGTCTGTTATATTTAGGAAATATGCATGAATAAACACGAGCACTAGCTTATTTTAGGAAAGATGCCTAAATCGCTTTTATGTGCTAAATGATTTATGATACCTTATATGCATGATGATGTTATTACTTGATCAGATCTATGGTCTATTGCCGACCGGATCTGGAAACTTTATGTGTTCGGATTTCTAAACGTTTAACTACGATATTAGAACTAACATGTAACTTTTTGGAGTAATAAGGAGGATTACACGTCAAAAACTTCTTTATCCATATTCTCGTCCCGATACACTGATTGCATGCTTCCGTGAACATAATTTCATGTTGAAGACTCGTAGCAAATTGAGTAAATGAAGGAAATGAGAAGGCTTACAATAATGAATGAAACCTATCGGAAGATATCGTAAAAGCGGTATCTTGCCTTTAGAATGCCTTTGATAAAGTAACAGTACATATAAAGGAGTATGGTACATTCAAATGTACACATTTGATTGGCATGATGATAGAATGAATGGTGTAATTCTTGAAGTTGTCCTATCGTCTGACGTTTCCACCACCAATCGAGTTAAATCAGAATTGTTGTCGAAGATACGTTGTAACATCAATAAAATTCGAGCCAATTTAAAACTTTTTAAATCATTTAAAACCATTCCATTATTACAATTTGTTTTCAAAATAGTTTAAACATCAGAGTTCCTATAAATCATAATCATCAATCGAGGAAGTGTATGGTCACACCTTCGCCTTTCCGCGACCATCCGTTGAACCTGAAACAATAAACTGAAACTGTAAGCCCGAAAGCTTAGTGAGTTACCCCCAAAATACCAACCTCATATAACCATAATCATATCATATCAACAAATACAGAACAACATGCATAATTAGCCTTTAGCCTGAATGGACCGCCTCACATGGCCTATAGCCTATCTGGACCGCTCCCGAGCCTTCGGCATGACTGGACCGCCCTCTCGGGGCATGCAACTTATCCAGACCGGTTGTCGGGACTTCGGCTTGACTAGGTGCCCCCCTGGGTCCACAGTCTATCCGGTCCGCCCTGGGTATATTGGCCTACAGCACGAAGCAAGACCCGCCTCAACCCAACCCCCATACTAATCAAACAATCATGTGCACATCAATATCATACGCTATCATGTATATAACAGATAATCATACCGATCTAACAGATCACTAACACATCAACCATCCTATAACCAGGATATCGACCTAACCGGTCACTAACATATCATCATCCTATATACCAGGATACTAACCTAAACCATGTCACTAACATAATACCATCCTATATACCAGGATACCGACCTAAACCGGGTCACTAACATCATACCATCCTAACTACCAGGATGCATATCTAGCAGATCAATAAACATAGAAAGCAAATACCCGGATACAAATCTGATAAAGGGCCTTGATGCCTTAGACCCTATTGATATAGTGAGGATAACTCACCTCACAACTGATGCGCTAAAGAGATAAGCTCATCTCTCGGATCACCGTCACAAACTCCATCACCTATATTCGTCATAGAACCATATCTATAAATTTCCAATTTCCCAAAATGCCCCCAGAAGTCAATCACTCAACCCTTGGTCAAATTCAAAGTCAAAGTCAACGGTCAAGGTCAACAAACCATGCTGACCTCAACTCGTCGAGTACAACTAGCTACTCGCCGAGTTCCTTGCATAACTCGTTAACTCGCCGAGTCACTTGAGTGACTCGTCGAGTTCCTAATGTTTGCGGACATAAACTCCTTGGCCAACTCGTCGAGTTCATGCATGTCGAAAGGTCGGGAAAACCCTAGCTGACTCGCCGAGTCTCTCTACTGACTCACCGAGCCCAAGACAATCTTCATCGAACTCGCCGAGTTGACAAGGCAACTCGCTGAGTCCCTTCAGTTCTTCATCTAATCAGATGTTTTTAATACATGATAAGGTTCCATATTGCACATCTAATTCCCCAAGGCATGTTTATCATGTAAAGTTGCAAACTTTACATGCATGCAAGGCTCTAAAGACTCTAAATGACAAATCCAAGCTTGCAATGGAGTCTTACACCTAAGGAGAGTCTCATACTTGCAAAAGCTGGAAGCTTTATGGACTTAGAGACCCAAGAGAGCTCAAATCTGAAGTTGCAACTTCATATCTTAGCTCATACACAAGAAAAGCTTCCTAATATGCTAGAAAAGCCCTTAAATTCACCCAAATGAGATCTACAAGGAAATGAGGTCAAGATAACGACTTGATACCTTCAATTGGTGCTAACTGAGGTAGATCTCTGATTCCCACACGTTCCTTTCTTCTAGTCACTTGCTCTCCAAGCTCTTCTCACCAAAAATCCTCTTCCAAAGATTAAAACACACAAATAGAGCACACTCACATGTATTAGGGTTTTTTGAGCTCTCAAGGGACTATAAGGAGGCCAGATGAGGCAAATGATCCCTTAAATAAGGTGCAAAACCCCAAAATTTAGGGTTTCATCCCCCAATTCCTACTCGTCGAGTCCCTTCTTGGACTCGGCGAGTAGGTCACTTAAACACGTGGACCAACCTGCTGTTACTCGACGAGTCAGGGAAACCAACTCGTCGAGTAGACCTTGAATCATGAAAATCCATAACCAAAAATCAATACCAGAGAATCAGGGTGTTACATACGCATGGAAGATGTCTTAGTAGATTCTTGGGAAAATTTTAAGATTATTTGGACACATTTGTACGTGTTAAATCGTTTTGTGATTTTATGAAATAAGAACTTGGGAACTACGAGGCAATTCTTGGGATGAATATGAGTAGGTGTGAAAGGTAGTAGAGGCCAATACTACCGGAAGCACAAGACTCGCACTTGGATCAGGGAAAGTCATAAGGTTACCAATTCATGGGATGATTTGGAATTTCAGGTCGACGATGTGGTATTACTGAAGGTCTCACCTTGGAAGGGTATGATACGCTTCAGGAGGTGGGGGAAATTGGGTCCCCGGTATATTGTACCTTTGTATTTGATCACCAAGGTGAGTAGGGAAGGCTATCAGTTGGATTTGTTGGGTGAGCTCAATCAGATCCACAACTCTCTCTATGTATCTTAGTTGCGAAAATGTGTAATGGACGTTGAGGTTGCGGTTCCTTTGGATGATATTCAGGTCAATGATCACCTAAATTATAATGAGAGGTCAGTAGGTATATTGGAGAGGAAGATGAAGGTCATGAGCAACAAACAGATACCTTTGGTAAAGGTTCAGTGGCAACATCGGAGAGGCTCCGAGTGGACCTGGGAGCGGGAGGTTGAGATGGGGAGCATTATCCTAAGTTGGTCGTGATGGACGACTTCAAGGACGAAGTCTAGTTCAAGTGGGGGAGAACTATAACATCCCTATGTCAAGGTAATTTCAATTTCAACCTTGTGTTTGTATATGATTGCAATTTTGACCCTTGAGTTGAGGAAGGTTACTAGACTGGCCCATTGTGGCAATTTTGTAATTTCACCCCAAGTGGAGTATGTTGAGCGTACGTTGTGTACGCTAAGCGTACTAGGGTTCTCCCTAGTACGCTGGGTGTACACCTCATACGCAGGCCATACGTGAAGGAATGGTAAACCTAATTTTAGGGTTTGGTTTATATTTAAACCTCATTATAGTTTCATATCTCATTCTTCTTCAGCCCCCCTCTATGAAAAACATCTTCAAGAAAACCTAAGAGAGTAGAGTCCATTTTTGTGCCGATAAGAGTGATTTGGAGGTGTGTTTAAAGAATAATAAGGTGGTGAGAAGAGCTTGAAGCTTGAAAGCATTTTGGATCTGAGATTCCCTCCTTGTTTGCAACCTCCAGGAGGTACAAATCTTGTAACTTTATCACTCCATATTGTAGATCTAGACATTTCATTCCATTAAATTACTTTTTGTCCCAAAATGGTGATTCTTGACCATGACTTGTTCTTGACCCAATAAGTCGTCCTTTCAGACCTTAGGAAGGGTCTTAAGTCATAAAAATGTGGTCTCGATGATTAGTTTTGCTCCATGCACTCTTTAGAAGGTCTTAATGCATTAAGATGTTTTACTTTGGGTCTGGGGCACTTAATGGACATGCAAAGTCATAAAGTTAGAAACTTTATGACTCTTAGTAGTATTTTGGCCTTGGATCTGAAAGATGGACATGAGAGCTTAAGTCATTAAGCTCTTAATGTAGATTTGGGAAGTCTGGGTGTCGCCCTGCGTAACCTTAAGTATGTAGCGCGTATGTGGTCAACCATTCCGATTGCAGTCAAGATTTGAGTATGCTCAATGTACCTTCGGAGTACGCCCTATGTACTCGGTTGAGTTGACTCGACAATGTTGACTCAATTGACTTGTTGACTTTGACCAAGTTGACTTAGGGGTATTTTTGGTGTTTGAGCAATAGTTGAATCTTTGTCTTTATCTATTGAACAAGAGACTTGTAGAGCCGGTATTTGGAGTAGTTATCGTTCAACTTTTCGTCAGACCGTGAGGTGAGTCTTCCTCATTGTACTTACGGGTTAAAGGTACCAAGGTCGGCCTATTGGATTGGATATCTTGTTATATGATAGAATGTTATTATGCTGTAGAGATATGTTATATCGGTATCCTGGTCTATAGGATGTTAGCATGAAATAGTGATCTATAAACCTATGTGTTTGTCTGATGCATGATTATATATTTATTTGTTATGTGTATGTAGACATGTTATGGTTGGTTGGGTTGAGGCGGTCCTGCTTTATGCTAAAGGCCAAGATACCTAGGGCAGTCTAGATAGACTATAGACCTTGTAAGGCGGTCCAGTCAGGCCGAAGGCTCGACGAGCGGTCTGGATAGGTTGTAGGCCCTGCAAGACGGTCCAGTCATGTCGAAGGCTTGGGAGCGGTCCAGATAGATTGTAGGACATGTGAGGCGGTCCAGTCAAGCTGAAGGCTCAGTTATGCATGCTTGTATGTGGTGGTACCTTGGGGGAACTCACTAAGCTTTGGATTACGATTTTAGTTTATTGTTTTAGGTACTTCTGATGATCGTGGGAAGGCGAAGGCGTGACTATACACATCCTCTATTTTATGGATTTATGATCTTGGGATACTATGATGTTGATAAACAATTTGGAAACAATGATTTTGTAAACATTTTATGACTATGGGTTGTTTTTAAAAGTTTAAATTTGTTGTGATTTTTGAGTCGTTACACCAAGATTTTTGTTACTCACATCCGTCTGACTAATAAGGATGTGGATTTTGTTTGGGGGTCTGAGCAGCAGACAACATTTGAGACTTTACGGCAAAGACTGTGTAAGGCTCCAGTGTTGACCCTTCCAGAGGGCGTTAAGGATATGGTAGTATATTGTGATGCTTCGATCACCAGGATGGGCACGTTACTTATGTAGCGAGGGTATACTGATTGCTTATGCATCACGACAGTTGAAGCCTCATGAGGCTAACTACCCTAATCATGATTTGGAGTTAGGGGTTGTGGTTTTCGCCCTCAAGATTTAAAGACATTACATGTATGGAGTCCGTTGCACCATATACCTCATGGATTTTGATGGGTGAGTCTCACAAGTCTCGACTTTCTATACATCCTGGTGCAACCAAGATGTACCAGGACTTGTGACTTATCTATTGGTGGCCATGCATGAGGAGGGAGATTGCAGGATATGTAGAGAGGTGCTTGACTTGTAGGAAAGTCAAGGTCGAGCACCAAATGCCTCACGACAAGCTATAGCCCTTGGAGGTTCGCGTTTGGAAATAGGAGCAGATTTCTATGGATTTCATCAAAAGGTACCCCGGACTCCCCACAGTTTTGATGCTATTTGGGTGATTGTTGATAAGTTGACCAAAAGTACACATTTTCTTGCGATTCGAGAGAGTTCATCGGCCGAGAAATTGGCAGATATTTAAGTCTAGGAGGTAGTCTCTCGTCATGGGGTGTCGGTTTCCATCGTATCAGACAAGGATGTTAATTTTACTTCCAGGTTCTGGAAAAAGTTTCATGAGGAGTTGGGCACGAGATTACATTTCAGCACTGCTTATCACCTCAGACCGATGGTTAAAGTGAACATACGATTCAGACACTAGAGTATCTGCTGAGGTATTGCATTATTGATTTTGGTGGGAGTTGGGATACCTACCTTACTTTTTTAGAATTCTCATATAACAATAGTTATCACTTCAGTATTGGTGTACCTCCCTTCGAGCTTCTCTACGGGAGGAAGTGTCACAGCCGGATATGTTGGGGTGAGGTCGGATAGAGGATCATTGGGAGCACTAAGGTAGAGCTCCAAACTACAGAGATGATTCATCAGGTTAGACAGATATTGCAGACAGCTCAGAGCCGACAAAAAAGTTATGCGGAATGTTGATGTTCTAAGCTGGAGTTCTAGGTTGGGGACATGGTTTTACTGAAGGTGTAACGATGGAAAGACGTGATACGCTTCAGGAAGCGGGGCAAGTTGGGACCCTGATTCATTGGTCCATTTCGTGTGATTGTAGGGTGGGCAAGGTGGCTCACTGGTTGGATCTACTGGAGGAGCTCAGTCAGATCCATAGCACTTTCCATGTTTCTCAGTTACAGAAATGCTTGGTTGATGATACGGTGGTAGTACCGCTAGATGATATCCAGGTCGACGAATGTTGATGTTCTACCGGACAAAAAAGTTATGCGGAATGTTGATGTTCTAAGCTGGAGTTCTAGGTTGGGGACATGGTTTTACTAAAGGTGTAACCATGGAAAGACGTGATACGCTTCAGGAAGCGGGGCAAGTTGGGACCCTGATTCATTGATCCATTTCGTGTGATTGCAGGGTGGGCAAGGTGGCTCACTAGTTGGATCTACCGCAGGAGCTCAGTCAGATCCATAGCACTTTCCATGTTTCTTAGTTACAGAAATGCTTGGTTGATGATACGGTGGTAGTACCGCTAGATGATATCCAAGTCGACGAGCGTCTGAACTATGTGGAGAGACCGATAACGATTCTTGATCGGAAAATGAAGGCCTTGTGCAACAAGGTAGTACCCTTGGTCAAGGTTTAGTGGCATCATCGGAAGGGTTCCGAGTGGACTTAGGAACCCAAGTCCGAGATGAGGGAGCATTATCCATAGTTTTTTTACTTCGGCAAACTTCGAGGGTGAAGTCTGATTCAAGTAGGAGAGAATTGTTACACCCGAGTCCTGGTAGTTTCCTTTCCTACCCCATATTTTATCATTATTGAAAATTCGATCCTTACGCAGGGCGTACCTGGATGGTACGTTGGACATAAGGATCACTTAAGGAGACGGCGTCGTTTTGGAGTATGATGGGCGTACACTAGTGTACGTTGGGTGTACTCAGTCTGGACGAAAACCCTAAATATTGGGGTTTATGACCATATATATTGATCCTTAAGCCCCAACTCCATACTCCATTCCAACCTCCATCACTTGAGATATTTTCTTGCAAATCCTAGCCCCCATTGTTGCATTTTGAGACCTTTGAGAGTGTTTTTGTGTGTCTTAGAGGATGAAGAAGGTGGTGGTGAAGCTTGGAAGCTAGAATCTGGAAGTACTGCATCATTTTACATCTAAAAAAGGTATAAAGTTCCCACCTTGACGATTAAATTCTTAGATCTGGCTTTCATGGTGGTATTATGAGCTTTTCCCCCAAATTATGACTTTCCTGTGCATGGTATGCTATAGAACATTTGGGTTATCCTCTTGGATGTTTTCCATGCCTAGAGTCATAAGAATATGATCTTGGCCCTTGAGATCCTTTCATGCAAGGCATTAATAGATTGAGTGGTTAAGAAGAGGTAAGGTTTTGTTTTTGGGACTGTTCTAGGCATGTATAACCATAAAGATGGAAAATTTATTGTTTGGGATATGTTTTAAGACTAGATCTGAGACTTGGACGAAATGACTTAAAGGATTAAGTCCTTAAAAGTTGGAATGTTAAGTCCCCACGTACGTTCCACGTAATTGGACGTATGATGAGTGTATGTTGTTAGATGCCCGATCAGGATCAAGAGTACACGGGGCATACTATTTGAGTACACAGGGCGTACTCCGTATGTATTAACTTTGGACTGTTGATTTTTTGACCATTAACTGTTGTACGTTGACTTTTGACCAAGTTTGACTCTTGGATTTTTGGGAGTATTGCAGTCTAATATTTCGAATTGGGTCTCGGTTTATTGTTTAGGTGGATAGTAGAGTCGGCGTGTGTGCTTTAGAATTATGTGTAGTTACTTCTTGATCGTGAGGTGAGTTCTCTCACTATGTCAATGGGTCGAAGGCACCAAGGCCGACCCATTTATTGAGTTTATGTATCCTAAGGTGTAGGATTGTTATGATAGTTTTATGTGTTATATATATATATATATATATGTGTGTGTGTGTGTGTGTGTGTGTTGACATATGTGTGGTTGGGTTGAGGTCATGGGCCAACAAACCCGGTATGGTTGGGTTGAGACAGGAGGCTAACAAACCCGATATGATAAGGTTGAGGTCACGTGCCAACAAACCTGGATTGCTGGGTTGAGGCCACATGCCAACAAACTTTGGATGGTTAGGGTTGATGTGTTATTGCTCCATGTTGTAAACCAACAAACTCAGTATGGTTGGGTTGAGGTTAAGGACCAACAAACCCTGTTTGCATGCTTGTCTTGTATATTTATTTGTTTTGGTGTGAGGTATTTTGGGAAGCTCACTAAGCTTTGGCTTACAATTTGGATTTCAATGTTTTAGGTACTTCTGATGAGCGGGGAAAGGCGAAGACGTGATTGTACACATCATCTCGCAGTTTATGTCGATCGACACTTGTTTTTGATGTTTGAATTATTATGACTTGTAAACAATGTTTTGGTAACTTTTGGGTTTGTGGATTATGCTTTTAAAATGAAAAAACTTACTCTGGTTTTTGGGACGTTACAATATATCAAATGTATAAGTTAAACAACATATATTCAATGCATAAGTTTTGAAATAAACAATAGTTCATAATCATTTTGACATGTAATCTATCACCCCCCCCCCCCACACACACACACGGAAGTTGAAAACATAAGAAAAGGAGTCGTGAAACTCACCTTGATATCCGTGTATCTTTATAGAAATACTAAGGAGAGAAGCTTTGAACAGTGTTGGAACGGTCATTGGAAAATATCGCCGAAATAGTGTTTCACCTAAAATGAAACAGTGTTTCGCCGGGAAATTGGATAGCGAATAGTGCTTGTCGGATTAGTGGTCACCGAATTTTTACCGAAGAATCTTGTTGGTGCCGAAAATGGGGCAGAGACGGTCACCAGAGGTGGCTGAAGATAGTGGGAGGCGGTGGTTGGTGGCGGAAGAAGGTTGTCGGTCGGCGACTTTTGATTGGAACCGATAGAGAGGGAGAGAGAAAGAGAGAGAGAGAGAGAGAGAGAGAGAGAGAGTCACACCCCCGAACCAGACGGCGGAAACGTCCGGGGGATTGAGTGACTTCATTCTTATAGTATCATCACAATGTGTATAATTGAAACAAAACATCATCATCATCACACATGCAATATTACAACTGTCATTGTTTACATCAAGTATTGTATTTCAATATTACATGCCAAAATATCCAAAGTACGGTGATAACAAAACACAACAAAATATCCAAATATTCTTGCTGACCAACCTGCTCAACGATTTCATGAGAATACAAGTTAATTTGAAAAGGTCAACATATATAGTGTTGGTGAGTTCATAAGCATGTTTGAGTAAAATGTTTTGCATTACTTTGTAAACACCAGAAAATCCGATATTTTCTAAAAAATGGTTTGAAATGTTTGTGTCGGGTCTCGTATTAATGCATGCATGTTAATGTTTGTAAGTGTATGAAGTGAATGATCCCAGACAACCCGATGTTGTCTGTTTATAAAACGTTATGATCTCAACACCCTATGGTTGAGTACCAGTGCGTGTATATTACCGTGTTATCAACAAAAATTGTATTTTGTAAATTTTTATAATGGAGTTAATACCTCTAAGTGAGTTGTTATAACCATACTTGGTAATGACTAATCCGACTGTCATAACGTTTTTCGGATGTCGACTTGTTTAAGGTAAGGTTTGTCACCCTAGATTGGCCTAGTCTAACTGTGGCGAACAGCTCAGGTGTGGGGTGTCACCCCCGTATAAATCTATACACAAACTCCCGCTCTCCCTCCAGGAGACTCTGGTTATAACTACAGGCTACGGTTGTACACTTGATAGGTGCCAAACGAAGTGTCTCATAAGATCCTTAACTAAATTTATGCGAATATGAAATTGCAAAGTGATGCGACCTTGCTTCGTTTCCTCTGCGAGCGCTTCTGAGGGATTCCGAATAAGCTCTGCAAGATCACAAGAAAGAAAGGCCATTAGCCGTTTCCCGGGAGGAGGCTCCTGGAAACACACTCTGACGGTCAAGTTAAGTAGGATTTAGGGTTTGTGTAAAGAGCACTGGAAGAAGATTGGTTACCCTCCGGGATTGTGTTCATGCCTTTTTATACCTAGCGATCCTGCTCGTCCGTACGAGACAGGATCGCTTTTTGGGGGCAGAAGGTCAGAGGTGCTGATTGGAGGTTTGTGCGCCTCTTTTTGTCAGAGCACTGCCATTGGCTCCGACGGTAATGCTCTGACCCTTTGCTTTGTCGCCTGACCGTATCTTTTGTCTTGGCGCTAGAGCGTCTCTGGCGGGTGCGAGCTTTTCACTCGGGCGCCACGCTCTTAGGGGTGCTGGCGGGCGCTGAGCCCGCTAAGCTTGGCTCGGCCAGTGCGCCGGGTTCCTTGGTCGGGAGCGACTCTTCTGTGCTAGCTTAGGCACGTCATCAAGTCCCCCAGTCCGGTAGTCGTAACGTTGTAGTACTAGCTATGGCGTTCTGGGCTTGATTGCTCTACACGTGTCGAGTTCCTGTTGGCCCGCCATTTCGCTTTTAATGGCGACGTGACCGCTTATGATGGCCATCAGTTACGTCATCGTGTCAGATATTTTGAATATCCCGCCCTTTCTGTCTTCTTATAAGAGCGTTTATTATGTTTCTTCATTTACGCTTTCTTTCCTTTGCTATTCTTCTTCTCCAAGTCTGCTTTCTTCCCTCCTCTCTTTTCTCTTATGGTGAGTCCTCCAGGGATTGTCCCTTCTGTTACTGAATATCAGCAGCTTGAGGTCACCTATGGCCTTTTGTTCTTTGGACGGTGTGGAGTTCCCGTCGCCTGGCTCTTCTATCATGCCCCCCATCCCGGAAAGGTTGGGGTTTATCAGAAAACCCTAGATGCTGGTCTTCGTCTTCCGCTAACCGACTTCCGGGAGGAAGTTCTTCAAAAGGATGGTTGTAGTATTCAAATGCTGACTCCGAAGGTTGTGAACAAAGTTGTGGCATTCGAGATGGTCTGTCGGGCCAACGGTTACCTCCTCGATTATTTTGTGTTCAAATACTTCTTCGGATTTTTCTATATTGGGGATAAGTACACATTTTCTGTCTGGCAAGGAGGGCACACCTTAGTTCCTGACGGGCGAACACCCAAAAATTGGCACGACAAATGGCTATGGGTGAACTAGGATTTGGTCGGTAGTGGCCGTTATCGTGCTAATACCTTCACCGATACTACTCCTAAGCTCTTTCCCCATAATTAGGGTGTGGATGACTTCTTGAAGAATGTCCAGGTGTCTCCCGAGGATTATTCTGAAGCTCTGCTGTCCGGCATGGGGATGAGCCCTTCCTGGAGGTGCCGTGGCAAGATGGTCGTTTTCTTTGTCATCGTCGACGGTACGTACCTGTGTTTTCCTTCCCGTTGTTTGTTTGGGTGTGCTTGTTAGGATTAGGGTTCTAATTTTATAGGGCCTTCGTGTGCTGGTACATTTCCTTATGATTTCATATTTTTAGGTGTTGAGTCCCCCTTATCCATGGATGAGGTCTTGCGAAAACGCTATCGGGGTAAGCTGGAGTGTTGGGAAGTGGAGTTGGTCGAGTGCCTTCCTCCACCTCGTTGGCTGGATCTACTTGCTTTGACCGCCGTAATGCCTGTTCCCTCGACCAGGGGGAGGATTCGTCATCTGTCACGGTGGATCCTCTGGCCGCTCATCCTATTTCCGCCTTCGTGTCGTTGGGTGGTGCTCATCACACTTCTGTTGAGAGTGACAAGGACAGCAAGGACGGTATCATCTCAGATGTTCGGCACATGCAAGCTAAGAGGAAAGTTGTACTGGCCATGGGTGAAGCAGTCTCCGGTGTTCCTAACGTTGCCAAGCGGGTTCAGACCAGGCGCAGCTTCTCCCGCCTTCTGAGCTCTATTTCTTTAACGCCGAAAACCATGGTAGTGATCCCTAATGACAACGCTTAACAGTCCGAAGGGGTCCATGGGGCGTCTAAACAACCCGTTGTTCCTGTTCAGGTTGCTTCTTCTGTTCCTATCAACTCCTCACCTCCAAGGGATCCTATTAACCCTAGAAAGCCTCCCACTTCTCCAAGTGGAGGTGTTGGTGAAGGCTCTTCTGGGCCCCTTCCTTTTGTTCCTGCTTGGCATCTTCATAACAAGTCCCACCTTTCAGTTCGTTCTAATGCTATGGAGTTCACCCGGCATGCCTTCCTTCCGGTTGCTGTTGCAGATATGGAGGCCATGGGCACCCCACCCTTTCTCATAACATGACTTATGTTGCGGCCCAGGCCATGTTTTACCTCATTGCAGGTGCACGATGCATCCGGTCGCTTGCTAAGATGGAGGTTGCACATGTGCTGGGTGTGGATCTCGTGTGGCTGAGTTGGAGCACACTGTTTCTGAGCTTAGTGGTAATCTTCAACGTTCAGAACAGAAATATCAGCTTCTTGTTTCTAAAAAAGTTGTTGTAAAGGAAGTCAAGTCTGGTCTGGAAACGAAGGTTGATTCTCTTTCTCAGGTTAATGAAGGTTTGATGATCCAAGTTGAGAGTCTTGAACGTGACGCTGTTGATTGTGACCATGTGATCACCGCTCTACAGGCGAGTGCAGATGTCGTGCAACGTGATCTGGATTGGTTGCTACAGGTGGGCGTTGTGCGGTTTGTTGATAGACCATTTGTACATCCGAAATTTACGAGCACCGTGAGTCTTATTCGACACTCTACCTTTGTAGCCGGAGTGGAGTCTGTTCATGCTGGGTCTCATGGTTTTGCAATTAGCACCCCTCTTCTGGTCCTGTCGTGAGTGTAAATGAGGCTCTTCTAGCCTTCGCCATCATGGACCACGCTTTGTTGTTGGGGTTAGCAAATTTGGACATCCACGGGATTCGTGCACTTTATGCTTTCTCTGGTTCTGAATGCACTCCTGAAGGTATGGTATATGATGATGATATTGTTCCTGTTGCTAGTGAGAATACCCCTTGTTCTGTCATTGGTGGTGATGGTCTTGTTGCTGAAGGTGCTGGTGGTGGCGTGGGTGGCAAAGGTATTGGTGATGATGCGACTGTTATTACCGGAGAGAAAGTTGTTGTTGAGAGTGGTGAGGTAGTTGGTGTCAAGAGTGGTGGTCTTGAGAAAGTTGGTGTGGAAGGTGGTGGTGAGAGTGATGGCGAAGATGGTGGTGGGGAGGTTGGTGTTGATGGTGACGAGGCTTCGTGTGATACCCTCCCGGGGTGTGAAAACGTTACTTTTGTTGTTTGTTTGTACGTTTTGGATGTTTGGACTCTGGACCCTGATGTAGTATTGATTGTTTTTTGGTTTCAATGTTTTGTTGGTGTTTTCTCTATGTAATGTTGGGCCTTTTTGCCAACCCGTTTGATTACATGGGTTGATTTATAAGGTGGAATACACTAAGTATTAGAATTTGATGCGCTAAGCATCTGTGTTGAGCATGAAAATTAATACCCTTTAGAAGCTGATGCACTAAGCATTGTATTTAATACACTGAGTATTAGCAGCTGATGCACTAAGCATTGTATTTAATACACTGAGTATTAGAGGCTAACGCACTGAACATTGTATTTAATACACTAAGTATTAGGTCGATGTGCTAAGCATTGCATTGGACATAAAATTTAATAAACTAAGTATTAGGTACGCTGAGTACGAGATTCAATACACTAAGTATCACGACTTGGAACACTGAGTACAAGCTTTTTAATGCGTCTGATGGCAAAACCTTCCCTCGTTAACATGATGTGTATTCGAACGTTATCAGTGCCGAGTTCGTTGGGCGTTGACCATTTGGAATGTTGCCCTAGACACTAAGCGGGGCTTGTCTGGTGGGATGACTCAGTCTTCTGGCTTCATTCCTCTGGCCTGGGAGTTCTTGTTTTATAAAAAAAATTCTCAAGTTTCTTGCATTCCAAGTTCTTGGTATTCGCCTCCCCTCCATTGTCTCTAGGGCGTATGCCTCGTTTTGGTTTGCTTCAACAACCTTATATGGGCCCTCCCACACGGGACCCAAGTTGCCCTGCGGCTGAGCCCGACTTGCCTCGTTTCTTCTTAACACATACTCTCCCACCTTGAATGCTTTCTCTTTAACCCTCTGATTGTAATATCTTTCCACCACGCGTTTGTAAGTGGCCTGGCGTATGTACGACTTCTCACGCTGTTTGTCACACCCCCAAACCAAATTGGCAGAAACATTCAGGGGCGTAGGAAGTCATGTCAAGTATCACAACACATGCAATATAGTAAGCAAAGTACAACAACCATTGCATTAATAATGTATAAGTTTTTACATAAGTTCAAACATTAAGTATTCAAAATCAACAGTAGATAAAGAAAGAGACAAAGGATGCAGCTCGATACTAGGTTGTCTTCGTAAAAGCTCCCGGAGTGTACCTGTCTACTAGATTCTTGAGAATACAAGTTATTTTGATAGAGAGGATCAACATTTTAATGCTAGCGAGCTCATAAATATTTAGTTATGGTTGTTTAGTTTTAACAAAATGACTGAGTTTACTCCAGAAAGTCCTATACTTCCTGCTTTTACAACTGAGAAGTAGTTTTACTCCATAAAATCGTTTTAATTAAGCGTTATTGTACTTATAACCTATTTAAACATAATTTTAATATTTCATAAAATTATAGGGTTTAAAATCACCGTTTAGTTTTAAAAGTAGTTTTAAATCCCCATAAAACCGTTCCTTTGTTTGTAGTTTTAAATCCCCATAAACCGTTCCTTTGTTTGTTGTTTTAAATCCCTATAAAACCGATCCTTTGATTGTAGTTTTAAATCCCATTAAAACTGCTCCTTTGATTGTGGAAAATGATTGATGCAGTAGTATTTATTAAGCATGCACTAGCATGCACTACCGATGCCGAAACACCCTAAATAATAAGATTATTATTAATTTGGGTTACCGCATGATAAGTTTATAAACCCTAAATCTACACTATTGGTGTAATAACAACCATGTAAATTAAGTTTATTAATTAGGGTTAAAATGTGATAAGGTTGTAAACATGCTAATAGACTAGAATGAACACGACGAACTTTTGGCGTCGAAAAATAGTGAGGTGACATTTTGTCACCCCTGGCCTTACTGGATGGGACTGTAGCTAGCAGTTGGGGTGTGGGATTGTTAGTCCCGTATAGATCTATACACACGATGCCCACTCTCCCTCTAAAGTAGGATTTCACGTTTTTGGTTTATTTGTTTTAAGTAAGGATTGAATGTTATTCCTTTTTCTTAATAAGGTGGCTTTAAATCGGGTGAACTTATCTAGTAAAATAGGTATTTCGTTTGTGTCATAAATTATAAATACAATAATTTATATGTTTTATCTTATTAGAATGATAATTCATGAAAGTACCCCTATGCTTAACATGGAGCAAAGGTGACTATATCAGATAAAGGTAACTTTTTCGTTCCTATATATACACTAAATATAATTAAGAAGTAAACGACCTTCAGACGAATAACTTCGCCATAAATCCACATCCAAACAAGGAAAAGGAGGTAAGGCAACCCATCAGTCTTAAGTTCTTTAAGTCTTATATATATATATATATATATATATATATATATATATATATATATATATATATATATATATATATATATATATATATATATATATATAAACATGATTTCTGACCGTTATGTGGTTAACATTCATATATTTATCTCACATGTATAACTAAGTTTTAACTGACACTCGGATGATTGATCCAACCGTAAGCCCACAACCAAACAAGGAACAGGAGTTAAGGCGATAACAATGATCCTAAGTCTGTTAAAGCTTATTTATACATAAATAACTATATAAACATGATTTAATCAACTAACGTTTTGAGAAATTTAAAAGAGAGCTCAACGATGTATCTAATCTTTTAAAAGGATTTAACGTGACTCTAAAAGATTTTGCATGACTGAAGGTCATTTGGAGACGTTTGGAAATCTACTGTTATTATCATAATCTTTAAAACATAAATAAAGTTTTTTCGGTGTGATTTGAATCACAAATAGATTGTTTAACACAATTTGATTGTGGTCAACTTGTATTCCCCCCCTCCTAAAAGCATTTCAAATCATTTAAAAGGTATATTATAGGGGTATGAACTCACCTTTGGTGGATGATTTGTTTGAAGACTTGAATTAGAGTGCTATACACACAAATGAAGTCTCAAAGCATAAACGAATCCTAATCATCATATAATGATACATATAAGCATGATATTAGTGTATAAAACAACTAATATGTTAGGATAGACAACCCTTGGACTAGGAAACACTTGAAACTAGGTGCTACAATCACATGTGGGTGCATCAAATATGTGTACGGCCAAAGGGAAGGGTGTTCACGGCCACACCAAGTGTGTACGGCCGTACACACTCCACTATGGTGCATTTTTGGGTCTTGATTCATAGGGACTCAAGGATTTATGAGTTCTAATGGACAGCAAGTATATAAAAGTCTTAAGGCTCAAGATTAAGAAGCAAACAAGGGTGTACGGTCGTAGATAGAGTGTACAGTCGTACACTCATGATGTTCATGAGTTTGATGATGTTTATGAATCAAGTGTTTAACATGTCTAACTAGAAGATAGAGTAAATACTCACACTTTGGAAGCTGGAGGAGGGTTCACGGCCACCAAGAACAAGTGTGTGTTCTTGGTGAAAGATGAAGATCTAACCAAAGATGAAATTTATGGAATGAAAACATGGATTCATCACTAGTTAAAGCAATGTAACAGCTAATCAAGGTAGGAACACTTACATCTTTGAAGATCTAGGTGGGAAACTTGATGATAGTTGAGAGAGAATCCGAATTCTTGGCTTGGAAATGGAAGAGATGAAGGAAAATGAAGGGTATCATCTATATATATGGGAGGTTCACGGCCATGATGGGTGTACGGTCATATACCCATGTTTATGGTCGTACACTCCTCTTGAAGGAGTGTTTGACTCGAATGCAATGCTATGAACTTAAATACTCATCCCTAAACCCTAACCTTGATTGTACTAGGCTTATAACACTCAAACAGACCCTAAAAAACGCAAAAAGATAGCAGAAACGAGTCTGACTCTGATTGAATTAAATGTTGTACAAGATAGAAATTTCTGGTTGTCACATCATCCCTCCGTTAAAGGGAATTTCGTCCCAAAATTAGAGTTTAAACAATATACATGGATGAGGTGGAAGGTACGGATACTCATGTTCCATTTGATTCACCCGATCTCTAGGGGAATCAATCCTCACTATACGTGATAGAAGACTTTCGCCACGAGGTACGGTTTCATTTTCGTTCGCTAGACTCCATTGGCTAGGGTTTCCAAGGGTTTCCTTCACTGAACTAGATTTCTACAGATTTCTATACCAAGACGAGGCTTTTGCTTACATTGATCTAATCGATTGGAATAATAAGAGTCCTGACGGATAACCGCTTTTTCAAATCTTTATAGACGTGGAAGGATAGGGTGAAATGTATTGAATTCCCTAAATAGTCGGGACCTATAAGCTGCCAGGCCCATTCTATCAAGAATCTTAGATGGCCCTAAGCACCTTGGATTTAGCATTACATGCATCTAAAACACATGATGCACTTCCAGAGTGAGATCCCCATTTGACGTGATCATCATCCTGCAGTTCCAAAGGTTTTATCTTACTGAAGGCGTAGCCTTTCTGATTGGCTCTAGAAGCTCTAGGTCGTTTTCGGATTCACACTATTACTTGGTAGTTTTCTCGAAGGGTTTCTGGATCAACGAATATGTTGTCTGACATTTGGCATCTAACTAGTTGCATGGCATCTATCTTAGTCCAGTGCAGAGAGGTTCTGCGCTTGCGACCATTGAAGATTTTCGAACGGAGCAACTCCAAATGCCAATATGGTAAAGGACTTGACTAGTTGGCAATTGGGTATCCCAAGCTTTACCAAGGCCAATCAAATGCATTCTCCATATAATCCTTAATGGTTGGATCGTCCTATTATTCTGTCTGTCGTTTCATGGATGGTAGGCTATGCTCATGACTAGCCTAGCCATCAGAGATTTTCTGAAGTGAGTGCCAAATTCGGGAGGTGATTCTATTATCTCGAATAGAGATAACAGACATATGAACACCAAGCAGTCTAACTAATCTCTAGACACGCGTTCCATTAGCTTCTCTATTGTGTCCGTTTTCTTCAATTTGCAAGGAGCGTGCGGATTTAATCCATCGACGGTCACTCAAAATGATATTGTGGCTGCCTCTTGCTTTGGGAAGCTTGACTATGAAGCCCAACGCAATCTGCTGCCTCTTCTACTTAAGTACCTCCGTCGACGGTCACTCAAAATGATATTGTGGCTGCCTCTTGCTTTGGGAAGCTTGGCTATGAAGCCCAACGCAATCTGCTGCCTCTTCTACTTAAGTACCGCCGACTGTGGTGGTAACCTTATGGCTTTCTGATAGGTGCATTTTATGCACCTATTTTGCATGTTTATTTTCGTCCTTTCATAACATTCTACTTCATAATTCTTGCATTTAGTTAATTATTAGGTCAATTGCATATTTCATTAACAATGTCTGATACTTCAGTATTTTTGATTTATTTTGCAGGCATTATGGAGCATGGAGCTTTGGAGCATGAAGAGAAGATGAACCGATCATTCCATGGCAGAAAACATGAAGACATAACCCGAGTCATTGTTGCATTGTTTTCATAGTAAAGGACTACATTTGAAGCACGGTTCATGTCACACCGATACGGGTCGTGTGAGATCCCCAAAATCTCGGCCAGAAAAGACCAGTTTCATTAATGTTTTTTAAACATTTTCAGAGTAAATCCTTTTGATTTTAAAAGAGATGCGGAATTTGTTCCCAAAAACAAAACATGATAAAATAGATTTTTATCAAAACATTTCATAAAGAAATATAATTTCATTTCATAATAAAAAATCAGGATGTCATGTTCCGATACAGACCATAAAGCATAAACGATAACATTACAAGTCATTCAACAAATATATACATATACAGACATGTAAACAAAAAAACTTGATGATTTATCCATATTATGCCCTTGCGCCACTTCCTGTAATACAAATAAACTGAGTGGGTCAGACTTGGGGGCCTAGTGAGCATATAGGGTTTTCAACCCACAATAAATAATTATATTTAATTCAACAATCAACAATAACCCGATTACCCATTCCCGTTATCCTCACTTTATGTCCCTAAAATAACATCTATCTCAAGGGACCTAATCTAGGATTTTCATCGGGACGGACATTACTGCAGAGGGGCTTCCTCAACAATAAGTGTACTAAAGGCAACCATGTGGGGGATTAGAGTACACCGGTGGACATCAAGCCCACAACACCTACAAGTTATGATCCTGCCAGTGTTCCACTGGACAGTCTAGATTAGTCTGTGGTCGTCATCCATACTCTGCTGAATGACTAGAATAACACCAACAACGAGGCCTCTCATCAATGTATTTCATTGCACACCAACTGTCTACCCATGTTCTACCCAATACATTAGTATAAAAACATACATGTTTTATACATAATTTGAAAAAAACTGTATAGCATGCTCCTTCAATACTCCATCCAAATAGCAAGTAATACGTAAACACATAACAAGAAATTTCAAGGAGAGTCATATAAGTCTATGTGTTAGAAGGTAATAATAATACTCTTACACAACCCGTATTCTTAAATACTTTCAATAATTACTTGTATAAAATCGTGTATTTGAAAGGGACTATATACTCACTTTATCAGAAGATGATTGGGCAGCACTACAGCTTGCAGAAGTAGTGTTTCTTCGTAACTCAGGAAGATCTTCACATAAACCAGGCTTCTTGCAGGCAGAGCTTCGGCTCGGAAATAATGCTTCTCGGGATCTTCGGGACTTCAGAACTTGCTTCGGGACTCAGGAATGATATCGGGGCTTCGGGATATAATTGGAATGAAACCAAGGCGAAAACTAGAGAGAAAGAAAGAAAAATGGCAAGGAAAATGGTTGATCTCGGTTTCTATTTATAGGGTGTTGGGTCTTGGATTACGTTGGGCGTAACTCCAAGTACGCTGGGCGTACCAAGCCTTATGTTGGGCGTACTCAATGTCACTGCCTGCGTCACTTAGTGGCACTCGAGTATTGGTCAGGCAACTTGCACTCATCCAAGTACGTTGGGCGTACTCAAATTACGCTCGGCGTAATTTAACTCGTCAAACTTCTAAATTGCGTAACTTTCGCATACGAGATCCTTTTTCGACGTTCTTTATATACACGCGTAGGTCAGACCATACTTTACAACTTTCATTTAAGACTCCGTCGGCTAATTTTGACTTTATTTTTATTATTTATTTTTAATAGGCCGGGACAGAAAAAAATTCGTTAGAAATTCATAACTTCTTCGTCTGACGTCCGTTTCGTCCCTCTTTCTGTCGTTACACTACCATTGACGAGATCTTTGATTCTCGTTTAGAAAGTTTCGGCTAAAACTCGCTCGATCTCAATTCGAACTTTTGGGCTGTCTGTTGATAAGCTGATGATGAGTTTATAAAACTCTTTAATCGATTAGATCTTTAAAACAGACGAATAAAGAAAGTAATAATAGTTAAACAAAAACACAAGTATGGATCTGAATGAGTCGAATGATTTGAGTAACTCAATCCTCAGCAGAGCTCGATGAAGAACTTCCGTTGTAGAGGATTCTAGGGTTACAAATGATAAGAACGTGTATGCTATAAAATCTCCATCAAAATCATTACTTTTAAGAATGCATGCAAGCATCTATATATAATAAACCCTATACGGAACTCACAGATGGACAGGCCCATACCGGAGACAAAACTTGGACTAGCTAACGAGCCCAAAGACGCAACACTAAAATGGACCTAACAATCTCCCCCTTTGCGTCAATTTGGAGCGAGAATATCATTTCTTCTTGCTTGGACCAGCTGCCGGAACCTTCTTGGTTGTATCAAACAGACGAGAGATAAGTGCGAGAATTGTCTGTCTGAAGCGAATGTACCATTGAATCATATCATCAAAGTACTTCTTTTCATCCGCTGAATTCTACTTGCACCGATGAATAATCCCTAAGACATGTTCCAGACATGCAGTGGTGTAGAGATGTTTGTCAGCCAAAGCGAACAGGCATTTTTGGCCTTCGTTTCTGGTAAACATAACAGAATTTCTCTTCGGGTCTATCTTCCCCATCTGCATCATGTTGAGATCACTTGCTGAGCCAACAGGAGAAATAGTAGGTTTTTTCTTGAATACACTCGCTATCTCCTGATCCATCTTGGCGACTTCCATGATGTAACAAACAAGCATCCTCTTGAAGTGGTCAATGATCGGACCATATTCTGCTTCATTTGTAAGAAGGATGTTGTGCAAAATTATCCAGTCGTATGAATTTAAGTTGGGAAGATCAGCAAGCGAAATGGCATGTTCGGTCTTGGCAGATCCTCTTAGCACCTTAAACCGAATGTTGGTGAAGTTTCCTTCCCGATACGGCTTGAGGACCCGAACATTGACTATCTTCTGAGCGCTCCATGTTTGATATTGTGGTTGATCGGCCCTCAGATAGAATTCTACCAAATCCCTGTCAACCTTTAGATGAGGATGAGGGAACTCGGCAATGTTGTCAAAGGCATGAAAGATGAACGCCTTTCAGGTCAGTGGCATGTCGAACTGAGAATCGACAGAATTATCACGATCAAGTGAGATCACTGGTTCTAGCCACAAGATGCTTGGAGTTTCGATGGCTTCTTTTAGCAACTTATCAAGAGTCCAAGGAGGAAAAAGAGTTTTCCTACTCTCGAGAAGGTCGTGAGCTTCTTTCTGCTTTCTTTCGGCTTCTTCAGCCTCTCTAGCCACACGAGCGCTGATGTCGGCATCTTTGTCTCGACCCTGTTTCTTCAAAAGATCGTCAATGGTCTCTTTGTCATCATCGCTCTCTTCAGCAATTTTCTTTCCCTTGTCTTTTACACCCGAACCTGAGGCTTGGCTTGTAGGAGGAGGTTCGGTTGTTTTTGTTGTTGTAGAAGTAGGAGGCGGTTGAGACACATTTTCATTTTCTCCCCCTTGTTTCGTAATGGACACGAAATCAAGGCGCCCTTCAATCTTGCTCAGGAGAGAAAGGGCAGGAGCAAGCTTTTCTGCAAGATCACGCCTCACAGAGTAGTTGAGTATCGGGTCATGTGCTTCCAGGATGTTTGAAATGGCTGCCTGGACATCCGAAACACACGAAGACACAATATCTCTTTCAGATCGAAGAGACTCAATCTCCTTTTAAGAATTGGAGAGTTGAAGACTGTTGACCTTCAGAGCAGTGGTCTTTCTGGCAAGAGCGTCCATAAGAGAATTTTAAGCAGCTAGATCTTCTTGGAGCTTGGTCAGTCGCTCCTCAAGCGTCGCCTTAAATGCTGAGTTGTCGTCTGAGAGAGTTTGACGAAGAGTGGAAAATGACTTCAGTTCAGAGGCAACTGAGGTAGCCAGCGTGTTGACGATGGGGTCCAACTTCGTTTTGGTGCTTTCGGCAGTTTCCTGTAAAGACTTCAACAAAGAGGAAGCATCAGTAAATAGTTTTTTGACTTTTTCGGTCGCAGCCTCACAGGCTTTGGTGGATGCAGCAATGGCGGCAGTAGCTGAGCTAACGGAGGCTTCATGAGCCTTAGTAAAAGCGTCAACTATCCTCTGAATAGCAGCTTCAGAGATGGAGGACTGTGATGAAGAAGAGGAGGCGATGAGCGAATCTATCTTTTCGTGAAGCTCCTTGAGATGCTTCTTGGTAACGGGGGCATCATCATCGTCGTCACTTTGTACCTGAAACGAACTGTAATAGACCGAATCAAATGTCATATCCTCCCCGCCGAGGAATGGTTCTTCGTCCTCTGCTGCCTGAGCAGGAGATGAGGTGTAACACCGTGAATTTGAAAATAATTTTTCACATAATATAAAAACATTTTCATTTAATTTTCATAAAACATAAAGTTTAAAACTCCAATCCATATCATACAAAATCCCAAGATCACATATCATAAAAATCCCATGCGTGTGTACAGATCAAGCCGGCGTCTTCCCACGGTCATCACTAGTACCTGAAACAAACAACACTAACACTGTAAGCACAAAGCTTAGCGAGTTCCCCAAAATACCACACATAACACATATTAGCCACTCGAGGCTATAACTCTGTGGGTCCGTAGACCCTACTCTGTGAACCCACTGGTTCTAACTCTGGGAACCTTCCGGTTCCAACTCTATAAACATGCACAGCATAAATCACATAGAAATGATGCAGTACAACACATAACATAAATATAGCATACAAATACTCTGTCACATAACTCTGATTACCTACTCAAGGTAAAGTATAGTGAGAAGACTCACCTCGTATATCTCGATAACTCGCAAATCCTGGAAATCACTCGTGCTCGATACTCCGAGCTATAATCCTCCTATAACATCATATATCTCTAATTAACACTTTTACCACTAAGGTTGACTACCCCTATCAAGTCAACACTGGTCAACTCTGGTCAACAGTCAACGGTCAACTTTGACCGGACTCGGCGAGTGCACTAGGGCGACTCGGCGAGTCTATACGTGTTCACTGACTCTCTAGGATCCTCTCCTGACACGTCGAGTACACCCCCCCAACTCGACGAGTCCCACCTGGCATGAATCGCGGGGCCACCACGACTCAACTCGCCGAGTCTCAAGAACAACTCGGCGAGTTCCAGCCCGACTCAGTCCACCTGTCAATCCTCTCTAACTCTCCCTGACTCACTGAGTCAACCCTTAACTCGGCAAGACCACTCGCTGAGTGGTTAAGGACAATCTTCATGCTACTCGCCGAGTCTGTTCTTCGGACTCGGCGAGTCCATGCCATGCATCCACTCAATCTCGCTTCTGAGGTCAGATCTGCTCCATCAACTCATAGATCTGGCCCTCCCAAGCTCATTCATCACGTAAAGTCACAGTCTTGGCTACCATGCAACACCTACAAGGCTCCTTTTGAAGAAATGACCTCTAAGATGGCAACCCTAGTCTCCAACCCAAAAGGAAGGACATAAAGCATGGCATTTGGGACTCTCTGGACCTACTAAGGTCCAGATCTAGGTACCATATCCCCATGGGACCTCTCACACTCCAAATACAAGGCAAACAAGGCATGAAGAAACCCTAGATTTGACCATAACAACAAAAACACGAGAATAAGCTCTGAATGATACCTCAAGAAGCTTCCCCTGACGAAATGGAAGTAGATCCAAGATCCCCAACTCTCCTAGCTTGATTTTCCCCTTCCTTTCTTGCAAATACACACAAAATTGGTGATTAATGGCCTCCTATCTCACTCACAAGAACTCTCAGCTGTTTATGTGCTCTCAAGGTCAAGGTAGCCGCAATGAAGGGCCATAAGGTCCTTTAAATAGGGCTTAGGACCGGGAAATTAGGGTTTCATTAAACAACACGGACTCGCCGAGTCCATTCCTTGGACTCGCCGAGTCCAGACGCGAACCCACGTCCAAATCCGCGATCTTACTCGGCGAGTCTAGGCTCCAAATCGCCGAGTTCTCCTCACAAATTATCAAAATAAATAAATGAACAATACCTGGGAATCCGGGCTGTTACATGAGGGTGGTGGTGAGGGTGGAGGCTCGGTAGTTGTAGTAGGTTCGGGTTGGGATGTATGTTCGGTAGTTGGTGTGGGTTCGGGTGCTTTAGTAGGAGCCCCCGTATCAGATATGTTGGTTCTTACTTCAGCAGTTGTGGTGGTTGCTTCTGTAAAAATGGGAGGGGGTACTGGGATGGAGGTAGGTGGTATTTGAGTGGTGGAGGTTATGGGGAGAATGGAAATAGGAATGGTAACGGGTGGAGAAGAGATAGGTGAAGTGGAAACATGAACTTCTGGGGTAGGCGATCGTGGAGGAGTGTTGCCACGAGGGGATTTGTCAGAGTCAGAACTCTCTTCCTCATATTCGCTTGAGGAGGAAGCGATTATCAGCTTTCGCCTTGGTTGTTTTTTTCTCTTCTTCAGCGGAGGGGATTGGGCAGCTTTGGTGGTTTTACGTTTCTTGGGAGAAGGGCCTTTCGCTCCCTTGCCAATCTGCTTGTCTTTGCCTTTTTCATTCTTTTTTCCCCTTGGGTCAGGCTTGTCAGCTTCATGGATAGACTTGATCATCTCAGGAGTGAGCTCTCTCGGACCAGAGCGACGAAACTCCTTGTAGGTTTTAATGATCCGGCTGTCGGCAGGAACGTCTCCATACATTGACTCAGGGATAGAGCCAATGAATTGATACTTTGAGGCATCGGAGATGATGATCTTCGTGGTATGGAAAGTACCAATCGAAGACATTGGAGAACCAGCGACAATGGGGACGTGGTACTTGTCCATCACCCATTTTGTAATGAGAGTCCAAAAACGAGCATAGGAAATCTCGGAATGCCGAGAAGTAGAAGCCAGACTCTGAATGAGCTGCTGCCATAGGACCGACCCATAATCCAAGTTGATACCATTGTAGACCCCATATAGAATCGTGATGAACAGACGACTCGCTCCGTCTGATCCAGCACTGCGTTTAGACAACCCTTTGAACAACACTGTAAACAACCCATTCCATTGAGGAGGCAGGCACGATTTCTTGAACTTCGTGACCGTTGTCATCACCTCAGTATACCCCATGTTGTAGAACATAGAGAACATGTGACCCACCAGAATCGATTCAGGGTTAACCCTAGATGAATCAGGTTCAAACCCTAAAATTAAGCAGAATCGCTGCTTGGAGATAGACGCCTTGTGATCAAGCACGTCGAAGAAGATCCTATCGACTGACTTGTCGTAATGAGCAGTGGCGAAAATCTGAGATAAGAACTCCATAGGAACAGCTTCAGCTTTGGTGAGTGCAGGAGCAAGCGGCGAGTATTTGAGGCACTCGATGATTGGGAACATGAAGTCATCGTAGACCTGAGGAGTAAGATCGATGATCAAACTCTGTTGAGGACGAATCGGCAGGATGTGGGAAGTGGCATGAACTGAGGATGAATCTGCCATTGTTGTGAAGAAGGTGGGAGAGATGATGAACAGTAGAATACGTGAAGAATTTCTTGCTCTCTGAAATTTGGGTGCAGTAAAGAGGTAAATAATGGTGAAGATTACCTTTTATACTGTGGCTAAAGGAGATAGAAGAATCTGTCCCAAATCTTCGAAGGAAATACGAAGGGTTTTTCGGAAGTGATTGATGCGTGACAGTTGTTAGCACCGATGATTACGCATGAGAGAGAAAACTGTCCTGATTCCCACGCCTTCCCATCAGACGCCGTTTTTAAACGAAACGGTTCCACTTCGCACGCCGGGCCTTCAAGCGCCGTTTGAAAATCAAATCGATTGGACTCCCGCCTAAGTCAGCATCTTATCCTTTTAGATTAAACGTCATCTTAAAGCAAAATTGACCACGTGGATCAATATTAGCCACAACTCCCTTATAACTTCAAATCCCATTATGCCTTGTAACTAATGAAACCAGAATTTTGGAAAATCAAAAAGATTTTCGTGCTTAGTGTGTAAAAGAAAAAGAAATAAAGCAACACATATGAGGGATTTTGTGATGTCATTAAAGACACGAAACAATGGATCCCGGGCACGAATCTCTTCCTTCAAAGTCAAGAGAGACTTTAAAGTGTTTGTATGGTTTCCCATTAAATAACGATCAGACACTTATTGAGAAGTGTTGAAAGGCTTCTTTTAATTAGGCAAATTTGGGTGGCTTTCGCTTCAGTTCAGAATTCCTGATCTTGATATAAGACAGAAATCGAACGAAGTACTTGTGAGACCAATGTAGTCTGTTGAACAAGTAGGTTTGAAATAATTTAAGTGGCTAGATAAAATAGTTTATGTAAAATCTCAAAAAAAAATTAAAACTGGATTCCAAGGGAAGAAATGTTATGGGATTTAACAATTTCATAGGAATCACACAAAAGAAAATTAGAGATTTTACTTTCCATTCTCATTGATAAGTCCGTCAATTCGTTAGTGAAAGCTAGAGCAAAATTGATTGTTCACCGTCAATGCATAATCGGTATTGAATTGTGGGTTTCACTTAGTACGTAGTGACACGAAGCTAAGATCATAAACACAGAAATTGTGTAACCATAAACCTCAGTGGTAATTTCTGAGAGTCTCAAGGGTTACGTTTATGAAGCGAATGAGATGGAGAAAAGTAGGGTAGATGGTGTAAAGAAACCAAAGTACCTCTGCTGTTAAAATAAGGACCAAGCAGAAAACTCTTATCTCATGTGAGAAGAGAGTCAGGTAGCTCATGATTAGAAAAAATATGAAAGCCTAATTGGGAAGACAAGGTTTGTATGTACCAAGTCAGTAAGGCTATTATTCAGAATCAGGTGAGGCTTTGGATACATACAACAGCATGCTTCTAGGGACACTTAACTAATGAAAGAATTTCCCCACAAATATCCACACAAAAATATAAGACACAAAACAAAACAAAAAAAAAATTATCGAACAAATAATAAAATAAAAAAAATGTTTTTGGAGTTTTTGATTTAAAAGAAAAATAATAAAAAAAAATGAGACACACAAAAAAAATTTGGAACCGAACCCGAGCGTTCGTTCTATTTCGGCTAAAAAAAATTTGGAACCGAACCCGAGCGTTCGGTCTATTTCGGTTGCAAAAAAAATAAGTTTGAAAAAGAAAAGAACTTTGAAAGTAAGTGAAATGAATTTGAGAAAATGATACAAAATGTTTACAACCAAAGAAACTACCTTTGAGTGATAAGCGAAGATTAGATAATAGGACCGAACCCGAGCGTTCTGTTCATTTCGACATACCGGAACAGGACCCGAACCCGAGCGTTCGGTTCATTTCGTTTCCTACTTTTAATTTTGAGAAGTAGTCTTTGGTACTGACTCTGGTTCCATCATTCCTAGCCCTTGTAGAATTTTATTGAAAGATGCTTCAGGAAGAGCTTTGGTGAAGATGTCAGCCAGTTGATCAGTGGTTCGAACAAAGTGAATTTCGACGTTCCCATCTTCCACATGATCCTTAATAAAGTGATACCTCAGAGCTATATGCTTTGTCTTGGAATGTTGCACTGGGTTATGACAGATCCTAATTGCACTTTCTGAATCGCAATATAGTGGGATCTTTTTCATAATGAGTCCATAGTCCCGGAGCTGGCTTTGGATCCAAATCACTTGAGATGTACAGGAGGCTGCTGCGATGTACTCTGCCTCGGCTGTAGACAGAGAAACACATGTTTGTTTCTTTGATTGCCAGCTAACCAACTTCCCGTCTAGGAATTGGCAGCCTCCAGTGGTGCTTTTCCTGTCTAAACCACAACCTCCAAGGTCTGCATCTGAGTAGGCTTGAACGAAGAAACCTGAGTTTGATGGATACCATAAACCGAGAGAGGTAGTTCGTTTCAGATACCGGAGTATGTTTTTCACTGCAAGCATATGTGGTTCACGAGGATTCACCTGAAACCTAGCACAATAACATACAGAAAACATTATATCAGTCCTGCTAGCAGTAAGGTACATTAAAGAACCAATCATCTGGCGATATAACGTAATGTCAACTGTCGGTTTTTCCAAGGATGGTGTGAGCTTGGTGCCGAATGCCATTGGAACTTTAACCTTTGAGTCTCCCATCATGCCGAATTTATCAAGAAGAGTCTTGGTGTAAGCTTCCTAGTTTATAAAGATGCCTTCGGGTCCCTGTCTAATATTTAAACCAAGGAAAAAGTTAATCGGACCCATTGAGCTCATTTCAAATTTAGTCTCCATCAGCTTTCTGAATTCAGCTGTTAAGCTAGGATTCGTTGAGCCAAAGATGATATCATCGACATAGATTTGAACTATCATAAGGTGGTTACCTTCCTTCTTACGAAAGAAGGTTGGGTCAACCGAACCTTGTTTGAAATTTGACATCTTTAAAAACTTAGTTAGTGTTTCATACCATGCCCTAGGTGCTTGTTTCAAACCATAAACTGCTTTGTCCAGAATATAACAGTGATTTGGGTACTTTTCATTGACAAAACCAGGAGGTTGCTCCACGTAAATTGTTTCTTCAAGCTCTCCATTCAGAAAGGCGCATTTCACGTCCATTTGGTAGACCTCGAAGTTCTTGTGTGCAGCATAGGCCAGAAATATTCGAACAGATTCCAGCCTAGTTACCAGAGCAAAAGTTTCTTCATAATCAATTCCTTCTTCCTGGCAGTATCCTTTCACCACGAGACGAGCTTTGTTCCGAATCACATTGCCTTCCTTGTCCATTTTATTTCTGAATACCCATCTGATACCAACAACTGAGGCATCTTTAGGAGTTGGAATGAGGCGCCACACCTTGTTTCTTTCGAACTCATTGAGTTCATCTTGCATAGATTGAACCCAGTCAGAATGATCAAGAGCAGTATTTACTGTCTTCGGTTCAACTTTTGATACGAAAGAATTATACATGCAGAACTCTACTTTGGAGAATGGAGATGTTTGCTTTGCCTTCAGTTGAGATCGGGTTAGGACCTTTTCAGAGACATTACCCACAATCTGAGATACAGGATGATCTCTGGTCCATTTAACAAGAGGAGGGTAATTTGGATCATAGGATGGATCCAATTCAGCATTGACCATTTCTTCCAATTCAGATTGACTATCATCGTCGTAGAACATATCGGAATTCTCCCCCTCGATTGATGAGCTTTCAGGTGTAGCTGGACTTTCTGGTGCTACAGGACTTTCGGGTGTTGAAGAGCTTTCGGGTGCTGTTGAGCTTTCGGGTGCAGTTGAGCTTTCGGGTGGAACTGAAATTGAATTCTCCCCCTCAACTTGTGAGCTCGGTTGTTTTGAAGAAGGTGGATTCTCCCCCTTAACTGAAGCGCCTTGCTGAGGTGGTTCGTTTGGAACTTGTTCTTCTTCACCCATTCGTTTGGCTGTTTCTTCGACAATTTGCTTCAGATGGTCGACTTTGTTGTCTGCTGCCTTGGCTTCCGAGAGAGTAGCTTTCTCTGGTTCATCGAATAATTCTACAAACTGATTGAACAGATTAGCAATTGAGGCCGTGACTTGACCTGTTTGAGTGAAAATCTCTCCAATTGCTTCTTCAGTAGCCTTTAGCTTTTTGACGTAGTTATCATCGAAAGTCACATAATATGTTTCTTCGATCTTCCTCGAACGCTTATTTAAAACCCGGTATGGTTTTGAAGTAAGAGAGTATCCCAGAAAAATTCTTTCATCAGCTTTAACGTCAAACTTGTTACGATGTTCTTTGGAGTTGAAGATGAAGCATCGTGAGCCGAACACATGGAAGAATTTTATGTTCAGCTTCCTGTTATTGATGATCTCATAAGGAGTAAGA
The DNA here is from genome assembly GCF_051521515.1 of Lactuca serriola. Taxonomy (NCBI): domain Eukaryota; kingdom Viridiplantae; phylum Streptophyta; class Magnoliopsida; order Asterales; family Asteraceae; genus Lactuca; species Lactuca serriola. The sequence continues at coordinate 122,726,057 of NC_136412.1, forward strand.
GAGAAGCGCTTGTTGAGATATGACCTGTTCTGTGTAAAACATGTTGCAGCAATAGCATCAGCCTAGAAATATAAAGGAAGAGAAGCGAAGCTTAGCATCGTTCGGGCCGCCTCACACAAGGATCGGTTTCGTCTTTCGACAATTCCGTTCTGTTGAGGGGTGTAGGGGGCTGAGAAGTTGTGACTGGTTCCTTTTTCTGCTAAAAAGTCTTCAAATTCTTTGTTCTTGAACTCCAGTCCATTATCGCTCCTGATGTTGCAAACGACTTTTCTCAGTTGCACTTCAACCTGCTTAATAAACATCTTTAGCTTAGGAGTAGCCTCAGATTTGTGCTTCAGAAAGAACACCCATGTAAAACGTGAGAAATCATCAACAATAACAGGAATATACTTGCTACCGCCAATGCTTTCGATTGATGATGGACCACACAAGTCAATGTGAAGCAACTCAAGTGGTTCAACAACTTTTGTGTTTATAATGGATGGGTGACTTTGACAACTTTGCTTCCCCATTTCACACGTAGCACACAAATGTTCTCGATCAAACTTGAGCAAGGGAAGACCCCGAACATGACCTCCTGTGACAAGCTTGTTAATGTCTTTGAAGTTGAGATGTGAGAGCCTTCGGTGCCACAATCAGCTTTCGTCAGAATGAGCTTTGGATAAAAGACATATAGCTGGATTTCCTTTGATTGGTTTGAGATTGAGAGGAAACATTTCGCCTTTGCGTTCTGATTTGAGAATCACCCTTTTTGTTTTTTTCTCTATGATTTCTGAACCTTCATCGTCAAATGAAACTTTAAGACCGGTACCTCCCACCAGTTGAGACACACTGATGAGATTATGCTGTAGCCCTTCAACGTATGCCACCTTTCTTATTGTGAAGTCTCCATTGGTTATCATCCCATAACCCTTTATCGTTCCGTAGGAGTTGTTGCCAAACTTGACATTCCCACCATTCTGAAGAGATCGAAATTCCCTTAGCTCTTCCTTCCTTCCTGTCATGTGACATGAGTAGCCACTGTCAATGTACCATTCTTCATCGAACTGCTCATCACTTATAACCTGCAAAAATTAAGCAGATTTAGGAACCCAAAGTTTTTTGGGTCCACGTGAGCCTTTCACAAGAACAGGAATAGTAAGAGAAACATCAACAAGATATGTTCTTTTTATTAAAGTTGTTTCATCATTTCTCTTAATAGTGAAAACTTTGATTTTGTTAGGGTTAGTTACAGACGTTTTGGTTTCAGATTTTGGTGGTTGGGCATTAGTCTGCTTTCGGTTTTCCTAGACTGAGGAAATCTTCGATTTTCCTTTCAAGTTCGTTGAAGAATTTGAATTTTGTGCACGAACAGAATTGGGTTTAGAAGAGAATTGAGAATGAGAAGAATTAGAATTGGAGTTTCTTCTGACTTGTGGTTCGAAATGACTCTTTTGTTTATGGTCATTGGAGGGACCGAACCTGGACGTTCGGTAGCTGTTGCTTTCGGGACCGAACCTGTCCTTTCGGTTGTTGTTGCTCTCTGAACTGAACCTGGCCTTTCGGTTGTCTTCCTCATGCAGCCTGAAGGTCTTTTTCTATGGCTTTGAATTTTTATCATGATAGGAGAAATGGGCATTTTGAGATCGCCAAAACTGTTTTCGCTCTGAGAGATTCTTTTTGTATCTCAGATTTCTTTGCTGCTTTTGATTTTTCACCTGTTTTGGCTGTCTGTGGATGTTAGCCTTTTGCTTCAGCTTCTTATCAGCCGGTTCACTTTTCACAGATGATGTTTCTCTTGTGGAAGTGACTTCTTCTACAGGGATATCTTTTGTACCACTAGTGCTTGGCACGTCAAAGTTGTCTGGCTTGTTCAGCGGCTCTGGTACATATCTTCCTTTGGTTTTCCAGGACGTCCGCTCTGACAGACCAACTGTTTCGTCGGCATTATCTATAGGAGCTGACCAAAAGAACTCATCACAGCCATCTGGATTATCTTCGTTCACTATGGCAGTGAGTTCGGCTGTTTGATGCTCGGTTACTCCTGTGACCTTATACACCTGATTTGGTGTTGTTCTCACCTTTTGGTACACAACAGCCTTTTCTTCAAGAATCGAGGACTTATTTTGGGACAAACGAGCGAACTCCACAGAATTTTCAGAAATCAGATTTTTGTGGTTTTCGGGTTCGCTCTTGAAAAACTCAGAACAGTCGACTACATCCTCTACAGAAATTTCACTCATATCATCGTCCTCATTAAGTTCAGATGCATTTTCAACATCAATTTTATTTTCTGAACTTAAATTAGCACTCAATGAGTCGAATTTTTGTATGGTTTCGGTCCTTAGTTTCAGCTTATTGTTTTCATCCAAAAGATTTTTCAGCATATCCTTATGGTCTTTGGACTTTATGAAAGATTCTATTTTGTCTAGACCATACATGTAAGTGGGATTCACATCATCAGACGATACAACACTTTCACAGTTGTATGCTTCAGCATCAATTTCATCCTCCTTAAACTCAAGGAAGGGTAAAATCATGCGATGTATTTTCTGCCCTATTTCACAATTCAGATGCAGTTGAGTAATGTTAGCATAAAGTCTTTTAGCAATCAAACAGAAAACATTTCTTTGTTTTAAAAGTTTCAAATTGTCTCTTTGTAAATAAATGTTTTCATTTTTAGACTTAATCAGCTCCGACTCCTTCTGCTCAATCCACATCCTTCGCTCCTCACTCTTGGATGACACCCTGCTTATTTGGTCAGTTAGGTTAGAATTGGTGACCCGTGTTTGAGTTAAACAACTATCCAGATTAGAGATTCTTGAATGTAAGTTATTTAATTCTTTTTCATATGATTTATGTGGAACTTTGAACGAAATAAAAAGAGATTGTACCTTCTTGATCAATTCATCAAGTTCATTGATCTGCACACTGAGAGGTTTAGTTGTGAAGCATAAGTCCTCTCGCTCCTTAGTGTCCTCATTTCCACCATCTGTATTGTATCCCCTCATGTGAGATACGTCAGTCATCATCAAACACTTTCCGCTCCTTTCATCACCTCTTGCCACATACGCCTTTCCATGTGAAGGCTTTCTCACCTCATCATCTTCTGAGTCGGTCGACCTGGAAATGAGGACACTAAGGAGTGAGAGGACTTATGCTTCACAACTAAACCTCTCAGTGTGCAGATCAATGAACTTGATGAATTGATCAAGAAGGTACAATCTCTTTTTATTTCGTTCAAAGTTCCACATAAATCATATGAAAAAGAATTAAATAACTTACATTCAAGAATCTCTAATCTGGATAGTTGTTTAACTCAAACACGGGTCACCAATTCTAACCTAACTGACCAAATAAGCAGGGTGTCATCCAAGAGTGAGGAGCGAAGGATGTGGATTGAGCAGAAGGGTGTCATCATCTTGTACGCCACCGAACTCGTCATCCTCTGCCGAACCCTGTACAATAAGAGCATTCATAGAAGGGTTAGTAGCAGCTTTCTTTCTCTTGATCTCTTCCAACTTTTTCATCAAGATTGCCTCTTCATCTTTCTCCTCATCCTTCTCTGCCATTTTCTTCATAACACAATCTTTGGCATAATGATTCTTTCCTCCACAGTAATGGCAGTTGACACTAGAATCTCCTTCAACCTTCGCCTCTTGCTTAGGTTCCTCAGTCTTCGGCTCTTCCCTTACCTTTTCTGAACTGTAGCTTCCCTGCCAATTTCGGTTTTTATTGGTAGGAAACCTCTTCTTGATGAACCTTTTTGGATTGGACACCATCATAGCATAATCTTCTGAAGTAAGATCATAGTCCTCCAAGTTCAGATCTTCATCTTCTACTACATTCTTGCTTTTGGACAGGAGTGCCAAGGACCCCAAACTTGAGACCACATTTAGGGATGGCAAAAAAACCCGAACCCGACGAGAAAACCCGAACCCCGAAGATTTTGGGGCGGGTCGGGTCACTCTTATCGGGTTTCGGGTCGGGTTTCGGGTCATTATCGGGTTTTTAGTTCGGGTTCGGGTCAGGGAGTGGGGTATGCATGCCCCGACCCGCCCCGACCCGAAAAATTATATATATATATATATATATATATATATATATATATATATATATATATATATATATATATATATATATATATATATATATATATATATATATATATATATATATATATATATAAAATGAGATTTCATCCCTCTTACCCATTTCAGCCATCCGAAGACTCTAACCTTCAATCCCATCACGTATTCCCAATTTCTCACTATTGTGATGAATTTAGTTACGATATTAGACTTTAGTAATTTCTATTTGGTTCACTTATGTTAAGAACTTATTTGTATTTTAAGCATTTGTAAGGTTTTAATTTCTCAATTGTTTCATTGTAGTTTTCCTAATTTTTTCTGCCACCATTTTTGGGTCGGGTTTTGGGTCTATATCGGGTTTCGGGTTTCGGGTCGGGTTTGGGGATATTTTTAGCCCCGACGGGGCGCCCCGATAAGAAACCCGTCGGGTTTCGGGTCGGGTTCGGGGACAAATATAAATATCGGGTTCGGGTATGAGATATGCCGCCCCGCCCCGAACCCGCCCCGTTGCCATTCCTAACCACATTCTTCTCTTGCATCACAATCTTTTCTTGGGATTTCAGAATCCCCACCAGTTTAGCCAATGAATATGACTTGAACTGCTCATGAGCTTTAACTGTAGACACAACAGCCCATTCAGATCTTAAGCCATTCAAAAAGGTGACCTTCTGTTCAATCAGCTTCCTTTCAATTTCATGTTTGATCATCTTGCTAAGAAGATGATTGAAGCGATCAAACGTCTGAGTGACGGTCTCATCAGAATTTTGCTTAAATTCTCCAAACTCAGACAAAAGCAAAGTCTGAATAGAGTGCTCTAAATCTTCATCTGTGGAATACAGCTCTCGCAGCCTATCCCAGATTTCTTTAGCGGTACTGCAGGAACTCACCAACCTAAACGTGTCAGATTGAAGAGTGAATCGGATCAGTCTTAATGCTTTGATGTTGCACTGAAACTTCTCATTTTCGTCTTGAGCAACGTCTTTTACATCTTTTAACAGATCATTATATTCTTTCTGAGTTTTAATGATTCTGGATGTTCCTGAGTGAGCAAATGGTCCAGACACAATGGCTTCCCAAATAAGATACCCATTATCTTCAGATCCGATGACATAGTCTTCAAAATGATGAGCCCAAACTTCGTAATCCTGGGTGTAAAGAATAGGAATCTTCGTCGTTGATCCAATGCTGTTTGAGATGTTGATAGGATTAGATTGAGAATTGTCCATGCTTGATTGTTTAACCTGTTTGAAAGATCAGACTTGTAATATGCAATATTAGGGCAAACGAATAAATAATGAGATACGTCAATTATGGAGTGACGGCTCAATAAATATCAGTTAATGCGGAATAACCCTAATCACTTCTTTCACAGAAGAGATGTGTATGAATTACACAGCCTCCTGCTCTGATACCAATTGATGAGTTTATAAAACTCTTTGATCGATTAGATCTTTAAAACAGGTGAATAAAGAAAGTAATAACAGTTAAACAAAAACACAAGTATGGATCTGAATGAGTCGAATGATTTGATTAACTCAATCCTCAGCAGAGCTCGATGAAGAACTTCCGCTGTAGAGGATTCTAGGGTTACAAATGATAAGAACGTGTACGCTATAAAATCTCTATCAAAATCATTACTTTTAAGAATGCATGCAAACATCTATATATAATAAACCCTATACGGAACTCACGGATGGACAGGCCATACCGGAGACAAAACTTGGACTAGCTAACGAGCCCAAAGACGCAACACTAAACTGGACCTAACAACTGAAACTACGAAAAATCATAACTTCCTCATACGAAGTAAGATTTAGGCGTTCTTTTTATGTACGCTCTCAGTTCAACATTATCTACATCTTTCGTGTTGATCACTAAGGCTAAATATCAATCCTTCGTAAATTCACTATTTACGTCACGCTGTGCCACACCGGTTTTGTCGCGAAACTTCGACAGGTCATAACTTCTTCGTTATAACTCGGATTTCAGCATTCTTTATATTTTCGGAAACCTCGTCTCAACCACTACATCTTCGTGCATCGATATCGGGTTTATATAACATTTCATTTTTACGCTTATTTTTATTCTTGATTAAATCAACTCACATAATTAAGCAGATAAGTATAAAACACATAATTCAAAAATAATACATTCTTATTATTTTAAATGGGTTACAAAGGTTAACCTAGACTATTACATTGCTAAAAATGGAAAGCTCAGAAACACGGGCGTTACAGGTCGTGTTTGTCTTTTCTCATCTTATATTTAGAGCAACATGACTCATGGTGAAGCTAGACTGAAGATGGAGCCAACAGTGAAGACTTATTGGACTTTTAGCAAAAAAGCATGGGCCATGCCAAAAACACATGGTCAAGACAAATGGCCATGCCAAAAACGCATGGGCAAAAGGCATGACCATGCTAAAAATGCATGGCCTTATGGAAAACTTGTGAACATTAACAAAACAAATGAAGATGTCGCCATTTCACAGAAGACGGTTTTTAGAGCAGTTTGGGGTGATCTTGGGCGATTCTAAGAGATTTCTTGGAGCTTTTGAGAAGACCTAATGTGACATCCCCAAAATCTCGGCCAGAAAAGACCGATTTTCATTTATGCTTTTAAAATAATTTCAGAGTAAATCCTTTTGATTTGAAAGAGTTGCGGAATTTGTTCCCAAAAACAAAACGTGATAAAACAATGTTTACCAAAGCATTTCATAAAAGAAATGTATTTTCATTATATAATCAAAACTCGGGATGTCATGTTCCGATACAGACCATAAAGCATAAACGATAACATTACAAGTCATTCAACAAATATATACATATACAGACTTGTAAACAAAACAACTTGATGGTTCATCCATCTTATGCCCTTACGCCACTTCCTGTAATACAAATAAACTGAGTGGGTCAGGCTTGGGAGCCTGGTGAGCATATAGGGTTTTCAATCCATAATAAATAATCATATTTAACTTCCACCAACCAACAATAACCCAATTACCCATTCCCGTTATTCTCACTTTACGTCCCTAAGGCAACTAACATAAGGGACCTAGTCTAAGAATATTTCATCAGGGCGACAACACATGCTTCGGGGGTTCCTCAGCAATATAAGTCAAATAAGGCAACCATGAGGGGGATGGAATACAGCGAATGAACACCCAAGTTCATTAACACCTACAGGTTATGAGCCTGCTAGTGTTCCACTGGACTATCTAGAAAAGTCCGTGGTCGTCATCTAAATTCCGCTAGATGACTGGATCAAAACAACATCGAGGCCTCTCATCTGTTTATTACACACCAACTATCTACCCATGTTCTACCCAACATATTAGTAGATAAAATATACATTTTTATACATAGTTTTAAAACCTGTATAGCATGCTCAATCAATACATTTTCCACATAACAGATGAGGCACACACACATAACACGTATTTCATAGAGAAATAATCAGATCTATAAGATAGAAGAAAGTGAATATACATTCACACACATAACAACAAAATATACACATAACACGTATTTTATATAAAATACTTCATAATTATGCGTTAGAAGAAAGTAACCACACACTCACTTGATCAGAAGATGATCGGACAGCACTACGGCTTACAGTAGTAGTATTCTTCAGCAGATCTGGAAGAGCTCCAAAAAAAATCGAACTTCTCGCGGGCAGAGCTTCGGCTCGGGAATCGCACTTCTAGGGATCTTCGGAGATTCGAAACTTGCTTCGGGGCTCGGGAAAAATATCGGGGCTTCGGGGTACTTCTGGCACGCAAAACGATGCAAAACGGGAGAGAGAAGAGAGAAAAAGAGCAAATGAGCCGGTTGCCCTTGCATCCTATTTATCGGAGGCTGGAGCCTCGGAGTACGCTGGGCGTACAGCAGTACGCGGGGAATACGCGTCCGAATCGTCATGGCATGAGTCATCCGAAGAACTCGAGTATGAGGGACGTCACGCTTCGTTGTACGCTGGGCGTACTTCGGATGAGTCCGATGACTCCCTTTCGGATAATACCGGATTTTATAATTAATTTTAAATATTAATTATTTAATAAACTTTGAACATATCTCCTTCATACGAACTCCGTTTTCGACGTTCTTTATATCCACACGTAGGTGAGACTACGCTCTACAACTTTCGTTCAGACTCCGTTGGCTAATTTTGATTTATTTTTATTAATTATTTTTAGTAGGTCGGGACAGAAAAACTTCGTTATAAATTCATAACTTCTTCGTTTGACGTCCGTTCTCGCCTAACTTTTCATCGCTTCGATACCAACAACGAGATCTTCGATTCTCGTTTAGATTGATTCGACTAAAAACCGTTCGATCTCAAAGCGAGTATTTTGGGCTGCATACCGCTAAGTCGAAACTTCAATAAATCATAACTTCCTCATACAAAGTCAGATTTGGGCGTTCTATATATATTCGGAAACCTCGTTTCAACTACTACAACATTATTCAATGATATCAAGTTTATTTTACACTTAAATTTTGACGCTCATTTTATTCTTAATTAATCAAATCACATAATTAAGCAATTAAGAACAAAACACATAATACTCAAATAATACACTTCTATTATTTCGAAACGGGTTACAAAGGTTAACCTAGACTATTACATCAACGAAAATGTTTAGCCTGGAAACGCGGGCGTTACACCTAATCATTACAAACACTTTTGATTTCATTTTAGTAAGCATTAAACATTTCAATTTCATCTTTATTCTTGTTTGATTTGTTCTTAGACATGTGTGGCTAAGAAACCCTAGTTTCTAGTTCTTGTTCAAAACATGTTGATTGCTTGACGTGAAGCATATGATTTGATGTTTGACTTGTGATTCTATTCTAGTGATTATGTTTTTGTTTAAACTATAATCCTTGAATTTGATTTGTGTTTGATTGGCCACTTTCATGAATTGAATTTTTGTGTAGTTAATTAACTTTTAGGGCACCTAATCGTTCTATTAATTTAATAATTGGTAACAAGCAATAAGTTTTCTTATTGTAAAACATATATCACATGTTTTCACACTTCCGAGCGTATGAGAAGAAATGAACATTGTTGGGAAGCTTGTACAAAACTTAATGCAGCATTTCAATACAATCTAAGAGCGTGTTTAGGTTGAATTAGTAACGCTAAGTCTAGTCAAAGAGCGTGTTTTGGTTAGATAATTTGGCAAGCGATAGGTATTAAAGCGTGTTAATATCTTTCAGTACCAACTTAGAATAGCAATCACAAATTACATCAAGTCATAATAAGGTTAAATGGCAACATTGAGAACTAGAACTGGAAACACTTTTACAATTTGTTTACAAATCTATTTTATTTTGTGCATGCTTTTAAATTAGATTGTTATTTAGTTATTTACTTTTGCAAACAACCCCCCCCCCTTGTGACCAAAGTACCTTGCGCAAAGAGGTATCGACTTTTATCCTGTGTCTCTGTGGTTCGACCCTGCTTGCCTTGTACTAGTTGTTACTGCATTAAAGCAGTGTATTTGGAGTCTGTTGTACCCCTATTATTTGTTGGGTTTGACACACCTAACATATTGGCGTCTTTGCCTGGGACACGGTGTTACTAATTGTTTATGTCAAGATTTTTGTGAGCAGGTACATCTCTAAAAAAACAAAAAATAAAAGTGTGGCTCGGAAATGAACACTCCTTACACTAAAGACCAACTTTCTGAGCTAGCCCAGATAGTTATGATGATTGAAAGTGATCAAAAGTGTGCATCCCAAATCTATTCCTTGTGATTTTTGCACTCAGAATGGACATCACACCAACATGTGTCTATATTTACAATGGGAATAGGAGGAAGTGCAGGAAAGGGGAAGCTACTACTAGCCAAACCAATGGAGTTATGATCAACCTCAACATGATTAATGGTGGAAAAACAACCAAGCTTGGGGAAACAACCAATGCCAAAACCCATACCAAGCTTGGGGAAATGACCAATACCAACCAACTCCACGGTTCTAACAACCATATTATGCACCTCCCCAACAAGCTAAAACTTCACGCATGTCCTTGGAAGACATTCTGAAAAGCATTGCCACTACTACCCAAATCTTCCAGGAAACAACCAAAGCTAGCCTCAAAAGCTTAGAAGAACAAATTTCACAACTTGCTCAATCTGTGAGTATATTGGAAACTCAAGGAAAATTATCATCACAGACTGAAGAGGACCCAAGGCATACTGTTTCTGCCATCACCTTGAACGATGGGAAAAATTTTGATGACCCAAGATTGCAATTTGAAGACCGGGAGGAGGAGGAAGAAGTAGAAGTGGAGAAGGTTGTCAAGGAAGAAGTAGAAATAGAGAAGGATGACATGGAAGTTGTAAAGGATGTATTGGAGGTTGACGAAAAAGAGACTGTGCCACCTACTACCAATGAGAAAATCATATCACTGGTAGACCAACTACTAGAGTCAAGAACGATAAATCTGTGGGACCCTTTAAAGGATACATATCTCGAGAAGGAATACACCCAATCAGTCATCAACTCAACCACCTTATCAAATAAAGAAGAGTCAATTACTTTATTGGAAAAGTACATGAAAGGGGTCAGTTGGATGATTGTTATCATCAAGGGTCTAAGTCCAGTATGGTTCCCAAGCAAAAAAGAAAGTCAGGTACAAAATAAATGGCCAATTTGAGGAAATAGTAAGAAGTTCATTGAGTTGGAAAGCCCCAATATTCAAAGAATAATATATTCCAAGGGACAAGTCAAGCCAAAGACTTGAAACAAGGGTGGCTAACCGAGAGGCAAATCGGGGAGTATTTTCTTTCCATTCTTCTTTAATTTACTGTATTTTGTTGTGTTGCAATGTTTTTGAGTCTTTTTAGAGTTTAAAAAAAACTAAAAGATTGAGAGTGAGTCATGTTAAAAAAATGTTTTTGTGTGGTTAAAAAAATATGATTTTTGTGGTTAACAGAAAAGAAAAGCATGGGCATGTGAAATTGGCATGGGCAAGACTCAAAAACACATGGCTTAATTTTTTAGACCACGCTTGGCTTTCGAGGTTTTCAAGAATTTTTTTTTGCCCGGCCAATTGTTAAAAACGCATGGGCTGAAGCCAAAACTCAGGGGCCATGCTAAAAACGCATGGGCAAAACTTGAAATCACACGGCCTACCTTTGGACCGTGTGTTGTTGACTTAACTCCCCCATCTCAAAAAACAAACGCACGGACCATGCAAAAAATCGCACGGGCCATGCAAAAACCACACAGACCATGCTTAATTCACACGGGCATCTCTTGCTTTAGACGTGTGTTTTTGGAAAATAAAAAAAAATCTTCTATCTTTCTAATAGTCGTGTATCTCCTCCCCTCTATCATTCTTGGATCGAGAACCCTCCAAACCCTAGCTTAGGGTTTGATTTCTTTCAATTAATCCGAGATTAAGGCACAAATGTATGTTGTTTTAAGTTCCTAACTTCATCTCCTTCATTATCTAGGTCGAATTCTCCTGGTGGAAGTGTAAAATCCGATTTCTCTTCATAAATCGTAGTTTTTGATTTGTTAAGTTTGAATTGATTCTTGTATTAAGTTTCAAAATTCTTATATAGGGTTTCAAGAGCAAGCTTGAGGAGGTGTTTTGGAAGGAAGATTGGAAGCTTTCATCTCTAATTGTGCATTCCACCATTGATGTGTTCAAGCTTTTCTTGAGGTTGAAGTTGAAGTGAAAAAGTCATGCACACATCACAAATTCAAGCATTTGACTGGTATATTCCTTCCATATCTCAAGTTTGATGCATGAATCCTAAGATTGTTTGACTAGAATTGTTGAGAATTCGTTCATATGCTCTATATAGTTATACATTCGTGGTCAGTAGGTTGCCCTACCCTCTCCGAGCATCGAGGACGATGTTAAATCTTAAGCTTAGGGAGGGGTCTTTGTACATTAGGTTCTAGTTTCCACATGCATTTCATAAAAAAACCAACAAAAAAATAATAATAATAAATAATTTTTTTCATGCATTCATTTCAAAGCATTAAAAAAATCAATCTAAAGGAACCTAATCTTCTTGAATCAGTTGAAGTGGTAATTTAGTCGTGGCTTGATATTAGAACTTGTTCGTTTTTCATTAAAGATCTTGAAGCAATCTACTCACACACAAACACGTCTCCTAAAACTACTCGTACAAAACAAAAAATGATAAGGTCATCAACACTGAAGCATAAGGACATATATAGTTTAGCTCGTGGAACACACGACCGGTCTTATGAGTAGTAAGTGCTTATTCATATCCAAACTCCAAATTCAAAAGAGCCATAAAATGAATATAAAATTCCAGTGACTCGAATTCTCCAGTGCTCTAAAAAGTCTTTTCTATTTATTCCCTTCTAAATACCCTGCTTGAGGACATTGTTTCCAACTATACTTACGGATCTTTGCACGTTTACATCATTCCCCCGAAAAATGACTTAATAGTCTCTCACAGTAATAGACTGTGAGATGTCCCAACAATAGAAAGAGTCAAGGACGAAAATATAAGGAAATAAGCCTAGCAAACAAATTTTAAAAAAATTAAAAAAATAAATAATAAATAAATAAATAAATAAAATATTATTAAGTTAATTTGTGACCTTTGGGACTCGAATCAGTAAACCCCGAGGGGTGTTCTACACCTAATTGCCTAGAGTTGAATTGTTTGGGACTGATTAGGTTGAAAGTTCGCTACACGGGTTCCATAGAAAGTCATGAACTTAATAATAACAATATATATATATATATATATATATATATATATATATATATATATATATATATATATATATGTTTAGATATTCAAATAAAGCTAATCTGTGGCCTTTGAGGTTTGGGTAAGTAAACCAAAGGGATCTCTTTAAATAAGAAGGAAATTTTTGGTAAAAAGGTAAGAAGTTTTTTTTCTACATATTTTTTTTTGACGAACAAAAGAAATGAATCACTAGATTATTCATTTGTAAGATGATTCACAAGAGAAAATTCCCAAAAAAACATCTTTATGATTCATTTTTAAGTAAATTAAGAAAAAATTCACTTTTGTGACAATTTTAATGAATAACAACAAAATCATTGTATAAATGAATCATCGAGATGTTTTCTTGAGAATTTTTTCTTGTGAATCATCTTACAAATGAATCATCTAATGATTCATTTTGTTTGTTCGCGAAAAAAATATGTAGAAAAAAAAACTTCTTACCTTCTTACCAAAAATTTCCTTCTTATTTGATCTTGATTCTATATATATATATATATATATATATATATATATATATATATATATATATAACATGATTTCTGACCGTTATGCGGTTAACATTCATATATTTATCTGACATGTATAACTAAGGTTTAACTGACACTCGGATGATTGATCCTACCCTAAGCCCACAACCAAACAAGAAATAGGAGTTAAGGCGATAACAATGATCCTAAGTCTGTTAAAGCTTATTTATACATAAATAACTATATAAACATGATTTAATCCACTAACGTTTTGAGAAATTTAAAAAAGAGCTCAACGATGTATCTAATCTTTTAAAAGGATTTAACGTGACTCTAAAAGATTTTGCATGACTGAAGGTCTTTGGAGACGTTTGGAAATCTACTGTTATTATCATAATCTTTAAAACATAAATAAAGTCTTTTCGGTGTGATTTGAATCACAAATAGATTGTTTAACACAATTTGATTGTGGTCAACTTGTATCCCCCCCCCCTAAAAGCATTTAAAATCATTTAAAAGGTATATTATAGGGGTATGAACTCACCTTTGGTGGACTATTTGTTTGAAGACTTGAATAAGAGTGCTATACACACGAATGAAGTCTCGAAGCACAAACGGATCCTAATCATCATATAATGATACATATAAGCATGATATTAGTGTATAAAACAACTAATATGTTAGGATAGACAACCCTTGGACTAGGAAACACTTGAAACTAGGTGCTACAATCACATGTGGGTGCATCAAATATGTGTACGGCCAAAGGGAAGGGTGTTCACGGCCACACCAAGTGTGTACGGCCGTACACACTCCACTATGATGCATTTTTGGGTCTTGATTCATAGGGACTCAAGGATTTATGAGTTCTAATGGACAGCAAGTATATAAAAGTACTTAAGGCTCAAGATTAAGAAGCAAACAAGGGTGTACGGTCGTAGATAGAGTGTACGGTTGTACACTCATGATGTTCATGAGTTTGATGATGTTTATGAATCAAGTGTTTAACATGTCTAACTAGAAGATATAGGAAATACACACACTTTGGAAGCTGGAGGAGGGTTTACGGCCACCAAGAACAAGTGTGTGTTCTTGGTGTTCTTGGTGAAAGATGAAGATCTAACCAAAGATGAAATTTATGGAATGAAAACATGGATTCATCACTAGTTAAAGCAATGTAACAACTAATCAAGGTAGGAAGACTTACATCTTTAAAGATCTAAGTGGGAAACTTGATGATAGTTGAGAGAGAATCCGAATTCTTGGCTTGGAAATGGAAGAAATTAAGGAAAATGAAGGGTATCATCTATATATGTGGGAGGTTCACGACCGTGATGGGTGTACGGTCGTACACCCATGTGTACAACCGTACACTCCTCTTAAAGGAGTGTTCGGCTCGAATGCAATGCTATGAACTTAAATACTCATCCCTAAAGCCTAACCTTGATTGTACTAAGCTTATAACACTTAAATAGACCCTAAACAACACTAAAAGATTGCAGAAACGTGTTTGACTCTAAGTGAATTGAATGTTGTACAAGATAGAAATTTCGGGTTGTCACACCGTTCTTCGAGGATGTCTAAGTTCATCCTCAGGTCCTTAGAGTTGGATTTTTCTTCTGTATGGATTGTCCTCATTGTGCATATTGTTACTTCCATTGGGAGCATTGCCTCTATTCCATACGTTAGGCTAAATGGGGCTTCCCGTGAGCTTGTCCGTGGAGTGGTTTTGTACGACCATAACACCGTCGGTATCTCCTCGGCCCAGTTTCCTTTAGCCTTCCCTAATTCTTTCTTGATCTCGTTTACGATGGTTCGGTTGGATACTTCCGTCTGCCCATTTTCCTGTGGACGTGCTACCAATGTGAGCCGTTGGTTAATTCCCTTGCTGGCACACCACTCCTTGAACGGGTTCTCAGCGAATTGTAGCCCATTATCGCTGACAAGCGTCCTAGGCATGCCAAATCTAGTCATGATGTTTTTCCAGACAAATTTGATCATTTGTCTTCCGGATATGCATGCCAATGGTTCTGCATCGATCCATTTTGTGAAATGATCCACAGTGACCACCATGTATTTCAGTTTTCCCGGTGCTTCCGGGAATGGTCCTACAATGTCTATTCCCCACTGATAAAACGGCCAGGGGCTGGATATATTGGATAAAGGTGTCGGTGGGTTTGCTTGGACCGGGGAAAATGCTTGGCATTCCCCACACTTCCTTGTTAGCTCTCCTGCGTCCTGGTATGCGGTAGGCCAGTAGATCCCCATCCGGAGCACCTTCCATGTTAAGGCGCGTACGCCTTTGTGTGCGCCCGTCTGACCTGCATGTGCTTCCTGTAGGGCTTCTTTCCCTTTGGCCTTGTCTACACACCTTAGCCACGGTGTGGTGAACCCCTACTGATATAGTTCTCGGTTTATCAACACATACGAGGGTGCCTTTATGCATATTTTCCTGGCGTCATCATGGCTATCAGGCAGAACGCCTTGTTGTAAGTATTCGATCAGAGGGGTCATCCACGTGGGTCTGGTTGTTGTGAGGGTGCTTACTTTTCATTCATCTATGCTTCTTTCTTTAAGCACTTCAACCAAAACTTTATTTGACAAGTGATCAAAGCATGTTGACGCTAACTTGCTTAGGGCGTCCGCCCTCCTATTCTCACTCCTTAGGATTTGCTTGATTGTGAACTCCTTAAAAGATTTGGTGAGTTGTTGCACTATTTTGACGTACCTCTCCATCCTTTTATCCCTTGTCTCGAAGCTCCCATTAACTTGGTTGGCGGCCAGCCTTGAGTCCTTCAGTGCTGATACGGCCTCTGTCCCCATCTGTTTGGCTAGGCGTAGCCTGACGAGCAGTGCTTCGTACTCCGCCTCATTGTTTGAGGTGTGGAAATCAAATCGGAGAGCGTAGGTGACTTCTTCTCCCTCTCGGCTGGTCAATATTAGGCCTGACCCGGAGCCCTCTCTGCTAGATGCCTCATCGGTGTATAACGTCCATCTCTGATTGTTTCCCTGGATTTCTATTACTGCCAAGATTCCTTCTTTGGTTATGTCTTCCCCGCTGGGAATTTCGAGCAGGAAATCTGCCAACTCTTGTCCTTCAATGCTCGTCCTTGGTCGATAGATGATATCGTGCTCACCTAATTTGATTACCCATTTTGCAAGTCGGCCTGATGTTCTGGCTTGAGCAGTATTTGTTTGATCGGGCAGCTCATCAGGACCTCGATCTGGTGCGCTTGAAAGTAGCGTCTCAACCGCTGTGTAGCGTAAATGAGTGCTAGCACCAGCTTCTCTAGAGTAGGGTAATTGAGTTCAGGGTCTTGTAGTGCTTGGCTGACAAAGTACACAGGCTTCTGCTCTCCCTCCCTTTCTACAACCAACACGGAGGATATGGCCTCATTTGAGGTTGAGAGATATAGTTGCAACGTCTCGCCCGGGATAGGGCTAGCCAGTGTGGGTAACTTGTTCAGCGCCTCTTTGATCTTCTGGAGTGTTGACATTGTTGTCGTTGTCCATTGAAAGTTGCTTTTCTCGATACAGCCTTTTAGTGTGTGAAAAAGCGGCATGGCTTTGTCAACCGATTTCGAGATGAACCTACTAAGTGTTGTGAGCTTCCCGTTAAGGCCCTGGCATCCCTCAAAGTGTTTGGAGGTGGGGTTTCCATGAATTCGTTCACTTTGACAGGGCTGGGCTGGATGCCTTGTCTGGTAACATAATATCCTAAGAAGTGTTCTTCTTCCACCCCAAATGTACATTTTCCTGGGTTTAACTTCATATGCACCTTTTCCAACGTTCTGAAAGTTTCTTCAACATCTCGTAACATGTTTGCTTCATCCTGGCTTTTAATAACGACGTCGTCAACATATACCTCGATGTTTTTTCCAATTTGGTTGGAGAATATCAAGTCGACTAGCCACTAATACGTTGCTCCGGCATTTTTCAGTCCAAATGGCATTTTGGTGTAACAAAAGGTGTCTTGGTCGGTATAAAAGGTTTTCCTTTCCTCAACTTCCTTTCTCATGAGAATCTAATGGTGTCACACCCCCAAACCGTAAAAACGAACGACGAAAACATTCGGGGGTGGATGACGTCATGCGCAGTATCACAACAAATGCATCATAGTAATCAAAGTAAACACAACCACTACATTATAATATGAATATTTACATTAGTTTGATATGAGATTCGTATACATCAAAAGTAGCAAAAGATAAAGACGAGACTCCAAAATGCTCCGTCTTCTCCAAAAGCCGACTAGTGTACCTGTCTATTGTTGTCATGAGAATACAAGCGATTTTTGAAAATGTATCAACATAAAGCTGGTGAGTTCATAAGCATGTTTTTAATGAAAGCTAGTCACTGAATTTGTATAAGTGTTTATTTGCTTTCCCAGAAAATCCAATATTTTCTTTAGTAAAAGTAGGAAGAAACCAGTTCCCTTCTATCACCACTTAGTTCATACTAGTCATATATAAACCAACATCGAACAGACAGTGGATTATGTGGACCTTCCCTAAGCCCACAACCAAACAAGGAACAGGAAATGAGGCGGAATCCACATATTTCAAGATCTATCGAATATTCTTTATAAGTAACCCTGATGTATAAACTAAGGGGTTATAGAATTAACCATGAATGTTTGTTGTTGTGTCCTTTGTAGTGTAAGAGACGTGATAGTTTGTGTGTTTGGTCACTACTAGAATGTAAGTTCTTGTTTTGAAAACCTTGGCTACCACCAGTATGTAAGGTACTTGAAGTTCAACTGGAAAATCCCTTATTTTCCCTTGTGTTTGTTTTGTTGCTTTAATTATTCTGAAACAATGAGGCATAAGTATTATTCATACTTATGTTATTCAAGCAATTGCTCATGAGAAGGGTATTATTACGTAAAAAGTGTCGCACTATTGGCGAGTTTTATGACCATACTTAAACTTGATATGACGTGAAACGGACGCTGATATCCTTTATGACATTTGTCACCCGTAGACATGTCGGTCCGACTGTAGCTAGCAGCCAGGTGCGAGATAGTCTGTCCCGTATAGATCTATACACAAAAGCCACAATTTCCCTCGAGGAAACTCTGGTTCATAAGGGTAGTCATCCACTTAGTTAATGTTGTAAGCTCCCAAAGACATGTCTCCCAACTACGTTAATGACTTTACGAGTAATAATATGAAAAACATAATATTCTTTTGTACTTGAATTCGAATTATGTCTTGTAGAGTAGAAATAATTGTATTTAAATAATTATTAACTGTTGTACTCTTGTAATGTGTGTCATAAACTAAATTTGTCGTAGTTTATTTGTTCAACCATGTAAGCAGTTCGTATTCGTAAAACCGGTAGAGAAGTTCCCAAACTATACCTATTACAGTTTGACTGAAAAGTTATGTTCATGATATGTTCTGAAAACTATGCAATTAAATTTAGAAAACGTCCCTTATGCTCTGCATAATACAAAAGGGATAAAGTATCTAAGTGCTTTATGAAAAACCATTGATTTGTATAAATTGCATAAGTTTTGATTCATTGAAAACCTTTATGTTTGGCTTGTATCCCCCTGAAAACATTTAAAAACCATAAAAGCGTAGGCGTATGAACTCACTGTCTGACGTGGGATTCGAATGTAAGTCGATAGGGATGCTGAGTGTCAAATGAAGCCTCGGACTCAAACGGATCCTATTAACATATAGAAGCACATGTATGTATTAGATTAGGGTATAACATCACTAACTAGGGAAGGAAATCACCTTAGAGACTAGGAAACACTTGAAACTAAGTGTTAGAATCACATGTGATTGAAGGAGAGGAGTTTGCGGCCGTAAAAAATGGGTGTATGGTCATGGGTTTGTGGCCCAAGTGTTTGCAATCTATGGGTTTACGGCCCACGGTTTACGGCCCAATGGGTATATTGTGTATGACCGTACACATGTGTTTACAACCATAAACCCTTCGTAGGTGTGAATGGTAGTAGAGGCCTATACTACCGGAAGCACAAGACTCACGCTTGGATTAGGGTAAGTCACAAGGTTACCAAGAAGCTAGTAATTGATACCGTTTTATTCAAATATGTCGTTACCATCATTTTGGTAATGACTAAGAGGATGATTGTTATTCCAACCCTAGTGTTCATATCGAATTGAATTCGACTACGGTAAGTATGTTATATGGTTCAGAGAACCAAGTTTGATGTAGTATCTGACTTAAGTCGGAAGATTGAAATAAAAGATAATCAAAGCGATTGGTAGAGGTATCCCAATAGTTTCTTGTAGTAAGAAATGCTACCTTTTAAGATGTGATTAGAACATGAAGAAATGTATAGTCTGTTCTGGAAGACTCTAAGAGACCTGAGTCTAAGCGTGGGAACATACGAAAATAAGTCATTAGAATATGACACATCGGTCTATTTTAGTAATAAAATAACTTATATTAAGTTTGTTAAGAAGAAGAAGCAGTCTCCAGTAAGGATCGAGATTGTGACTTGAAGGTCATAATTTGGAGTCTAACGTGAGATAGGGAGCAAGTGCAAGATCAAGCACCACTTGCAATCAGGAAGTCTTAGAGTTAGATTTTCGTTCGAAGAAACATCAAATTTATGGTTATTACTTAGTATGAAGAGATAACGTATGGAGTCATCATGTGAGCCCTGTTTCCTTGATGATTTTGGGACGTAATCATCCTAAGGGGGAGATAATTGTAACATCCGTAGATCCATGCTAGTCAATTTAGAGATAATAGGGGTCGAAAATGACTTTTTGACAAAATATTATTTAGAATAAATAATCTTAACCAAGTTGTAGAATACGTCTCAAGGGTTCCGTACATATAAAGAATGTTGAAATCCGAGTTATAACGAAGAAGTTATGGTCCGTCGAAGTTTTACGGTAAAACCAACACGACACCGGGACACGTAAATAGTGAATTTACGATGGAGGAATTTTTAGCCTTAGAAATCTAAACAAAAGTTGTAGTATACGTTAAACCGAGAACATACAAAAAAAGAACGCCCAAATCTGACTTCGTATGAGGAAGTTATGAATTTTCTAAGATTTGGCTAAGCAGTGCACAACCCGAAACTCGAATTTTAGATCAAGCGGTTTTTGGCCTACGCGACCTAAATGAGAATTGAAGATCTCATTAATAGGAACTCAACGGTAAAAATACAGACGAAAACAAAGTTTGTATGTAGAAGTTATGAATTTTACGTGGACATTTAACTGTATAATCTCCTCATACTGTTAAATTTAAGATCGGTGGAGAATTAGCCGACGGAGTCAAAATGAAAGTTGTAGATCTCATTTTTACCTACGCGTGGATATAAAGAACATCAAAAGCGGAGGTCATATGTGAAAGTTACGGATTTTAGAAGTCGGAAGTGGGTTGTGCGAAAATGGGTGATGTGGCACAATCTTGGTCATTTCTTTCTCCCCAAGTCTTGCCACTAGATCGTGACATGGGGCACCAAGCTTAGTCATTTTTCACCCTATAAATAGAACCTCTCTCACCCTCATTTTCTTCACACCTTTCCCATTCTTTCTTCTCTTTACTCTCTCTCTAGAACCTCTCTCTACCCCAAAACCCCCCGAAAAGCCTAGGGAACCTCCCTAGCACGAGGCGGAAGCCCCGGAGTGCTCGACAGCTCCGAGAAGAAGGGATTTTTGGCTCGGGAACGCTGCTCCAAGCAAATCTCGGTTTTCTATAAAACCCGTTGTAAATGAGCTACGCCTACGCTATTTTTAATATAGCTTTTATTTAACTATAATAACGTTATTAGGAACTTATAATAAGTGCTTGGGCTATTATTATGGGTTATATAAGTATTGTTTAACACTTATATAATAGTAATAATAGCTAGACTATTAATTAGTCTCGGCGAATAATATACTAAACTCTAGTGGTAATACTATTAAGAAGCGAAGCGCCGTCTGTGTTCGAAATCACCACCTTTTCAAGTGAGTGCATGGTCACTTTCATCTTACACAAAGATATGAAATATTTAATATAAATTACGTGCTATGTGTGCATATTTTCTGAATACTTGTTGTCTATGATGGGTGAAATATTTTTATACACGTTTTAAATGATTTAAATTGTATATGTATTTTATATCTACAAAACATGTTGGGTAAAACATTGGTAGATGTAATAGTTGTTGTGTGACCAAATAAAATAATGAGAGGCATCGATATAGATGTTATTGATGATGCAGTCATCTAGCAGAGTATGGATGACGACCACAAACTATTCTAGACAATCCAGTGGAACGCTAGCAAGCTCGGAACCTGTAGGTGTTTATTTGAACTGTATGCTCACCAGCAGTACTCCATCCCCCACTTGGTTGCCTTATTTGACATGAATTGCTGAGGAACCCCCGAAGCATGTGTTGTCACCCCGATGAAAGTCCCTTAGACTAGGTCCCTTGTGTTAGATGTTTTAGGGACGTAAAGTGAGGATAACAGGAACTGGTAATCGGGTTTGTTTGGTTTGATAAATTTAAAAAAACTTATTTATTGTGGGTTGAAAACCTATGTACTCACCAGGTTTCCCAACCTGACCCACTCAGTTTATTTATATCACAGGTGTTAATATGAAGTCACATTTCACTGAGAGATTAAGGAGATATAAATCACTAGTGATAATGAATGTAAGTTCTATTTATGCTTATGTTTCTATATTGACAATGACATCCCAAATGTTTTAAAAAGAATAAAAATACTTCTCTTCGGAAATGCCTTGATAACGTATTTATCACGTTTTACTGGGAACAAATTCCACAACATTTTTATTAAAAGAGGTACTCTGATTTTTATAAAGCATAAACAAAAATCAGTCTTTTCTGGCCGTGAAAATGGAGATGTCACAGTTCGGTATACATAGTTCACTATAAACAATAGCTCTGATACCAATCTATCACACCCCCAAACCGTAAAAACGAACGGCAAAAACGTTCGGGGTGGATGACGTCATGCGTAGTATCACAACAATTGCATGATACTAATCAAAGTAAACATAACAATTACATTATAATATGAATATTTACATTTGTTTTATATGATATTCGTATACATCAAAAGTAGCAAAAGATAAAGACGAGAATCCAAAATGCTCTGTCTTCTCCAAAAGCCGACTAGTGTACCTGTTTATTGTTGTCCTAAGAATACAAGCGATTTTCGAAAACGTCTCAACATAAAGTTGGTGAGTTCATAAGCATGTTTTTATAATGAAAACTAGTCACTGAATTTGTATAAGTGTTTGTTAGCTTTCCCAGAAAATCCAATATTTTCTTTAGTAAAAGTAGGAAGAAACCAGTTCCCTACTATCACCACTTAGTTCATACTAGTCATATATAAACCAACATCGAACAGACAGTGGATTATGTGGATCTGCCCTAAGCCCACAACCAAACAAGGAACAGGAAATGAGGCGGAATCCACATACTTCACGATCTATCGAATATTCTTTATAAGTAACCATGATGTATAAACTAAGGGGTTATAGAATTAACCATGAATGTTTGTTGTGTCCTTTGCAGTGTAAGAGACGTGATAGTTTGTGTGTTTGGTTACTACTTGAATGTAAGTTCTTGTTTTGAAAACCCTAGCTACCACCAGTATGTAAGGTACTTGAAGTTCAACTGGAAAATCCCTAATTTTCCCTTGTGTTTGTTTTGTTGCTTTAATTATTCTAAAACGATGAGGCATAAGTATTATTCATACTTATGTTATTAAAGCAATTGCTCATTAGAAGGGTATTATTACATAAAAAGTGTCATACTATTGGTGAGTTTTATGACCATACTTAAACTTGATACAACGTGAAACGGACGCGGATATCCTTTATGACATTTGTCACCCGTATACATGTCGGTCCGACTGTAGCTAGCAGCCAGGTGCGGGATAGTCTGTCCCGTATAGATCTATACACAAAAGCCACAATTTCCCTCGAGGAAACTCTAGTTCATAAGGGTAGTCCTCCACTTAGTTAATGTTGTAAGCGTCCAAGGACGTGTCTCCCAACTATGTTAACGACTTTACGAGTAATAATATGAAAAATGTAATATTCTTTTGTACTTGAATTCGAAGTACGTCTTGTAGAGTAGAAATAATTATATTTAAATAATTATTAACTGTTGTACTCTTGTAATGTGTGTCATAAACTAAATTTGTCGTAGTTTATTTGTTCAACCATGTAAGCAGTTCGTATTTGTAAAACTGGTAAAGAATTTCCCAAACTATACCTATTATAGTTTGACTGAAAAGTTATGTTCGTGATATGTTTTGAAAACTATGTAATTAAATTTAGAAAACGTCCTTTATGCTCTGCATAATACAAAAGGGATAAAGTATCTAAGTGTTTTATGAAAAACCATTGATTTGTATAAATTGCATAAGTTTTGATTCATTGAAAACCTTTATGTTTGGCTTGTATCCCCCCTGAAAACATTTAAAAACCATAAAAGCATAGGGGTATGAACTCACTGTTTGACGTGGGATTCGAATGTAAGTCGATACGGATGTTGAGTGTCAAATGAAGCCTCGGACTCAAAAGGATCCTAATAACATATAGAAGCACGTATATGTATTATATTCGGGTATAACATCACTAACTAGGGAAGGATATCTCCTTAGAAACTAGGAAACACTTGAAACTAAGTGTTAGAATCACATGTGATTGAAGGAGAGGAGTTTTCGGTCGTAAAAAGGGGTGTATGGTCATGGGTTTGCGGCCCAGTGGGGTTTTTGGCCCAAGAGTTTGCGGCCCAAGTGTTTGCGGTCCATGGGTTTACGGCCCATGGTTTACGCCCAATGGGTATACGGCCCATGAGTTGTGTACGACCGTACACATGGGTTTACGGCCATAAACCCTTCGTGATCATATCTTTTGGGTCGATTTCTAGGTGAAAATCAAGGATTTCTAGTAGATATCAAGCATAGGAAGTAGTTACTTACTATTAGGAAGCTTGGAATGAGGTTTTTAGCCACCAAGAACTAGTGTGTGTTCTTGGTGAGAGAGAAGATCTAAACAAGGATGAGATTAATGAGATAGTAACATGGATTCATCACTAGATAAGAGATTAAAACACAATCAAGATGGATGAACACTTACATTCTTGAAGATCTTGAAGGAAATTCGTTGAAGGTAGAGAGAGTAGAGAGAGAAGGCCTTTGAAGTGAGAAAAGTGTGAAATGAAGACCAAGCACTCCATATATAGGAGGGAGTTTTCGGTCATGGGGTGGGTGGGGGTGTATGGTCGTAAACTCGAGTTTGCGGCCGTACACTCCTCTCGAAGGGGTGTTTGGCCCGGATACTATGATATGATTTGGAAAATCTCGTTCTTGAACCCAAACCTCGATTGTACTGATCTTAGAATATTCAGTTAGACCCAAAATAATACTAACGAGAGCAAAAATAATTCTGAATCGGTTGATTTTAAACGGTTCACAGAAAAAGAAAAACCGGGTTGTCACATCATCCCCCCGTTAGAGGGAATTTCGTCCTGAAATTTAAACATAAAATACAAATCACGAACTCAGAAAGAGATGCAGATATTTCTGTTTCATCTGATCCTCACGCTCCCAAGTGAATTCAAGTCCCTGCTTGGCATTCCAGTGAACCTTCACTATTGGAATGTGACTTTTCTTTGTTCGTTTGATCTCTTGGTCCATGATTTCGACTGGTTCTTCCACGAAGTTAAGATTCTCGTTGATTTCAATCTCATCGAGAGGGTTCATAAGGGTCTCGTCAGATAAACACTTCTTAAGATTCGAGACGTGGAAGACGGGATGGATGTTGCTAAGCTCTTGAGGTAAACGAAGTTTGTATGCTACGGGACCGATCCTAGTAAGGATCTCGAATGGCCCTATGTACCTCAGATTTAGCTTTCCACGCTTTCCAAAGCGTATCATGCCTTTCCAGGGTGACACCTTTAATAGAAGATGGTCTCTGACCTGGAACTCCAAGGGTTTTTGTCTCTTATCAGCGTAGCTCTTTTGTTTGTCCCATGAAGCTTTTAGTCGTTCCCGGATTTGTACGATCTTTTTTGTAGTTTCACGGATGATTTCTTGATCGGTGAGAGTGTTGTCGGGGACTTGTCCCTTGGCTAGCTGTGTGTCGCCCACTTTAGCCCGGCACAGAGGGGATCTGCACTTACGGCCATAGAGAGGTTCAAACGGCGCAACCCTGATGCTGGTATGATAACTGTTGTTGTAGGAGAACTCAGCCAAGGGAAAATGGGTGTCCCATGACTTACCGAAGTCAATGACACATGCTCTTAACATGTCTTCCAAGGTCTGGATGGTCCTCTCACTCTGCCCATCTATTTGAGGATGGTAAGTTGTACTCATATCCAACTTAGTTCCAAGAGCTTTCTTCAATGATTTCCAAAATCTCGAGGTGAACCTGCTATCTCGAGAGGAGATAATGGACACAGGCACACCGTGCAGAAGAACTATCTCTTGGATATAGATCCGAGTAAGTCTTTCCATCTTGAATGTTTCCTTTAGTTCCAGGAAGTGAGCGGATTTTGTCAATCGGTCGACTATTACCCATATGGTGTCGTACCCACTTGGAGATTTGGGTAATTTTGTGATAAATACATAGTAATCCTCTCCCACTTCCACTCAGGTATCTCCGGCAGCTGGAGCAGACCCGAGGGCTTCTGATATTCAACCTTCACCTTAGCGCAAGTCAAGCACTTGCCCACGAAGGTAGCAATCTCCTCTTTCATGTTTGGCCAACAATACAACTTCTTGAGATCAAGGTAAATCTTATCCGACCCTGGGTGAACGGAGTATCTAGTCTTGTGAGATTCGTTCATGACAACCTCTCTATAACCACCGAACTTTAAGGTCCAGATTCGGTTCATGAAGTAATAGACTCTGTCTCCCCTGATCTCTAAGTTTTTCTCCATTCCTCTAAAAGCTTCATCCGCCACGTTCTCTGGTTTTAGGGCTTCCAGCTGAGCCTCTCTGATTTGTGCGGATATGTGGGAATGGATGGTCATGGTTAGTGCTTTCACACTGCGACCTGAGTACTCTTTCTAGCTGAGGGCATCTGCTACCACATTGGCCTTTGTGACATCCCCAATTTCACGGCCAGAAAAGACCGATTTGTTTATGCTTTGTTTTATAAAATTAGAGTAATCGTTTAAAGAAAATTGTTGCGGAATTTGTTCCCAAAACAAAATATGATAAGAATTTATCAAAGCATTTCTTAAAGAAAAAGTATTTTCATTATGTAACAAAATATCGGGATATCATGTTCCAAAAAAAATCTCGGGATGTCATGTTCCGATACAGACACATAAGCATAAACAGAACTTACATTTATTTACACTAATGATTTACATCTCCATTAATCTCTCGGTGAAATATGTCTTCGTATTGATACCTGTGATACAAAGAAAACTGAGTGGGTCAGGCTTGGGAGCCTGGTGAGCATATAGGGTTTTCAACCCACAATAATATAATTATTATATTCAATTATCAAACAATCAATCCAATTACCCACCCCCATTATCTCCATTTATTTCTTAAAGATTTATCCTAAGAACCGATTACCCTTCTCCCATTCATTCCTAAGGATTGCCCTAAGGAACTGACAAAAAATCTAGTGCTGCCAAGGTTCTTAGATTACCTCTGGTGATGAGCACGCGGTTCACAATAATTAATGAATACCTAGTTCAAGAACACCTAATGAACACTTAGTTCAAATTTTACCCAATGAACACCTAGTTCACAAACACTTATTTCAAATATCCTTAATGAACACTAAGTTCAAATATCTAATCAACACTTAGTTCGAATATCCCTGGTGAACCCAATCACCTAAGGAACACAGAGTACGAAAGCTCTTAGTTCAAACAATGTGATAATAAAGTATATCTCGATCCTGCAAAACCACTAATATTATAAACACATATAAATCATATTTCTAAAACAATATATCCCATCCCGTCGATCCCCACATACTGACCCTATACAATGATCTTACGAGATCTAGCCTAAGGAATTGATATAAACCACAAACCGACGAAGCTACTTTGGAAATTCCCTGGCAGCAAACGAGGATCAATAAAGACATCAAATGAGGAGAATGGAATAAGTTTCACCACGAACCTTTGTTCATAAAAGAAAGAACCACAAGACATTTTAAGTCAGGGGTAGTTATCTAGATAACAATGCCTAGGCGTGGTCTGACTATCATGAGGTATTATACCCCCAGACTCTACCTATCCCAGCATAAACTTTGCCTAGAAGTGGCCTGAATATCATGAGGTATTTCACCCCCAGACACACCCTATCCAGCAATATAACACCAGACATACCTAGTAGTGGTCTATTACCGACACTTTATTAGGCAGTCTACGAAATTCCCATAGTTACTTCGTGAAAGAAAACACTGACATATGAAGCTCGGTCGATCACTTCATAAAATTATGGGGAAATACTACTAGAGTACTCCCGTACGCTCCCGTAACCGACACAAAAAATTGTCAAAAGGACCTTGTACATGATAGTACTTCTGGCACATTATAGTACTCTGGTATGGGAAAGACTCGTACCCAAGAACATAATAGTACCCTGGCACAAACAGCACCTAAGACACAAAGCTTTGAAAAGGACTTCGTACATAAAATGTACTTCTGTACGTAGGACGTACTCCATCGATAATCAATCTCACAACACACGTACTCTTAATAAAAGGCTACCCAATGTCCAAACTTAATGGAACTAAACATCCTTATTTAAGTCTTAACCCATCACTAGGCAAGCCTACAATGCCTATAATCAATTTTCGATACTATCTCCGTTTGGAAACGCTAACTATGAGTATACTTAGCACAAAGTTTTTAAGTAATAGTATCATATATACACATCTTAACACATATTGGACTATAACTAGTTCGTACGTTGTATATCATCAATTCTATTTTAACATACATTTTGATCAATAACGAATAATTCACACACACACACACACACACACACATATATATATATATATATATATATATATATATATATATCATACTTTAATGAATACTCGTATTAAAATCACGTTCCTAAAAGGGACTATACACATGATACCTTATCGAATGAACACATAGTTCAAAATTACATAATCTGTACTCCTGGATCTAAAGTTTACCTCGTTACTTAATCCATATTCCCGGATCTAAAACTAACCTCCTGATCTGATTCATACTCCCAGATCTAAAACAAGTTTATCTCTTTAACCCTTTTTTTCCCTTTATCTTCAATCTCATCTACCCATGTTCTACCCAACATATTTGTAGATACAAATACATATACAGTTCAACTCATTAAAACCTATATAATTCATCCATTCCACAATCATCTTAAATAAACAACAATATATGCACATATAGCACATATTTCATAGCAAATACTTAATATTTATGTGTAAGAAGAAAGTGACTATACACTCACTTGATGAGAAGATGATCCGATAGCGCCTTGTCTCTTAAAATAATCTTTTGCAACGAAATCGGGATGTTTACCTCCAAAACCGAGCTTCACGCGGGCAGAGCTTCGGCTCGGAAATCTCATTTCTTGGGATCCTTGGGGCTTCGGAACTTGCTTCGGGGCTCAGGAATGATACCGGGGCTCCGGGATAATTCTTGCACGAGAAACGATGCAAAGATAAGAGAGAGAGAGAGAGAAGAGTTTGAACAAAAGAAAGAGGCAGCCCTTAACATCTATTTATAGGGTGCTGAAAAATCGATTACGTTAGGCGTAAATCCAGGTACGCTGGGCGTACTAAGCCTTACGTTGGGCGTACGCTTCGGATAAGCTTTTGGTATGCGTGCCTCAAACTTCAAAAATTCATAACTTTCACATACTAGCTCCGTTTTGACGTTCTTTATATCCACACGTAGGTGAGACTATGCTCTAAAACTTTCATTTAGACTCTGTTGGCTAATTTTGACTTTATTTTTATTATACTATTTTTAGTAGGCCGGGACAGGAAAACTCCGTTATAAAATCATAACTTCTTCATTCGACGTCCGTTTTCGTCTGTCTTTTTATCGTTGGACTACTATCGACGAGATCTTTGATTCTTGTTTAGATTGTTTCGGCTAAAAACCGTTCGATCTCAAATCGAGTATTCGGGCTGCATACCGCTAAGTCAAAACTTAGAAAAATCATAACTTCCTCATAAGAAGTCAGATTTGGACGTTCTTTTTATGCACGCTCACGGTTTAACGTATTCTACAACTTTCGTTTAGATCACTAAGGCTAAATATAGCTCTATCGTAAATTCTCTATTTACGTCACGATGTGTCGTGCCGGTTCTGTCGCGAAACTTCGACAGGTCATAACTTCTTTGTTATAACTCGGATTTCGGCGTTCTTTATATGTACGGAATCCTTGTAACATATACTTCAACTTAGTTAAGATTACTCCTTCTAGATAATCTTCCATCAAAAAGTTATTTTTGATGCTTATTGTCTCTTATTTGACTAGCCCAGATCTACGGGCGTTACAGCCTTGCTGGGATGGTAGCATATTTTGCACTCGTAATCATAGAGTAGCTCTACCCATCGCCGTTGCCTCATGTTCAACTCCTTCTGGTCGAAAACGTGTTGTAGGCTTTTATGGTCGGTAAAGACGGTGCACTTGGCTCCGTAGAGGTAATGTCTCCATATTTTCAATGCGAAGACCACTACTCCCAACTCCAGATCATAAGTTACATAATTGAATTCGTGTGATTTCAGTTGTCTCGAAGCATAAGCAATAACTTTTCCTCGCTGCATGAGCACACAGCCTAGGCCCTGGTTGGATGCATCACAGTAGAAAATGAAGTCCTCTGTCCCTTCGGGCAAAGACATGATAGGTGCGCCGCATAAGGCCTGTTTCAATGTTTGGAACGCAGTGTCTTGCTTTTTACTCCAACAAAAGGGATAAAGTATCTAAGTGCTTTATGAAAAACCATTGATTTGTATAA
Source organism: Lactuca serriola (assembly GCF_051521515.1). NCBI lineage: Eukaryota > Viridiplantae > Streptophyta > Magnoliopsida > Asterales > Asteraceae > Lactuca > Lactuca serriola. The sequence continues at coordinate 122,756,323 of NC_136412.1, forward strand.
ATTGCACAAGTTTTGATTCATTGAAAACCTTTATGTTTGGCTTGTATCCCCCCTTAAAGCGTTTAAAAACCATAAAAGCGTAGGGGTATGAACTTAGTGTTTGACGTGGGATTTAAATGTAAGTCGATAGGGATGCTGAGTGTCAAATGAAGCCTCAGACTCAAATGGATCCTATTAACATATAGAAGCACATATATGTATTAGATTAGGGTATAACTGTCACACCCCAAAACCGGAATGGCGGAAACGTTCTGGGGTTGATGACGTCATGTCAAGTATCACAACACATGCATTATAGTAATCAAAGTACAACAAAACATTGCATTAATAGTAATAGTTTTACATGGTTACATTACAATACTTCAAAGTAATACAAGTAAATATAAGTAAGTACGGCATGGCACTAAGCTATCTTCATCAACAGCTCCTGGGATGTACCTGTCTAATTTCTGACCTGAGAATACAAGTTATTTGAAAAGCGAGTATCAGCATTTTTACAAATGCTGGTGAGTTCATAAGTATTTAGTGACTTTTATTCAAATAGCTTTAAAAGTAGTAGTTTAAGTGTTTACTGTGTATTAGAGTTCTTTCCAGAAAATCCTATATTTTCTTTAATAAAGCAGCCTTCTACCAAGACTGGTCAGTGTTATGTGGTAAAAAGTGATTTTCCCTTACTTGCTATCATTATCAAAATACTGAATTTGATTATTAAAGAAAGCGAGAGACAACAGGGAAGTAACATATGCCTCAGCAGTGAGGACTGCTGACTAAGGCAAAGGAATCATAGACTCCAGGAGAGTATCGAACTAACGACACGCCTGGTTCAATCTAACAAGTAGAGACTCAGACCCCAAAAAGTACCAAATGAAAGGTACAGCTGGTAAGGTCTAAAATAGTGAAAAACAGACCCCAGATAGTATCAAATGAAAGACACGTATTGTAAGGTCAAAACAGAGAAAACAGACCCCAGACAGTATCAAATGAAAGATATGTCTTATAAGTTCAAAACAGTGTGACTCTGAAAATGAATTACCAGCATACAATGTAAATTGCCGGTGAAATACCGTTACCTTAAGGCCAATGAATTATAAGGTAACCCGGGATACTCGTAACCGTACTAACTAGAGTACCAGACGCCCTACAAGCGTCCGAAATATGACATTTGTCACTCGTTGGCTTGGTAGGCCGGGACTGTAGCTAGCAGTCTGGGTGCGGGGTTGTCAATCTCGTATAGATCTATACACACAATGTCCGCTCTCCCTACAGGAGATTCTGGTTACCATCTAGACGACGGAGAAGGCCGTGTCCTGAAGATGCATCCCAAATAGTGGGTAGAGACTTCCAAATAGTGGGTAGTGTGTAAGTGTTGAACTAGAGGTAGAGACTTTCAAATAGTGGGTAGTGTGTTTCTAATGTAAGTGTAGACTAGAGGTAGAGACTCTTAACTGAACTGACTAGAGAATTCCTGTATGTCCATACTCATATACATAATATATAACTAATGAATCAAACGACCTTCGGACGGCCATCCGATCCCACCAGACCACATCTCAACGAAGAAAAGGAAATAGGGCGGACGAGCCTTCCTAAGTCTTTCAATCATTACTTATATGTACCTATATAAGCACAGACATACATCTAACTACGACTGAGTGTGTATCAAGTAGAAGTGATTCTTGTGAAGTAGGAGTGTCTAACAAGTGAAGTAGGAGCGGTCGCAAGTGAAGTAGGAGTGTCGAACAAGTATAAGCGTATCACGAAGTAAGGACGACAATAAGTGAAGTAAGAGCGTCTATTAGGTATAAGCGACTACAAGTATAAGTGAAATAGAGACAATAACAGGTATAAACGCATCACGATGTGAAAGCGTTATCGAGTAGGAGTTTAAATACATGAAAGCGAAGCAGCAATAACTAACAAGTAAAAGCATACGTCGTGAAAGGGAACTTTGATGAAAAACCTTTATACTCGGGGAAAATCACAATTTGTATTCTTTTGTAAAAAAAACATTTTTGAAAACCTTTGGAAATCTTTCATAAACCAGTTTAGAATGAATTTAGATAAAACAGTATAAGTAAAAGTTTTGAAACAAATGAAAACCTTTTAGAAAACCATTATAGTGTCCTACTCGGTAAAACAGTGTACAGTGTCGTAAAATCTTGTGCATGCGGGTTATCAATCACATATGATTGATATGATAACTGGCATGTTTAACTTGTATTCCCCCCTATAAAACATGTAAAAACATTTAAAAGGTTCATTCAGGGGTATGAACTCACCTGGTGTGAGTAGGTCCGACGAGGGTGCCGGTTGGGTATTCGGGGCTTGATTACTCGCGATGTCCCTATGTAAAATGTAATAATGTCCATATATAATTAATTAGATATACATTCACTAATTGTATGGAACATTACACTCCAACGAGGTTAAACACCTCAAAACTAGCGTTTGGAGTGACCCGGGTGACATCTACGGACGTGTAATGGCACTAGGGACTTGGGATTTGAGTTTACTCCCCAAGAGTAAACATTTAAGGGAGTTTACAGCCACATAACACATACATACATGAGTTCACGTCCGTGAACTCATGTTGGTGCGATTTTGAGTGTTTAATGGCTTGTTTGGACTTGGGGATTGTTGGTATGAATTTCTAAAATGCCTTGGAATGGATTTATGGGACTTATACAAATTAAAGGGAGTTCACGGCTATAAACTTGGAGTTTACGGCCGTAAACTCTCCCATGGTCAAGAATAATTGTTTTGAAGCACTTAAAGCAATCACATGTGATTCTAGTAATTTTCCAAGCCTTGGGGTGATTTAAGGGCATCATTTAACACACATTTAGGAGTTTACGGCCCAAGAGCATGATCTATGGCCATAAACTCTTATTAAGAGGATGTTTGATGTGTTTAAGGTCTCCAAACTATTTTTAGATGGTTCTAGGATTTACCACAAGGCTATTGGTTAAGTTTCAAGGCATTCTAACATGTAAAAAGGTGTTTACTCCCCATGTTTGAGGATTTTACGGCCCAAGCACATGCCTTGGCCGTAAACTCTCTTTTTTCCCTCAAAATTCAAGATTTAAATGTTTCAAGTCCCGATTTGTAAGCCTCAAAGTCGTATCTAAGTCCCAACAATGATTTGGAAGGGTTAAATGGCTCTAAAGCCCCATTTTTTATGTGTTTACGGCCTATGCATGTGCCTTGGCCGTAAACACTTGTTCCAGGTCCTAATTCTTAATTTAAACATTAATTTGAAGGCTATAGAGGTTAGATAACAAGTTAGGAATGTTACCTCTTTGATTTGGAGCCTTAAATCTATGTTTTTGGACCTTAATCTTGGATGAGGAGAGAGGTTAGAGAGAGAGAGAGTAATGAAATGAAGCCAAAAGCTTCAAATGAAAGCTTTGAACATTTTATATAGTGTCTAAGTTTTGGACACGGTGGAATTCAACCTGATACTGTCGTTTAGTGGGGCTTTTGGTCGCACCCGATTTAGTGGTCGTAATAATAAAAACTAACTTTTCCAACTAAATGGAAATGTGTAATACGAGTTTTTATTTCTCTTGTCACGACTTAACGACATAAAATATAAACAATGAAATATTTATTTAATTGACGACCTCTAATTAACGGAACTTTTTACAAAAATGGAATATTCCGTTAACGGTAACGGGGAAATGTAACGGAACAACTTGGGTTGTCACAATAACATCACTAACTAGGGAAGGATATCACCTTAGAAACTAGGAAACACTTGAAACTAAGTGTTAGAATCACATGTGATTGAAGGATAGGAGTTTTCGGTCGTAAAAAGGGGTGTATGGTCATGGGTTTGCGGCCCAGTGGGGTTTTTGGCCCAAGAGTTTGCGGCCCAAGTGTTTGCGGTCCATGGGTTTACGGCCCATGGTTTACGCCCAATGGGTATACGGCCCATGAGTTGTGTACGACCGTACACATGGGTTTACGGCCATAAACCCTTCGTGATCATGTCTTTTGGGTCGATTTCTAGGTGAAAATCAAGGATTTCTAGTAGATATCAAGCATAGAAAGTAGTTACTTACTATTAGGAAGCCTGGAATGAGGTTTTTAGCCACCAAGAACTAGTGTGTGTTCTTGGTGAGAGAGAAGATCTAAACAAGGATGAGATTAATGAGATAGGAACATGGATTCATCACTAGATAAGAAATTGAAACACAATCAAGATGGAAGAACACTTACATTCTTGAAGATCTTGAAGGAAATTCGATGAAGGTAGAGAGAGAGAGAGAGAGTAGAGAGAAAGCATTTGAAGTGAGTAAAGTGTGAAATGAAGACCAAGCACTCCATATATAGGAGAGAGTTTTCGGCCATGGGGTGGGTGGGAGGTGTACGGCCGTAAACTCGAGTTTGCGGTCGTACACTCCTCTCGAAGGGGTGTTTGGCCCAGATGCTATGATATGATTTGGAAAATCTCGCTCTTGAACCCAAACCTCGATTGTACTGATCTTATAATATTTAATTAGACCCAAAACAATACTAACGAGAGCAGAAATAATTCTGAATTGATTGACTTTAAACGGTTCGCAGAAAGAGAAAATTCAAGTTGTCACAAATGGTAACCTTTATACGCATCTATAAAACACTTTAGCTTGAAACCTTGAAGCGACTCCACCTTCTCATCGATTTCCGGTAAGGGGTAGCAATCCTTGGGGCACACTTTGTTCAGATCCAAGAATCGATGCACATGCGCTATGATCCTTCGTGCTTTCGGACCATGACAGGGTTAGCGATCCAGGTTTGGAAAACCGCTTCTCTCAAGATCCCTACCTTTGTAATCTTTGCTACCTCTGCATTGATCACCCTGTTACGATCTCCCCCCTGTACTCTCTTCTTCTGCTTGACCTCTTTCGTACCTGGCTTGATCATGAGCTTATGATCTATGACTGTCATGTCAACGTCGACCATGTCTGTGGGAGTCCATGTAAACACGTGTTTATATCGTCTGAGTAGGTTGACGAGCGCCTGCCTGGTGCCCTCCGGGAGACTACGACCAATGCTGATTGGTTGGTCGGGGTATTCTTCGTTAATCACCTCCTTCTCGTTTGTTGATTCAGCCCGTGCTTTCTTGGTTTCCCTTTTTATCTCTGTTGGTTGCATGACCATAAAGAATTGTAGTTCTTTTGGTGGCGTGGCAAGAATCGTAGTCGGGCCCTCGGTAGTGTTGAATTTCACAATTACGTTCATTGTTGATAGGACCGCTCCTAACTTGAGCAGATCCGTCCTCCCCAAGATGATGTTGTGCTCTGCCGAGTGCCGAATTACTACGAAGTCGACCATGACCGTTTTCTATCGTTGCTTATCATGGATGGTTAGCGTGATGGGTAGGTGAGTTGTGCCGAGCGGCCATAGGTTGTGTCCTGTGAACCCCACCAACCTTCTTGTTGCGAGTCTCAGGTTTTCCTTCCACCGATCCGGAAGGAGACGAAAGCAATGCTCATAGATTATGTCTGCTGAGCTGCCCGTGTCAACGTATACCCTATGTATGACCACATTCTTAATAAAGGCCTGAACTATGAGTGGGTTATCACCTCTCCAACCTTCCGGTCTGGGGTCTTGTACTGAGAACGTAAGTGCTTGCGTTATGACTACGGGGCCTCCTTGATTAATTGGTCATTCTTGCCTCTTATCATGAATATTTTCTTGGGCTGAGTGCCCTCTCTTGGTGTTCCTTTGGCATTCTCGGCGTCGAACTTAGCGCGTAAGCTCCATGCTATTTCTACGGGATCTCCTTTGAGTTGTTTCTCATCCATTTCCTTTTTGAGAATTGAACAATTGGTAGTTTCATGTGTTTTGCTTTTGTGGTATTCACAATATTGTCCCTTTGGTGCTTTCATCGGCTGAGGCTTGTCTGCGACTACATATATGTCCGATCGGCGGCCTCATCTGTCATCCCTGGTAAATGGCCTAAAGCGACCTAGTGGTCTCTTTCCTCGCCCAAAGTGTCTGCTCCGTCTTGTACTTCTGTGTGAATTGGATTATGGAGCTTGGTCGTCATAGCGTTTAGATATGCTTGCTTTGTTGCTTCACCTTCCTCCTGTCTCAAGTACAGTTCCACCTTTTCCTTTAGTTCGGCTCGCGTCTGTGGTTTTTTGCCCATGAGCTTTTGCGACAATGGGCCTGGTAGAAGCCCCCATGTGAAAGCTCCTGCTATGAGACCCTCATTGTGTCCCGACACATCTAATGTGTCGTTTGTGAACCTTGTGAAATACTCCCTTACGCTTTCACCCTCTATCTGTTTGCATCTAATGATGGAGTGGGAATCGCCTTTATATTTTCGTAGTTGCGTGAAATTTGTAAGAAATAGGTACTTGAGTTGGTTGAAGTAGTAGATACTGCCTGGGCGAAGCGTCTTGAACCATGTTCCTACATTTCCATCGAGGGTGGTTGGGAAGTACGTATACCAGAACCGCTCGTCCAGCTCGAGCGACGTCATCGTCCATTCGTACATATCGATGTGACTGTCTGGGTCGGTGGTGCCATTGTAAGTTTTTAGGTTGGGGAGTTTGGCTGTGTTTGGGATTTCGTAGTCCACCAACTAGTTTGGCTGTGTTTGGGATTTCGTAGTCCACCAACTCCTTAGCGAACAGGGACGTGACGCTCCGCGATAGACAGTCTTGGTTTGGGAAAATGAGCGGTCCTTGCATGGTATACTGGTGGGATGTGTTGTACGGATGTGCCCCCGGGTGGCCGTAGAATGCATGGTAGCCTGGGTTTGGGCCGTAGAATGCTTGTTGCTGGAATGACAATTGAAGCGAGTATCCCGGGGAGATAGGTTGGGGTTGTGCTGGAGGTTGATTTGCTGGGTTTTGCTGTCGGATGGTGCTAGTGGTAACGATAGGTTCGCCTCATGTGCCCGTCGTAGGGTAGAAAACCGATAACGGGGTTACCATGTTTTGCGCTAGTGGTGGTAATGGAAGCATCGAATGCGTTCTCGTCAGTGTCTGGTTCGACAGTAATGTTTGTGATGGCGGTTGGGCGTTTGGTACTTGGTTTACCGGCAACGCTGTTAAGGAAACTGGTAACTGGTGTTGCATTATCGGTGTAAACAATGGTGACATTTGGGGTACTGGAAATTGTGTCGTCGTTTGCTGGAATGTTTGTGGCGTTTGAAAAGGTGTGACTAATGGTACCGTCACCTGAGTTGGCCTTGGTTGTTGTGATGAAGGTTGCGGAGTAGTACCAGAATTTGTTTCTGACAATATGGGCGGTTGCGGGGCTAGCTGTTGATTCCCCGGTGGTATTGCGGTTAATACAGAGCTTCCTTCGCTGGTGTGCTCTCGATTGGTCGTCATAGGTGGCGGTGTTTCGTCCAATGGTGCCATGTAACATATGGGGCTTGTTTGGTCTCCTCGAGCTCCGTTGTTGCCGTCGGACGCCATTGATTTTGCTAAACGGTGAGTTTCATTCTTCGTCACACGAACGGATGACGCCAAATGATGCAACCTTGCTTCCTTTCCTCTACGAGCGCTTTTGAGGGATTCCGAATAAGCTCTGAAAGATCACAAGAAATAAAGGTTGTCAGCCGTTTCCCGGGAGGAGGCTCCCGGAAAGACGCTCCGATGGTCAAGTTAGGTAGGATTTAGGGTTTGTGTAAAGAGCGCTGGAAGAAGATTGCTTACCCTTCGGGATCATGTTCATGCCCTTTTATACCTAGCGACCCTGCTCGGCCATACGAGACAAAATCTCTTTTTAGGGGGACAAGGTCAAAGGCATTGATTGGAGGTTTGTGTGCCTCTTTTTGTCAGAGCACTGCCATTGGCTCCGGCGGTAATGCTCTAACCCTTTGCCTTGTCGCCTGACCGTATCTTTTGTCTTGGCGCTAGAGCGTCTCTGGCGGGCATGAGCCTTTCACCGGGGCGCCCTACTCTTAGGGGCGCTGGCGGACGCTGAGCCCGCTAAGCTTGGATCGGCCAGTGCATTGGGTTCCTTGACGGGCGCGACTCTTCTGTGCTAGCTTAGGCACGTCATCACACAATGTATATTGTTTCCGTGTTTAGTTTTCAAATCCCAACGAGTACGTATGTGAATGTGTGAAGTCAACAAGCATGTAGATGGACCACGAAGGCCCAATAAACATGTAAGGTATATTCCAGGCCCAATAAACATGTAAGAGGACAACTAAGGCCCACTAAACATGTAAATTATATTCCAGGCCCAATAAGTATGTATATGGACAACTAAGGCTCAATAAACATGTAAGGTATATTCTAGACCCAATAAACATGTAAGAGGACAACTAAGGCCCACTAGACATGTAAATTATATTCCAGACCCAATAAAAAGTGTAAATGACGTAATTGATCCGTTTGTTGTTACGTTGGTTGTTAAGCTTAGTTGTTTACCAAAATGACATAAAAGGCCTACTTTTTTTTGTAAAAAGACATTTTTGGTCCTTAAAACCGAAAATTTACAATTAAGGCACAATTTTAGTAAAAATGACACTTTAGGTCCTTTAAAACCAAAAGTTAACATTTAAGGGCTTGATTCGAGTGAAATAACATTTTTAACCCCACTTTTGTCAAAAAAAATCATTTTCGACCTAAAAGCATAGAAATTACTCCTTTTTGGCCCATGTTTGATAAAATTATCATTTTCATCCCTTATAACCGAAAATAACATTTTTGGCTCAACTTTATTTAAAATGACACTTAAGCCCACAAAAGTCCAAAAATTTACAAATTTAGCCCAAATACCGTGAAAGCCCAAAATGAGGCCCATTTGTGAAAGTTTACACTTTTAGCCCTTATAAAATCATGAATACTATAAGGATCCATATTTATTCAAATAATTCCTTTCAAAACCGTGAGTTATGCATACTAACTTCACTTTTTGATTATTTTGTCATTTTTGGCCCTTTTATGTGTTTTTATTCGTTTTAAACATCCTTGTTATGTTTTAACCTTTTATTTGCATATATGTTGTATCAAGTGTTATGTCCACAAATATCATCATATTTTAGTATATTTTCGATTTCATGAAGTTTATAACACATAATCACACTTATATCATGAAAAACACACAAAATCATGCATATACACATAGATCTACACCAAACAACTTATATTCTCCCCCAAAACATTGTAAAAACCGAAAATAGGGGATATGAACTCATTTTGGGGTTTGAGATCAGTTTTGATGAAGATTTTGGAGGAGTTTTCGGCTTAGATGCTTCCTTGAGATGAGCTTTCAAGATTAGGAAGTTCTAAGATCAAAAATCATGAAATGAAGTGTTAAGAGGAGTAAGTTCGTCATGAACATGAAGTTAAGCACTTTGATGAGAAGTAGCTTACCAAGATGAAGGGATTTTCGGTGACAACCTCTTGAAACACACACCAACCCACGAATTTTAGAAGGAGAAGTGGTAGAATTTTCCTTGTGTTCTTTAGGAGGTATGAGAGGAAATGAAGAATGTGATTTAAGTTTGAAGTGAAAAATGGTGGTGGGGAAAGTCTTATGGCCAAGAATAGAAGAAGAGGGTGAGAGCGTGATAAGACTTTGCCTAGAGGTATGAGACTTCATTGTTATATGGAGGGTATTATGCATAGATATTCACCATGCAATGGTGAGGTGTCTCCCTTAGAATTTTTCCCATATATATCTCCTTTTTTTACATGTATGTATATATATATATATATATATATATATATATATATATATGTATATACACTCAAATCCGAGAATGAGATGAGAGAAAATAAAAAGTTTGGGCCATTATTGAGTATATTCGAAATTATAAGGCTCGTGATAGGAGTTTTCGGCCCATTGGGCCCATATAAGGGTTTACGACCCAATAAGGGTGAACATAATGGGTTTTTTGCCCATTTAGGTTCAAGAAGATTGTTCACGACCCATTAAGGCCCATCAAATTGAAGTGAGACATTTTAGGCCCATCATGGCCCAAATGTTATGGTTTAATGAATGTGAGTCTAATTAGAGCCCAAATAGGGTTCCTTGACCCAAAATAACCAAATTGAGAGTTTACTGGCCCAAGAGGATCCTGGTCCATTTTGAGTTTGAACTGGGATATTAGGGTTTCAAACCCACAGCTGAGTATATGAGATGTATTGAATTAGATTTTGAACTTCACGAGTGAGTTTTGGTTCAAATGGTTGATTTTGAATGAGCATAGAGCATAATATCAACTTAAAGTTACAAATTACACAAAAGTTGAGTATATGAGGAAAAAATTTCCTAGCCAAAAATGTTAGTTATGTGTGTGAAAGAGAGAGAGAGAGAGAGAGAGAGAGAGAGAGAGAGAAAGAGAGAGAAAGAGAGAATGAGAGATTGGGAAAGAGAGTGAGAGAGATTTTTGTGAAGGGGCACCTCCTTTTTTATAGTAATCAACATTCTGATCCAATAACGAGTATCTATCCTGATTCAACGGTCATATCTTGCTGATGTGACATTGATCTTATCCTACGCAGTGTCGAGTTTTTCGTGAAATCATAGTTTAAGTTCTTTTAAAATATTATATCGTTTTATGCTCCATAAAACATTAAAACGTTTTTGCGAAAAGCCACTTAGCTAACCTAACGAATCGTTTGAAGGTTCGTTAATGACAAAATCTAGTTCACTGCTCTACCATCCCATTTTCACCACAAAAAATTTCGCCGTTACGGTAAACTTCCCAATTATAAATCCATTTTTAAGATAAACCATTTATTCCAAGTTACATTTACCGAAAATCAGAGTAATATAATAACACCTAATCCTCAATGTTGCTAATGTGTGTGTACAGTCACGTCTTCACCTATCCACGAACCGATGATACCTAAAAAACAACAACTGTGTAATCATAAAGCTTAGTGAGTTCATCCAAAATACCCCACACAACAAACATACAAGCATGCATAGTGGGTCCTCAGTCATCACATTGGAATACCCCCGACCCACAGTCATCGGACTGGATTGCCCTGCACACTGGGTCCATAGTCATCAGTCTGGATTATCACTGAGCCCACAACATAAGTTTGGATTGCCCTCCGGGACCTCAGCTTATGTCTGGATTACTCCCGAGCCCACAACATAAGTCTGGATTGCCCTCCTGACCCTCAACTTATTTCAGGATTGCTCCCGGGTTTGTTGGCATAACGCACAAAGTAGTACTACCTCAAATCAACCATACTATGTCGACATATAAACAATCAATGATCAAGTAGGCACATAATAACATGGAAATATCAATCATACAACTCACTACAACCTACTACACCTCTCACAACATGCTGTTCCGCTACCAGCTAATTTCCATGGAATACATAGCCACAAGTAACCAGAGATGAGATAGCCACCCGAACAGATGATCCTGCTCTAGAGCCACAACCAAACAAGGAACATGCAAGAAAGCCTAAATCAAGAGTTCTCAAGCTATCCTACATGACTACAAACAACCCCTAGGGCACTCCACTAGACGATAACCAACCTACTGGTACTCTAACCAGCATACCACTACGACTGCATCCTAACACACAGGGATATATATATATATATATATATATATATATATATATATATATATATATATCACCTTCTAGTACATATGGTTATGCATTCCTTGAAGAGTTGGTTATGTATCCTTGTATATAGGATGTTGATGTGATGTAATGATCTGTTATATATATATATATATATATATATATATATATAAGATCACTACATCACATCACCATCCTATATACAAGGATACATAATCAACTCTCCAAGGAATGCATTGAACGACCCAAAGATCAAACAACTTATCAAACAATGACAGAAAATAAGAACAATAAAGATTCACAAAGAAAAACTTTTCACTAAGAATGATAATCTCACAAAGAGATTATCGTATGCACAAAGCGGCTATTAGGGTTTATGAAAACGCGTTACCCTACACAAACCGATACAAAAGAATATATACTACTATTCTAGACAATCCCTACAAATCAAGGATATGCCAGCTAACTAATTTACGCTAACTATGGAAACAAGATAAATACAAAAACTGTTACAACGTGCTGAATAAAGATATATACTGATCAACTGAGATGTTGATGTTGATGCTGACGCTGAGTCATGCGCCGACGCTGATAGACTAATTTCAAACATCATCATATTTCAAGGTTTGACCTTACAATCTCCCCCAATATGATGATGTTCAAAACCAACTAGATTAGAACACCTCTGGACAAGAATTCTTCATACTCAGCTTCAGCTTCTACTTTTACTGGCCAGTAGGGACTGTCCAGCAGCTCCTGTCTTCTATTCAGCAATTCCATAGCAATTAGAATATGAAATTCTCCAGAAAGATCTTGATGGCTCATGCACATTTGTCTTAAGCCAAATTGGATATGCTGACAATAGACTTAGGTTTCTTGCTGGGAGAAGGATTGTCAACGTGTGAATCAGAACATACAGTATCAACTGCTTTACGCTTTCGAGACAGAGGAAGAAGATCCTCACTAACAACATCGGAGTCTTCACCTTGAACTGGTACTGTGGGATTAATGAAATTCATGTCCAACATCTGACACTCATCATCCTGTTCTTCTTCATCATTAGGCTCACTATTTTCAGTAGATTTTTCAGTTTCAGCTTCTATTTGTTTCTCAGACACGTGCACAGGCTGTGGTGGCTCGGTCTGTTTCAGCACGTTCCCCTCAGGTACATTCTTAACAAAATCAGTTTCTCCCCCTTTTTGAGCATCATCATCATTTGGGCCAAGGGTAGGAGTTGACAGAAAAGCTCCTTTCAGTTGTTGAACATCAGCTTCAATACGAAGGAGACGTTGACTCATGTCTCGAGTCAGTGTAAGAAGCTCATTAAAGGCTGAGGATGGGATTTGGATGAACTGAGTACCTGGAAGCTTTTGTGATTGATGTTGCTCCCCCTGAGAAGGGTGCTCCCCCTGAGATGGTTGCTCCCCATGAGCAGATGGCTCCCCATGAGCAGATGGTTCCCCATGAACCGAGTGAAGTTTTTTCAGTGACAGAGATGGTATGGTGAGAAAGCTGAGGAGAGATTTGACCATCTCTTGGACTAGGATTATCTGGAATGTCAGCATTAGTGTCGTTTATATCATCAGCTCCTTCGTCAGTGTCAGCGTTCAATGATGGAACTGTATAAGGATGTGCGATCCACTCTCGCATCCGATCAGAAATGCCGATGTCATTGGCTAGAGGATCATCTTGGTACATTCGAACTGACATTCGTGGGCATGGGATGGGGTTTCCAGAGTGTGAGTAATAGGCCTCAGCGAAAAATTTGTCCAGAACAAGAGCAATCCAACGAGGAAATGGAACATGATCAGCTCTTACATTGGCACGAAGAAGTTGAACAAGCTGATCAAAGAAGAAGGACCCATAATCAAGACGTTTGTTGAGAAGAAGATAGCATACCACTTGTTGCTCATAAGTGCTCAGTTGATCACCACTTCGAGACTTATGACCCACACATTTGCACAGAGCACCGGTGAAGAATTTCCATCCTGGAGTCATACATTGACGTAGAATGAGAGCTGATCGAGTACCAGCCTTTGAGTGATCATATCCCAGTTGATCAAATAGACGTCGACAACGTTCAATAGGAGGAAGTTCAGAAAAGGGTTCAAAGATTGGTAACCTGAGCGCAACACTGAGGAGGTCAGCGGTAATAAAGACTGACTGTCTTCCACGGCCAATAGTCCCGGAGATGACTTTGTTTTCATCATTGATTGTTGCAGTGTAGTAGAACTCACAGACTTGTTCAGGAAAGAACTCTGATGGAACGTCACTGATTGCGTATCGGAGATGGCAGGAGGCTAGAAAATTAACAAAGTCATCAAGTCCAAGACCTCGATGAACATCTGGAATGTCAGAATTGAAGACAACGTTGGTGGCTTTGATGTATATTGGAAGAGGAGGAGAGTTTGGAGCAGGGATTACTCTTCGTGAAGTGGAGGAGAAGGTGAATAGTGATGCCGCCATTGAAGAATTTTAGGATTCTAGGGTTTTGAAAAGAAACGAAGGAAATTTGAATTGTGGAAGGAAGGTTTGAAAAAGAGGAGGAAAGAGGTTTAAATATGGAACGAAACGGGTTTTAAAAGGTAATGATTATCTTCTTCAAAAATAATTGCGTATCGTAACAACCTGTCAAATCAGAAAGATAGCCGTTGGGTAAAAGAGTCGTTAGACTGAAGATGAAACGACAATCGGTATCTGCGGAAGCGCTGAGATCAGTGTCACAAAAGTTACATGTTGAGGATGGTTCTCCGTCAATTCAAGGTACAACTTGCTTGATTAAGGCTAGCAAGGAGGTTGGTGTGTGTGATAGATACTAGTTATATTATCTAACCATCGGCACAGAGTGTTGTGTCTTTATCAGTGAGTGGTTCGTCTTACTGAATCATTAGACACTGAGTGAGAAGAAGGTAAAGAGAGGATTGTTGCGTGTGATAGACCGTTGTGTTTTGGTCTAACCATCGGCAAAGGCTGTTAGACTCTCATCAGCGTGTGTTTTGTCACACTAAATCACAGAATCAGTGAAGATTGGTAAGAAGAGATAGTTGCATGTGATAGATCTTGGTGCTTTGATCTAACCATCGGCAAATAGTTTCAAGTTGTTATCAGTGTATGGTTCAATACAATGAATCATTCAACTTTAGTTTAGAGGATTTGAAGAAGAGAGAGAGAGAGAGAGATAAGAGATCAAACCAAGTACTCAGTATGAAAATATCATCAGCATGTCATCATCAACTTATAAGACAATAGCAAACATTAGCAAAATAAATTACAAAGAAATCATTCCAAGTTCTCCAATAATGTGAGCAGTTGTTTGAGAATCCAGTGCCTTGGTGAAGATATCAGCTAGTTGATCTGAAGTCTGGACATGTTCAAGAACAACCTTGCTGCGATAGACCCAGCGTGTTCCGGTGATGGTCTTTCCTGATGGTCTGGGAACAAGAGTCCAAACCTTGTGCCTTTCGAACTCATTCAGCTCGTCTTGCATGGCTTTAATCCAGTCAGCGTCTTGAAGGGCTGAGTGTATCTTGTCAGGTAAGATCATTGAAATGAAATTAACATACATACAAAAATTATTAGATACACGAGATCTGGTTCGGACACCATCATGAAGATTCCCAATAATTTGATTAACAGGGTGATCTCGATGTTCAGGAGCTGATATTGATTCCAATGGATTTGACGCTGAAGTGTTATTACTGAGAGGAACATCAGTTGCAGGAGACTCTTCAGCTTCAAGGGTTTCATCAGCATCTGACGAATTAGTTGATGATCTAACTGCATTATCTTGATTCAGGGAACTTGGAACTGGAACGATAGAATCAGAAATAGTAGCTTCATCTTCAGCATGAGGAACTTCATCATATGGGCAAGAAAGAAGCTCTTGAAAAATAGAGGAAGAATGAGTGACTTTTTCATCAGTGTATGATTCCTCATCAAACTTCACATGAATGGATTCTTCAATGCACTGCCTGTTCACATGAAAAACACGAAAAGCATTTGAAATAGATGAGTACCCAACAAAAATACCTTTGTCAGCCTTAGGCTCAAATTTTGATCTTGGATCACGCTGATTAAGAATATAACAAATACATCCGAACACATGAAAGAAGGATACGTCCGGCTTTCGACCTTTTAGCATTTCATATGGTGTCTTCTTGTGAATCCTGTGAATTAGAGATCGATTTTGAGTATAGCATGTTGTATTAACAGCTTCAGCCCAAAACGACATAGGAAGACCAGCATGAATCATTAAGGTCCTTCCTGCCTCAATCAGTGTTCGATTTCTTCGTTCAGCAACTCCATTTTCTTGAGGAGTGCGAGGAGCTGAAAAGTTTTGCCCAATGCCTTTATGATCACAAACTTCTTCAAGAGTTGAATTCCGGAACTCAGTGCCATGATCACTCCTTAGCTGCTTAACTTTGAGACCCGTCGGTGTCTCATTTTTACGAATCAGCGAGATAATTTATTGTGCAGCATGACTTTTCTTTTTCAGGAAAACCACCCATGTAAATCGAGTAAACTCATCCATAACCACTAGAGTATACTTATTTCCTCCTTGAGAACGAACAGAAATAGGTCCAAACAAGTCCATGTGTAGTAAATGAAGAGGAACATATATGCTAGAACATGACTTGGGTTTGAATGATGACTTGGTTTGTTTTCCTCGTTCACACGCTGAGCACATCTTGTCTTTTACAACGCTGAATTTTGGGAGACCTCTAACTAGATCTTGATTGGATATTTTGGATAGATTCTTAAAGTTCAAATGAGAGAACCTTTTGTGCCAAATCCAGCTGAGATTGGTTTGAGACTTTGTAAAGAAGCAATGCATCAACGCCTTGTCACTTGAGAACATATCAAGAACATATATATCATCTTTTCTACTTACTGAAAGTACGATGTTCTTGTCAGTGTTGACAACTCTTCCTTCCTTCTTTGTGAAGTGAACTTCATAATCAGCATCACACAGTTGGCTGATGGAGATAAAATTGTGTTTGAGACCCTTTACATACGAAACGTTTTGAAAAACCACGTTATTGCACTTGATATTTCCATATCCTTTAGTGAACCCCTTTCCATTGTCTCCGTATGTTACTGCAGGACCAATTTTCTTGACATAATCTTCCAGGAGAGACTTGGATCCTGTCATATGTCTTGAGCAACCACTATCTAAGTACCAAAGATGCTCCTGACCCTGCAGTGCTGAGAAACTAGTTAGAACACACTGACCCATTCGAAGATGGGTCATTCACAAAGTTATTTGATAATAAGTTATAACATTCTTTAGGAAGACAGTTTAAAGAATTTGACTTAAGAGTCCATTTTTCATTTCTAACTTTAATGTTATCAGCTCTTAAAGATGTTTCATCAAATGAACATTCACTGATCTTATGAGAGGTGTCACCACATCTGTAACAAACTCTAGTACCAAAGTTCTTCTTGGTGAGCATATTTCTAGACTTGTAAGATTCACCAAGTGAACTTTGAATCCTTTTGTTTATCATTGAATCACAACTGAATTCAGTGTCAAATAAATTATGATCAGTGATAGATGCGGAGCTGACATCAGTATCTGATTTGGACTTATTCACAGAAGCATTACAATCAGGAAAATACTTAAGTTGTTCATGAACAGCGTGAAACACTCCATTTGAGATAGGGAAGGCAATAATATTCTCAGTGAGAGGAGTTGGTCTCACAAGATGTGCAGGGTAAGAGGTTGGATCAATTTCGGTAATTTCAACATCGCACTCAGTGACACCATTAGAGTTATTAACACAGTATTCATCAATTAGACTCTGATTAATAAAAGAGTTACTGACAAACTTGTTTTTGAAATTGTTTTTCACCTCATTCATGGAATAAAATTCAAATTCTTTTTCGTGTGATTTAAAAACCTTTTCAGCTTCTGCAAAGTTACCCCCAAGAATTTTCTCACATGAATGTGGAATTTGAGCAGAAATAATATAATTAGCATTTTTGTGAGATTTTGCCCAAATTTGAAGCACAGTTTGTTCTTTGATCAAAAGATCTTTAATATTATCAATTTCAGCAGACAAAGATGAGTTTGACAAACTAGTAATTCTAAGATTTTCCTGAGTGGAATCAATAATGTTATTTTTCATGGATATTTCAGTTTTAAAAAGATCAAGTTGATTTTGCAAATCCCTTATTGTTTGATTCTTCTTAGAATTAAGAACACCCAAATACTCAAACATTTTGATTTTTTCATTCATTGAATAAGAAACAAAGTTTTTAACCTAATACATTGAAGGAGAGTCAGTGTTGTGCTTCCTGGAATATTCAACTGCATCAGACATATCAGCATCAAATGTACTTGTGCTGTTTTCACAATCATCAGTGTCTTCTATCTTGACCATCAGACACTTAACTTCATCATCTGATGACTCCTCATCAGTCTTCCATTTTTCTTCTTCAACAACAAGAACTTTATGTTCCAAGTTCTCCGCTTTCAGTTTCTCAACCAGCTTGTTGTACTTCTGCTTCTAGTATTCATCTGAGCTATGGGTTTTTTGTTTGCATTCTTTTGCAAAATGATCAGTGCTCCCATAGTTAAAGCACTGAACTTTCCCTTTCTTATCAGTACCATGCTTTTTATCAACGTCTGATCTTTTTGAAAATTTACCACCCATCTTCTTCTGAAACTTTGAGAAGTTTCGGCCTGATTTCTCAAAAGTCTTTACAATCAAAGCCGCACTAGCTACAACCTTTTCGAGATCATCAGTGTCACTTTTAGAAGAATCAGTGTCTGAATGGTTTTCAGTGTCTGACTCTGACACTTGCTTTTTGTTTGAGAATAAAGCTACAAATGATTCACGCTGAGAATCCTTCATCAGCTCCTTTCTCTGAAGCTTGGATTCCTCATAGTATCGTAGGTTTCCATAGAGGCTTTGTAAGTCCATAGTGTTGATCTTCTCACTGTTTTTCAGCACATCAACATGGTTCTCCCAACCTGCACCCAGAGAATCCAAAAACTTCTGCACTAGAATAGTTCGATGCTTCAACTGATCTAGTCTCCGCAGATCATTAACAAGAGTATTGAACCTGTTAAAGGTTTGAGTCAAGGCTTCACCTTTCTTTGCAAAAAAATGTTCATGCCTTCTGTTTAGGTCATTTATTTGAGTGGCCTTGACTTCTTCAGTGCCTTCAAAAGATACAGTCAGTGTATCCATCATCTCTTTTGCTGAGATGCAATTCTGAACCAGCCCAAAGATATTGTATGGCAATGCGTAGCTGATTGCAGCCCGAGCACGAACATCTATACCATTTTTTCTTTTGTCATCTGCCGTCCAGTTTTCTCTAGGTGTTTTCTTCATAGCACCATCAGGAACGTTGTTTTTCATAGGCTGATACATCGGAACATATGGACCCTTTTCGACGATGTCCAACATGTCTTCATCTACCGACTCTAAAGCATATAGAGCCTTTATTTTCCACATAGCAAAATTTGTTTCATCAAAAGGAGGAATTTTAGCGGAAGGATGATTTGATGAGATTGACGAAGAAGAAGATGAAACCATTTGTTTGATAAAAGAAACCTGCTCTGATACCAATTGAACGACTCAAAGATCAAACAACTTATCAAACAATGACAGAAAATAAGAACAATAAAGATTCACAAAGAAAAACTTTTCACTAAGAATGATAATCTCACAAAGAGATTATCGTATGCACAAAGCGGGCTATTAGGGTTTATGAAAACGTGTTACCCTACACAAATCGATACAAAAGAATATATACTACTATTCTAGACAATCCCTATAAATCAGGGATATGCCAGCTAACTAATTTACGCTAACTATGGAAACAAGATAAATACAAAAACTGTTACAACGTGCTGAATAAAGATATATACTGATCAACTGAGATGCTGATGTTGATGCTGACGCTGAGTCATGCGCTGACGCTGATAGACTAATTTCAAACATCATCATATTTCAAGGTTTGACCTTACATGCATAACCATATGTACCCAGAGGTGAGGTAGACACTCAAACAGATGATCTTACTCTAGAGCCACTACCAAACAAGGAACATGCAAGAAAGCCTAGATCAAGAGTCCTCAGTCTATCCTACGTGACTACATATAGTCCCTAGGGCATCCCTATACTAAATGATAACCAAAACTAGTGGGCCGACATTGGTGCCTATGACACACGGGTACAGTGAGGAAAACTCACCTGAATCGAAGAACCAAGAAACATTTTGACATGTTCCCCTTTCTGCACTGCTTGCTCCCGCGAATCCATTGACACCAAAACCAGGTAGAATCTTAATCAACAGTCCAAAACCCTCAAGTTGGACCCAAAGTCAAACTTGGTCAAAAAGTCAATAGTCAACAGTCAGATAAAGTCAAAGTCCACATCAGGCTGAGTACCCCCTGCGTACTCCATCTCTACGCATGACGTACTAGACTTAGACCTTGTACGTGTTGCGTACCCCTTTGGTATACCCTGCTTACTCAAGCCAGATTTACACTCTTGATTAAGCACTTATTCTTTAAAGACCTTTCATCCAAAACTTAGATCAATCCCAAATAACATCTTAAATCATAAAGTTTCCATCTTTATGATTTTTCATGGCTAGAAATTGCCCAAAACCAAAACCCTAACTTATTAAAAGATATTAAGTTCCATGACTGATATATGGACGGAAAGAATGAATCAATATTGCATTTTTATGATTCCATGCCCACAAAAATGTCTGAAAATGCTACTCATGAGGTCTGGAGTATCTCATACTCAACTAGACAAAGAATATGGGACAAAAAGGACTTAAAGCTAAGAACTAACTAGATCTAAAAAATCATTCACCAAGTTCTAAACTTCATACCTCTTGGAGAATGCTTGAGAGGTGCAAGTCACAGATCTAATAAGGTTGAAGCTTTCCAAGCAACACCACCAATTTCTTCTTCCTTCAAATGCACCCAAAAACACACTTTTTAGCTCACAAGGCTCAAAATGTGGGGTTAGGGATTCAAAGGAGTCGTTTAGAGAGATGGAGGTTGAGAATAGAAGAGGTTTATGGAGGTTAAGGTGTTTAAATATGGATCAAAACCTCGAATTTAGGGTTTGCACTCTGGTCGAGTACGCCCTGTGTACCTCTTAATTATGCTCCACGTAATTCATTAAAGTCCCGTTACGCCCTGCTTAATCCAAAAATCCCTAATTTCCACTTCAACTTCAAACGATCATAACTTTTTTGTTTCAACTCCGTTTTCGACGTTCTTTTTATGCACAGAAAGGTTTTGAAGAGTCCCAAAATCTTATCTAGTTAATTTTTACTAAAAACATATCGAACTAAAATCCTCAATTCAGCAAGAAACTCGATCCATAACTTTTCCCTTTTCTACCCTTCGGTCTAACACACAGTTCAAGGGTTAGATCTCACAACCAACATTATCACCTCCCAAAAGGTATAAAATTTACTTCCTTAAGGCCCAAGGCATTGACATGATCAACATTCAATCCGCAACCCTGAATTAAGAAATGACCATAAACTGAATGTTACAACTGCGACTCGTAACATTGTCGTTTTTTCGTGCAAAAAGGAAGTTACAGTTCTATTCAAATACCAGACCAATTTATGCTCTATAAAATATTTAGATGTCTTTGCAAAAAGCAACGTAACTAACCTAACGAATCGTTTGAAGGTTCGTTAACGGTAGAAGCTAGTTTTGATGTAGTTCGTTCTTATCCACAACAATGTAGGTTTTTCATGAAAAAGAAGTTAGACTTCTATTCAAATACTACATCTTTTTATGCTTTATGAGAAATTATTCATAGTTTTTAATTCGCAGTCTAAAGCATCAAGCGAAACGTTTGACGTTTCGTTATTTCGATTACGGGTCGCGTATTGAAGTTCATTTGTTCGTTTTCTACGAATAATCGTAACTTCTGCATACAAACTCTGTTTTTGACATTCTTTATGCACATGGTTTCATAATTTCATGTACTCCTTGTTTAGCATATCATTTATCCATAATAATACTTAATGCATATATTTATTTCAATCAAATGTATCAAATTGTTACTTATATATAATGAAAAATGTTTGCTCGTCAATTATCTAGACTAATCGAAGATTTAAATGATATCTCGGATGCTTCTCAAAGTATATCAATTTTATTTGCATCAAAATGATTTAAAACGGTTATATTAGGTCTATTACATGTATTCAAAATGATTGAGTTTGACGATTTTGACCTAATTTTCACAAGTGTCACATAGTGGTCTTGTAAACAGACTCTAATTGCTATTTCGATGAATCACTCTGAACTACTTGTGCTCTATGAGGAGACTATATAGTATGTATGACTTCAAGCTATATTTGGCCATATTCGAAGTACATGCGATTTAGCTTATAATCCTTGTGACATCCCCAATCTCACGGCCAGAAAATACCGATTTGTTTATGCTTTGTTTTTAAAATCAGAGTAATCTTTTAAAGAAAACAGTTGCGGAATTTGTCCCAAAACAAAATATGATAACCATTTATCAAAACATTTATCAAAGAGAATGTATTTTTATTTAAATAATAAAACCTTTCCGATACAGACACACAAGCATAAACAGAACTTACATTTATTTACACTAATGATTTACATCTCCTTTAATCTCTCAGTGAAATATGTCTCTGTATTGATACCTGTGATACAAAGAAAACTGAGTGGGTCAGGCTTGGGAGCCTAGTGAGCATATAGGGTTTTCAACCCACAATAATATAATTATTATATTCAATTATCAAACAATCAGTCCAATTACCCACCCCCATTATCTCCATTTATTTCTTAAAGATTTATCCTAAGAACCGATTACCCTTCTCCCATTCATTTCTAAGGATTTCCCTAAGGAACTGACACAAAATCTAGTACTGCAAAGGTTCTTAGATTACCTCTGGTGAACACGCAGTTCACAATAATTAATGAACACCTAGTTTAAGAACACCTAATGAACACTTAGTTAAAATATTACCCAATGAACACCTAGTTCACAAACACTTAATGAACACTTAGTTCAAATATCCTTGATGAACACTAAGTTCAACTATCTAATCAACACTTAGTTCGAATATCCCTAGTGAACCCAATCACCTAAGGAACACAAAGTACGAAAGCTCTTAGTTCAAACAATGTGATAATAAAGTATATCTCGATCCTTCAAAACCACTAATATTACAAACACATATAAATCATATTGCTAAAACAATCTATCCCATCCTGTCGATCCCCACATACTGACCCTATACAATGATCTTACGAGATCTAGCCTAAGGAATTGATATAAACCACAAACCGACGAAGCTACTTTGGAAATTCCCTGGCAGCAAACGAGGATCAATAAAGACATCAAATGAGGGGAATGGAATAAGTTTCACCATGAACCTTCGTTCATAAAAGAAAGAACCACAAGACAATTAAGTCATGGGTAGTTATCTAGATAACAATGCCTAGGCGTGGTCCGACTATCGTGAGGTATTTTACCCCCAGACTCTCATTATCCAGCATCGAACTTTGCCTAGCAGTGGCCTGAATATCATGAGGTATTTCACCCCCAGACGCACCCTATCCAGCAATATAGCACCAGACATACCTAGTAGTGGTCTATTACCGACACACTTTATTAGGCAGTCTACGAAGTCCCCTTAATTACTTCGTGAAAGAAAACGCTGACATATGAAGCTCGGTCAATCACTTCATAAAAGAAACGCTGACTCCAAAGCTCTCTCAAAATAAAGGTATGGGGAAATACTATTAGAGTACTCCTGTATGCTCCTGTAACCAACACACCAAATTGTCAAAAAGACTTTGTACATGATAGTACTTTTGGCACATTATAGAACTCTAGTATGCGAAAGACTCGTACCCGAGAACATAATAGTACCCTGGCACAAGCAGGACCCAAGACACAGAGCTTTGAAAAGGACTTCGTACATAAAATGTACTTCTGTATGTAACTGATCATCAATCTCACAACACACGTACTCTTAATATGAGGCTACCCAATGTCCAAACTTAATGGAACTAAACATCCCTATTTAAGTCTTAACCCATCACTAGGCAAGCCTACAATGCCTATAATCAATTTTTGATACTATCTCCGTTTGGAAACGCTAACTATGAGTATACTTAACACAAAGTTTTTAAGTAATAATATCATATATACACAGCTTAACACATATTGGACCATAACTGGGTTGTACGTTGTATATCATCAATTATATATATATAACATACGTTTTGAGCAATAGCAAATAATTCACACACTTATATATATATATATATATATATATATATATATATATATATATCATAGTTTAATCAATAATCGTATTAAAATCACGTTCCTAGAAGGGACTTTACACATGACACCTTATCGAATGAACACATAGTTCAAAAATACATAATCCGTACTCCCTGATCTAAAATTTACCTCATTACTTAATCCATATTCCCGGATCTAAAACTAACCTCCTGATCTGATTCATACTCCCAGATCTAAAACAAGTTTATCTCTTTAACCCCCTTTTTTTCCCTTTATCTTCAATCTCATCTACCCATGTTCTACCCAACATATTTGTAGATACAAATACATATACAGTTCAACTCATTAAAACCTATATAATTCATCCATTCCACAATCATCTTAAATAAACAACAATATATACACATATAACACGTATTTCATAGCAAATACTTAATATTTATGTGTAAGAAGAAAGTGACTATACACTCACTTCAAATAAACAAAAATATATATACACATAGCACATATTTTATAAAATACTTCATATTTATGTGTAAGATGAAAGTGACTATACAATCACTTGATCAGAAGATGATCGGACAACGCCTCGTCTCTTAAAATAATCTTTTGCGACGAAACCGAAATGTTTTCCTCCAAAACTGGGCTTCACATGGGCATAGCTTCGGCTCAGAAATCTCACTTCTCGGGATCCTCGAGGCTTCGGAACTTGCTTCGGGGCTCGGGAATGATATCGGGGCTTCGGGATAGTTCTTGCACGAGAAACAATGCAAAAATGAGAGAGAGAGAGAGAGAGAGAGAGAAGAGTTTGAACAAAAGAAATAGGCATCCCTTAACATCTATTTATAGGGTGCTGAAACCTTGATTACGCTGGGCGTAAATCCAGGTATGCTGGGCGTACTAAGCCTTACGTTGGGCGTACGCTTCGGATAAGCTTTGGTATGCGTGCCTCGAACTTCAAAAACTCATAACTTTTGCATACGAGCTCCGTTTTCGACGTTCTTTATATCTACGCGTAGGTGAGACTATGCTCTACAACTTTCATTTAGACTCCATTGGCTAGTTTTGACTTTATTTTTAGTAGGCCGGGACAGAAAAACTCCGTTATAAAATCATAACTTCTTCATTCGACGTCCGTTTTCGTCTGTCTTTTTACCGTTGGACTACTATCGACGAGATCTTCGATTCTCGTTTAGATTGTTTCGGCTAAAAACCGCTTGATCTCAAATCGAGTATTCGGGCTGCATACCGCTAAGTCGAAACTTAGAAAAATCATAACTTCCTCATACGAAGTCAGATTTGGACGTTCTTTTTATGCACGCTCACGGTTTAACGTATTCTACGACTTTCGTTTAGATCACTAAGGCTAAATATAGCTCTATCGTAAATTCACTATTTACGTCACGATGTGTCGTGCCGGTTCTATCGCGAAACTTCGACAGGTCATAACTTCTTTGTTATAACTCGGATTTTGGCGTTCTTTATATGTACGAAATCCTTGTAACATATACTACAACTTAGTTAAGATTACTCCTTCTAAATAATCTTCCATCAAAAAGTCATTTTTGATGTTTATTGTCTCTAAATTGAATAGTCCGGATCTACGGGCGTTACAATCCTGCTGACCAATTGTCATATATGAAGATAAAACTGATGTTATTGATCAAGCGAAACATGGTTACATCAAAAGGGATAACACTAAGCATATGTTACCAAGATTGTTCTTTACACATGAGCAAAAAAAAATTCAAAAGATTTAAGTGCAACATATTGGATAAAAAATCATGTAGACTTGTTCACCAAGTCACTGCCAAAGTATTCGTTCCAAAAACATGTCATGACCATTGGACCTAGGAAGCTCCCTGAGCTACCTAAATGACATGTATCAAGCACCTAAGTAAAGATTGCATCCTGATGTATGCTCAACATCTTGTTGAGTACATGTGAGTGGGGGGTATCCCGATGATTGATTGTGTACTCTTTTTATCTTTATTTCCAGGGTTTTGTCATATTGGATTTACCTTGACAAAATTGGATTTCTTTAACCATTGTGTACTATTTTTTCCTTCGTTTAAAGTTTTTATCCCATTGGGTTTACTTTGAACAATGTTTTAATGAGGCACTTCATGTATGATTATTTCATTTGCTCAATACATCAAGATCGTACTCTTTAATCATTCGACCAAAGTTTTTGTTCCAAAGGGTTTTCTCTGACAAGGTTTTAATGAGGCGAAAGTTTTGATGTATTATATGAAAATACAAGACAAATAAGTATAAGTATGATTAAGTGTAAATTCAAGTACCGAAGGGGAGAGGGGGGGGGGGGTGTTGTAACTCATAGTATACCAATGGTTGTTTACATTTAAATCTTTCATAAATATGAGTTATGTACATAACCTATACAACCTTTGGTTTGCCAAACATTTACCCTATATATAGCTGGTTCTTACGTACGTGTAAACTTACTTGAAACACATATATAATTAATGTGAATGTTGAAATGAATCATTGAGTAGAACTAATTCGCAATATAACAAATCTAAAATGTACATTTTAACAAAATTTTGTACATTTTAACAAAATTTTCCAACCAGTTTTTTTAATTTAACTAAAGTTTTAATTTTTGTCAAAAACCTTTTTTTATAAACTTTACCTAAATGTTTTCATAACTTGTTTTTATATGTTTTTTTTAATTATATACCCCATATATTTTTTAACATTGATTTGACATGATTAACAATGTTTTATTAATATAATTTTGTACTTATTTTGTGAGTATTTTAATGTAAATGACCAATACGACATGATTTTAGATTTCTCTCCCATCCATTTTTTTCATGGATAAAAAAATCAAGTTTTGGCTAACCCTGACATCCATTTTTTTTCCATGGGTCAAAAATTTTAGGTTTCGACTAACCCACATACTCTTGGATTCTAACTAAGACCTTCAGGTATACCAGCCACGAGCCGGTTCGTGGTCTATGTGGCCACGATAGTGGTCCGTGCACACTACCCCAACTTATCGTGGTCGTGGAGCTTCATGCTTGGGAGAACGAATGAGAGAAGAGGAGAAGAAAGTAGTCGTTGAATGGCTATATTTTTTAAACAATTTTTTTGAACAACTTCTTTTTTACCTATAAATACCACATTTTTACACTCATTTCTTTACACCACCCAAGAGGAAGAAGAAAATCTAGCCGATGCATGGATTTCGACTTCCAATACCCAATCGAAGGCGACAGTCAAACGTTCGGTTGTTTTTTGGGAGAAAGTTTGCGGGTGTTTTATGAGTTAATGGGAAGTGGAAGTCGAAATCCCGATCAAATTAGCTCGAAGTGACGCGATATTCGACTAAAATGCACCGAATTTAGAGGAATTTACAACAACCTCCTAAAGATATGAAAAAACATTTCAAACGATTTTAATGTCTTCAAAGCGGCTTTTGACCAATTTGAAAAAATATTGCCAACCCGCAAAACTTTTCTGTATGTGAAACCTTGACTAAAGTTGAAAGATGCTCCGAAATGGAAAGAGCAAATAGAAGGAAGTTCACAATCTTCCGATTCAAAGTGTTCAATAAACCATGATGCAACTTCCCAACAATCAGACGGGTGAACACATTTCGACATCAACGATGATTCGCTCGATCTTGAAGACGAGCAACCTCTTTGTCGGCCCGTTGGAAGAAATAAAGCAAAAAAAGCGGTTTCAACGGCTTCCAGATCTAGTGTTATGGATTAATTTGTAAATAAATCTGATCGTTATGTGCACGTTCAAGAAACGAAGACGGATTGAGTTGGGTAGAACAAAAAAATGATTGAAACACAATCAGTATTTTTAATGTTTTTTTAGTTAAGCTTGGTAACTTTAAGTTTTTTATTTTTTTTAATTAATGTAATTTGGTATTTTAAGTTAATGAAAACTAGTATTTAAAAAAAATTATATGATTTTTATGTATTTTTTTATTTAAATGTAATTAAAAAATGAGATGAATTGGTGTGTTTAGTGATATGTATCTCATGATTAGTGGTAGAAAATATGGTGATGGTGTGACACCCTCTATTATAATGATTAGTGGTGAGGATAAAGATAACCAAATACCCACCCCATCCAACATCCTTTGCTTTTATATTTGTTGTTTAATGTTTTCAATTTCTTAAGGTTTTAACTCAACGATCATTTGTTTTTAAGAATTAATTTTAGCCGAACATTCGATTATGACGAATTTGGTCCGACTTTTTTTTCTTCATAAATCTTGTCTAACTTTATTTTACAAATTTACTTTCAATATTTATCATTTTTAAATTCTTTTTATACAAATTCGTTTACATATTTTTTTTATAAAAATTCATTAAAACATTTTATACACAAATTTCCTAAGTTTTTTATAATTTGATTTTAAATTTTTTTAAACTTAATGATTTTTATACTTTTTTATTACTTTTTTAACACATTTTTTGTGTGTCCATTCTTTTATGAATTCATTTTTATAAAAATGTGTTTTTATTATAACTATGTGTAAGAACCATGTATTACACGAGTTAATTAAAAAAAATAAATATAAAAGTCTAAATATTTAAGAACATTATATTTATAAGAAAAATAAAAAAAATAAAAAATTATTAAAATTGATTTTTTTTATTTTTTAAATTTAAATAAATAAACAAAATAAACTAATGAACTTTAATTTGAAAATTTTAAAATAAGAAGGTAAGTCCATTAATGAAATTGATATTCATTTATTACTACATTTATTATAATTATTACATTAAAGTATTATGTGAAATTTATTAAAATAGAAAAAAACTAATAAAATGACATGTGACAAAAAAATTAATTTAAAATAACCACAAAATAACATTTGACAAATTAAATGAGAGTGTGACATGCGGCAAAATTTATTTATTAGAGTAGATTAAAACTTCTACAACTTTATAACATATTTTTTTATGACTTTTCAATTTTTACATATTTATTTTATTCGTGATTTTTTAAATAATTTTTTAGTTTTTGCAAATTACATTGTGAATTATATTTGCTAATTATAAATACATAGATTTTCTACAATTGTGCTATGGTAGTTTGATACAAGTTTATAAAAATATAAAACTTTTACTACTTTATAGCATAAACTTTTTATGATTTTCCAATTTTTACATATTTATATTTATACATGTTTTTTTAATTTTATTTTGGTTATTACAAATTACATTGTAAATAATATTTGCCACTTATAAATAAGAGAAATTAAATATCCTTCAACTTTTTTATTTTTATATATCTTCTTATCCAATAAAATGATGTCATATTTAACATTTACTGCTCATTTAATAAAATTTAATGATATTTTAGGATATTAATATGACATATATCATCATTTAGGGAAATGATTCGTACACAACACTTTTTGTCCATACACAAATTATGCTATACAACATTTTAAAGTATGACTTGTTGTGCATGGGTATGAGGATTAATAGAAACAAAATTAAAAAAACTCAATCAATAAATAAATTTTCTGCAATTGTGGTATGGAAGTTTGATACAAGAAAAAAACAAATCTCTGGCAATCTTTAACGTATACTATACTGTACTAAACTACTAATCGATCTTTAAATATTTAATATAATTAAAATCTAATGACTTCCTGATTTAAATTCTGTGGAGATATGCACGAAAGTTAATTCCGTGGAAGATATACACGAAAAGGGAAGAAGGGCTTAAATTAAAGCCAACAAGCACAAGAGAGAGAAAGAGAAGACCCAATATCTAGCCCCCATCTCTCTTTCTCTCACTCCTAGTCTGCTCCTCGATTCCAAGGGATCCTCAGGTCAGCCAATTGCTTTTCAAATCTCAATCTGTAATTCTGTATGTGTTTGATTTAAGAATTATATGCGAAAACATCAGGCAAATCTTCTTTAATTGGTTGTGTGATCAGACTGCCCAGATCGTATTTTATTGAAGCCCCTTTTGTAATTACTTACGACTTCGATTGCGACCGCTTCTGCTCTGAAACCCTTGTCGTTTCGTTGATGAGATGTTTTGAAGTTGAAATTTTTGGGGATTTCGAGCTGGAGCTGTGGTTAGGTTATGCCTGTTCTTGGATTTGGTTTTTCTAGGTTTTTAGGGTTTATGCAAGGTTCCCCATTACGGATTGGGGTTCATATTACGATATTAGGTCATTTATCGATCCTTTGTAGAAATGGCGGCGTAGTTGTTATAATTTGGCAATGCAATTAGAGTACTCTTTCGTTTACCGCTGTCTTATGATAGCTTGAAGTTCTATGGGTTTATGTTTGTTTTGGGTTGAAATTCAACCATCACAGGCTTTAGTTTCCAAAGATTTTGTTTTTGTTTTTGTTTGAATCCGATGTTTGAATTTCTTGATGTAGGGTATGGTATGGACTTGTATTATCGAACTCTCTTTTGTATGATGAAAATTACAACAATTTCCATTATGAGATTTCAAATCTTAATTACATTGTTTCCTTATTTGACAAACTTTCTATAGCCATTTTTTTTTCATTTAAAAACATTTGTTGTATTGATTTTGGTCCAAACTGTTCTTATTAATTTGAAACAAAGAGCTGTTTAGATGCTTAAATACTAGTCATGTTATCAACTGCTCCAGTTTTCATGGGATGAATTGCAATATTGTTCCAATAAACTAAACAGGTTTAAGGTTTTGAATTTGGATACTTTGTGTCCCTTGTTATGTGTCTTTGACCATTCTATTTTTGGTGAATAAAGCTTTCCCCCTCACTAACAACAACAAATGCCTTGATTCCTTTTTCAGAGCTATAATCTAATTCAACATTGTAATCAAAATGAACGAAAGAAAAACAATAGACTTAGAGCAAGGATGGGACTTCATGCAAAAAGGAATAACAAAGTTGAAGAATATTCTAGAAGGTCTTCCCGAGCCACAATTCAGCTCGGAGGATTACATGATGCTCTACACGTATATTTTCTTTTACTATGCATATGCTACCCTTGTGATTGGTCATTTGCTCTATTAAGTTACAAATTCTTGAGTAATTCTTTAAACTTTATGTTTCAGAACCATCTACAACATGTGTACACAGAAGCCACCACATGATTACTCCCAACAGTTGTATGACAAATATCGTGAGTCTTTTGAAGAGTATATTACTTCAACTGTAAGTGAACTCATATCCTTCTTCCTATGCATAAAATTCATCACGTATCTTTACAAGCTAGTGGGTGATGGTCAAAAGTGACTTTTCCCACCTAGAAAGTATGGCTCAAACATTATTGATAAGGGGACTTCTAGAGAACATGAAAGCTATTATTAGGTGATGATGACACAAACTTTAGATAGCTATTGTCTGTAAGTAGTTGGAGTAGACACTATGACATGGTCTTATTCAGAAGTGGCATACACAATTTTCAATTTTCATGACCTAATTTGTGATAGCTAGTTCTTGATAAATTGGTTGATATATTTTCTTTATTGAGGAGTTTACTGTCTTTTATACACACATGGAGAGTGTCTGTCTCAAGGCAATTAGAAAAGCTTTTCTACATTCACCAAAAGCTGCAGATACTTGATACAAATCATAGAAACTATTTCTTTTGTAGTTTTCATGAAAAATTAATGATTATTTGATAGTGGTCTGCTAATGTGCACCATCTATGACACCGAGTCAGACTAATATCTGCAAATTGAAGTTCACCAACTTTTTGTCTTTTCATTCTTTGTGCATTTCTTGTTTCTAGGAAAACTTGCTTCAAACAAATGAACAATACTATATGAGATTCAGCTATATACCATTTTCATGTAAATTGTTATAAAATAATGCTACTATATGTTTTCTTACATTGAGTCATAATTTTCCCACATGATTAGTGGTTCAACAAGTAAATTGCGACATGAAGAACCTTAATAACTCCAATCATAGTGACATTTTGTTCATCTATGACCTTTGATCTTCATTCCAATACTTGCTAGTAGGGTCACTTTTTCTTTTTACATATTTTCATTTATAAATGCTAAGAATCTAAGTTGTGCAAATGATGTTGGTGTTAACTTAGATTTTTTTTTTTTCTAAAAAAAATGCAGGTGTTACCTTCTTTAAGAGAGAAGCATGATGAGTTCATGCTGAGAGAGCTTGTTAGAAGGTGGTCAAATCATAAAGTCATGGTGCGGTGGCTTTCTAGATTCTTCCATTATCTTGACCGATATTTCATTGCCCGAAGATCTCTTCCACCACTAAATGAAGTTGGACTTGCCTGTTTTCGTGATCTGGTATTTTATTATTATTTTTATTTTTATTAAAAATAATTAATTTTTTCGTTTCAACTTTCTTTGATATTTCTTTCACGTTTATGTAATTGGCAAAAGCTTTCACGTAGAGAACAAGATATGCTATCCATTTATCAATGGGATAAATGCAAGAATAGCAGTATACTTTCATACATTTGTTTGTTATACTTTCATTTCTTTACAGCTTTGTACATTATTATTTTTTTCTTATTAAGGCGTTGACTCTGAAAATTCTACCCAATTATAGCATTGTACTTTCATTTTTTTTTTCTTATTAGGACTTTATATAAAAAATATATATAGGTGATAATTGCTTTGTATTTTGATGACAATGACATTGCTATAATTGGGTTGATATTTTAAAGTACAATAGTGTAATTGGGAGAAATGAAAGGATGATGCTATAATAAACAAAGTGTTTTCTTTACTTATTAATACATAAAAGTTTCATCAAGACCTTAATTGGTGGGATTTACAATGTTAGTAATGCTTAGTAGACTTTTAATGTTTGAATAAATAGTATTAGAAGAGTTATCGGTCTTCAAGAATGTAGAATTTCATTTATAGAAGCATAATGTCTTCGTGCACAAGTTAAGATTGCATCATTTCAATATCTAATTCGTTTTAAAATGGTTTTTCTATGTCTCTATTCCTTGTTTTTTTTTTCTATATATATAATGTTGCTAAATTTGTAAGGTCTATTTGTTTCATTTTGTATCAATTACTTTTGCTCTTGCAGGAAGAAAGTTGACAATTTATTCTTTGTAAATTTATAAGTATTTTCATTATTTGAAAACTTATTCTATGCACATCATAACGATAACAATGCCTCCAAATTTGTTTCAGTGTGTATAGTGATAATAATAATAAAGTTAAGAAATGAATATCTGGAAATTTATGGGCACCATGTTTTGATTAAGTGTTGGATATGCTTGATAGGTATACCAAGAGGTGAATGGGAAAGTGAGAGATGCTGTAATATCTTTGGTATGATTTCATCCTTTTTTTTAATAAAAAAACTTGATTTGTTCCACTTTCCTTTTAAGATGCCCCTTTATGATTTTTAATCAGATTGATCAAGAGCGTGAAGGGGAGCAGATTGATCGAGCTTTACTGAAGAATGTTCTAGATATATTTGTTGAGATAGGAATGGGACAAATGGAGTATTATGAGAATGATTTTGAAGCATCCATGCTTAATGATACAGCAGCATATTATTCACGCAAGGCTTCCAACTGGATTCTAGAAGATTCTTGTCCAGATTATATGCTCAAAGTATACATCTAATACCCTTTTAGATCTTGAAAGTAAACTTATATTTAAACATTATATTATATGAAATGCAATAATCTTTTTGGGAATTTCAGGCAGAGGAGTGCTTAAAAAGAGAAAAGGACAGAGTGTCTCATTATCTTCATTCCAGCAGTGAGCCAAAGCTTCTTGAGGTTTGTTTTATCGTTTTTTTTATTTTTATTTTTTGGGAAAGAAAGTTATTTATTACTCAAATATAGGACCATGATTTGATCTTGTTCTTGTTCTGATTATCAGTCTTTCTATAATTTCTTCATTATTAATTTTTCTGGAATCTTTTCTAGGTAGTCTTTGGTAATGGAATCAGGGATGGAATGGAATAGCCAATTCCATCGAATAGAAAATATGTTTTTTTTGGTCTGATGGAATGGAATTGGATGAATCATTCTTGAAGGAATGTGATTCCTTTCATTTTGTTAATTTTCATTTCTCAGCAAATGAGTGTATTTTTCATTCCATCATGGAATGGAATGAAAAATTCCAATTTAACTTATATACCACATTTTCATATATGCAATTTTAATGACAAATCTTTTGTTTTTTAATTCATGATTTCAGTTAAATGGCGAATTATTCTTTTTAAAACTCTAGAAAATGTAACTTTTTATTATACTCTTGTTTGGGGTTCTAATTATCTTTTATTATGTTTACTGATTTATTATAAATAAGGAACTCATTAATTATAGTTAAATAATGTATAAGCCAAAGTAAAAAAAAAACTATACATTGTAATTGTATTTACATGTAATATAAAAAAATATTCCATTATATATGATTAACTGTTGTGTCAATCTCCTATTTGTTTTATGTAGAAAGTTCAAAATGAGTTATTGTCTGTTTATGCAACTCAATTGCTTGAGAAAGAGCACTCAGGTTGTCATGCATTGCTCAGGGATGACAAGGTATGCACTTATCAGTCAATTCTTTTTTAAGAATCTTCAATAAAATGCAAGAAAGAGCAACGCATTTCCATTGATTTGTTTATTGTAACCATTTATGACTATATACTTACATCTCTCATCTTTCTTTTTTTCACTGATTTAGGTTGATGATTTATCAAGAATGTACAGACTCTTTTCAAAGATACCAAAAGGATTGGATCCTGTTTCTAGTATGTTTAAGCAGGTTTGTACTACAGAAACGAACCTCATTTTTTTTAAAGTAGGAGCCCATTACACCTTGGCTTATATATATATATATATATATATATATATATATATATATATATATATATATATATTCTCCCTGTCTCTTTGTTTTTTTTTTTTTTTTTTAAAAATCTTGGGTCATGTGTTCCTATCTTCTACAGCATGTCACTGCTGAAGGCACAACATTGGTTAAACAAGCAGAAGATGCAGCAAGTACCAAGAAGGTTTATACATACTAACTATATACTAATGTTGATTCACAATCATGTTTCTTTTTTGTCCCCTAGATAAATGATGTTTGAAAAATATTGGAGAAAATGACTGCAAACTTGGGTAAAATGGAAGGAAAAAAAAAATAAATGAGGGCATATTTGTAAACAATCGGGACTTAATGGGAAAAATCTTTGTTAAGTCATTCTTTTTGGTTTAAGTAAAAGAAACACTCATATATAGGCATAGCTGATCAGATATTCGGATTAAGTCATGCACCCATTAATCGAAAAGCAGATGAAGTATATGTTTTTGATACTATAGCGGGTTTTTTGTTTTAGGGTAAATACAAGAAAACAATTGAAATTGAAAGTATAAATATGTAATAGAAAAGGAAGGGAAGATGCTACAGTAAAGAAATAAAGGAAACTTCATTTCATTGCTATATATTGCTTTTACCCTTTTAATATTTCTAATTATTAAAGCCACAGTGATCTGTAACTTTGAACTTATTGTTTTTTGCAGGCTGAAAAGAGAGATGTGGTTGGGTTGCAGGAACAGGTAAAATCACAAGAACATTAAATTTGCAGAAATTAGTAATTAATTAATTTATTTATATATCTGTTTACTTTTCTCCCTTCAGGTTTTTGTTAGAAAAGTTATTGAGCTTCATGACAAGTACCTGGCATATGTAAATGACTGTTTCATGAACCATACTCTTTTCCACAAGGTTAGTATAGTAATTTCATCATTAAAAATTACTTGGTCTTCTTTTTTCTTACTTTTGAATGAATTCCCCTCTAGGCTCTTAAAGAGGCATTTGAAATATTCTGCAACAAGGGTGTTGCTGGAAGTTCAAGTGCGGAGTTACTTGCCACATTTTGTGATAATATTCTTAAAAAAGGTGGAAGTGAGAAACTGAGCGATGAAGCCATTGAGGACACCCTTGAGAAGGTATGTTAAAACTTTTGTTTGCGCAAAAGACGTAAATGCCCTCATCATCCAAAGTCTCCTTTCCTCTTGTGTAGCAGAAGTGATATGAACTAATTTGCAGGTAGTAAAGTTGCTTGCCTACATCAGTGATAAAGATCTATTTGCTGAATTTTACAGGTAATGAGGTCAAATTTGTAATAGCAACATGGTTTTGTTAACATTCTTCATTATAGCATCCCATTTTCAAACTTCAAAACTTCAAAGAAAGTATAATATCTGACATTGTACTCTGGTTGGTTGTAGGAAAAAACTTGCTAGGAGGCTTTTGTTTGACAAGAGTGCAAACGATGAGCATGAGAGAAGTATTCTCACAAAGCTGAAGCAACAGTGTGGTGGTCAGTTCACATCAAAGATGGAAGGGATGGTAAGTATGCAAAAGCAAAACTATTTTTTTTTTTTTTTTAATGAAAATGAAAATTTATGTTTTGTATCTGTTTTTCATTCAGGTTACAGATTTGACATTGGCAAAGGAAAACCAATCCCATTTTGAAGAGTATTTGAACAATAATCCCAATGTCAGCCCTGGAATTGACTTGACTGTCACTGTGTTGACTACCGGCTTCTGGCCCAGCTACAAATCTTTTGACCTAAATCTCCCTGCCGAAATGGTATTTTTGTTACTTCTGTAAATGTAAATAATAAATTCTATAATTATTGTAGAATATTGTCAAAACTATACTTTGTTTATCAATTCCATTCTTTCACTTGATGTTGTTAATCGTTATCACTTGTGTTGTGGTGTAGGTTAAATGCGTTGAAGTTTTCAGAGAATTTTATCAAACAAAAACAAAGCACAGGAAGCTTACATGGATATATTCATTGGGTACCTGCAATATAAACGGGAAATTTGAACCCAAAACAATGGAGCTCATAGTCACAACCTACCAGGTAGGTTCCTTGTGTTTTTATTAGTTTATAAAATCTTGGTAGCTGTTTATGTGTAAGTGTAAGGTTTTGACTTTTTGGTCAATGCAATGCAATGCAGGCATCTGCTTTATTACTGTTCAACTTATCGGATCGATTGAGTTATCAAGAAATCATGACTCAGTTGAACTTGTCAGATGATGATGTTGTTAGGCTGCTCCATTCTTTGTCATGTGCAAAATACAAAATTCTTTTAAAGGAGCCTAATACCAAAACAATCTCTCCAACCGATTACTTCGAATTCAACTCCAAGTTTACAGATAAAATGAGGAGGATCAAGGTATTTGAATGCAACATTTTACTTTCTTTGTATTTGGATTTGCTATATAATTGGGTAGATATTTTAAAGCACAATGTTTTAATAGTAGGAGTAAATGAAAGTAGGATGCTGAATATGTTGGTAATTCCTAAATGTAATATACAG
The DNA here is from genome assembly GCF_051521515.1 of Lactuca serriola. Taxonomy (NCBI): domain Eukaryota; kingdom Viridiplantae; phylum Streptophyta; class Magnoliopsida; order Asterales; family Asteraceae; genus Lactuca; species Lactuca serriola. The sequence goes on from NC_136412.1 coordinate 122,793,423, forward strand.
ATTCCTCTACCTCCTGTGGATGAGAAGAAAAAGGTGATTGAGGATGTTGACAAAGACAGACGTTATGCCATTGATGCTTCCATTGTAAGGATAATGAAGAGCAGAAAGGTGCTTGGATACCAGCAGTTGGTTATGGAGTGTGTTGAACAGTTGGGACGCATGTTTAAGGTATCTAAATGTTTTTCTTTTTATTTTTAAAATATCAACATACTTGCATTATTATTATTATTATTTTTTTAATCATATGACGCAATGTAAACAATCTCGAAATGCATGCAGCCTGATGTAAAAGCAATCAAGAAGCGGATTGAAGATCTGATAACTCGTGATTATCTTGAAAGAGACAAAGAGAACCCCAACTTGTTCCGATACTTGGCATAAAAGCCCAAGCATGAAATCCTAGTAGTGCCTGTTTCTCTCTCTCTTTCTCTAACCTTAAAAGCCAATATGATCTGTTTTCATATCTAGTTTTATCTTGTGGATATATTGTAATATTCTGAATTCTGTTTTCGTTTTAGTTCACAGATTAGACAAATTCTGTTCCGATTGCGTATTCGCTTTACATGACTGGTTTGATGCATGTTTTGTTGTGTGTTTGAGAAAAAAAAGAGGGAATGATTTACAAACATATTTACAACTTGTTAATAGTCTAAGTTGTCACTCAAAAGCTATTATTGATTTATTTCCACGACTAACTATTCAAAACCATGACATCATCAAAACATAGCAATCTAATTACTCGGAACTTTGTTGCCACTAGTGTTACGAATCCTACCATAAAAAAGAATTGCATAGTAATCTACTTTTTATGTAAGTGGTACATAGCAATCACATGGTTTAGTTATAGTATCAATCACAATAATTTATGATCACTATCAATCACCATATTTACAAGTTAGGGCTAGCCCACTTGGCTAGTAAATGTGTCTAACAAAAAGTTTCTAAGGACCTGGTTCTTGGACGCATACTAACTCGTCGATCTAAAATGAACGTAATGATTTCAATTTTTCTATTTATTTCTCACTCATCCTTAAATGACTTCTTTAGGTCAATTTCACAGCCTCTATGATTGGATATATATATATATATATATATATATATATATATATATATATATATATATATATATATATATATATATATATATATATATATATATATAGTTAGGTTCAAATGTTTTCACTATCTATTGTGTGTATGTATGATTGATTATGGACCAATCATTTTATTTATTTTAAGAAAGTAATTAATACATATTAAATGCTGAAGATGTAATTAATACCCATTATATCTTCAACATCTAATATGTATTAATTACTTTATTAAAATAACTAAAATGATTGGTCTAGAATCAATCATACATACACACAATAGATAGTGAAAACAAAATAACCAAACCCTATATATATATATATATATATATATATATATATATATATATATACACATACACACACACACACTAGCCATTTACCCACGCAAAGCGACGGGTGCGGATCAACAAAATGACATAAAAAATTTGTTAAACAAAATAACGAACATATAGAGATTTCTTATACCTGGGCTAGGATTAAACGTAAGACATTTTTGGGCTTATTCGATTTTAATAGAAAGAAAAACAAAGGAGGAGGTAGCGAGCATGAGAGAGAACCAAGGTTTTGCGGTCAACGGCAATGCATTAATGATAGACGAATGCTAAATCAATGCGCCTCTTCCAGTTTATATGAAATGTTTTATAACGTGTACATCGTATTAGACCGATTCAGATGGATATGAAGAACACTTGGTCAAACTTTGACCCATTCAAAATCTTATCATCATCTTATTTGACTTTTTCATTATTATTGACAGATTCAGTATTTAGCGATTCAAAATTGGATATGAGGAACACTTGGTCAAAGTTTGACCACTTCAAAATCTTATCATCATCATCTTATTTGACTTTTTCATAAATGTTGACCGAATAAGATTTAGTATTTACCGATTCAATTGGATATGAGGAACACTTGGTCAAACTTTGACCCATTCAAAATCTTATCATCATCATCTTATTTGACTTTTTCATAAATGTTGACCGGATAAGATTTAGTATTTACCGATTCAATTGGATATGAGGAACACTTGGTCAAATTTTGACCCATTCAAAATCTTATCATCATCATCTTATTTGACTTTTTCATATTTAACTCATTCAATTTGAAGATAAGCTTATAAAACCTATTCAAAATCTATCTTTGACCGGATAAAATTTATTATTCTTCGATGCATAAAATTATTGTATATGATGCTTAAAAGCTTGTACCTCTTAAAATTCAGCAAAATCTTGTAAATGCTTTTTAAGGTATATATATATATATATATATATATATATATATATATATATATATATATATATATATATAAACACAAACATACACATACACAAGCACATACATATATACATCCATACATACACATACTTCCAACTCCTCTTTTATTTCTCTGATTCCAAAAGCCCAAGACCTTTTATCATTAAAGGATTATAGGCATGACAAACTTTGTTGGTTTCTTATACAAGGTGCTTTGAAAATTTATTTCTAATCGTTTAAAGAATGTGTTATATAAGATCATTAGTCCCTAGAAGATGTCGTATGTAGAAGGGATGAGTATTTTAGATGACACAATTTTACTTAATGAAATATTCTGTTGGTCTAAGAAGATGAAGAAAAAAACATTAACTTTCAAGGTGGACTTTGAAAAAGAATTTTAGAATTTAAGTTGGGAATTCTTAGAGTTGATTATTAAGAAAATAGAGTTTAGGTGGAAGTGAAGAAGATGTGTTATTGGCTGTCTTTCCTTTAATAGAGCCTCTTTCTTGGCCAATAGATCTTCGACTAAGCAGGTTTACATCAAAAGGGGTGTGAGACAAAGTAACCCCCTTGACCCATTTCATTTTATCATCACTATGGAACGTGCACACATGTCTATAGAGGCGGCTTGTGACCTTTACTACTTATAGGTCTATCTTTTCCTCGCAATGGTATGGAAATTTCTCATCTTATACATGTTGATTATGTAACTTTTATTGATTAGTGGTCAAAGCTTGATTTTCTCAACCTCAATATATTACTTTGTTATTTTTACCTTGCAACGGGTTTAAATGTGAATTTGCATAAAAGCAAAGTTTATCGTGTTGGTGTTAACAATGCGGAGATTGATAGTATTTTGAAATGTGATCCCACGTATTTCCCTTTCAATTATATTGGTTTAATAGTGGGGGTTAGTTTGAAACTTGCTAGGCATTGGGCTTCGGTGGTGGACAAATTTAAGGCTAGTCTTTCAAATTGGAAATCGAAGTCTTTATCGTTTGGTGGCGCCTCACACTTGTGAAGTCTATTCTTAAGATTCTTCCTATTTATTATTTCTCTTTGTTGAGTGCTCCTAGGAAGATTAGCAATCTTGATAGTATTAGAATGTGATTCTTATGGGAAGGTAATGATGAAAAAAAATAATTTGGGTTTCTTGGGATGTGGATATTAAACTGAGAGACATGGGTGATCTTGGTGTTGATTGTCTTGATTCCGCCAATGATGATGGAAATTAAAATGTTGACTTGATTCCTTTTGGTTCTCGTATATAAAATCCATACATATTCTCAAGCTCATTGACGGGATGCCTTTAGCTAAAAGCTCTACAAATGGAGTTTGGTTCAATATAGTAAGTGGATATGGATATTGCAAACAAGAGTATTACATTAAATAACTTATTTAAGAGGGTGGTGGGTATTTGAGATAAGACACACTTTTGGAAAGACATTTAGTGTGGTGATTTAGATTTGAAAGATCTGTCCCAATTTGTATGATTTGAAGAGAAACACATATTTTTTGGTTATGTAAAGGGTGATTTGAAAGTTGGAATGGAATCATAGTGGATTTAATTGGGAGTGGTGTTAACAGCTGAGAATGGGAAGGGAGGCTTATTAACTCACAGTTCTGGTTAACTTGGTGAGTGATTCCAGTTCAACAAGGGCTATGCCAAATGTCATTGGGAGGGTGATAACTTTGTGTATTGGGACTCACGTAAATATGGTTAGTCACATATACCAACAACTGATCAACAAAAAAGGCAATTGAAACGTGTAACACCCCATTTAACTTACCATCATATTTGCTACATTTTACCAAACGAGTCTAACATGATTCATTCTTCTCATTCATCACATGGTTTATTTATACTATTAATCACCATAATTACTAATCACATAATGAATTCAAATCTTCTATTGATTTCTCACACATCTTTAATTGACTTCCTAAGACAATTTCACAACCTATTTGATTGGATTCGTTGTAATATATATATATATATATATATATATATATATATATATATATATATATATATATATTACAACGAATCCAATCAAAGAGGTTGTGAAATTGTCTTAGGATGTCAATTAAAGATGTGTGAGAAATCAATAGTATATATATATATATATATATATATATATATATATATATATATATATATATATATATATATATAAGTTCAATTGAGAAAATAAAAAAGGTTGAGAGTGAGGAATCATTCTCAGCCACTCATTTATTTTTGTCGCAAAAGCCTCCATCGTACCGGCAGAAATGGAAAAGAAATACACATGTGTTTTTCAACAAAACATGTTTGCTTAAAATATGCTAATCATTACCTTAATATATACAAAAACATAGTTTTTTTTTTTTAATTTTTTTTAAGCAGCTATTTTTATTGAAAAATAATTTCAAATATATCAAAATTCATAATTTTTTATTCTCTACAAATAGACATCCATATTGATATAGTTTTAAAATAAATTAATTTTTTTTTTATAGTTTCAGGTATCGTTATTCGTAAGTGAATAGAAATGAATCAGATTTTTACTACAGTACATTCGTTATTCACTTATGAATAAAAAAATATTTTTATTTTTTTTACAGTTTAAGTATCATTTATACTACTTATTCATATATGAATAACAAAATAACTGTAACAAAAATCTGATAAATGTTTTATTCATATATGAATATAAAATATGACAATAACTAATACATGTTTTATTCATATATAAATATAATATATGATGAAAGATGATGTAAAAAATATAGGGTAAATTACACCGTTCGTCCCTCGTGCAGGTGCCAAAAAGCACGTTTAGTCCCTATTTTTAAAAATTAACTCGGATAGTCCCTTGTTTGTTTTAAACTTACACACTTCATCCCTATTGATATGAAATGACTATTTTGCCCTTAATGATTTCTTTTTTCATTTTTTATTTCTTTATCAGTTTAAATTAAAAAAATAATAATAAAACAAATATCCTCACCCCTCCCCCTCCCCCTCCCCGGCTTCCACAACAAGATTCGAAAGCTCCACCACATGTCACCGCCAGCTCCTCTGACACCACCACCTATCAGCATCAACATCTATGTCACCACATCCTATCACTACAAACACCTTCCCCTTCCTTTCCCCAGTTTTCTTCTAACTTCGTCTCCTTCTTCTCACCCATTCCTGACAACCATCCAAAACCCCAAATCGGACCCCAAACCACCATCCCTTATCTTCGTTCTCCCCATCTGCCTTAAGAACACTAGAGACCATCACCAATTTCAATCTATCTGCCTCTTGGTGAAACCCAATACCATCCTAATAATCAAATTGATACATCTACTGCTCCTATAGAAAGTTATTTCTATGAATCATATCCATTACCATCGAAACAACAATTCAATATTTGAAACTTTAAAATACCAACTAGATTCAATCAACACAAATGACACCCAAAAGCAATCAAAAGCACGAGTTCACAACATCTCATTGCAATCGAAGTCTCAACATATCTTCATCTCAAAGTCGAAATAAGTAAACCGATCGAAATCAAGTCCAAGATGAATCCATCGAAATAAAATCAAACCTAACATTACCTGAAACTCAAAATCAAAATCAAAATCGAAATCAAATTCAATTTCTAGATTTGATGACAATGAAGAAGGAGGAAACATAAAATCAACATCGAAATCAAGTATTTCTCTCTGTATTGTGGTAAATCTTCATCTCACCTATTTCCTCTAGTCTCCTTTTTCCTTTTCATCAATTCTATCTCCCTCAACCTATTTCTCTCTCAATACAGTGTTACATCTCCATCTCACTTGGACTCTATCTTGATATCGCATCTGAACACATGCGGGTGTGGGTGTGGGTGTGTGTCTGTTTTGGGTTACTTTATTATCTTTGATCAGTAACAATAGCGTGAGGGTTTCAGAAGGGATTGGGGCAGATGGGTTGGGGAAACTGAGAGTAGGTGTTGAACAAGAATGCAGAGAGAGAGAGAGAGAGAGAGAGAGAGAGAAAGAGAGAGAGGCGTCAAAGGTAATGGTAATTTGCATTTAAACTGAGAGAGATAAAGATGAGAGAGGGTTGTTTTTTTTAATTTCTTTTTTGTAAGTTATAAATAATAATAAATAATATTATATTAGTTAAAAAATAAATATCCAAGGGCATTATGGTCATTTTAAATGTGGCGTGGACTAAATTTGCAACAAAAAAGCATATTAGGGACGAAGTGTACAAGTTTTAAGCAAACGAGGGACGGTCAGAGTTAATTTTTGAAAATAGGGACTAAACGTGCTTTTTGGCACCTACCCGAGGGACGAATGGTGTAATTTACCCAAAAATATATTTTAAGTAATAAAATTTTATTAAGTGCTATATTCATATATGAACGATACTCAAACTATAAAAAAGTTAAACATATGTTTTATTCATAACTGAATAACGAATGTACCGTAATAAAAATCTGATTAATTTTTTTCACTAATGAATAACGAGAGCTGAAACTCTAAAAAAAATCATTTTATCTTAAAACTATATCAATATGGATGTCTATTTATAGAGAACAAAAAATTATGAATTTTGATATATTTAAAATAATTTTTCGATAAAAATAGTTTTCTAAAAATAAAAAAAAACAAAAAAGAAATATGTTTTTGGGTATATTAAGGTAATGATTAACATCTACCCTAATAAATGAAAATGTTATTGACACTTGTCATTCTCTTATTTATTTGGCCACATGTCATTTTGTCATAATTTTGAAATATATTTATTTTCCACTTGTCAATTACTTCATTATTCATTTCCACTATATCATTAATTTAGTTTCCATAAATTAAACCTACTATAATAACTATTAATTTCAAATTTCAAATTTGAAATTTCAATTTCAGTTTCAAATAAATTTACACTTTAAACATTTGTATTTAACATTTTATTATAATAAATCGTTTAGTACACGGGTCTAACAATTAAACACATAATTTTAATTAATTTATTTTTTGCATGTTTTTTTTCATAATTTTCACTTCTTTCATATTTCAAATTCAAATAAACTCTTCATTTAATCGCTTCTATTTAACATTATGTTTTAATTAACCCGTATAATATACGGGTTTCACAACTAGTAGTTTAAGGAAACATGTTTGGTTGGAAAACACATGTGTATCCGTTATTCATTTCCGCCGGTACGCTTAAGTGTTTTGCGGCAAAATAAATATGTGGTTGAGAATGATTCTCTCATTCTCAACCTTTTTTTTTTTTCTCAATTGAACCCTCCCCTCTCTCTCTCTCTCTATATATATATATATATATATATATATATATATATATATATATATAAAGACAAAATTACAAAAATGGTCATTATGGTATGCAAATTTTTAGGGTTTTAGTCCAAATCCCGAGTTTTTTGGATTTATGGTCCTTTTGGAGTGATTTGTATGTGAAAATAGTCTATCCGAAAATTGAAATGACTGTAATACCCTTGGGGTATTTAGTTTTCATTTTTTAATTTAATATTTATTTATTTATTTTAACAATTAAAAAAATAATAAATGACCTCTCTCTCTCTCTCTCCCTCTCTCTCTCTCTCTCTCTCTCTCTCTCTCTCTCTTTGATGATCTATCACCCAAAACACACACTCTCATTGTAGAACCAGTGAAGAAGAAGGAAATGATCGATGGTGCTTCGCCGGTAGTAGCAGACCCAACCTTCTCCGCCTATTTCCACCGAGCACCCGCTGTCAAACACCCCCGTAATTGCTGTTGTACTGTTCCGATACCCCTTCATAACACTCTCAATGACTGTCATCCCGTTCGTCTCCTTCCCCTGTCGAAGAACTAGAATCACCAGTGATGTTTTCCCGGTTCCCCACTGCCGCCACCTCCATATCCCCTTCCCTTCCTCCTTTTGCCGAAAAACACCACCACAAGCACCCTCTTCGGCTGTGGCTACCCTTCTCAACCCCCACAACCCCGATTGAAGGCTTGAACCGCCGGAAAAATCGACTCCTCCTTCATGCTTCACAGGAAATCAGGAAAAAAAGAAAGAAAGAAGACTGCTATTCCTTTCGATCCCTTTTCGTCTACGATCAGATAGGATTCGGAGACCCATTCCCTTTCGTTTGACTGACAGACCAAACACAACCACCAAAAGTCTCGTTTTTCACCCTTAATGATCGATTGAACTCCTTAGGACCACCGGCAATCGATTTTCCTTCCTGTGTTGAAGTTGATTGGACCAGAAGACGAAGTAGGTCGTCGGAGCGGCCCTGCAGTGTCGACGCCCTTCCTTCCCCTCTTCATGATCCGTTTAACCACAACCGGTACCCGTCGATTGTGGCCTTGTTCTTCTCAGCTTTTGTCCGTCGTGTTCCCGCTGCTCCTTCGACCAGATAAAGACGAAGAGGAAGAGACCCCCCTCTCGTTTTGATTGTATTGGTTTATTAGAGAGAGAGAGAGAGAATAGGGCATGGGCCCCATTTTATATCATATTAATATCACATTAATTTAAATAGAAAAAATATAACAAATATATCAAGAGGGCAAGTTAGTCATTTCAATTTTTAGAATGACCATTTTCACATACAAACTAGTCCAAAAGGAACCACTTGGATTGTGGTGACTTGGTAAGGCATGTGGAAGATATGGTGGATAACCTATTGACCCATGTTCAAATCCTGGCACTACTCAGCCCTTGTGGCCATGGAGGTTCGCCTGCAGTGACTCCAGGACATGATGCAAAGTCTCATGTTTGCAGCGGGGGATTAGTCGGTGCGCGTAAGCTGGCCCGTAAACACTCGTTAGGGAAGTTCCCTTTCCCAAAAACTAGTCCAAAAGGACCACTAATCCAAAAAAATTATGGTTTGGACTAAAACCCTAAAAAAATGTCATATATATATATATATATATATGATGTTATTACATCATATAAATTTTGTCTATATTATTATTTATCGATTTTAATATTCCTCACTAAAGCTTCAAACCTTGATTTTCACCAAATCACAGAATAAAGAACAAGAAAGCGAATACCTCTTATTGATGTCATCATGATCAAAGCTTGATACAAGAGATTTAAAGCTCTCAAATTTGGTATATTTTCAAATTAAATCATATTTTAAAACCTCATTTACATCGTGGAAAAGAATGGGTAAAAATTGATGACTTGAGAATTTTTTTTATTTATAAAAATGATTGAAACAACACCATTGTTAAGTCAACTATAGCACCACAGAAAACCTAAATAGGGGTTAGAGACCTTAAATAAGGCTCAAAACCATGAAAATATGGTTTTTACTCTGCGACGGTAGGCCAAGTGTACCTAAAATTACGCCCAACGTAATGCCTTAAAAACACGTTTCTTCAGCCTAATACGCCCAATGTATAGCTAGACTCCTTTTTCCTAACTTCAAACAACCATAACTTCTTCGTTTCAACTCCGTTTTCGGCGTTCTTTATATGCACATAAAGGTATTGAAGAGCCTCACAATCCTATCTAATTACTTTTAACTTAAAACATAACAAAATAAAATCCTTATTCCAAGAAAGAAGTCTGAAACATCACTTTTCCTGTTTTATCCTTTGACTCCAAAACATAAACCAAGGGCTTGGATCGCATAACAAATATTATCAACCTCCAATAGGGTCTAAACCCTATTCCCTTGAAGCTTAAGACATTTATTTGACCCATTTGTTGTCCACAATCCCGATATAAGAAACTGCTCGAAGCAGGATGTTACAACTCTCCCTCACTTAGATTACATTTCGTCCTCGAAATCATTCATTACTACTTTCTCTGCCACGCTAGTCAATCCTGCCCGAACTTCTTGAATTCCGTTTAAGACTGAAGATTCATCCCATACCGACAACCGCCTCCCAACCCTACCATCCAAACCCCATCTTAGTAGAAATCACTTATATCCCTCCGAAAGAATGGACCTTAACACTCTGCCCTCAGCTAATGAAAGAAACCCAACTGCTTTACCTAATAACTGAAACATCTACCTTACTCATCCTAACTGGAAGACCTCAAATCACAACGAAAACCACTCAAAGCAGGAACCTTCTCGAAAACTGGAACCCATAAATTTAAACCCCATAAATTATTCCCTAGGACTGCTGACCATTCATTCGTTGTACCCCCCCTAGTCCTTGACTAGGAACACCACTCAACCATATAGAAGGAATACTCAAAATATACCGATCGTGAATTTCACCTAACCCCAATACATAGATTGTGCTCAACAACCTAAAATACACACTTGACTTCCTTAAAAGTCATCGCCAACCCGTTGATCCCACGAGAATAAGGTTGGTCAATCCAAGAATTCTCACGTTGCATCCAAATCCCTTATCATCTCAGGTGTACCTCCACCTGACAAACCACTCGAGATATTTACAATTAATTTCATGGATCGTGATTCCATAACTGATACCCAAAATTGGTAACCAACTCCTGATAAATAGCTCGTAAGCAAACGGGGTTCATAATGCAAACACTCCGTAAGCGACTTCTGATGCACAACTATTACTCCCAACAACCTTTAACTGCCCACATGATCCAAACTAGCTGGTCATTGACTCTCGCGAATCCCACAATGCACTAACACCCAAATATGCCAAGAAAACTAACGATCTGAGGCCTAAGAGTCTCAATCAAAAGACTAACGGGTCCCACCCATATGAATCATACAGCCACTTGTTCATGATACATTGTGACACTTGCTAACCACTAAATGGTACTATGCCGATCTTTCCGTCATCCCATTAATGGCTTGAAGAGTCACGAGTAACACCATAGGGGCCTAAGGATACCCAACCATCAATCCACTGGCTTGCAGGAACCCAGTCAATATCCCTCTCAATGTAAACTGAACACAAATACAATTATACCATTCTATCACTCACAATTCATTTCACAGTATAGGCAACTACCAATGTAAAATTTAGGCAAAAACATGGTCATACACAACTTGAGAATAAGATAGGTGGTTGCAATTTTGTTCCAATTTAAGGGCTAAAACCAATTAACAACCATTCCAATAACTCGAGCCAAGTGTTCTCATGCTAACTTATTTAACTTGTATACATCCCCAAGGGAAAACACATAACCCCTAGATTTATTGAACTCCTTCTTCCTCACAAAACTTACCTATCGGGTGTGGTACCAGTAGATCTGACCAAAATGACGAACCCCAACCACTAACAGAAACATCTTCATGAATGGTCGAAGACTAAGATCCCACACCTTTATTGAAACCAAACAGATCCCACCCATATGCACGTAGCTCGATAAAACTTCCAGGGCCATTAGAAATGTTGTCAAAACCTTGGTTAGGTCAATACAGATGCCAACCCTACCGATGCGACATGCCAAAATTATATTCTGCCCAGATCCAAAGCCATACCTGAAAAACTAAACAACGCTTTCCCAACATTCGAACTTTCAACAACCAAGGACATCTACCGAACTCGAGCCTGCTATGAACAATAATTTCACAAGCAACCATTGAGGGTACCTATATCCAGAAACCAAAATGTAAAATGTACAGAATTGACAATAGGTTGATGCATCCATTGAACTCCAACTAATACAACTCTAAACTTCCGAAGAACCTCTACTATTGACAATGAACGAAGAGACCAAAAATCGAGAGTGCATTGGAAACTAATCCATTGATCCAATACACTAATGGACAAATCCCAAGAAGGACTAAATATACCAAACTGTAAAACTGACTGGCTGATCAGCAAATGCCCAACCTAGACTATAGATCTCAATATATAAAAGAAGCTGACAAATCCTTCAACAATCGATACTCAACCTGGGCGACCCAACCGCCTCTTGACCTATTCCTCAACGTTCTCGAAAGAAACCCTTGGCTATAATAAACTCCTTGGCCAACAACTTCTTGTCAAGAAGACAAGTCCTACATTCCTGAACACATACATCTGATGGCAACTTGCTCTGCACCCCCGTCTTGACTAAATCCTGAACCAAAGTTTCACATAACCGAACCGTAAATCCTTATGACCCATTTTTTTTGAAACCATAACTCGAACAAATTGCTGATCCTCTAAAAAGAATATCCAGCTCTCCCCCACTTAGGGTTTGAACCACCACGAACTGACATTGCAAACATACCAAAAATCAAACTGGCTCACCCAGATGCATAACATCCTTGAACTTTGGGATATATATATATATATATATATATATATATATATATATATATATATATCACAAAGCAAGATGATCTTCTAGATAAAGACCAAGCAAACTCAAAGAGATTTCAAATCTCAAATGGAGACCTCATAAATTCCCCAATCACAACTGCCTCTAACATCAAGAATCCCATGCAGATTCACAAGTAATACATCTAACATTCCATTCGTAACATCGATTCTCTACTAGAAAAAAAGAATTACCACACACCTCGCCTGCAAATCCTAACCGTCAATTCATCGCAAGAATCATTCATAAATATAAAAGGCATAATTCTCATTGTCAGAATACATCAGAGACAACAACATTTGGATCTGGAAGTTTTGCACCCTCCTACATCTCTGAAACAATGTTTTGAAAACCGGACCGGACAACGAACCGATCGTCTAACTGGTTTGATGGTTCAATTGGTCGGACCAGTTCAACCAGTCTCAAAACCGGATGAACCGGTATATATATATATATATATATATATATATATATATATATATATATGTGTGTGTGTGTGTGTGTGTGTGTGTGTGCGTGTGTGTGTGTAAAGATATTTATATATGCGTGTGTTTAATATTAGCATTTTTTTTTCTTTTTAAAATGAGTGTTCTTTTAAGAAAATAAGTAATAAATATTAACACAAAGAACAACTAAAATCAATCCCACATCGGTAGAAAAACAAAATGGAAGGTGATGAGACCCTTATAAAAAAGAAGGTGCAGCTAGGCATCAAGAGAAGCGCGGTTGCAATAATAGGATCACGACAATTAAAGTTATGTGGACCTCTCATTGTAGCCCATTAATATTTCCAATTTTTTTTTAATAAAAAACCGGTTTTTAACCGGGTACGGTTTGACCGGTTTTTCAGTGGACCGGCGGTTCTTAAAGGTTCAGTTTGGTAGCGGTTTTTGGCTATTACAAAACCAGTGACCTGACCGGTTCCCAGTTGAATTCCCAGTTGAACCGGTTCAACCGGCCGGTCCAGTCCGGTTTTCAAAACAGTGTTATGAAAGGTATAAATTTGATACCTTGAGGCTTATTTGATTAGATAGGTTGTATGATGTTATTATGAGCTTTTGTCCCAAATAATAGTGTTCTTGAGTATGGCATGCTCTAGATTCAAATGGATTGTCCTTCCACACGTTTTAGAGTGTCTAAGGTCATAAAAATCCAATCTTGATTGTTAGTTTCCCTTCATGCATGAGTTTTAGTGTCTTAATGAGTTAAAGAGTAAGGGTTTTTGTTGTTAGGCATTTATTAGCCATGCAAGACCATAAAGTAGGAAACTTTATGGTTAAGGACGTTATTTTAGGGTCTAGAATTTGAGCAAAAGAGCTTAAGGATTAAGCTCTTAATGGAAGTGATGTGGTGCAAACTATAGCTATCTAGGTTTAAATTCATAACCTAACTACTTATCTACTATTGCACATATAGGTAGCGTATCTAGCCAGATTATAGTATAATAAATTAAGTTGGGGTCGAACACAGGGAACAAATTTAATTAACTAATATAATTACTAAAATTAACCTAAAGCAAGAAAAAGTTAAAAATGGTTTTCTATATGATTTTACAAGTTCAAACAAACTTAAACAATTAAGTAATAAATTTATTCAATATTCTAAAAACATTTCCGTTTAGTTCGAATCCACTTCTCCTCTATGGTTAGCTACTAATTATGGATTATTAAAGTTGGTCACCAATTATTATGTAATTAGCAATTCAAGTCCAAATTTACTAATATTTTCACCAATTCATGAACTACCTTGTATGGTCATACACAAGCAAAACACATATTTAGTTATTAATTATAGATGAGCTATGTAAGATTTATCTAAAAAAACACAATTATGGTCAAAATTTATGTTCTCCAGCACAACTAAATTTTTTTACTTTTATCACTTATCTAAGATTTGGTCGATCATAGCTTTAGCAATTTAATAGTCACTAAACTACTAGGTAACAAGTTCATGTAATTTAATGGTCACTAAGCTACACTTAACTTGAATTCAAGCAATCAAAGTCACAAATATTAACATGCTAGGTAATGATAATCAACCACAAACATAAAGCCAACTATTAAAATCCATAAATTAGTAACTAAACCAAATAGTTAAAGTATCATCTAGCTAAACGAAAGCAATTAAATTTAGCTACTCATGGCTGAAAACATAGACACAATCTCAATAGAAATTGACATAATTAAAGTAAGTCAAACCAATGTGATTATGTGTTCTTCAATCTCTTAATCTCTAAGTAATTCTCCTTCAAAATGATCTTTTGTGCACTTTCTGGACTTTAAAATCGGGTTCTCAGAATACATCCCCACCAGAGAACTCTCCAAAAGCCTTCCCAAATCGTAAGAGTGAAGGATAAATTATAGGTTTGGAAATTTCGTGCTTCACGACGTGAACAAGGGTTTCACGTCGTGCTTTTTATACAAATCCTTATCTGGCAAGGATTCTGACTTCCCACGTACTTATCTTCTAGAATACACACTCCACGTCGTGATGTTGATGATCATGTCATGACTTGGGTTTTTTTTGTTGAATCCCTCTTTTAATATTTAATCCTCCAAAGTTCAAATTCTTGTCAATTTTGGTCTTTATTCTTCAAGAGTGTTCCTTTTGGCTACATAATACACTAATTCAATAAGTACCGTATATCTTGTACCGTATATCTTTGCAAATAACCAAAATATTAATTAAAATGTATTAAAATACTGCCTAAAAATGTGTATAAATAAGGCACTATCAAATACCCCACACTTATCCTTTGCTTTCCCTCAAACAAAATTAATTTATTTTTAAGTCAAACCCTCATCACCAATATCACATAAGACAATCCATTTTGAGCACAACCATTATACCACAACCTTAATGCGCATATTTGTGTCTATAATTCCTAAAACCTTCCCAATCCTAACTACTCACAATCCTTATGAACATTCACCCCTTAATTTATATGACTCTCATTTCTGCAACCCTCCAAATCCATCATCACAAATCTTTCTTAACCTCAAGGTATTTTTAGTTATACTTGTTGTCTTTGTGATACTTGTATGTGCTTGGTAGGGAGGTGAGTGTGGGCGGGGGCCCGTATCTCATCACTAGTTGAGTGTGGACGGGGTTCCATATCTCATTATTAGCAGAGTAGGGACAGGGCCCAAAATAGGCGGGGCCTTGAGACTAGCAGTTATAGTGTTGTGTCAGTCTGTTATGTACTAGCATGATATTGATTATATGTTTGTATGTGTATATTGGGCAGGGCCTGGTAGAAACAGATCTGTATACCGAGCAGGGCTCGATGCCAGGCGGGGCTTGATGTCGGATTCGTCCGATGCCGGGCAGGGCCCGAGGTAGCGGGCTAGGCCTAATGTATGTGGTTATGTGATTATGTGTATGGTATGTGGTAGTTTGGGGAGACTCACTAAGCTTCGTGCTTACAGTTTTCAATTTTGGTTTTAGGTACTTCCAGTAGCAAGGGGAAGAGCTTGGGATGACTGCAATGCATACACTGATGATTTAGTCTAAGATGTTTTTACTATGATATTTTGACATATGATTTCGATACAGTAATTAGTATGATGGTTTGAGATACATGAATTATGATTTTTTTGTGATGATTGATGACATATGTTTTACTTAAATGATTTTAAAAGGAAATTTTTGGACCGTATTTTTGGGATGTTTCATTTATCTAAACAAACACAATTATGCTCATAATTTATGTTCTCCAGCATAGCTAAATTTGTTACTTTTATCACTTATCTAAGATTTGGTCGATCCTAGGTCTAACAATTTAATAGTCAATAAAGTACTAGGTAACAAGTTCATGTAATTTAATGGTCACTAAGCTACACTTAACTTGAATTTAAGCAATCAGAGTCACAAATATTAACATTCTAGGTAATAATAATCAAACACAAGCATAAAATTAACTATTAAAATCCATAAATTAGATAACTAAACCATAGAGTTAAAGTATCATCTAGCTAAACGAAAGCAACTAAATTCATCTACTCATGGCTGAAAACATAGACACAATCTCAATAGAAATTGACATAATTAAAGTAAGCCAAACCAATGTGGTGTGTTCTTCAATCTCTTGATCTCTAAGTAATTCTCCTTCAAAAGGATGTTTTGTGCACTTTCTGGACTCTAAAATTGGGTTCTCAGAATACCTCTCCACCAGAAAATTCCCCAAAAGCCTTCCTAAATCGTAAGAGTGAAGGATAATTTATAGCTTTGGAAATTTCATGCTTCACAATGTGAACAAAGGTTTCATGTCGTGCTTTTGATACAAATCCTTATCGGGCAAGGATTCCGACTTCCCGCGTACTTATCTTCTAGAATACACACACCACGCCGTGATGCTGATGATCATGTCGTGACTTGGGTTTTTTTGCTGAAATTTCTTTCTTTTAATCTTTAATCCTCCAAAGTTCCAATTCTTGTCAATTCTGGTCCCTATTCTTCAAGAGTGTTCCTTTTGGTTGCATAATACAATTTAATTCAGTAAGTACCATATATATATATATATATATATATATATATATATATATATATATATATATATATATTTGCAAATAACCAAAATATTAATTAAAATGTATTAAAATATTGCCTAAAAATATGTATAAATAAGGCAATATCAGGAAGAAAAAGGGAACAGCCGGAGAACGTTATGCGTTCTCTAGGAACGACATGCATCCATAACGCTATGCGTCCATTCTAGACGCTATGCGTTCTCAAGTTGAGTTGACTCGGTTGACTTTTTGAAAATTTGACTTTGACCAAGTTTAACCTAAGGGTATTTTCGGTATTTTGAGTTGTAATTGAGATTAGTCACTATTTGATAAATAGGTGACAAGTATAGCTGATATTCGGATCAGAGACCTATTTAGCTAATTGATCGGACTGAGAGATGAGTTTTCCTCACTGTACTTATGTGTCGAAGGCACCAAGGTCCGCCCATTGGATTATATATGTTGGTTTGTTATGCGCTGATATACTGAGTTATGTGTTCACTAATTATGTGGTTGGACTGGTAGATCCTTATGACTACCTATGTTATTGGATATATGTTAGGCTGGTAGATCTGTAGGACTACCTGTGTTTCTTGATTATTGACTATTATTGTTTGTGTAGACATGTTATGGTTTGATGGGTTGAGGCGGACCAGCTGGTGTTGAAGGCCAAGATACCCAGGGCGGTCCGGATAGACCTGCGAGGCGGTCTAGTCAAGATGAAGGCCCGAATAGCGGTCCAGATAGGTTGCAGGCCCGATGAGGCGGTCCAGTCATGCTGAAGGATCATGTATGTATGTTGTTGTTGGTTATGTGGAGTGATGGTAATTTGGGGGGGGGGGGAACTCACTAAGCTTTGGCTTACGATTTTAGTTTATTGTTTCAGGTACTTCAGAGGATCGGGGGAAGGTGAAGGTGTGATCGTGTACATCTTCCTGTTTATATGATTTTGGATTTTGGGATACTCTGATATTTGATAAACACTTTTGAAAAAATGATTTTGTAAACATTATGGTTATTGGGTTGTTTTTGAAAAATTTAAATTTACTTTGATTTTTGGGAGGTTATAGTATATCTTTATATGCTAAATGGATCCTACATCTGATACGATCTTATCTGGTTGTTTCTTATCAGCTATACATAAGTGTTATTTTGTTATTATTGATAAATCTAATAAAAATTTATAATGATTAAACTTTATAAATACGAACGAATACTTAGGCTTAGTACTATTCATATTTAGGTCGTTTTAAAGGGAAATCTAAAGTGTCAGTCAAAGATCTGACTTCCCCGTGAGTCTTCCACCTATATCAGGTGAGCACATAGTTACTTTCATGAACATGATTTTTTATAAAGTACTTATTAAAAAGTATTAATTATTTGCTGAAAGTTTATATGTGAATTAAATGTTTATTATGTGGAATATTTGTTAAATGTGTATTTGATATCATGCATTGTGTAAACCAATTATGGTTAATTATTTGTTAAAATGTTTATATGATATTGTCACAACTAGCAAATTAGGGTTAAGATTTTGATCCTTGTACAAGACAATTTCCTCTATGTAACCTTGAAACATTTCATTTAGTGAAATTCAAACTGCAATGCTATTTAAGTTCATATGTTCCTACATTGTGATTCAAGTCGAAACAATCTCATGCAAGTCCAAAACTCGATCCAATAAGCCAAGTCCAATCAATTTTGGGCCTTAGCCCAAGAATTCTCGGCCCAAAACCCTTATTGGACCAAGACCTCTTCATTGGGCCCTATTGGGCCGATAACTTCTTCACTTAGTCTCATTGAGTCGGAAACCCCTTTAATGGGCCTTGTTGGGTCGAAAACTTTTAGTTGGCCTTTCCTTGGGCAGAAAACTCATACTTGGGCCTTATTAGGGCCGAAAACTCCTTAAGTGGACCGAAAACCTTTTATTGAGTATTAGTGGGCCTAAAACTATTTTGGGCCAAGCCAAAATCGTAGCCCACTATTTTTTTGGGCCACCCTTGGGTCGGTTGGAGTAATAAAAAGAAAAGAAAAAGGATAGGAGAATTACCATGACACCTCATGTTTATCTAGCATGCAACAAGGCAATTGTCCACCAAACATCTATACACCTCCCATCACCTTTAGAAGACGTCAACCCTCACTCTCTTTCCCTCTCCTTTCTCTTAATCGGCCGAACACACAAACACACATACACTTCACATTTCAATTTCACTCACATATCTCTCAAGAACATCTCACATTTCTCTCCCAAGGATTTTCGTGTGTGTGTGAGGGTGTTCTCCAAAGAATCTTCTCCAAAAGCTGATAAATTTGGTAAGTGTTCTTGTTAACTTCAAGTATCCTTACATCTTTCAAGCTAAAATTCTTGTTTACACCCTTTTTTGTGTGTTAAAACTCTTAGAAACACCACCCTTTCGAGAATCTCACCAAGAACACAAGCTAGGCTAGAAGAATCTTCTTCTTCTTCTTCTACATCTCGAAAATCCTCAAGGTGAGCTTCATACCTCACTATTTTCATGTTTTTCATCCTTTGGGGGGGGGGGGGGGAATAGAAGTCAAGTTTTGTTTAAATCTTTGGATGTTTGCATGTTCTTGTGTGTTTATGTAACTACTTGTCTTTGAAATGTTGAATACTTCATGCTAATACTCCATAACTCGAGATTTACAAGCCTCATAAGGCTAGGGTAAATCTATCATTTGGAAAGCTTCACATATCATGGTTATGTGTTGATGATGAAACAAGTTCACCACTAAAAAGGTTCTTATTATATGTTCAAAATCATAAAATAAATGTTAATAACATTTTTGTGCTAGAAAGTTTTTGTAGTTATGTTTGTTCATTCAAAATGTTGAAAATATGGGTTACACTAAAAAATGGTTAAGTTTTGGTCATATGAAAGTTTAACATTTATACTTACAAAAATAATGAAATATAATAAATTTCAAGATTTCTATAAGTATTTTTGTAAATATTCATGACATGCTAGAGTCACACTAAGATAGTATATTTTGTGCTACAAAACTCTTAAACTAAATTTTGGTGTGTTAAACAAACTACATAACTTTGTTGATATACTAAAAACTATTTTTATTAGTAAAATAGTCGTAATATGTTGTCACATTTTAATAGTTTGAATACTTAAAAGATTATACTATTTACACAACGTATATTACAATTAGATAAATTCGTTAATGATTATTTGTAAAAAGCGTTATAAATAATTTAACCAAAACGGTATACAAACCAAACTTTTTGCGACAAAAAATTTCTCGGAAACCTGTTAAGGCACTTGTGAGACTTTCCTTCGCCGTACCTACCTAGCGTACACTGTAAGTCCTGTAGTTATAACCAGAGTTTGTCGGAGAGAGAGAGAGATAGAGATAGAGAGAGAGAGAGAGAGGTAATTGTGTATAGATCTATAAGGGATTGACACCCCGACAACTGAGATGTTTGCTACAGCTAGACTAGGCCAGTCTAGGGTGACAAATATCTTACCGAAACCGATGCTTGAAGAACGTCATGACAGACATTTTAGTCGTATCAAGCATGGTTGTAACGATTCACATAGGGATTAACAATAATATTTTGGATTTACGAAATTATACACATCACTGGTTTTATAAAATATAAAACCATGTTTCACTTTTGTACTTTACTATTACCACTCCAGTCTTAGGGTTTTAAGACTATAACTTTTCATAAAACAAGAAATATGGGATTTTATGGAAACACACACTCTTTTTACTTACAAACAATAGAAAACAAAGGACACACATGCAATTATTCACAGTTTTAGAGAAAGACTACAAACCATTTTTCACAGGAAATATCGGATTTTCTGGAGTTTTATAAATTATTACAATCAAAGATGTTACGTTGCTTTTTATACAAATATGCTTATGAACACACAAACTTTTTAGTTGATGCTTTTCAAAACGACTTGTATTCTCAGGGACTCAGTGAGCAGGTACCCGGGCTATGGATTTTAGATATTTACTACATTTTTGGAACATCTATTGTCACTTTTGTGTAAATTTGTGAACAAATACAATCTGTAAACAATGCATGTTGGTATCTTTAATGTATGATGTTGGTTGCTATGTTTTCAATTATATTTAATTGTAATGATACAATATAATGAAGTCATCCGCCCCCGGACGTTTCCACCGTCATGGTTCGGGGGTGTGACAGAAAAGAGAGTAGAACTTTGTTTAATGACATTGATGATTTGGTGTTGTATGTGTTACATTAGTATTCCCCCTCGTTTGTAGATAACCAGAGATGGAATGCCTATATCGGGCAGCCAATAGGCCCCTAGATGACCAGTCTGTATTAGACCAAAGTGTAACCAATCATCTTCCAGAGTAAGATGATGAAGGGTGACCACCGACAATTCTATAAAGTCTGTTGCAATACTAGAAGGCTCATTATCTATAGGTTTTGATGAATCATATTATCCAGGGTGTTTAGATTGTGTGTTCATCGAAATACTCCATTCCTCTCATTTTTTGTCTTTTTGATCCTTGTCTGATGCGAAGGAATCCCATAGTGATCCTTTTAATAAAGCTCATGAGGTCATGCATGGGGTTAATATGTGATGGTCGACGGGACGGGTAACTAAGGATATATTATCTAATAAGTTGTCTATGTTATATGATATTCTTTTAGTAACAATTGGTTTTGCAGGTTAGATAATTAAAAATTATTATCATAATAATATTGTGGGATTGAAAACCCTATGTGTCTAACCATGTTTCCCAACTTGACCCACTCCATTTACATACATCACAAGTGGTGGTGTTAAGATTGTTGGAGAATTTAATAGGATGCTGAGTGATTAAAGAGAAGACCATCAATAGTGTTCAGGACTGTATGTCTTTATGCTGTAACTATGTTGTGTATTGTGTATGACATCCATAGATTTATGTATCTTGAAAAAACATCTTTATTCAAATATATTTTTAATAAAACTAAATAGTTTCTACAAAATGATTTATTTTCCTGAGATTTTCTGCAAACAAAGATATTATGGTTATTCAAAGCATAAAGAAAAAGTTTTTTTTTTCGGTTCTGAAAAATAGGGGATGTCACAAGTATGTTGATATTATGAATAAAAATGAAGTATATTGCCTATAATTGTAATAAGAGTAAAGTATGTTGCGAAATCTATCAATTGGTCATATATACATCTTATACATAGAAAAAGACAAACACAAACATACACACATGTACACAAACACAAACACACATATACACAAGCACATACATACATACACACATATGTACGCATATACATAAATACTGAAGGGTTTTGAGCATTCTAACACTCCTAAGGTGTTCATGCAACCCTAAATACATTGGATCTATGTTTTCACTATTATACATGCAAACTTAAGGTTTCCAAGGTATTACCCTAACTAGCATACAAAACTTTGATACATAGTGAATAAAACTGTCACACCCCCAAAACCGATGAACGTCGGAAACGTTCTGGGGTGGAGGACGTCATGTACAGTATCACAACAATGCAAAGTAGTAAACAAGCAACAACATCATCCATTGCATTAATAGTATAATTTCATACAAGTGTGTTCTGTCAAGTTTTATAGACACCAAAAATTATATACATCAAAATAAAAGAGGAGGCTTGAACTAGCTCCTTCTTCTCAAAACCTGGCACCTGTACCTGTCTACTGGCGACCTGAGAATACAAGTTATTTTTAAAGCGAGTATCAACTTTAGAGATGGTGAGATCATAAGTATATTAGTGTCTGTGTTTGTATGAAATCATTTGTAAGATGTACTGTGTATGTTTGTAAAAGTTTTGTATTTGATTGAACTCTCCTAGAAAACCCTATGTTTTCTACTAAAAGTAGCCTTCTACCAAGGCATCTAGTATTTGTGTGTGTGTCACTTGTAAAAGTGTGTATTTTCCCAAATCCGAATATCATTAACCAAAAATATAGTTTTTGCATTATTGTTTATTGTGTGAACATCACAAAGTAAAAAGTAAGGGAAAATGTTATAGCACTGCAATGTAGTAAATTATAACTACTGCTGTACTAACTACCTTAAACCAAATGTAAATTTTAAGGTGACATGTGATCGGCCTGTATCTTGCTACCGACTTAGCTGAAAGACGACAATGTAAGATGCCGTGAAAATGACGTTTGGCACCCGTAGACTTGCAAGTTCCACTGTAGCGAGCAACAAGGTGTAGGATAGTCAATCCAGTATAGATTTATACGCAAACTCAATACACTCTCCAATGAAGGAGATTTTGATACAAAAACAGTCATGGCAGGTAGTGCCATGCCCTGCTTAATGGCTCACATAAATGTGGTTAATGTATATGAAATGTGATTTGTGTGCTAGCTGTATTGTGTATTCTTCCTCTGTCTAGCCTGTATGTTTGTTTCTCATCATAGTGTCTATTGTTTGTTTCTCGTCACTCTGTATCATGTTTGATTCTCATCATAGTATGTATTGACTCATGTATGTACTGACTCATTGTATGTATCATTGTTCTAGTAATAGTATCTTCCTAAACTACCCCTATGGTAGCTTACTAGTAAAGTATGAACATGTTTGTATACCCTTGCTACCCAAGGGCATGGAATTGAATGAAAGAAATAACCTTTTATATCTATATACATATACATAATATATAACTAGGATTCAAACGACCTCTGGACAACTAACCTTGATACCCTAAGACCACATCAAACAAGAACAGGAAGCAAGGTAGACTAGCAGTCCTAAGTCCTTTCAATCCTACTTATATAACTATATTTATACAGATACACATAATATAAGTTTAAAAGAGTTGAAGTAAAAGTATTTGACAATTAAAGGAGTTTGTAAGACAGTTTGAGGTAAAACAGTTTGATAAATAGTTTGGAAAGTAAGAAAACCATTTGCTTGGTAGTCATTAATCACATGTGATTGAATAACTATAATTGTTCAACTTGTATCCCCTCCATAAGAGCATTTAAAAACATTTCAAAGGTTAATTTAGGGGTATGAACTCACCTGTAGTGAGTGGTTCTGATGACAATGTTGGATCTGTTGCTAAGTGCCAAGTGGTGACTTGAGTACACATGCGAATCCTATTTAGCATATATTGGCACATATATGAATATAATTAGTGTTATGAACAACTAATTTATGAATTGGGACCACCTTAGGGAATAATAAACACTTATATTAAAGTGTTACAACCATATATGATTTTATGAAGGGTTATAAGGCTATACAAGAGAGTGTATGGCCAAAATACACACTATCTGTGTGTGTGCGGCCAGGTGTGCTGCCAGCACGTGTGTGTGGCCCTGTGTGCGGCTAGGAGGCGTGTGCTGCCAGAAAACTTGGTGTTCTTGGTGAAAGATGTTACCTTTCCGGATGATACTTGAGAGGATTTTCGGGTCCTTGCTTTGTAGAAGTGTAAGAAATGATTAAAATGACTAACGATAGTATATATAGGAGGGTGAGTGCGGCTGGAGGTGTGTGTGGTTGGCCTGTGTGCGGCTGGCTGGCCGTACACACCAGGTTTGGTGTGTTTGGCCCGTTTTTCCAATGCTAAACCCAATCTAACGCATCCTTCGACACGTAACTCAAATATACTAAGCTTTAAGCACTCTTTTAGACCCAAAACTTCATTATAAAATAGAAAAATGAAGCTAACTTTAATTACAATGAAGAATGAAAGCTAGAAATTTCAGGTTGTCACATCATCCCCTCCTTAGAAGGAATTTTGTCCCGAAATTAGAATTTAAGCAAATAAGTAATTACAAGTAACTAAGTAAAAAGGTGAGGGTATTTCAGTTTCATCTGATCCTCTCGTTCCCAAGTGAATTCAGGTTCTCGCTTAGCGTTCCAGCGAACCTTCACTATCGGGATACGACTTTGTTTCGTTTGCTTGACCTCTCGGTCCATGATCTCTACTAGTTCTTCTACGAAGTTGAGGTTCTCGTTAATCTGGATCTCGTCGAGTGGGATTACAAGAGTCTCGTCGGACAGACACTTTTTCAAGTTCGATACATGGAAGGTAGAATGTACGTTACTAAGTTCGATCGATAGATTGAGTTTGTAAGCTACTGGGCCGATTTTGGAAAGAATCTCGAAAGGCCCAATGTACCTTGGATTTAGCTTTCCCCGCTTTCTGAAGCGTATCAAGCCCTTCTAGGGTGAGACCTTCAATAAAACACGGTCGCCCACCTGGAATTCCAACGGTTTTCTACGTTTATCGGTGTAGCTTTTCTGTCGGTCTCTGGAGGTTTTCAATTGTTCGCGGATCTGAACGATCTTCTCCGTCGTTTCCCGTATGATCTCCGGACATGTGAGAGTTCTTTCAGGAACCCGTCCTTTAGCTAACTGGGTATCACCCACCTCAACCCAACACAGAGGGGATCTGCACTTGCGGCCATAGAGGGCCTTGAATGGATCAGCCTTTATGCTTGTGTGATAACTATTGTTGTAGGAAAATTCGACAAGGGGTAAATGAGTATCCCATGCCTTCCCAAAGTCGATCACACAGGCTCGCAACATATCTTCCAAGGTTTGAATAGTCCTCTCACTTTGTCCGTCTGTCTGCGGATAGTAGGCTGTACTCATCTCCAACCTAGTTCCTAGGGAACTCTGTAGCGACTGCCAAAACCTAGAAGTGAACCTACTATCTCTGTCCGATATAATGGATATGGGAACACCGTGCAATCGTACTATCTCCCTAATGTAAGTTCTTGTAAGTTTCTCCATCTTTTCTGTTTCCTTGATAGGTAGGAAGTGCGCGGACTTGGTCAATCTGTCGACGATGACCCATATGGTATCAAGTCCACCCGTTGTCTTGGGCAACTTGGTAATGAAATCCATAGTGATCCGCTCCCACTTCCATTCCGGGATTTCAGGCTGTTGCAGGAGGCCTGAGGGTTTCTGGTACTCGACCTTGACCTTTGCGTAAGTAAGGCATTTACTCACAACGGTAACAATCTCTGCTTTCATGTTAGGCCACCAGTATAACTTTTTAAGATCCAGATACATCTTATCTGAACCTGGGTGGACGGAATAACGAGTGTTGTGCGCCTCGTTCATGCCCAAGTCTCTGAAACCACCAAGTTTTGGGGTCCAGATCCGGTCCACGAAATAATAAGTTCCGCCACCCTTAACCTAAAAGTTCTTATCCATCCCTCCCAGGGATTCACCCGCCACATTTTCGGGCTTCAAGGAGTCAAGCTGAGCTGCCTTAATTTGTGTGGACAAGTGTGAATGGATAAACATAGTCAATGATTTGACTCTACGACCAGAATATTCTTTCCGACTTAGGGCGTCAGCTACTACATTGGCCTTACCGGGATGATAACGAATTTCGCATTCGTAGTCACTGAGTAGCTCGACCCACCGTCGTTGTCTCATGTTGAGCTCCTTCTGGTCGAATATGTGTTGTAGGCTCTCGTGGTCTGTAAAGATTGTGCTCTTCGTTCCGTACAAATAATGTCTCCAAATCTTCAGAGCAAATACAACTGCTCCTAGTTCAAGATCGTGGGTCATGTAGTTGACCTCATGTGTCTTCAGCTGTCTCGAGGCATAGGCAATGACCTTGCCTCGCTGCATCAGAACACATCCGAGTCCTTGATTCGATGCATCAAAATAGACAACGAAGTCTTCTATTCCTTCGGGAAGGGATAGTATTGGTGTGGTGCACAAGGCTCGTTTGAGCGTTTGGAACGCTCTCTCCTGCTTTTCTTCCCAGTCAAAGGATACGCCCTTCTGGGTAAGTGTTGTAAGAGGCTTCGCTATGCGGGAGAAGTTCTGAATAAAACTGCGATAGTAGCCAGCGAGGCCTAGAAATTGATGAATTTCTGTTGGCGTCTTCGGTGCTGACCAGCTCTTAATGGCTTTAATTTTGGAAGGGTCCACGTGTATTCCCTCTTCGCTAACCACATGACCTAAGAATTCTACTCGGCGGATCCAAAATTCGCATTTCGAGAACTTTGCATAAAGCTTCTCCGAACGTAATGTCTCTAGGACTTGATGCAGATGTTGGCTATGTTCCTCCTTACTTCGAGAGTAGATAAGTATGTTATCGATGAAGACGATGGCGAACTGATCCAAGTAAGGGTGACACACCCTATTCATTAAATCCATGAATACTGCGGGTGCGTTTGTTAATCCGAACGACATCACTACGAATTCATAGTGCCCATAACGAGTTCAGAAGGCTGTCTTCGGAACATCCTCCCCTAGCACTCGTAGTTGGTGATATCCGGATCTTAAGTCGATTTTTGAAAAGAAGTTCACCCCTTGAAGTTGATCGAATAAATCGTCTATCCTTGGCAAAGGATAACGATTCTTAACGGTTAGTTTGTTGAGTTCCCTGCAGTCGATGCACGTTCGAAACGATCCGTCTTTCTTCTTGACGAACAAGACTGGGGCTCCCCAGGGTGAGAAGCTTGGTCTTATAAATCCCTTGCTGAGCAGTTCATTAAGTTGACAGGATAGTTCTTGCATCTCTGCAGGTGCTAGATGATAAGGCGATTTGGCTACAGGGGTAGCCCCTGGAACGAAGTCGATTCTGAACTCGACTTGTCTTTGCGGAGGTAATCCTGGTAGTTCTTCTGGAAAAAGGTCGAGAAAGTCGCGTACTACTGGAATGTTCTGAATAGATTTCGTTTCTTGGCTCACATCGACCAGATGAGCGAGGAATGCACGACATTCCTTTCACAAGAATTTCTGAGCTTGAATGCTCGAGATGATACAAAGGTTCGTGCCAGGTTTGTCGCCATAAACTACTAGGGTTTCGCCAGACGAAAGATTAAGGCGGACAACCTTTTTGTAACACATGATGTCGGCACGCTGAAGACTCAACCAATCCATGCCAATGATGACGTCGAAACTTTTAGTTGAGACTGGCATGAGATCGATCGAGAATGAATGACTAGCTAAAGTTAAAGTACACCCTATGTATATGCAGCTAGTGCTCTCTGTCTTCCCATTAGCCATTTCTACTGTGAATGGTTCTTTGAGTGCTCGTGATTTTTGCTTAAGTAAAAGAGCAAATTTTTGATTCACGAAGCTTATCTCCGCTCCACTATCAAATAGAATGCATGCATAAGAGTTATCGAGGAGAAACGTACCAGTGACCATTGTGGGGTCGGCAATCGCCTCCTCATTGCCTATAGCCAGAACTCTTCATACTCCACCGGCATTTCCTGCCTTGGGGCAGTTCCTTTTGTAGTGACCCACATCGCCACAGTTGTAGCAAGATTGGCCCACTCTAGCGCCGGGGACTTGGGTGATTGGCCTCGCCGGAGCTTTGCAGAAACGGGTAGTGTGCCCCTTCCTGTTGCAGTTTACACACTGCATTTCCCGACAGGCTCCCACATGGTGGTAGTTACATTTGTTGCAGAGCAGCAAACTTACAAAATACTGCTTTAATGGAATAGCAGTAATGGCAGGTGCCATAGCAGCATGAACTGCCACGATCTGTTGTTTCTTGGCAGCCTTATTCTTTTTCTTGTCATCCCAGAATTTCCGCTTGGACTCTGCGGTTCTGGTGGGTTCTGAGATGGCTAGGGTGGTTGTTGCTGCCGGAGTACGGACCCCGTGGTGAATTAGTTATTGTGCCAATCCCCATATAAACCTTTCGACCTTCTTTCCCTCTATATGAATCATATTGGAACAGAGGGACACCAGTTCACAGAACCTGGCGGTATATGCGACGATGTTGGAGCTCTTCATGGTTAGGCGCCAAAGTTCTTCCTCCAGCTTTTGAATCTTGCCCCTCAGGCAGTACTCCTCACTCATGAGGTCTTTCAAAGTATCCCAGCCCATATCATTTGCCACTGGGAGAGGTAGGGACTTAACATGGCCATTCCACCACGTTAGGGCTTTTGTTTCAAAGGTGCAAGCTGCGAACTTCACCTTGCTCCCTTCTGGACAGGAGCAGATTGCGAAAACCGATTCGGTTTTCTCAAACCATTGCGAGAGTACAATGACTCTGTCAGTTCCTTTAAAGGACAATGGCTTGCAGTTCGTGAAATCTTTGTAGGAGAACTCTTTCGAGTGCACAGGGGTTTCAACCTGTATAGTTGGAATAGGAGTCCCTCCTCCAGTGGAACTTGGGGAATGATATTCAGCCATGGCTGTTGCCACAGCTGCAGCTACAGCAGCATTGAGGGCTGCTGTATCAAATTGAGGAATAGGTGGTGGTGGAGGATTGTTTCTTGGTGATTTGCGTGGAGGCATCTTTTAACTGAAAGTTTAGAAAGGTACAAATATTGATAAGAATTTGATAGGAAAATTGATGAGAATGACACATGGACTAACTCTCCGTAGCCCAACAGCATAATTGAATGAATACGATTGAATGAAGATGAAAGCAATTTGGATAATAATTTCCATTAGATTAGACATCTTTCAAAGATAATGGAATTACAGATGTAATAAGTTTTGAAAAAATGACCTAGAAGTAGGTCTTACATCAACCAAGATGGAAAATTTTGACAGAACTATGACTTAATTAAGACCTAACAGGTCTAAGATTTACAAGGATAGGAAATTAGCCTAAAGTTTTACATAACTATGTTATATCCGAATGAAAAGTTAATAGGATTCTATCGGCGACGAGAACTGCTAGAGTGAGTCCTCGAATCTGACAGAAGGCGCTCGATGTCCCTTAAACGCCTACCCGATCTTGCTTGCTGAGCTCGAAGTTCCCTGACTTCAGCTTGGGTTTTAGCAAGCTCCCTCTGAAGCATTGCATTGCTGACATGAGCTCTTTCCTGAGCAGACTCTAGTTGGCGAATGTGGATAGTGTTAACACTAGTGTTGGCATCAATCTCCAAGATTCGATTGATAGATGATTGCCCCACTATCGTGTTCTGAGACATCCTACTAACTATGATGGGTAGGACTCTGTCAGCAGAACCTCCATCAGTGAGGTTATAGAAACTTCTGTCTCCATTGTAGGGAATAGGTTGACCTTGTTCATGGCTCCAGGTATTCAAGTTTGTTGCCCATAGAGGTGTGGGTCCTTGAAATGCGAGTCGGGGGTTGTTATTCGGAGCTTGACCTACTTGAGGTAGGTTGTTGACTTCAGGCTCTGAGTCAGAACCATCAGAAAAGCCTTCAGCTTCATGATCATCCAAGGGTATTGGGTGATCATCTTCCGGTTCATCTTCTAGCCATCCTGTATTGCCGTGGTTGGGGAAGTACGAATCTCCGGGGATATGGAATCCAACCATTTAATCTATGCGAGAATAGGGACAAAGAAATAAGTAATAGACAAACTAACTAGATAATTATTAGATGATCTTTATCACTTACTCCAATACTTGTTTAGTGCATACCAGCTATATGTACTCATGACAGGATAGCCCTTCGAATAAGTGAATCCTAACTTTAAGCCCACAATCAAACAAGAACAGGAAGTAAAGCAAAGATTTACAGATTCTAAGGCTATGACATCCTAGGCAAATATACCCGTAATGTATCCACTAAGCAACTATTGACATACTAATAAAGACCTTTAATTCTCAGATAAGTGATTATTGTAACACAAAATACTCCTATAGTATTTTAAGTTTAATGTTATGTTCTACTATTCTTTTTGTAGTAGTGTTGGTAAGTTTTTAGACTTGTTGCAACCTCACAACCATACTTAGGCACATGCTAGTCACTCCCCAGATAATGTAGTTGATCAGGCTACATCTTCCCAGGGTTGACCATATGTCTCTAAGTCTACTTGTGCTGTCCAACAATCGTAATACTTTTGTTCTGTCCTAGTGACACTGATTTTAGTATGAATGCATGTATGTATACTTGGTTAAATATTTTATTATTTAAAAGTATAGACTCTTTATCAGAGTATTTTAAATCCCGCTTGTGTTTATAGTTCGTATATCTTTTATGGGTTGATACACTCGATTCACTATAAACAATGCTCTGATACCAATCTGTCACACCCCCAAAACCAATGAACAACGGAAACGTTCTGGGGTGGAGGACGTCATGTATAGTATCACAACAATGCAAAGTAGTAAACAAGCAACAACATCATCCATTGCATTAATAGTATAATTTCATACAAGTGTGTTTTGTCAAGTTTTATAGACACCAAAAATTATATACATCAAAATAAAAGAGGAGTCTTGAACTAGCTCCTTCTTCTCAAAACCTGGCACCTGTACCTGTCTACTGGCGACCTGAGAATACAAGTTATTTTGAAAGCGAGTATCAGCTTTAGAGCTGGTGAGATCATAAGTATATTAGTTTCTGTGTTTGTATGAAATCATTTGTAAGATGTTTTGTAAGATGTACTGTGTATGTTTGTAAAAGTTTTGTATTTGATTGAACTCTTCTAGAAAACCCTATGTTTTCTACTAAAAGTAGCCTTCTACCAAGGCATCTAGTATTTGTGTGTGTGTCACTTGTAAAAGTGTGTATTTTCCCAAATCCGACTATCATTAACCAAAAATATAGTTTTTACATTATTGTTTATTGTGTGAACATCACAAAGTAAAAAGTAAGGCAAAATGTTATAGCACTGCAATGTAGTAAATTGTAACTACTGCTGTACTAACTATCTTAAACCAAATGTAAATTTTAAGGTGACATGTGATCGGCCTGTATCTTGCTACCGACTTAGCTGAAAGACGACAATGTAAGATGCCATGAAAATGACGTTTGGCACCCATAGACTTGCAAGTCCCACTGTAGCGAGCAACAAGGTGTAGGATAGTCAATCCAGTATAGATCTATACGCAAACTCAATATGCTCTCCAATGAAGGAGATTTTGATAGAAAAATAGTCATGGCAGGTAGTGCCATGCCCTGCTTAATGGCTCACATAAATGTGGTTAATGTATATGAAATGTGATTTGTGTGCTAGCTGTATTGTGTATTCTTCCTCTGTCTAGCCTGTATGTTTGTTTCTCATCATAGTGTCTATTGTTTGTTTCTCGTCACTCTGTATCATGTTTGATTCTCATCATAGTATGTATTGACTCATGTATGAACTGACTCATTGTATGTATCATTGTTCTAGTAATAATATCTTCCTAAACTACCCCTATGGTAGCTTACTAGTAAAGTATGAACATGTTTGTATACCCTTGCTACCTAAGGGCATGGAATTGAATGAAAGAAATAACCTTTTATATCTATATACATATACATAATATATAACTAGGATTCAAACGACCTTCGGACAACTAACCTTGATACCCTAAGACCACATCAAACAAGAACAGGAAGCAAGGTAGACTAGCAGTCCTAAGTCCTTTCAATCCTACTTATATAACTATATTTATACAGATACACAGAATATAAGTTTAAAAGAGTTTAAGTAAAAGTATTTGACAATTAAAGGAGTTTGTAAGACAGTTTGAGGTAAAACAGTTTGATAAATAGTTTGGAAAGTAAGAAAACCATTTGCTTGGTAGTCATTAATCACATGTGATTGAATAACTATAATTGTTCAACTTGTATCCCCCCATAAGAGCATTTAAAAACATTTCAAAGGTTAATTTAGGGGTATGAACTCACCTGTAGTGAGTGGTTCTGATGACAATGTTGGATCTGTTGCTAAGTGCCAAGTGGTGACTTGAGTACACACGCTAATCCTATTTAGCATATATTGGCACATATATGAATATAATTAGTGTTATGAACAACTAATTTATGAATTGGGACCACCTTAGGGACTAGTAAACACTTATATTAAAGTGTTACAACCATATATGGTTGTATGAAGGGTTATAAGGCTATACAAGAGAGTGTATGGCCAAAATACACACTATCTGTGTGTGTGCGGCCAGGTGTGCTGCTAGCACGTGTTTGTGGCCCTGTGTGCGGCCAGGAGGCGTGTGCTGCCAGAAAACTTGGTGTTCTTGGTGAAAGATGTTACCTTTCCGGATGATACTTGAGAGGATTTTCAGGTCCTTGCTTTGTAGAAGTGTAAGAAATGATTAAAATGACTAAGGATAGTATATATAGGAGGGTGAGTGCGGTTGGAGGTGTGTGTGGTTGGCCTGTGTGCGGCTGGCTGGCCGTACACACTAGGTTTGGTATGTTTGGCCCGTTTTTCCAATGCTACACCCAATCTAACCCATCCTTCGACACGTAACTCAAATATACTAAGCTTTAAGCACTCTTTTAGACCCAAAACTTTATTATAAAATAGCAAAACGAAGCTAAGTTTAATTACAATGAAGAATGAAAGCTAGAAATTTCGGGTTGTCACAAAAACAAGTTAGGAAACATACCTTTTGTTGTGGCTTATTGCTTGGAGCTTTAAGAGCTTAGCACCAATAATGTGAATGCCTCAAGTGGAATCGCAAATCACCACCAACACTTTGGAAACTTGGAAGAGAAGTGTATGCTCATAAAAAATCGGCCTCTCCTTGTCAATACACTAGGGTGCCATTTTCTTGAACCAAAAGGCTTCTTATATAGTGTGCACATTAGGGTTACACCATGTAACTCATGACGTTCCACATTCCTCATGATCCATGTGCTTTAACCTCCATGGAGCATCCATGGTCACCACATGGGTTAAGCCCAACATAAGGAATCTTGGATCACTAGCCCACATTATAAGAATGAATGATTTACACAATCAATCCATATATATATATATATATATATATATATATATATATATATATACATATATATATATATATATATATATATATATATATATATATTTAATTAGTCTCTTTTGACCACAAAATTAATTCCAAATTAATTATTGATCAATACCAATTAAATAATATGATTTCATATTAATATATTATAACTAATAATATATCAATAAATCATACGTATCCTCTTCTCAAAGTCCAAATTGTTCTGGTGAAGTGCAACCCAAATGGACCATGCTAAATCGGGGCAAGTATATACCAAATATATTTATGGACTTAGACACCTTATCCAACAAATACATATATACGTCGATACATGTACATACATATATACATACTAAGAACTACTTATATATATATATATATATATATATATATATATATATATATATATATATATATATATATATATATATATATATAATTCCAATAGCCCGAGACCCTTTATCATTGAAGGATTATAGGTCGGTAAACTTTGTTGGCTGCATATACAACGAGCTTTTCAAATTTATTTATAATCGTTTAAAGAATGTGTTACATAAGATCATTAGTCCTGAGCAGATGTCATATGTAGAAGGGATGGGTATTTTAGAAGACCTAATTTTATTTAATGAAATATTTTCTTGGTCTAAAAAGATGAAGAAATAACATTAATTTTCAAGGTGGACGTTGAAGAAGCATTCAACAATTTAATTTGGGAATTCTTAGACTTGATTATTAAGAAAATAGAGAACAGGTGGAAGTGGAGCAGATGTGTTATGGGTTGTCTTTCCTCTAGTAGAGCCCCCTTATTGGTCAATGGATCTTTGACTAAGCAAGTTTACATCAAAAGGGATGTGAGACAAAGTGACCCCCTTAACCTGTTTCTTTTTATCTGCACTATCGAAAGTGTACACCTGTCTATGGAGGCAGATGGTGACCTTTACTACTTTATTGGACTATCTTTTCTTCATAATGATATGGCTATTTCTCATATTATATATGTTGCTTATGTAACTTTTATTGATTAGTGGTCAAAGATTGATTTTTTCAACCTCAATAGATTACTTTTTTGTACCTTGCATCGGGTTAAAGGTGAATTTACATAAAAGAAAACTTTATGGTGTTGGTGTTAACAATGTGGACATTGATAGATTTGATGGTATTTTGAAATGTGATCCCACATATTTCCCTTTCACTTATCTTGGTTTACCAGTGGGGGCTAATATGAAGCTTGTTAGGCATTGGGCTCCGATGGTGGACAGATTTAAGGCTAGTCTTTCAAATTGGAAAATGAAGTATTTTTTGTTTGGTGGCGCCTGACACTTGTGAAGTCTATTCTTAAGAGTCTTCATATTTATTATATCTCTTTAGTTTTTTTTTTTCTCTTAGGACGATTATCAATATTGAGAGTATTGGAATGTGGTTCTTATAGGAAGGTAATGATGAAAAAAGAAAATATTTTGGGTTGCTTGGGATGAGGGTATTAAACCAAGAGACAAGGGTGATCTTGGTGTTGGTTGTCTTGATTCCACCAATGGTGGTGGCAATTAAAATTTTGACATGATTCCTTTTGCTTCTCGTGTTTAAAATCCATCCATATTCTAAAGCTCATTGACAGGAATCCTTTAACTAAAATATGTATAAATGGCATTTAGTTCAATATATACCAAGCGGGTATGGATATTGCAAACATGGGTAATACATTAAATAACTTGTTTAAGAGGGTAGTGGGTATGGGAGATAAGACGTACTTTTGGAAAGACATTTGGTGTGGCGATTTAGCTTTGAAAGATCTTTGTCCCAATTTGTATTATTTGGAGATAAACACATATTTTTTGGTTATGTAAAGGATGATTTTAAAACATGGAATGGAATTATAGTGGACTTAACTGGGATTGGTGTTAAAAATTGAGAATGGGAAGGAATGCTAATTAACTCACGATTCTGGTAGTCTTGATGAGTGATTCCAGTTCAATAATGGCTATACCAAATACCATTAGAGGGTGATAATTCTGATTCCTTAACTGTAAAGGCGTTGTGGCAGCTTATGAACAACTCCAAAGATTCCCAAGCAAACTTAATCAAATGGGTGAAGTGGATTCCTCTAAAAATTAGTTATTCTATATGGAGATTGTTCAGAATAAGAATCCCTACTTTCACTAACTTATGGAAACGCGAGATTATTGCTTCTTCCAAATCATGCCCGTTTTATCAATCATCAAAGGAGACTATCGATCACTTATATTATCATGGTTATGTTGTGGATATATGGAAGTGGTTGATGTAATGACCTGGTATGTTCGAGGACCAACCTTCCTCATGTTCAAGTCTTTTGGAGATGCTCTCAATTTTAGTATAGGTGGTAAGATGTTCAAAAGCTAATTTTGTCCCTTGTCTACTAAACTTTATGGATGATCTGGAAGGCACACAATGACTTTATCTGTAGGAACGAAAAGTCGGAGGTAATGCTTTTGACGGATGATATAAGTATGAGCACGTTTAATTGGATTAAAAGTATGTGTAGATTTAACAATCTTGATTGGTTTGTTTGGTGTATTTGTCACTGTTTCTTTGAACTTTTATTGTAATTAACTTGAGCTTTTTGCTGAAGTCCTTGATTTTTTTGTTGCTAATCATTTGATTGTCGTTCCAAAAAATAACTTATTTTAATAAGGAATTAAAAGAAGAATAAGTAGAAGGAAAAATGGATTTCAAAATGAATAAAATTCTATCAAATTTGTATGGTAAAACCTCTTAAATTTTTGTTGAGATATCAAATTAAAAACTAATTTGAACTTGGTTATTAGTTATCAAATTGTCCTAATATATAAATGTTATAAATTACTGATAATATATATATATATATATATATATATATATATATATATATATATATATATATATATATATATATATATTACAAATTAAAATTATGAAACATAAATAAAAATTTTGTTTATGATATGGAACTAGGAACCATTTTATCAAAGAAAATGTGCTATTGTAGTGACCTTGGAAAATAATTATAAATGTGAAATGACCCAAATACAAAATAGTTATATTACAATCATAATGGTCTTTTATTGTTCATGCACATTTGTTGATCTTAGAGATTCATAGATACTCATTAATAATTGTATTAACCGCTGATTGGTACCAAAACCAATCCATACTTTCTATGAACAGCAGCACCAAAGCACTCGGACATGTCTAGATCTTCATTCTTTTCTCCATTGGGAAGTTTCCAGTTGAAGTGATAAAGTATATTAGCAAGAGGGAGTCGAACATTGGCTAAACCTAGGCTTACTCCAGGGCACATTCTTCTCCCAGCTCCAAATGGGAGATACTCATACTCTGCACCAACCATATTAGTGGGATTGTTTTCAAACCTCTCTGGTATAAAACATTCAGGATCTTTCCAGTAATCTGGGTCCCTATTTATTGCAAAGGCATTGATTATAAGTTTGGTCTTTTTGGGTATATCATACCCTGCAAAAACACATGATTCCCTAGACTCTCTTGCCATAAGCAAAGGCCCTGGAGGGTGCAACCTCAATGTTTCTTTGATTACTTGGTTTAAGTAGCCGAGGTCTCGGATGTCTTCCTCTAGGATCCTTTCTTTTCCATTTAGAATTTTCCTTAGTTCGGTTTGTAGTTTCTCCATTACTCTGGGACTTTTTATCACTTCTGAAAGTGCCCATTCAACTGTCGCTGCTGAGGTGTCCGCTCCAGCTGCAAACACATCCTGTATTATATCATTATTAAACCATTATGTTTGTAATACGATAACAAATACTTATATGTATGTATGTGTGTGTATGTATGTATATATATATATATATATATATATATATATATATATATATATATATATATATATATATATATATATATATATATATATATATATATATATATATATATATATATATTTTGGTATATGAAAACTTACCAAAAGGACTGCTTTTATATTATCAATCGTCAAAGGAAACTCAGATCTATCTTTGACTCTTAGCAAAATATCAAGAAAGCTTTCATGGGATGTGTTGCACTGTTTTTTTAGGGTTTCAGAAAATATTTTGTTAACTATATTCTCAACTGCTTTGTGTATCTTGGCTAACCTAGCCCGTTTGCCTGAAAGATGATGAATAAATTTTTTGGAAGGAAAGATATCAGCCACATCAAAACCTCCCATTTCTGTTAATGTCTTCCTCATCAAATCTGAAAACACTATTGGGTCCTTTAGTCCTTCACCGAATGCAGCCCTACTTACTATTAATGCGATCCTACTGAAAATTCTATGGGAAAGATCGATAGGTCTCCCTGACCTAGATGATCGAATTTCTTGAACAAGATTCCAACACTCCTCCTCACGAAGAGAATGAAACGACTTCACTTTCTTGGCACTCAAAAGCTCTATGGTGCAAAGCTTACGTAACTGTCTCCAGTATTCACCATACGGAGAAAAGACGATATCTGTGCTATGATATACGACAACCTCAGCAGTTAAATTTTCGGGTCTATCTGCAAATGTTAAGTCATAGTTTGTCAAAACCTCCTTGGCCAATTTCGGGGAGGACACCACGATTGTGGAGATCTCACCAAGTTGTAGATGCATAAAAGATCCGTACTTCTTGGCTAAGTTTGTAAGACCATGATGTGGCAAAGTACCTATATCCATTTGTCAATAGATGTATATTTGTTTAGTTATAAACAAACAAAAATACAAAATACATGCGTTATCCATGCATGGATGCAATTAATTAAAAGCATATTTATATGTAGAGATCAAAACAAAACCATCAAGATGATCTAGTGGTGATCACTTAGGATTTAAACACTGCAAATGAAACATGTTTGATTCCTATATAAGAAAATACATATTGAAACAAAGATGTGTACCAATTAAATGATGCATGTGTCCTATGATAGGAAGTCCCCATGGCTCAGGAAGGAGTTTTCTCTTGGGTTTTTGACGAGTTGCAAATTTGAAAAGAAAGAAGAGGAGAGTGGTAAGAGCAATGAAAATAATAAAAGAGAATTCCATTGTTGATGCTGAACATGGAATAATTAAATGAACACTTATAGTTCTTAAATAGCTGACATAAATCTTGAAATAAAAAGTATTGAATAGATATTTTAGTCATATAGTTTACATTAGTAATATATATTTATACCAATATTGAATTTAATTTTATAATAAAAATTGAGGTTTTTTTAAAGATAGTGAGAGAAGGATGACCTTTGATCTTTGACCTTTGAACCAAGGATATAATTGACCATTGGGCTCGATGTGATGCTGGTGGCTTAGAGGATTTCAACTCGATCGTCATAGAGTCAATTGACTATGCATTTACAATTTTCTCTAACCATTTTGCTTCACAATCATAATTTTCCATTATTATTATTTTCTTTTAATAATCTTTTTATATTTTTTTAATAATCCATTTAATACTTATTTTTATTAAACTGTAAAATAAATCCTGTAATTATATAAAATTATATTTCTTTTATATTGGTATACCACATAAATAATGTTTATATTAAATTTTAATTTACTTTTGCATCTCACATCTTTCGTAACAATTTGGTGGCTACTTCATAAATCTATGTCACGATTATTATTATAAATGTTTTAAAAATTGGTTCGGACCGGCAGATCGAACCAAGTCGGTTGGACCGGGAACCAGATATGAAAATGGTTTAATAATGACCGATTTTATATCAATTTCTAAACCGGATCCAACCAGATGGTTTCTTTAAAAATCGGGTTGAATTGGTGTAATAGAACCGGTAAAAAACCGTTTGAATCATTTTATTAGACTTATATAGTTGAATTTTACTTAACCCATTAAATAAACAACCTATTTCTAAAGAAAATTGAACATTTTCGGAATTTACACAAGTCGAAGGCCGATGCACACCACTGCCGGATGTAGAAAAATTCTTGGTTGAATTGATGATCGAACCAGTTGAATTGAAATCTAGTCACCAAAGTTCAACTAAAAATTCGGTTTTTAAAAGAGTTAATATTATAAAAGCCCTAAATTTTTAACGCGTAATTGGAAAAAACCCTGATATTTTTTTATTATTGCTGTGGCCACAACTTTCTCGCAAAATTATCACTCTAGCCCACTTAACGAGTTTCATGGTTAAGTTGGTTAACTTTTTTGCAAAATTAGTCCT
The DNA here is from genome assembly GCF_051521515.1 of Lactuca serriola. NCBI lineage: Eukaryota > Viridiplantae > Streptophyta > Magnoliopsida > Asterales > Asteraceae > Lactuca > Lactuca serriola. The sequence goes on from NC_136412.1 coordinate 122,833,328, forward strand.
AAAAAGTTCAAATTTAGTCATTGAGGTTTGAAAAAAATTACATTACATGGTTTTTTAACTTTATTTTTCGTTTTCTATTTTTTTTTACTGTATATATAAAGTATATTAGAGTTTTCTTTTTTGCAAAATTAGTCCTAAAAATTTCAAATTTTGTTTTCTATTTTTTAGTGTATATATAAAGTATATATTAGAGTTCTTTTTAGGTTTTTTCATATTTCTTTTCGTATTATATTTTATTTTTTTCACCTTTTTATTTTTTTTTTATTTTTTTCTATTTTTTGTTATTTATGGTTTTTCTAATATTTTTTCTAAGGTTTTTTCATATTACAATTTTTGTTTTCTATTTTTTTTCCCTATTTTAGTTATTTATGGTTTTTCTAATATTTTTATTTACTTTGATTCAAGGAAACGAACTTGAATTCAATATAAACTGCTATAACAAGTTTTTTTTTTTTTTTTTTTTTTTTTTTTTTTTTTTTTAATTTATAAAGATCGACTATTATTATTATTATTATTTTTCAGTCTATTATCAAATTGAAAAATATTATCTTGAATTTAATCTATTGATATTACATATAGAAATATGATTTAATTTGCAAGTTATATGTCACACCCCAAAACCGATAACGGCGGAATACGTTTCGGGGTGGAGGACGTCATGTACCGTATCATCACAATTGTATAATAGTAAACAAGAAACATACAACCATTGCATTTACATTGTGAATTTAATACAAGCGTGTTTCGTATTGTTCAACAAACACCAAAAGTAATTCAAAAATAAGAGATGGGTCTTGTATGCTCCACCTTCTCCAAAATGCTGCATCTGTACCTGTCTATCTTTGACCTGAGGATACAAGTTATTTTGAACACGAATATCAGCATAAAGCTGGTGAGTTCATAAGAGTTTAATGTGAGTTTTTGTATAAAAAGCATTAGAACCAATCGTGTGAAAAGCTGCAATTTACAGTCATATGTAGTAGTAAAACCTAGAAAATTCTATATTTTCCAGAAATGGATTGTAAGTGAAAATCTTTAAGAAATATGTCCTTCTCATCTTTGTAAACTATTTATCGTAAAAGTATAATGGTGACTCTCAAAATAAGTATTGCAATATGGTAAGTTATGCCGGAAGTCAATAATAGTGGTACCAACTTCCTTTAGTGTTAGATACTTGGTTACTTCGGGATATTAACTTAACCTTTAGTTTAGTGTTTTAGTGTGATTATAGTGTATTTCTTGTATGTTACCAATAGCGTGAGTAATAGCGGACCCCATGACCTTCCCCGATCATGCACAGTGTAGTGAAGTAGTGGCATCCCTGGGCCTGTACGGCGCAGACTGAAGTTAACAGTCGGGATGATATAGCGTCTGCCCCGTATAGATCTATACCTGTAGTGTCGTCTTCTTGTCGGAAAACTCCAGGCGTAGTGGGTAGCGAATAGAGTATCTCGTAGTGGGTTAGTGTGTTATCGTCTGTTTAGTGCTTTCTCTTTTGTTATAGTGTAGTAGTATTTTAGTATGGATCATAGTGTATTCTCTTACTAGTGTATTGTCTGGTAATAGTGGGTATTATAGTGTAGAGAGTAGTGACTAGAGTGAATAGTAGCAGTAGTAGCATTAACTATACCTATTATAGTTAACTTAGTGTGTATGATTCTTGTCATGTTAGTGATTTTGGCATCTAGTGAAATGAGAAATATTCGCGTCCCATACTAATATACAAATTATATAACTAAGAAATCAACGACAGTCGGACGGATAACCACTACCCTAAGCCCACAATCAAACAAGAACAGGAAATAAGGCGAGCTATCGGTCCTAAGTCCTCCAAGTCTTACTTATATAAATATATTAGTGTGGTTACATTTTATAAGAAGATTTATTTAATAAAAGTATTGTCTAAAAGAAACATTTAAAAACTTGCTTGTTTGTCCAAAATAGTTTTGAAAACGTAAAATCTGTTTATAAGGCATAGTGATAAATCACATGTGATTTGAACTACGGATAGTGAATCACATGTGATTAATTTTCGTAACGTGGAAAATCGTTTTGTATAACTTTCCATAAACATGTATAATCAACTTGTATCCCCCCCTAAAACATATAAAACATTTGAAAGGTTCATTAAAGGGGTATGAACTCACCTGAAATCGCGTAAATCGGGTGAATCGGGTAAATCGGGTAAAAGTGTCGGTTGAGCGTTTGGTACCAAATAACGACTTGAGCACCTTTTTAGGACCCTAATGTCATATGAAATATGTATTTTACAAGAAATTAATCATTTTATGCTTTCCATTAAAGTATTTAGGCATTCTAGCATCAATTCGGGGTTTTAGGGCCTAGAAGGGGTTCCCGGGAGTGGTACAAGGCCAAGAAAGGTTTACGGGGGAGTCCATGAGTTCACTCCCTTGGAGTTTACGGCCCAAAGGCCACTCCTTGGGAGTTTACGGCCGTAAGCCCCCTAGGCTTGGCCATAAACTCATGTGGTCCTCCAAAATTGCAAGTTAAGGCCTTTAATCACTTCCCTAGATTCCTAGCAAGTGTTTTGAACTAAATTGGAGGGTTTAAACCCTCATTTTGTGACATTTTGGGGAGTTTACAGTCCAGGCTTGTGCTTGGGCCGTAAACTCCATTTTATTTTTCAAAATGATGTGTTAAATGATCCAAAACACTCTCCTACACCTTAGATAAATTTATGAAGGCCTTATGTGGAGTTTTAGGGGCATTTTGGAATATTTCATAGGTGTTTACGGCCCAAGCTTAGGATTGGCCGTAAACTCCTCTTTTTGACTCCAAATGGTGTTGTTTAATGGCCTTAAACATTTCCTAGGTTCATAGTTAAATTACTAAATGCCCTAGATGAGTTTTTGGGACTTATATCCAAGGTTTTTGGGTGTTTACGGCCTAAGCATAAGCTTGGTCCATAAACTCCTTTTTTAGGCCTCAAACTCTTATGTTTTAATGTTCAAACTCCCCTAGGTAAATCCCTTAATTAGTACATAAGCTTAAAGGAAGGAAAAATGAGGCTTTTGGCAAAATTTTAGGTGTTTACGGCCTAAGGGGCTTCCTAGGCCGTAAACTCCCTTTTGTCCCCTAAATTCTATGATTTTTGGCCTCTAAATACAATGAAGTATGTTTAGAATAAGATAGGGAATAAATCCTTACGTTTGGAAGCCGGAATTCGCGGTTTTGGAGTCGGGTTCGGGTCTAGAGAGAGAAAGTAGTGAGAGAGAGTGAATGTGTGGTAAAAGAGCTTAAAAGTAGTGTCCATTTGCTTATATATGTCTCGGGTATTGCACCCGATACACGGTTACCCGATGCTAAAGTTTAATGGGGTTAAAACTTTTTACCCGGGTGAAGTGGTTGAAAAGTAATATAACTCTATTTGGTTAAACGGGGTTAACACATACAAGTTATAATTACTTATGATAATATCAAGACATATAAATAACTAGATATTTGCTTATTGACGACTCCAATTATTACAGAAAATAATATATAGCGACGCATTCCATTAGTGAAGACGAGATTTGTAACGGCAATAGAGTTGGGGTTGTCACATCATCCCCCCGTTAGGGGAATTTCGTCCCGAAATTTAGAATTCATACAGATAAGAATTACAATACTACTAAGCGAAGAGATGGGGATATTTGAGTTTCATTTGGTCCTCGCACTCCCAAGTGAATTCCGGTCCTCGTTTGGCGTTCCACCGAACTTTCACAATTGGGATGCGGCTTTGTTTCGTTCGTTTTACTTCCCGATCCATAATCTCCGCAGGCTCCTCCACGAAGTTGATACTCCATTGACCTCGATCTCGTCGAGGGGGATCACGAGAGTCTCATCAGACAGGCATTTCTTCAAGTTTGAGACGTGGAAGGTAGGATGTATGTTACTTAGCTCGTGGGGTAAGTTGAGTTTATAAGCTACGGGGCCGATTCTGGCGAGAATCTCGAAAGGCCCTATGTACCTTGGGTTCAGCTTTCCACGCTTCCCAAAGCGTATCGTGCCCTTCCAGGGCGAGACCTTCAACAGGACTCGGTCTCCCACCTGGAATTCCAAGGGTTTTCTTTGTTTGTCGGCGTAGCTTTTCTGTCGATCCCTAGCGGCTTTTAGTCGTGCACGTATCTGTACAATCTTCTCGGTCGTCTCTCGAATGATCTCCGGACCAATGAGGGTGCTGTCAGGAACTCGTCCTTTAGCTAACTGAGTGTCACCCACCTCAGCCCAACACAGAGGGGATCTGCACTTCCGGCCGTAGAGGGCTTCGAATGGAGCTGTCTTGATGCTCGTATGATAACTATTGTTGTAGGAAAACTCCACAAGAGGCAAGTGTGTATCCCACGATTTCCCGAAGTCGATCACACAAGCTCGCATCATATCTTCTAAGGTTTGGATCGTCCTCTCACTTTGTCCGTCGGTCTGCGGATGGTAGGCTGTACTCATGTCCAGCCTCGTCCCTAGTGCCTTTTGCAATGATTGCCAAAACCTAGAGGTGAATCTACTATCTCTGTCCGAGATAATAGATATAGGGACGCCATGCAGTCGTACTATTTCTTTTATGTATGTTCTTGTGAGTTTCTCCATCTTGTCCGTTTCTTTGATGGGTAGGAAGTGTGCGGACTTGGTCAACCTGTCAGCGATGACCCAAATGGTATCTAATCCACCCACTGTCTTGGGCAGTTTGGTGATAAAGTCCATTGTGATCCGCTCCCACTTCCATTCCGGTATCTCAGGTTGTTGGAGGAGTCCTGATGGCTTTTGATATTCAACTTTGACCTTCGCGCAAGTAAGGCACTTAGTCACAAAGGTAGCGATCTCCGCTTTCATGTTCGACCACTAGTATAGCTTTTTGAGATCCAGATACATCTTACCTGAACCCGGGTGGATAGAGTAGCGAGTGTTGTGTGCTTCCCTCATGACTAAGTCTCCGAAACCTCCATGGTGTGGAGTCCAGATTCGGTCCATGAAGTAGTAGGCTCCGTCACCCTTAACCTCCAGATTTTTATCCATTCCGCGTAGGGATTCTCTCGTCACATTCTCGAGCTTTAAGGCTTCCAGCTGAGCCTCTTTGATCTGTGTGGATAGATGCGAATGGATAGTCATCGTCATCGACTTGGTCCTTCGACCAGAATATTCCTTTCTACTCAGGGCGTCTGCTACTACGTTGGCTTTCCCTGGTTGATATCCAATTTCACAGTCGTAATCGTTAAGTAGCTCGACCCATCGATGCTGTCTCATGTTGAGTTCTTTTTGGTTCAGTATATGTTGGAGGCTTTTATGATCAGTGTACACTACGCTCTTCGTCCCATACAAGTAGTGTCTCCATATTTTTAGTGCGAAGACGACCGCTCCTAACTCGAGGTCGTGATTAGTGTAGTTCACTTCATGGGTCTTTAGCTGCCTCGAGGCATAGGCGATAACCTTGCCTCGTTGCATCAAGACACAACCGAGCCCCTAATTGGATGCATCACAATATACAACAAAATCTTCTGTCCCTTCGGGAAGGGATAATACTGGTGCGGTGCATAGGGCTCGCTTTAGGGTCTGAAATGCCTCCTCCTGTTTCTCTTCCCAGTCGAATGATACACCCTTCTTGTCACACCCCAAAACCAAGAACGGCGGAAACGTTCTGGGGCGGAGGACGTCATGTAAGGTAATCATAACACAGTAAATGTAAATAGGCAAACAACATCATCCATTGCATTAAATATATAATTTTAATACATGTGTGTTCTGTACAGTTTTAGACACCAAAAATATAACGTAAATCAAAATAATAAAATGATGAGTCTTGAGTACGCTCCATCATCTCAAAAGCTGGCATCGGTACCTGTCTACTGATGACCTGAGAATACAAGTTATTTTGAAAGAGTTTATCAGCATTAAGCTGGTGAGCTCATAAGTATTTTAGTGTCAATGTTCGTTGTCAAAAACGTTTGAACCTGTCTCAATGTATAAGTTTGTAAAAGTTTGAATCTCTCAGAAAATCCTATATTTTCTATAAAAGTAGCCTTCTACCAAGGCTTAACTGTTTTGTAAACTCGTCTGTTGTAAAAGTGTGTAATTACCCAAGTATAACTATCATTTGATAAATATAGTTTGTACATTAATGCTTAAGTGAGATTATCACCAAAATATGTAATGGGTAAATCATTGTAGTACTGTAGCTTTGTATAATAAGAACTACTGTTGTACTAATTACTACTACCTTAAACCGGATTTATATTAAGGTATAATGTGATAATTGCACCATACTATCGACTGATAACAACGACATAAAGAACGGTCGTAATAACGGAATGACGTTTGGCACCCGCAGACCTGCAGGTCCGGCTGTAGCTAGCAGCAAGGTGTAGGATAGTCAATCCAGTATAGATCTATACGCAAACTCAACGCTCTCCCTCCAAGAGAATTCTGGCTACAACTCGGGCCATGACATTTAAGGCATGCTCCGATACAGTGGATCACATTTGTTATCGTATTCTTGCATATGTGATGAAATGTTTCTTGTTCTAGTATAGTTGTATATGTTCTCATAGTATAGTTGTATATATTCTCTTCCTAGTATAGACTCATGAATGAACTGACTCATTGATCTAGCAGTTGTAATAGTATAGTTCTGTGTTACCCCGATGGTAACTTGTTAACGGTGCGTCTATTACGTATGATTATGAAAGTACTTTTATGTCTATATATGTATATTTGATATGTAATTAACATGGAAACGACCTTCGGATGGTCACCCAAAATCCCACCAGACCACATCCAAATCGAGGAAAAGGAAATAGGGTGGATGGCCTTCCTAAGCCCTTTAAACATTATTTATACGTCTATACATATATGGGCATGCAATTTATAATATAAAAACATAAATAAGTATTTATAAGACATTTGAAACATAAGTATTATTTTTAAAGAAAGATTGACTTGATGTCAATCTATAAAACAATTTGAAGGCGTAGATTTGATTAAAACAGATTAAGTATAAGGAACATTTATTTAAATCACAGTTGCAGTGTAAATTCGAAAAGTAAATGGGTTTGGAAAACATTTAGAAGTAAAACAGTTTGATAGGTAGTTTGAATAGTGATAAAATCATGGTTTCCCTAGTTATTAATCACATGTGCTTAATGCAATCACATGTGATTTAAACAATAACTATAAGTATTTAACTTGTATTCCCCCCCTTGAAAGCATATAAAAGCATTTAGAATATTTAAAAAGGTTGATTAAGGGGTATGAAACTCACTTGATTGATTGAAGAAAGCGAGATGGAAAACCGGGCAGAGTTTCGTCTCGGAAAACGGATTTCTCTCGGGATTCTCAGGAATCTCGGGAGTAAAATCGACCCTCGGGACTTGAGCAAAAAGACCAGAGCTTCGGGTTATAACGGGCACGGAAAACGAGACAAGGTTGTGAGAGAGAGGAGAGAAATGAGCAACATTTTCGGAAAGCCTCGCATCCTATTTATAGGAAGGCTGAACCGCCTCCGTACGCGGGGCGTACGCTCGTACGCAGCGCGTACGCGTACGTCATGCATGACCGAAGCCTCGACTGCCTCGGTTCGGATGGGACGGGTTGCTGGGTACGCGGGTCGGATGGGACGGCGGGTCGGACGGGACAGCGGGTCGGACGGGTCGGAGCTTCGGACGGGTTAGATTCTTTGGATAGTGCGACGTGGACGATCCGAGACCCTCGATCTCAGTACGCGGGGCGTACGAAGGTACGCAGGGCGTACTTCGGTCCAATCCGATGACTCCCCTTCGGATATTACCGGGAATTTATAATTAAATTTATATTTATTATAAATAAACTTCAAAAATTCATATCTCCCTCATACGAACTCCGTTTTTGACGTTCTTTATATCCACGCGAAGGTGAGACCATGATCTACAACTTTCGTTTAGATTCCGTTGGCAAATTCCGAAATTATTTTTATTATTTATTTATTAAAATGACGTGATTAAGGAATTTCTTCAAAAATTCATAACTTCCTCATCCGAAGTCAGATTTGGACGTTCTTTTTATGTACGCAAACCTTGATATGATTCCTACTACTTTATTTAGTCCGAATAAGATTTTAGGAAGGTTACAGTTTGACCTAAATTTGATCAGTTTTACATTACATTGACTCGAAATATCGGGTTGTCACACTTCTATGTTAATATTGTGAGAGGCTTCGCAATTCGAGAGAAATTTTGGATGAATCTGCGGTAGTAACCAACGAGGCCTAGAAATTGATGAATTTTTGTAGGCGTCTTCGGTGCTGACCAATTCTCAATAGCTTTAATTTTGGAGGGATCCACGTGGATTCCGGCTTCACTGACCACGTGCCCTAAGAATTCAACTCTTCGGATCCAAAACTCGCACTTAGAGAACTTCACATATAACTTCTCGGATCGCAACGTTTCCAGGACTCGTCGTAAATGATCCCCGTGCTCTTCCTCGCTCTGAGAGTAGACGAGTATATCATCAATAAAGACGATGACGAACTGATCTAGATATGGACGACACACCCTATTCATCAAGTCCATGAATACTGCGGGGGCGTTAGTCAGTCCAAAGGGGATCACTACGAACTCAAAATGCCCGTAGCAGGTTCGGAAAGCTGTCTTCGGAACATCTTCCTCAAGCACCCGTAACTGATGATACCCGGATCTAAGATCAATTTTGGAGAAGTAACTTGCTCCTTGTAGTTGGTCGAATAGATCGTCGATACGAGGGAGATGATAGCGATTTTTGACCGTGAGTTTATTGAGTTCCCTATAATCGATGCACATCCGAAACGATCCATCCTTCTTCTTCACGAACAAGACCGGTGCTCCCCAAGGTGAGAAGCTCGGTCTTATAAAACCCTTGTTGAGTAGTTCGTTGAGTTGACCGGATAGTTCTTGCATTTCGGCGGGCGCTAGACGGTAGGGCGACTTAGCTACAGGGGTAGCTCCTGGGACTAGGTCGATTCTGAATTCAACCTGTCGTTTGGGAGGTAGGCCTGGAAGATCCTCCGGGAAGACATCAGGGAAATCGCATACTACGGGAATGTCTTTTAGATCTTTCGATTTCTGGTTAGTGTCGACAACGTGAGCAAGAAAGGCGCGATATTCCTTGCGCAAGTATTTCTGAGCCTGGATACTGGAGATGATACGAAGGCTCGTACTTGGCTTATCTCCATATATCAATAGGGTTTCGCGATTTAGAAGGTTCAGGCGAATGGCTTTGTCGGAGCATAGGATATCGACGTGATGAAGACTCAACCAATCCATACCAACAATGACATCGAAATTTTTGATTGAGACTGGTATAAGATCGATTGAAAATGGGTGATCATCTAACGTGAGAGTACAACCTATATAGATTTCGTTAGAGCTTTCTGTCTTCCCATTAGCCATTTCTACGACGAATGTTTCGTTTAGTGGTTGAGGGGTTTGTTTGAGTAAGTGTTTAAAGTTTTGATTTATGAAGCTTCTTTCTGCACCACTATCGAATAAGACACAGGCATAAGAGTTGTTGAGAAGAAACGTACCCGTGATCACCGTGGGATCAGCTACCGCTTCATTGTGACTGATAGCGAGTAGCCTTCTAGTTCCCCCAACATTTGTAGCCTTCAGACAGTTCTTCTTAAAATGACCCGCTTCACCGCAGCCATAACAAGTTGGGGTCACTCCCGTACCAGGAACCTGTGTGATAGGTTTGGGAGGGGCCTTGCAAAATCGGACAATATGGCCCTTTCGACCGCAGTTGGAACACTGCAATTCACGGCAGGGGCCGTTGTGGTGGAAAGGGCACTTGGGACACTTGGTCAAGTTTCCACTGTAAGCTTTTGGCGGGGCTGGTGCAGCTGGAGTGGTAGCAGCATGGACCGCCACGATCTGTTGGTCCTTGGAGGTGGTTTGAGTTTTCTTTCCTTTCTTTTTATCCCATCATTTCCTTTTTCTGTCAGATGATTCGGGTGGTGCAGTGGTTGTTGTGGTTGCTGTTGCTGGAGTGGAGGAGATTTTGTGGTTGATCAAACTCTGGGCCAATTCCTTGGCGCTGTCAAAAGTGGTAGGGCGTGAGGCCAGAACATTTCCTCGATACGGGGGCACTAAACCCCAGATGTACCGTTCAATCTTCTTGCTTTCGGACGGGATCATATTGGGACACATAGCCGCCAAGTCGCAAAACCTGGCCGTATAAGCCGTTATGTCAGTCCCTTTCATCTTGAGGTTCCAGAGTTCTTCCTCAAGTTTCTGAACTTCGCCCCTAGGGTAGTACTCTCCTCTCATGAGATCTTTTAGAGTGTCCCATCCCATGGGATTGGCTGTGACCAAGGAGAGTGCGCTGACATGGCCGTTCCACCATGTCAAGGCCCTGTTAGTGAGGGTAGCAGTAGCGAACTTGATTTTGCTCTCTTCGGGACAGGAGCACATCTCAAATACAGCTTCGGTTCTTTCGAACCATTGGGACAATGCCAGAATTCCTCCAGTACCGTTGAAGAAGGTAGGTTTACAGTTCATGAAATCCTTATAAGTGCATCCCTGCACCCTTTGATGGACTTCACCGAACCTGGAGTTACCACCGCTCGCATCCCCAGAGTTCATTTGGGCCATGGCTGCTGTCACAGCCGCTGTCACCGCTGTTTGGAACAACACCGGGTCGAACTGCGGAGGAGGAGGGGTTTGAGTTGCTGGTCTTCCTCTGCTTGGACGCTTTCGTGGAGGCATCCTTCGCTGGAAAATCATGGAAATGATAGCAATAGTAAGAGCCTATTGCAGATATGAATAGAGTGTTTCGTGGATTAAATCAACATAATCCAGAGTCAGAATGAGAGTCATGGCAATAGAGTAGTTATCTGCCAATATACTGGTATTAATGATGTAACACAAGTTTATGAAAATTGACCTAACAGTAGGTCTTACATCAAACCATAGGGAAAATGTTGGCAGTTTAGAGGTTCAACTAGAGTACTTTTAAGCTAGGAACGTTTACAGATAATAGACCTACGGAACATAGAGAGAAAAGGCTAATCCTTTAAACAAAAGAGTGAGGTAACTAGACGTCTTCTACATTCCTGGCAATCCTTCGGATCATGATGGGCAGAACCCGATCCGCTGATCCTCCTTCGCTTATGTTGTAGAAGCTTCGGTCTCCATTGTAAGGCAAAGGCTGACCCTGCTCCTCGCTCCATCGGTGCAAGGATATGGCCCACATAGGAGTGGGGCCCTGAAATGCCGGACGGGGGTTAGGGTTCGGGGCTTCAGGAGGTTGGTTGTTAACTTCTGGTTCGGAGCTCGAGCTATCCGAGAAGCCTTCAGCATGATGATCATCCAAAGGGATCGGGTGATCATCGTCTGACTCCTCTTCGAGCCATCCCCCATTGCCCTGGTTCGGAAAGTACGGATCGCCGGGATGGTGGAAGCCAGCCATGCTATCTACGCGAGAAAGGGGAAAGGAAAGGTTAATAGACGTACTATTCTAAGATACTTATAGGATGAATCATTATTAGTCGACCCAATACTTGCGTAGTGCATACCGATTACATGTAACCGAAGCAAGATAGTCCTTCGAATAAGCCACCCTAACTTCAGACCCCCAATCAAACAAGAACAGGGAATGAAGCAAAGGCTTCAGATTCTGAGTCTATAACGTCCTAGTCACATGTAATCGTGATGTATCCACTTAGCAACTATTGTCCTACTAGTAACGACCCTTTTTGTTATCACATACGTATGTTCTAGAGATATAGAATACTCCTATAGTATTCTTATGGTAACGTTATTGTGGTAGTGTTGGTAAGTTTTAGACTTGTTGCAACACCACAACCAAACTTAGGAACATGCTAGTCACTCTCAGGAAAACGTAGTTGATCAGGCTACATCACCCTGAATGTGACTATATGTCTCTAAGCCCAATTGTGCTGCCCAACAATCTGAATACTTTTGTTCTGTTCTAGTGTGATACTGATTTCCGTGTTTTATAGTGATGTGTGTATATATATACTTAGTTAGATCTTTTAGATACTTAACAATATATATTCTTGGTCAGAGTGTTTTAGTCCCGAAGTGTTTATAGTTCATATATCTTTTATAGGTTGATATACTTGATTCACTATAAACAATGCTCTGATACCAATCTGTCACACCCCAAAACCGATAACGGCGGAATACGTTTCGGGGTGGAGGACGTCATGTACCGTATCATCACAATTGTATAATAGTAAACAAGAAACATACAACCATTGCATTTACATTGTGAATTTAATTACAAGCGTGTTTCGTATTGTTCAACAAACACCAAAAGTAATTCAAAAATAAGAGATGGGTCTTGTATGCTCCACCTTCTCCAAAATGCTGCATTTGTACCTGTCTATCTTTGACCTGAGGATACAAGTTATTTTGAACACGAATATCAGCATAAAGCTGGTGAGTTCATAAGAGTTTAATGTGAGCTTTTGTATAAAAAGCATTAGAACCAATCGTGTGAAAAGCTGCAATTTACAGTCATATGTAGTAGTAAAACCTAGAAAATTCTATATTTTCCAGAAATGGATTGTAAGTGAAAATCTTTAAGAAATATGTCCTTCTCATCTTTGTAAACCATTTATCGTAAAAGTATAATGGTGACTCTCAAAATAAGTATTGCAATATGGTAAGTTATGCCGGAAGTCAATAATAGTGGTACCAACTTCCTTTAGTGTTAGATACTTGGTTACTTCGGGATATTAACTTAACCTTTAGTTTAGTGTTTTAGTGTGATTATAGTGTATTTCTTGTATGTTACCAATAGCGTGAGTAATAGCGGACCCCATGACCTTCCCCGATCATGCACAGTGTAGTGAAGTAGTGGCATCCCTGGGCCTGTACGGCGCGGACTAAAGTTAACAGTCGGGATGATATAGCGTCTGCCCCGTATAGATCTATACCTGTAGTGTCGTCTTCCTGTCAGAAAACTCCGGGCGTAGTGGGTAGCGAATAGAGTATCTCGTAGTGGGTTAGTGTGTTATCGTCTGTTTAGTGCTTTCTCTTTTGTTATAGTGTAGTAGTATTTTAGTATGGATCATAGTGTATTCTCTTACTAGTGTATTGTCTGGTAATAGTGGGTATTATAGTGTAGAGAGTAGTGACTAGAGTGAATAGTAGCAGTAGTAGCATTAACTATACCTATTATAGTTAACTTAGTGTGTATGATTCTTGTCATGTTAGTGATTTTGGCATCTAGTGAAATGAGAAATATTCGTGTCCCATACTAATATACAAATTATATAACTAAGAAATCAACGACAGTCGGACAGATAACCACTACCCTAAGCCCACAATCAAACAAGAACAGGAAATAAGGCGAGCTATCGGTCCTAAGTCCTCCAAGTCTTACTTATATAAATATATTAGTGTGGTTACATTTTATAAGAAGATTTATTTAATAAAGGTATTGTCTAAAAGAAACATTTAAAAACTTGCTTGTTTGTCCAAAATAGTTTTGAAAACGTAAAATCTGTTTATAAGGCATAGTGATAAATCACATGTGATTTGAACTACGGATAGTGAATCACATGTGATTAATTTTCGTAACGTGGAAAATCGTTTTGTATAACTTTCCATAAACATGTATAATAAACTTGTATCCCCCCCCTAAAACATATAAAACATTTGAAAGGTTCATTAAAGGGGTATGAACTCACCTGAAATCGCGTAAATCGGGTGAATCGGGTAAATCGGGTAAAAGTGTCGGTTGAGCGTTTGGTACCAAATAACGACTTGAGCACCTTTTTAGGACCCTAATGTCATATGAAATATGTATTTTACAAGAAATTAATCATTTTATGCTTTCCATTAAAGTATTTAGGCATTCTAGCATCAATTCGGGGTTTTAGGGCCTAGAAGGGGTTCCCGGGAGTGGTACAAGGCCAAGAAAGGTTTACGGGGGAGTCCATGAGTTCACTCCCTTGGAGTTTACGGCCCAAAGGCCACTCCTTGGGAGTTTACGGCCGTAAGCCCCCTAGGCTTGGCCATAAACTCATGTGGTCCTCCAAAATTGCAAGTTAAGGCCTTTAATCACTTCCCTAGATTCCTAGCAAGTGTTTTGAACTAAATTGGAGGGTTTAAACCCTCATTTTGTGACATTTTGGGGAGTTTACAGTCCAGGCTTGTGCTTGGGCCGTAAACTCCATTTTATTTTTCAAAATGATGTGTTAAATGATCCAAAACACTCTCCTACACCTTAGATAAATTTATGAAGGCCTTATGTGGAGTTTTAGGGGCATTTTGGAATATTTCATAGGTGTTTACGGCCCAAGCTTAGGCTTGGCCGTAAACTCCTCTTTTTGACTCCAAATGGTGTTGTTTAATGGCCTTAAACATTTCCTAGGTTCATAGTTAAATTACTGAATGCCCTAGATGAGTTTTTGGGACTTATATCCAAGGTTTTTGGGTGTTTACGGCCTAAGCATAATCTTGGGCCGTAAACTCCTTTTTTAGGCCTCAAACTCTTATGTTTTAATGTCCAAACTCCCCTAGGTAAATCCCTTAATTAGTACATAAGCTTAAAGGAAGGAAAAATGAGGCTTTTGGCAAAATTTTAGGTGTTTACGGCCTAAGGGGCTTCCTAGGCCGTAAACTCCCTTTTGTCCCCTAAATTCTATGATTTTTGGCCTCTAAATATAATGAAGTATGTTTAGAATAAGATAGGGAATAAATCCTTACGTTTGGAAGCCGGAATTCGTGGTTTTGGAGTCGGGTTCGGGTCTAGAGAGAGAAAGTAGTGAGAGAGAGTGAATGTGTGGTAAAGGAGCTTAAAAGTAGTGTCCATTTGCTTATATATGTCTCGGGTATTGCACCCGATACACGGTTACCCGATGCTAAAGTTTAACGGGGTTAAAACTTTTTACCCGGGTGAAGTGGTTGAAAAGTAATATAACTCTATTTGGTTAAACGGGGTTAACACATACAATGATAATGAATGATAATAGAATGATAATGAAATATATAAACTTAACAACTGATATATAGAATGATAATGAAAGACCAAATGCATAAATAGATAAACATGATGAACAAAGAGCAATCTTACATTTCAGTGAAGATTTTCTAGAAAGATGATGAAAGGTGTAAGGAGAATCACATCCCGGTTCGTCTTTTATAAACATGCAAAAAGGATCTACTCTAATAAATGAAGGTTTTTTTTGCCACATGTAACACTCTCATTCAATTTGCCAAATGTCATTTTGTGGTTATTTTGAATTAATTTCTTTTCCACATGTAATTTTATGGGTTTTTCTATTTTAATAAATTCCACATAATATATTTTAATGTAGTAATTATAATAAATGTAGTAATAAATAAATATCAATTTCATTAATAGACTTACCTTCTTATTTCAAATTTCTCAAATTAAACCTCATTAGTTTATTTTGTTTATTTATTTAAATTTAAAAGATAAAAAAAAAATCAACTTTAATTATTCATTATTTTTTAAATTTTCCTATAAATCTAAAGTTCTAAATATTTAGACATTTATGTTTAATTTTTTAAAATTAACCCATGTAATACATGGGTCTTACACCTAGTAATCTCATAAATAACATCTGACACAAGAAATAGATAAGATCTATTGAAACAGTTAATGACTGAGCATCTTTACGAACTGATAGTTAATAATTTATTATACAAAAAGGCAAAACACTAAAGTCAACTTCCTCTAATGATCTTCTTCGAATGACACTTTACTTCAGATAACACAACACTTTGGTCATCAATATTGATAAACTTCTGCAGAGGGTCACTTTTAGGTTCATCAATCTCCTCCTAAGTGACCGTAACTGCTTATACATCAGATATCTTAAGAGTTTCTCAGGAAATCAATTGTCCTTTGGAAGAATCTTCTGACAACAAACATCCATTTAATTTGTTTCATAATTTCCAGCTTAGTTGCAACAGATGCTTCATGAGATTCTAGAGCAATGTTCATGATGCTATTTAAGAAGGATTAGAGCAACAATGCTTCTGGCTTAGCTTGAAAAAGTGCTTCTCTTCTGTATCTTTGAGTCCATAAACAACTCCAAATTCGGGAGTCCCAGTGATGCCATATTCTCTATATTCAATCCCTTCAAGGCGAGAATCCATATCTTCAATGTATGGAAGAGGAATAAGAGAGTTTATCTCATAACAATTAATGCAGTTTCAAAGGAGATTCTTTAAATAAAGGTTCAGATTGGTATGAGAGCATGCTTCCCTGATTCTTTGGAGGAAATTCATCTCTTTAACTCATTTGCAATGTACAAGAGATCAGCAGGATTGACAAGTAGGATGTCTACTTCGGTGAGATAGTGTTCATGTTCATTAGATATATGCAGTTCGAAAGCATAATACAAAGTGTTTCTGAAAGGAGGAGATCATAAAGTTTTGGTTTTGACAATTGTTCTTCTAGACCATCCACACCTATAGATCTTCTACTAGTACTTGGAGTAAAAATCACTTAGCCTCTTTACATTGGGTCACTCTAAATTTTAATGACTTCAAGGGGAGGAAATATAGGAAAAGCATTGGCCATTTGGAATGATAGGAAGATCCCATTCGAACTTAGAGTTTGGTGGAACATCATAGGATTCATGTGGAACAATATCTTTATCTTCAAGTGTTTTGATGATGAGCTTCCATGGAAAGAAGAGAGGGTTGTCAACTTTAACTTCATCATTATCACTCTTGTCAGGAGATGTAGGATTGATCTTTTCTTGATTTAGCTGTTCTCGCAGAAGAAGAGAATCCAAGTGATCCTTATTCTCCTAATCTAAGGAAAGTTGCTTTCTTATGCCTTCAGATAGTTCTTATTCTTCTGGAATGATAAGAAAGGGGTAAGGAATGACTTCTTCTTCTTACCAAGATCATGAAGAGGTGTTGTGTTAGAGAATTTGATTAGAGACTTCTAATGAGAGGTTATGTATGTAGACTTGATTGGAGACTTCTATTTTGGCTTGTCTTCATCTTCTATTTTGGTTTGAAGCCGGTTTGAAGCGCCGGTCGAACCGGGAACTGGGGATAAAGCGGTTCAACTATCACTGGTTTTACGTCAATTTCTAGCCGGATTGAACCAGCCGGTGTTTAGAAAAATCCGGTTGAACTGATCAAAATAAACCGGTTGAACCCGTTAAACCGAATAAAAACATCTGGAAAATAACCATTGGCTTAATAAACTGTGGTGACTTTTTTCAAATCTATTTTGTTTTCTCTAAATAAAAACATATTGTGTATTTTATAACGTTTTTTGATGTGTTCTCTATTCATCTAAAAATATATTTTGTTTGGGTATTATATTTTATTTTCTTTTTGACATATATGGATTGATGTAAATAACTAAAACTTCTAGTTATGTCTTATTTTAATGTATTTGGATTGATTTACAACTTAATTTTATGTATATTGTTAATGTTTGAACTTGTAAACGTCAAATCATGATTTATATATGTATGTATGTGTAGGAAAATAGAAAAAAAAATGAAAATTATAGAAACCGGTTTATCTGACGGTCGATCCGGTTGAACCGGGAACCGATCACCATACCGGTTCAACTAAAAAACCAGTTTTTAAAACATTGCCTCCTATTGATCTATATGCGAACCTTCGTCGCCGACCATGAATGCTGTAAATGCGAATGAGGACTGCGAATCATAAGAACTCCAAACAATTGCAACCTACTAACAACACCACAGCGGATCACAAAACGCTTGATTTGGAACTGCGAACCACCGAGCCATAAACACGAACGTGATTCACTGACTACGAATGCCTGCGAACGTTCGCAGCGATTCGCAGACGATCGTCAAATTGGTGATACACTTGCGAATCTGATTCCATTACGAGCGAGCCTTCGTTTACGATTGAGCCAAGAACAATGAACCTTTAACCTTGATTGTGAGAGATTGATTCCGAGGACTTGGAGTATGAACACTGTGGATGATCAATTCCAGAAATCGACTTTCAGTACTCCAATTTCAGTTTGCGAATATTGATGTCCAAATACGAGTCCAATTTATGTAACTCAAAGATTTTCTAATAAATTCCAAAATCAACCCTTAGTGTTTTAAAAAAATAGCAGATAATGCCCATAACTCCGAAACAAATAAATTGTATGTATAACTCCGAAAGTAACCCTTATATTTCCATAACTCCGAATCTGACCCTCCTGATTGCAGTGAACTGACAACTTGTATCCCTTTTGTTGAAATGTGTCAGATGGCAGCCTTTTTTTTGCAAAAAAATATCACTTTTCACCCCCTTTTTCACCCTTTTTCACCCTTTTGTCATTTCCAACAATTAAAAGTCAATGAAAATTGATTTATTCAATAAAATTTCTCCTTTTTGACTAATTTTTCATCAACTTTTGTCCCTTTTTTTGTTTTTTTTTAATAAAGGACAAAACTTTTCAAGACACTTTTGGTACTCATTTAAGATTCAAGAGTGAAGTTGGTTTCTTGCACGCCTACTTATTTGAAGAAAATCTATCATGTTTTAAAAATAATACTCGCCTTTTAGTTGGAAAACAAAAATTTCCAAAAAATTCATTGAACCAACCAAATACTCTTTTCTCTTTTCTCCAACTTTTAACATATTCAACTGAAGAAAAATGAGAATGAAATTTCTTTTGAACATTCTTGATTTCAGCTTTCTGACATTTTCGCATGCATTAGATGCTTGTACCTTGGGCAACCAAACCTTCTTCTAGGGGTGCAAACGAGCCGAGGCGACCCCAAGCCTGGTCAGGCTCGGCTCGGGCTCGTTTAAGTTATATAAGGCTCGAGCTCGAGCTCGGCTCGATTCGAGCTTCCTTTTACCGAGCTCGGCTCGAGCTCGTAAAGAATTATACAAGCTCGGCTCGGGCTCGGGCTCGACTCGTTTTTTATCTGACGTGTCTAAATAAGCTTAAGCTCGGGTCGAGCTCGTTAAGAAGCTCGTTTACTAATACCCTAAATCCATAATTCCCATAATATGTTTTTATTTTAATATATTTAAATAATATTAAATTATATTATATAAAGGCTCGTTTAGGCTCGCGAGCCTAATCAAGCTTAATAACATAGGCTTGAGCTCGAGCTCGTTTAATAAACGAGCTTAATATTAAGCTCGAGCTCGGCTCGGGCTCATTTAAAATCGATTTCAAGTCGAGCTTTTAACGATCCGATCTCGAGTAGCTCGCGAGTAGCTTGGCTCGTTTGCACCCCTACCTTCTTCATTTTACTCTTGTTCTTCCTCTTCTTCTTTCTTTTCTGACTTCCAGGCTTCATAAACAAATTTTGGATCTGAACATTCTCTTCATCTTTCTAAATCTGAACATTAAAAACCTTTGATACACAAACTTTTGGAGTTTGATGAATATGAATTTCTTCTGTAAGGAACCATTCCTTCAAAAACATCTTCAGAACATAAAGAATCATCTGTTGTTGTTCCAATAGAACATAACTCCTTCACTTTCACGATTTCTGAATTTTTGCATTTAGATTCTTCTTCAGAACTACTAGATTCGGATTGTGAAGCTTCTGAAAAACTTGAAACACTTGACTCCCCCTCAATAAGAACATATGGAGTCACTTTTTCTTCAGAAACTAGAAGAACATCATGAACTTTATTAATAACACAAAGAACACCTTCTTTTTCTTTTCTTTCTTTCTCTATGTTCTGTTGTATTTGCTTCAAAAGTAAGTATTCTTTGATAATGATAAATTGTTTTAACAAATCCTTATCTTCCTCAACACAATTACTTTTAAATCCACCACTAGAAATCTGTGTGAAATCACCAATCTTCTCATCAACATAGAGATTATACATCTCAATGACATTCTTCAACATAGATTGTTCAGGAACATCCCAAAACAAATATCCTTCTTTAAGACGAAACTTTAGATTTGTAACTTTTAATCCTAGTCTCTTAATGTCTTTTAACACCTTATAATCTTCCATTTAATCTGCAACAAGAAAGAAAACTTGAAGAGAGAGAGAGAGAGAGAGAAAGAGAGATAGAGAGAGAGAGAGTACATTTGATGAGAATTCTAGAGAGAGAAAACAGACCTGAGATGGTTTCTAGAGAGAGAAAACAGATCTAAAACGATTTTTAGAGAGATAAAGTAGATCTGAACACGAAAATTCGAATAAACACGAAAATTTTCTTTTAATTCTCTTCTAGAACACGATTCAATAACAAATCAGATGAAATAATGAGTTGAAGATAACAGATCTGAAAAAGATTTTTCAATAAAAACGAGGTATAGACTTTTCTTTTCAGAAAACTTACAAAACTTGAAGAACAAGGTAAGATTCATGACAAAATATCGCCATAAACAAGATCGATTCTTGCAATAATCGCTGAGATCTACAAGAACCCGCTCTGATACCACTTGTTAGGAATATGTCACACCCCAAAACCAAGAACGACGGAAACGTTTAGGGGTGGAGGACGTCATGTGAATTATCATAACAGTGCAAAGTAGTAAACAAACAACAACATCATCCATTGCATTAAAAGTAAAGTTTTAATACATGTGTGTTCGTTCATAGTAATAAGACACCAAAATATGTAATCAAAATAAAAGACGAGTCTTGTTTGTGCTCCGTCTTCTCAAAACCTGGTCATCGTACCTATCTACTTGTGGCCTGAGAATACAAGTTATTTTGAAAGTGTAGATCAGCATAAAGCTGGTGAATTCATAAGTATTTAAGTGTCATTACTCTGTTTTGGAAAGCTGTTAGGAATGCCATGTCAATCTTTGAATGAAACATTTGATATAAGTGTGAAAACCCTAGAAAATCCCATATTTCCTACTAGTATAAAAGTAGTCTTCTACCAAGACTTGAGTGTTTTGAAAGTAGTCTTCTACCAAGACCTGAATGTTTTGAAAGTAACAAAGATGGTTTTTCCCTTGTATGACTACTATTAACAATATATATATATATATATATATATATATATATATATAGTCTACCTCATCGTTTATGTGAATGCATCACAAAATAAAAGTAATATGGAAAATCTAGCCATATAAGTATTATCCTTTTGTATTAGGATAAACCCGACATCGCGACTGCCAAATAGTATTAACCTTGAACATCCGTAGATGTTCATTGTCCTCTGTAGCTAACAGCAGGGTGTAGGAATGGTTAGTCCTGTAAAGGTACCCTAGTATAAGTATTAACCGTAGGCATCTGTAGATGTTCATTACCTATGTTGCTAACAGTTGGGTGCCGGAATGGTTAGTCCCATATAGTATCCTTTTGTACTAGGATAGACAGAACTAATCTACACGTATAATATGTAATAGTATCTCATCATATAGTATCTAGGTACAAGTATCCATATAAGTGTATCCTTGTAAGAGGATCCAGGTAAGTGTATCTCTTCATACAGCATTTAGTATAGACTCATGAATGAACTGAATCTGCTGTAATTCCTTGTAATAGGAATAATGTTTTGTATCCCCTAAACTATCCCTATAATAGTTTACTGGAATGTATTTGATGTCCAAGAATGTTTATACACCCTTGCTACCCAAGAGTGTGAGAACTGAACGAAGATTGAATGCTCTCATATCAATATATATATATATATATATATATATATATATATATATATATATATATATATATATATATATATATATGAACATAAGTGTATAGATATAGTTTTGATCAAGAAGATGAAAGAGGTTTTGTAAAACATTTAAGATTTTTGAACAATAAATAACAATGACTTGATGTCATTTTATAAAACGATTTGAAAGTATTTGTTTGATAAAACAATTTAAGTATAAAGAAACCTTTGTTTGAAACACAATTGTAAAAGAGTTTGAAATGAAACATACAATGTATAATAAACAGTTTAATAAAGAGTTTTAAACATATAAAACGTTTATGAAAATCATTTGAAGAAATCCGTTTGGTAAAACAGTTAACGTATAGTAAATCCATTTGCATGTTCGTTATTATCACATGTGATTGATATAATAACTAGCATGATTCAACTTGTATTCCCCCCCCCCCCATAAAACATTCAAAAACATTTAGAAACATTTAAAAGGTTAATTCAAGGGGTATGAACTCACCTGTAGTGAGCGGATCGGAAGGAAGTGTCGGATAAGTATGTGGTGTCAAGTGAAGACTTAGACACACTCAATGACCCTAATACCATATGAAGACATATGTATATATATAATTAGTGATTATAACACTAATTAAACATGTATAAACATCCTAATGTGAGGAAAACACTTTGCTCAAAGTGTTTGGAGGCTATCGGGTTGCAACAAAGGAGTGCAAGGCCTTATATGGGAGTGTATGGTCAATGGACCATCTTTGTTGGAGTTTACGGCCTAGGGGAGTTTACTCCTGGCCGTAAACTCTCAATTGGTCACCAAAAGAGGCTTAAAACTATAAAGGCTTAAGTGGTTAGGTGCTCCAAAGCTTAAACAAGTGTTTGGGTGGGTTTAAGGTCCATGAATGGCCTTGTATGGTGTTTACGGCCCTGAGACCACTTCCCCATGAGTTTACAGCCATAAACTCATGGTAAGAAGTACCATTTCGTGAATTTTGGTCCTTAAAAGGGGTTTACGGCCCATGAACATGTATTGGCCGTAAACTCCTTTAATCCTATGATTTCTTATGTTTTCTATGCTCTAAATATGATAAACCTAGTGTACAATGAGTTGGATCAAGAGTACTTACAATCTAGGAGCTTGAATGGTCGGTTTTGGCCAAGAACACTAGTGTGTGTTCTTGGTGTTCTTGCTGAAACTTGAAGATCTAAAAAATGGAATGATTTCACCAATGAAATCATGTAAGATTACTGATTCATGCAAGATATCAACTAGTTAAGACAATAAGCTTACGAGATTTGAAGATTGGGGACGAAGATCGGGATGATACTTGAGAGGATTTGGGCCAAATGGAAGGGAGGAATGAACAAATGACCACCTCTTCATCATATAAGCAAGAGTTTACGGACCACATGGAGTTTACGGCCGTAAACTCCCATGTGTTGGCCATGAACTCCTTGCAGGGGTGTTTATGGTCATTTCTTTGAGCTACAACTTCAACCGATAAACCCCGATACTTATTCCTTAAGTGTACAAGGCTCAAAACGCTCAAATAAACTCCTAATTGTGCTAAAGGATAACAACAATGTGTTTGACTTTTAATGAAGTATTTGACTGAACTAGATGGAAAATTTCGGGTTGTCACAGAATAAATCCTAGACGACGAATGCGGAATATCAACAATCAAGAATGAATCACCATAATATGCAAGTAATCTGATAAAGGTTTTTGTGTATATTGAATATGATATGAACGTACAAAGAAAAACCTAATTTGGTAAAAAGCTAACCTAATGATTATTTATAGGGAACAATAAATATATACCATAAATATAAATCTAAGGTCTTAATATAAACCCAATGCCTTAGAAGAGCTCAATTAAGAACTTTTACTGTAAAGGCACCGTAGGGAATCACAAAATGATTAACCCTAAAAAGGGTTCCCTAAATAATCAAATATGCCAAATCAATTTCAATATCTCAAATACTCAACAAAAGAGTTATGATTTTTATACCAACTTTAATAGACTAAGTCTATTAAAAATATAACTTTAAAAATAAAGTGATAATAGCTAATAGAGTCTAAGTGAAAGTTGTGGTACTTGTCGATAGCTATGTATGGATATAAAGAAGTCCGAAAATGGAGTTTGGATGAGAAATATTTGATTTTTAGAAAATAATTAAATCTCGTAGTGCTCGATGCTTCTAGATGGTGGGACGCAGACCACCAGAATTGTGACACGTGGCAACATGGCAGACTAGAGACATCACAAAAGCCTGTGGTGCGCCTCTGATCTGCGCACGGTGTGTGCCCCCAAAACCCGCCTATAGCTAGCATTTCACCCCTCATTCACTTCTTACTCCAGAACCTCATATCTCTCTCTAGTTCCGAATTCTCTTGAGTTTTTTCAGGTTCTGATGAATTTCATTAGTGAGGTATTGCGGCGTAGGTGAGTCCGACAAATAGAACTACTCGGTATCGAAGTCATGTCTGCCTAAATCTTGGTTTTCGCTAGAAATCTTTGTAGTTGAAGCTACGTTTACTAGGATTTTACGATAACTTATAATTATAATTATAGTTGTTATTAGGAAACTATAAGTGCTAGATTCATCATTAATTCCGCTCATAATACAAATTAATCTATTTACAAGAGAGGTGTCTAGAATGAGCATGTTGGCTTAGTTGTTGGATTTCATAAAACACATATGTCGGAATGATCATGCCTCCCAACTATCATGTCTGGTTAATCCTTATTTCATAGAACTTCCAGTATTCATTGGGATTAGTGAAAAACCTTGCCTTCATTATCAGATTACCATATGGACTAATAAGCTACAGTATTATAGTTTATTGCTTGTTAGGCACATTGCTCGCCATTTGGATTACCCAAAAACTGTTAACCGTCTGAGAAATTGTCCAGGTGAGTTTTCTCACTATATTGTATACTCATGTATGTATCCTCTGTATGTTAGGATGTAGTTTCCCTATAGTATGCAATTAAGCAATTAGGTTAGTTTAGTTAGTTTCCTATAGTGTTAGACTGTTTGTCTGTTATATATGTGTATTATGTGAGGAGTTGAGGGTGGAACAACCTCGACTGAAGGCCAATAGACTCGGGCGGATGAGCGTTATGCTAAAGGCCAAAGAGCGGAGTAGCTTTATGCTGAAGGAAAATAGGGGCGGACCAGCTTTATGTTCAAGGCCAAGAGGCGGGCCAGTTTTTTGCTGAAATTCATTATGTGTATGCATTGCATACGTATTATGGTATATGGTATTTTGGGGAACTCACTAAGCTTCATGCTTACCCAGTTGATTATAAATGTATTTCAGGTACTTCATTAATTCGTGAGAAGGGCAAGGCTCGACCATACACACACGCATTCACAATTTTTTTTCCACATGATGTAATTATACTCTGATATATTGAATAAATAAAATGAAAAGTTTATGTTGAAAATCAGGACGTTACAATTTAGCTTCTTTCTCAACATTTTCTTTAGCAAGTCGTTAAGCTCTTTCTACAACTTCTCTTTTTTTTTTCTTTCTTCTCTTTCTCTTTCGTGATTTTGGTTGTAATGGATTTACTTCTGTTAAAGGAAGAAGATCCTTCAGGAGATTCGATTTTAAATGACTTAGGATCCGGGGAAGTTTTGTATGTAAGAAACTTTGTTAATTGAGTGACACACATACATACACATACATACCAATCATTCCTTGGAACTCTATTCAAGCAAGGATAGATACTGAAGTTTCTATCTAGCCACACTAACATGATGGTTTTTATGTTATTCCTAATATAATTTCTTCTAAATATATCTAAATTTCTTGTAGCATAAGTTGTATCTGAAGCAGATGCTTCAGAAGTGAAGTATGTACAAAAATGACGAAGATATTATCTTATGGATTCAAAGAAACTTACCTAAATGAGTGTCCATTCGGGGATGACTGGACGACATAAGCCTAACATATTTTTGAGAAGATGTGGTTGTGGAAGCAAACTTGACTCCTTTAACTTTTGATACACCTTCTCTTTGAGGTGGTGAATGGTCGACTTTGGTTTCCTCTGAACTGGCGGGAAGTCTATTATCACACTCGGACTGTTGGGAGTCTATGTTGTGTGATAGGATACGCCTTTTGGGAGTAGGAGAAAGGACAATAGATTCCTTGTGCTTCTTTTCAATCTTCTTCTTCTTCACAATGGATTTCCAATGAGTTGGAGTATTCTTGACTTTGGTACGGAAGGCTTGCTGCAAAGTTCTTGTAGAGGAAGAGATAGGATGTTCCGGTTGTGGTTCATCCGTATCCTAGATATGTTTTGCAAAAACATCAGAATATCTTGGAATTTGTGACAACCGTCAATTTTCGGTCAAGTCAAAGTCAACTAAAGTCAACAAGTCAAACCGGTTAACTCAAATTTCCATGAGTACTAGAGTTTACGTTATGTAATTTCTAAACAACTCTCTATTCTAATGAGAAATCATAAATTGAAAAGTGCGTACATCTAGATCTCCTTAACCTAAAACTATGGTACGTGGCGAGCCAAACCGATAAAACAATGTTGCATACTCATCGGGAGTATGCAAGATCCTTAAACAAGGCTTAACGGGGCTTACGGACCCTGCATTGTGAAGCCGAACACTCAAAAAGGTCACCAATGAAACCTCTCTCAATCGTGTTCACTCCATCTCTTCTTATCAGAAATCTCTCCCAAATCTCTCTCTGAATAAGAAATCTCTCCAAGAATGTCAAATCTCTCCCAAATCTCTCTAAGTATGTGAAATCTCTTCTAAATCTCTCTTTGTATGGGAAATCTCTCCAAGAATGTCAAATCTCTCCCAAATCTCTCTAAGTATGTGAAATCTATCCCAAATCTCTCTTTGTATGAGAAATCTCTCCAAGAATGTCAAATCTCTCCCAAATCTCCCTAAGTATGTGAAATCTCTCCCAAATCTCTCTCTGAATGAGAAATCTCTCCAAGAATGTCAAATCTCTCCCAAATCTCTCTAAGTATGTGAAATCTCTCCCAAATCACTCTTTGTATGAGAAATCTCTCCAAGAATGTCAAATCTCTCCCAAATCTCTCTAAGTATGTGAAATCTCTCCCAAATCTCTCTTTGTATGAGAAATCTCCCCAAGTATGTCAAATCTCTCCCAAATCTCTCTGAGTATGTGGAATCTCTCTCAAATCTCTCCCAACTTTCTATAATCACTCGGGGCATCCCGACCCTCGAATTTGGCAAAAACAGCCCAAAAACGGAAGTCCACGCGAAAAACGGACTTAAGGAACCGAAACCCCTCCCAGGAACCGAAACCCCTCTTAGGACCCGAAAGTCCCCTTAGGAACCGAACCTTCTGATGAAGAGGAACCGAACCGAAGGTACTGTTCACTACAGTTCATTCGGTTCTGACTTCTTGCCTTTTATCTCCTAACCGAACCCTCCCTTCTAATGGCTTGCCGAACCTTCTCTTCTGAGGACCGAGGACCGAACCTTCCTTTCTGAGCCTCGCTTCTGAGCTTCTGACCGAACCCTCGCCTTCGCCTTCGCTTCTCGCTCCTGGTTCGCATCTCGCTTCCGACTCAGCACCAGCAAGGACCGAACCTCGGCCTAGGACCGAGAGGCCTCGCTGGGAAGCCTTTTTCTCCCGGTTTTCGATTAAATTCGCGTTTTAAGCCCGTTTTTAATTGTTTTAGTACGGGATTTTCACCCAAAACTTTATTTTAACATATAAGGCCCCTAAACTATTAATTAATCACGTTTTTAAGGATAAAACCTTATCCAAAAGGGAGTAGGTGAAGTACAAAGATGGAGTGTTGACTTTCCTTTATTTTATGACACAAGCAACCTCCACCACCCACTCCATGTCACTATTCCCCATCAGCCCTTACCTAGTCATTTCATTGTACTTTTCACACCTTTTCCCAACCCCACAATTGGTCAAAGGCTAGAAAAGCCTCCTCTCTCCTCATTTCTCTCATTTTCTCTCTTTTCACCAAAAAGAGCAAATTCTTTTCTCTCTCATTTTCCCTCTCTAGAACTCGAGATTTGAGGGCTGATCTTGGGATTTTCCTCCACATTTGGTAAGAATAATCCCTTCTCTTTATGATTATTTCACTTCTTTCTACTCGAATCATGGATATCTTACACAAACTCTCTCATAATTGTGTTAGATCTTCGAATCTTCAAGTGATTCTTCAAGTGTTCTTGGGTTGAACACTTCTCTTCTTCAACACTTACCTACTGAAATCACTCAAGGTGAGTTCATACCCCTATATTTTCATGTTTTCTCAAGTTTTTAGGGGGGGAATACAAGTTAAAACACCAAGAACATAACTAAATTTTTCTAACAGCTTTCATCAGAAAAGTTGGACTCCATTCACGGACTGTTTTGGACGACTTAAAAATTTTTGTTTGAAAAACTGTTTTAGGTGTAAGTAGTTCCAGTTCTTAGCTTTAAAATGACTACTTGCACATCTCCATACGATTTTTCTACAATTTATGGTGATTTTTACAAAACTGCCTATCATTTCAAACACCAATCCGGACCAGTCTGTGATTATGGACTTTTTCACCCAAGTTAGAGATCATTAAAAATCATGATAATAATTATGAGTAAGCTAGACACATTTTGGGAACTCTCAGAAGTTACAGATTTAGTTTTCGACTTCGTATGATTTTTCTATGGCTTTTCTAAAACAGTGCAGGAAGGTCTAATTTAGTTAACATCATATAATTTTCATAACACTTTGTATTATGTTGAGCAAAGTGTATAATAATAAATTCTAAGTATTGAATGTGTTCCTTTGTAAATTTTATCATCATAAACTGAAAATAAGTCATTCATGATAAGATTATTCATTCATTTAGAACACGTATATAAGCTATAATAAGCATAGTTTAATGGATTTCATAACACTAACGCTTTTTCATAAAAGAGTTCTTACATATTACAAACATTTTGGATAAAACTATAATAGGTATAGTTTATGATACATCACATAACACACACGTACAAAAAGGGTACATTCATACAGAAGGGTTTTACACTCACGCACACAACTTGTAAACTTGTTAACCTAAATTGTGAGACAATCTCTTTCCGTACGTCCGAGTGCGGGATATAAATTCCTGTTAGTTATAATCAGAGTCTCCTGGAGGGAGAACGTGATAGTTGTGTATAGATCTATATTGGCTTTGACACCCCACACCTTGCTACTAGCTACAGTGGGACCTGCAGGTCTACGGGTGACAAATGTCATTTCAGTTTTACGACGCCTGAGAAACGTCGTGGCAGGTTCATTTAGTCATAGTATGATTATAGCGACTCACATAGGGATATAACAATACATAAAGTTTACGGGATTTTTATAAAACTTAAATGGGTTTTATGTCGATTTTAAAATCACTTTTTATCTCAATAAGTACAGATATTACTGTACACTTTCGGTTTTGGTATTTATGACTACACATCATTTGAAACCACATTTATAACTTTAAGTATGGACAATACTTGTTATTTTCTCGGTCCTGAGATTTAGGACTACATATACATAAAGTATTAACAAACATAAGAATTTACGGGAATTTCATTTAATTCAAGCGCGTTTATGTCAATTCAAACACATATCATTTTCTATTAGTAAGAGAGGTTACTTATACATTTTGGTCGTCGGTTGTAAGACTACATTACATAAATTTTATAAAGAAAATATCGGATTTTCTGGATACATATTCTATCGCTTTTACAAGGAAAACGGTTTACTTCTCCAACAAAATCTCTTATGAACTCACCAACCTTTGTGTTGACACTTTTCAAAACTACTTGTATTCTCAGGAATTCAGTGAAAACAGGAAATCAACAACGTTTTGAGGATGGGACGATAAATCGTCAAACAGTTCATTTTGTTTCATAATGTAATTGATTCGAATCATGTAAAAATATACTTTGGTGTAACTTTTTCAATTATATTTATGATGGTTGTATTTACTTTGAGCACTATTATACTCGTTGTTGTGATACTCTACATGAAGTCCTCCACCCTCGGACGTTTCCGCCATCCTTGGTTTGGGGGTGTGACAGAATTAAATATAGGAAAGTTATTGATAGACGTTTGGTGTCACCAAATTCAGTTTGATCAGGAATGGGAAATCTCTTCATCTATCTTGCTTCGAACGTCTCTAAAGATTCGTCGATGAGAATCTTGGAGGCATTGAATAGTGATTCGAGGTAGAGATCCCAATATCTAGCATGTGTAAACTCTATCTTCTTAGTTTCGACGGATTCTTTGAAGTCATTCTAAATACATGTTGCATAGTCAACTAGCCATCCAGTGATGACACTCCAAGGATTTGAAGCTAGGCAGAGCTAAGTTAATCAATTGCACTTATATTTTTAGTGAGGAAATGAATGATTATATGGACAAGAAAGTTCCATGTGACTAGAAATTTAGATTTCTTAATATCCCTTTTGGTTTCCAGAGGAGTTTTATGACTGATCTTGAGTAATAGATAAAAATTTTGGGCAGGGAAGATTTTTTGTAATGGGTTTGTTTAAGAAAACCTCGTCACTGTGGATCAAATGAAATTGGATTCCATCGTGTTTATCATCAAAGATAGTAGTCATGTGATCTTTCGCTGGGTAATAAAAAGGAACTTTGTTAGTGGTGATGGTAAGGGTGAAGAAAGAGGATAATTTATGAGGGCTTCAATTAGAAGAGCCAAGACAGGATCGTAAAAGGCTAACATCAAGAACTGCTTGAAGATTGCAAGAGACAGGTCTGTATGTTGGCTCAGGAGATAAAGATGTTCCTTGGTTTTTATATGAAGTTTTTGATTTATCCATTGTTGAAAGTTGAGAGAAGAAGATGAACAATTTAATCTTAAAAGAGAAAGAAGGTCGAAAACAGTTTGAGAGTGTAGGTCACAATGGGAGAGTGGGGTGTTATTTATGGGTTTGAGATTATCCGGATATGATCATGAACTATTAGATCTTTTAATAAAAAAATATTTAAAAAGTAAGTACGACACATTTGATTATAATGATATAGTCATTAAATGAAAACATTGAGTATGCCGATAATCGATGCTTAAAACCCAAATTGATGTGACCTAAAGCTATTTTGCTATAGTTACTTTTTCTTAAAAATTGGTGCAGTCTTGGAGAGAAAGAAAAACTTCAGAGATTGACACGTTTATTTTATTTGAAAAATAGCTTTTGAAGAGAGAATGATTTAAAATTAAATGTAATCGGTTATGGTTTTTAGGAGAAACATTCTTTGAGAAGATAATGAGTCCAAAAGAATAAAACTGATTAAACATTTAATGCAAGTCATAAGAACTCTATTTATTTTACCTTTCATTGTCTTGGGGATTAATGGCTTCTTCTTATGGAAGGGAAATAACATAACTTGTGGAAATATATGATATGGACATATGTGCTTCTTCATTTAATTCTCCATTGGGAAAATCCCTTTTGACATTCAATTGATGTACTTTGATGTTCTTGTGAGCTGTATAAGCTAGGAAAATAAGAATATCTTGTAATATTGCAACATGAGCATATGTTATTCATAGTTAATGCTTTTTTGTTGGCTGTATCCTTTTGTAACTAATATAGATTTGTTCTTTATAATAATACCTGATTCATTGAACTTGTTTCAAAATACCCAACGAGTTCCAATAATTGCTTGATGCATTGGGGGGGGGGATCTAAGCCTTGTTTCTTTCAAATTCAACTAATTATTCTTGCATGGCAGTGATCCAGTTGGAATGCTCTAAAGCGTCATGGATTTTATTTGCTTCTATTAGCCAGATAAAGGCAACATACTGACATTCATCTTGGATGGATTTTGTTGATCTAGTTTGAACACCACCATTGGGATTGCCAATGACGTGGTTTAGTGGATGATCCTTTGTACAATTATGATGACGATGGGTAACATGATCGGTTATAGTAGATAATGTGATGTTTTGAGTTTCACCATGAAAAAATTATGTTGAAAATCAGGACTTTACACTTTAGTTTTTTTCTCAACATTTTCTTTAGCTAGTCGTTAAGCTCTTTCTACAACTTCTCTTTTTTTCTTTCTTTTATTTCTCTTGACTGATTTTGGTTGTAAAGGATTTACTTCTATCAGAGGAAGAAGATCCTTCGGGATACTTGATTTTATTTGACTTATGATCTGAGGAAGTTTTACATGTAAGAAATTTTGTTAATTGAGAGACACAAATACACACAGACATTCTAACTATTCCTTGGAACTCTATTCAAGCAAGGATAGATACTGAAGTTTCTATCTAGCCACATTAACATGATGGTTTTTATGTTAGTCCTAATAGAATTTCCTCTAAATATATCTGAAGTTCTGGCAGTAGAAGTTGTATCTGAAGTAGAGGCTTCATAAGTGAAGTATGTGCATAAATGAAGAAGATATTATCTTATGGATTCAAAGAAACTTACCTAAAAGAGTATCCATTTGGGGATGAGTAGATGACGTAAACCTAACATATTTTTGAGAAGATGTGGTTGTGGAAGAAAACTTAACTCCTTTAACTTTTGAGACACCATCTCTTTGAGGAGGTGAATGGTCGACTTTGGTTTCCTCATTAATTGAAAGATAATGGTCAAATTTTAAGATAATGTTCAAATTATGTGATTAGTTTAAATATTTAAAATTTGATCTAGAAGTATTGAAAAGTTCCAAAATTTTCCCTCAAGTTTTGGAATTTAAAATTTGATTAAAAGTTTTAATTTTGAAATATTAAATTCTAAAACCCTAGTGTTTAAAAAGTTTAAAATACAACCCTTATACTATTATAATCTTAAAGGATTAATATGTGTGTATATATATATATATATATATATATATATATATATATATGTGTGTGTGTGTGTGTATAAGATGAGTCAGTCTTACCGTTAGTAGGTCTCATTCACGAAACCGATCTATAAGGGGGTATAAGGAAACTGCCTATAAAATAGCGGTTGAATGGGTGTCTACTCTCACCCACCACTTCCTTGATTGGTGGATGGCCGTTATCCGAACGGGTAGGATTGGACATTAGTTCCTCATTAATAATTATAATGAATCTTATAAAGTAACTAAATGTTTTTATAAATTCCCAATCTTAGTTACTTTAGGAAAATGTGAAAATTATGCTAGTCCACGAAATTGCACTTTGCACCTTGCCAAGTCGTTAATGGAGCATGTGTGGTTAACCGACACACTAACTTAGACTAACAAGGGTGGAAAAGGGTAGATTGATAATTACCATAGATCAATGGAGCATGTGTGGTTAACCGACACATTGATTAGGTTGTAAACGACATCGAGAGGGCAGAGCTAATTTGCATGGTTATTCACACCTTGTTTGTAATCCTCGGTATCCCAATCTCAAACTTAAAGGGCATAATCAAGATTAAACATGTCATTGAAAAGTTCAATGAATCTCAAAAGAATCTAGGAATTTCATTTCATTTAAAACCTAATTCTTCATTTCGTTTTTTATGGTGGAATTGGTAAATCGTCATTTACCTACCTTCAAATAATTTTCAATTCGATTACGACATCCCTCTTCTGAATTGTGAATTATTGTGTTGGGTCCTAGCATTAATATTTCATTTGGGTGTTATATTAAGGATCCTTTATCTAATCAAAACTTTTTTCCTTTTCTTTTTCAGATGTTGGCTCAAACAAGGCTTCTGGCTCGAACTCCAACTCCTCAAGCTCCGTTTCTCTATTGAACATTTGTGGCAGGGTCACCTTTGATGGATCCAATTTCAATGATTGGATTCGCAACATTCGTATGGACCAACAATACGAGGAGAAAGAATGCGTCCTTGACAAAGAACTCAAAGAGATAGATGAAACTAAGCTTCTAATGAATAAATAGCTGAGTATAGGGATCACAAAAAAGAGGCGACAAAGGTGTCGTGTATAATGATAGCCACTATGAATCCTAAGCTGCAACGGTTCTATGAGGACTACTGGCCTCATGACATGTTCCAAGATTCTATGGAAAAGTAACATCAAAGTGCGTGTTAGGAAAGGTACGAGATTGTCGCCTCGCTGATAACAACTAAGATGAAAGATGGAGAGTCTATCACGAGCGACTTGCAAAGGATGCAAAGGTATGTGGATCGTTTACTCAAGTTGAATGTCAAATTTGACGAAGAGTTGGCGATTGATATTATTATCCACTTTTTACCTCCTTGTTATGATCAGTTCAAGATGACTTATCATATGAATAAGGAGGAAGTCACCTTGAGCATACTTCAAGGTTTGTTGAGAACTGCTGAAAGTGGGCTTAAAGGAAAAGTTGTCGAGTCCACTCCTACTGCTGTTGCCCCCGTCCTCACTATAGGACATGGAAAAGGGAAGAAGTGGAAAGCTCCCTCTAAGATCCACAATGGAAAATCCCATGATGGATCCTCTTCAAATGGATCCAAAGGTAAATCCGGTTCTGCCACTCCCTCATCGGATCGTAAAGAAGCAACGTGCTTCTACTGTAACAACAAGGGGCATTAGAAACGAAGCTGCCCGAAATACTTACAGGACATCAAGGATGGGAAGATAAAGCCTTCCTTCACATGTATTTATTATATTCAATCTAATAAATCATCACATGCTAGTTCTTGGGTCCTTGACACAAGATGTGGTTTTCACATTTGTTCTAATTTGTAGGGACTAAGGAGAAGTAGGGATGTAGAGCATGGGAAGATGAACCTAATAATGGGGAATAGGAAATCTTCGCCTGTCACCAAGATCGGGATTTACTCTTTAGTGCTTAGTAGTAGGTTAGGATTAGAGGTGAATGATTGTTGCTACTCGTCAGAGATGACGAGGAATATTATTTCTTTTCATGCTTTGTACAGACAAGGTTATAGATTTTCATTTAATAATGTAGTTGGTTCTATTAATGCTTTCTATAATGGTATTTTATATTTAGAAGCATTGCCTTATAATGGTGTATATGAACCTGTGATGGTTGTAGACAACTTAGGAAATAATGTGTTGCATATCGATTCTTCTAATGGTTTAGACAAGGAATGATTGTGGCATTGTCATCTTGGACATGTCAACAAGAAGCGCATAGCCCAACTCCAAAAGGATGGAGTCTTGGATTCATTTGAACTAAAGGCAGATGACACATGAAAATCTTGTTTACTTGGAAAGATGACTAAATCACCTTTCATTGGTACTTGTGAAAGAGGCGAGGGATTGTTAGATCTCATACACACAGATATGTGTGGGCCCTTCGGATCCACCACAAGGGATGCAAACCGCTTCTATGTGACTTTTATCGACGATTATAGCAGAAGGTGATACGTTTATCAGTAGATTTAGTGTTCCACCTGTGTTATATGGTTTCCATATAACTGTTGAAGGTGATTCGTTTATCTGTGATAGTACAATGATAAATCTGGATGAACCTAACAACTACAAGGAAGGCATGGCGTCCCCGAGTCTGCAAAATGGAAAGAGGCAATGGACATCGAGATTCAGTCCATGTATAAGAATCAAGTTTGGAACTTAGTTGACAATGTACTGAGTCATAAGATGGTCAGGTGTAAGTGGATCTTCAAGAAGAAGACCGACATGGATGGGAAAGTGCATACGTTCAAGGAACGGCTGGTTGCGAAGGGCTTTAGTCAAACCTCGGGGGTTGACTATGATGAGACCTTCTCACCAGTGGCCAAGATAAAGTCTATAAAGGTTATGCTAGCCATAGCGGCGTTTCATGATTATGAAATATGGCAGATGGATGTCAAAACTGCTTTCCTTAATGGGAAGTTGGCTGAAGATGTTTACATGTGTCATCTAGAGGATTTTGTAGACACAAAGTAACCCCAATAAAGTGTGCAAGCTTGAGAAATCCATTTATGGATTAAAGCAAGCGTCTCACAGATGGAATCTTTGTTTCGATGAGAAAGTCAAAGAGTTTGGATTTTTGAGAAGTGAGGATAAGTCATGTGTTTATGTCAAGGCTAGTGGGAGTATAGTTAGCTTGTTAGTTTTATATGTTGATGACATACTACTCATAGGAAATGACATCTCGACCTTGCAGGAGTTTAAGTCCTGGCTTGGGAAGTGTTTCGCTATGAAGGATCTAGGAGAAGTTGCTTACATTCTTGGGATAAGAATTTTGAGAAATAGAAGTAGGAGACTAATAGGACTTAGTCAAAGTAGTTACTTAGACAAGGAGCTAAAACGTTTTAGCAAGGAGAATTCCAAGAAAGGGGAACTGCCAATCCAAAGCAATACCAAGCTAAGTAAAACTCATAGTCCGAGTATCGATGTCGAGATAGCGGAAATGAGTCGAGTTCCATACGCTTCCACCATTGGCTCGATCATGTACACCATGACATGTACTCACCCTTATTTGGCTTTTGCATTGAGCATGGTTAGTCGATATCAAGGGAACCCGGGTAGAGCTCATTGGACAGCAGTTAAGAACATTCTTAAGTACCTGCGAAGGAATAAGGACTGGGTACTTACAATTAGTGGGAGTGATGACTTGAAAGTGACATGGTATAGTGACGCCAGCTTTCAGACCGATAAAGATAACGTCCACTCTCAGTCGGGATGAGTATTTACCCTAAATGGAGGAACAACTACTTGGAAAAGTTCCAAGCAGGAGACCGTGGCTGATTCAACTTGCAAATACATAGCAGTGAGCGAAGCATCGAAGGAGGCAATATGGTTAAAGAAATTCATTGGAGACCTTGGATTTGTACCAGCCACAAAGGAGCCTATGGAGATTTTCTGTGATAACAAAGGATTGGTTGCCTTAACCAAGGAACCAAAGGATCATGGTAGATCCAGACACATCAACAGAAAGTACCACTTCATCATACATCGGGCAGAAGTGGGACTCCTCGTAGTCAAGAGAGTGTCGTCAGAGGAGAATTCGGTAGATCCCCTCACAAAGGGTCTGATCAGGGTTAAGCAGTTACATCATGTGAGGAGCATTGGTTTGAATGATGATATTAGTTTTAGTGATTGTATATATGATTAAGTAATGGAGATTTATTTATGAGTGAATTTTACTATCTTGTGTCCATTGTTTACTATTGTTTCACTTTTACATGTTTTACTTCCAGAATAATTAGATTATTCAAATTATCCACAGTTGATCATACTTTGGGAGTAATTTATGAGGATAGACTATCATGAATTGGTTTGTAGATTGTTTAAGTGCTTAGACATTGCAAAGGTTTGCTGCAACGTTCATGAGTACTTTAGAAATAAGATTTGAGTATTGGATTAAACCCATGATCATGTGAATCACTTCATGGAATTTATCACGAGTGATTGTGAGACGATAATATCGTATAACCTTTAAACCGAGATATATGAGTTGTTGTTTACATGTTGATTATGCATTGATAATGAGTAAACGTATCAGTAACTTGATGTTATAAAACGTGTTGTTGTGTACGATTTGATGAGTAAATAATACAAGCATTAAAGTCAAAGTTTATCTCTTGCTTTTATCCTAATAGGGTAAAAGCGATATCTTGGGCCCTTCGATGATGTTGTGTTGATTTATGTGTCGGGCCCGGTCAGGACTGAATTGATGTGTTCAGTTAAGTTCTATGCCAGATAGATCAGAAGTCGGGAAACAAACTGTTGGATATTGAGAATGATTATGTTCCATGTCTTTGTCCACATGATATCTTGCAGAACGGATGATTATATGATCCCTTATCTAAAGGATGCGTCATTAACTAGGTCAAAGTTCGACAATGGCTTTTGAGAGCTACGATTGCTAATCAGATTCTGGAGTTGCATTGGCAGTTATAGTTATTAGACTTATCCAAGTAGGAGAGTGTTGGATTAGGTATCTAATCCAATTACTATAATTGGGATGTACTTGATCTGATAGTAGCATGGTCCTTTTGGGTTGCCTTCACCATAATAATTTGATAGGATGAATTATGGAGAAAGAGGTTAATGAATGATTTATTAATATATTATAAGAATAATATATTAATTGAGAAATCATATTATTTAATTAGTATTGATCAGAAAATAATTTGGAATTAATTTAGTGATCAAAAGAGACTAATTAAAAGTAAAGGGACTGATATTGCAAATCATTGATAGTTGCAAGTTGGGCTGATGGACTCCTAAAGAAAGAGTGAATGAAATCTATGGGAAGCCCATAAATATTTCGTCTAAGGGGCTTTCTAGAAAGATCCCATGGATTGCTTAAGGCTTAAGCAGAGAATTACGGTTTCCTCTTAAAACCCTAGCAACTCAACTCTATAAGGAACCCTTGGCATGAGTATTTCCGCCCCAATGCGTTCTTAGAGAACCTTAACCAAAACCTTGAAGCCTCCATTCTCTCTCTCTCTCTCTCTCTCTCTCTCTTGTTAATCCATTGCTAAGTGGTGTTTGTGACTCCATTAGAGGTGCAAAAATTGAAGAACTAAGCTCTTGAAGGTCAAAATCAAGCAATCAACAAGAAAGGTATTCTTCTAACCCTAATATGATTAGATTTCGATTTTATATCTTAGAATTAGGGTTCTTGCTTTGGAAAATTAATTTCCATGTATAACTTGAGAAAAACCTAGATCCAAAGAAAATATGGTTGCATGTGCACCATAGGAATGTTGTAATGCTCAAAACCCATCAGTTTCGTGTCACCAAATTCGGTTTGGTCGGGAATGGGAAATCTCTTCATCTATCCTTCTCCGAACGTCTCCAAAGATTCGTTGATGGGAATCTTGGAGGCATTTTATAGTGATTTGAGGCAGAGATTCTAATATTTAACATGTGTAAACTCCATCTTCTTAATTCCGATGAATTCTTTGAAGTCATTCTAAATACATGTTGCATAGTTAACTAGCCATCCAGTGATGATACTCCAAGGATTTAAAGCCAAGCAGAGCTAAGTTAATCAGTTCCACTTATCTTTTCGGTGAGTACGAACGAGAAAGTTCCATGTGACTAGAAATTTAGATTTCTTAAAATCCCGTTTGGTTTCCAGAGGAGT
This sequence comes from Lactuca serriola, assembly GCF_051521515.1. Taxonomy (NCBI): domain Eukaryota; kingdom Viridiplantae; phylum Streptophyta; class Magnoliopsida; order Asterales; family Asteraceae; genus Lactuca; species Lactuca serriola. The sequence continues at coordinate 122,871,881 of NC_136412.1, forward strand.
TTTATGACCGATCTTGAGTAATAGATGAAAATTTTGGGTAGGGAAGGTTTTTTATAATGGGTTTGTTTAATAAAAACCTCATCGTCATGGATCAGATGATATTGGATTCAATTGTGTTTATCATCAAAGATAGTAGTCGTGTGAGCTTTCATCGGGTAATCAAAAGGAACGTTGTCAGTGGTGATGGCAAGGGGAAGAAAGAGAGTATAATTTAGGAGGGCTTCAATTAGAAGAGAAAAGACATGATCGTAAAGGCTAACATCAAGAACTACTTGAAGATTGCAAGAGATAGGTTTGTATGCTGGATCAAGAGATAAAGATGTTCCTTGGTTTTTATATGAATTTCTTGATTTCTCCATTTTTGCAAGTTGAGAGAAGAAAGAAAGTCGAAAGAAAGTTTGAGAGTGTAGGTCATAATACGAGAGTTGGGTGTTATTTATGGGCTTGAGATGATCCGGATATGATCATGAACTGTTAGATCTTTTAATAAGAAAAATATATAAACAATAAGTACGACACATTTGATAATAATGATAGAGTCATTAAATGAAAACATTGAGTATACCGACAACCGATGCTTAAAATCCAAATTGATGTGACCTAAAGCTGTTTTGCTAAAGTTATTTTTTCTGAAAAATTGGTGCAGCCTTGGAGAGAAAGAAAAAATTTAGGGATTGACACATTTCTTTTATTTGAAAATTAACTTTTGAAGAAAGAATGATTTAAAATTAAATGTAACCGGTTATGTTTTTTAGGACAACCGTTCTTTGAGAGGATAATGAGTCCAAAAGAATAACACCGTTTAAACATTTAATGCAAGTCATAAGAACTCTATTTATTGTACATTTCATTGTCTTGGGGATTAATGGCTTCTTCTTATGGAAGGGAAATAACATTACTAATGGACATATGTGCTTTAGACATATGCACTTCATCATTTAATTCTCCATTGAGAAAATCGCGTTTTACATTAATTTGATGTACCTTTATTTTCTTGTGTGCTGCTTAAGCAAGGAAAATAAGAATATCCTGTAATCTTGAAACATGAGCATATATTTTGTTATAGTCAATGCTTTTTTGTTGACTGTATCCTTTTGTAACTAATCCAAATTTGTTCCTTATAACAATTCCTGATTCATTGAACTTGTTTCAAAATACCCAGCGAGTTCCAATAACTTCTTGATGCATTAGGGGGGAGGGGAATCCAAGCCTTGTTTCTTTCAAATTTAACTAATTCTTATTACATGACAGTGGTCCTGTTAGAATGATCTAAAGCGTCATGGATTTTATTTGCTTCTATTAGCGAGATAAATGCAACATACTGATATTCATCTTGGATGGATTTTGTTGATCTAGTTTGAACACCAACATTAGGATTGCCAATGACGTGGTTTGGTGGATGATCCTTGGTACAAATATGAAGACGATGGGTACCATGATCGACTACAGTAGTTGATGTGATGTCTTGAGTTTCACCATGAAAAAATTATCTTGAAAATCTAGACGTTACTCTTTAGCTTCTTTCTCAACATTTTCTTTTGCAAGTCATTAAGCTCTTTCTACAACTTCTCTTTTTTTTTCTTTCTTCTCTTTCTCTTGCCTAATTTTGGTTGTAATGGATTTACTTCTATCAGAGGAAGAAGATCCTTCAGGAGACTTGATTTTATTTGACTTGGGATCCAATGAACTTTTGCATGTAAGAAACTTTGTTAATTGAGTGACACACATACACACACAAACATACCAACTGTTCCTTGGAACTCTATTCAAGAAAGGATAGATACTGAAGTTTCTGTCTAGCTACACTAATATGATGGTTTTTATGTTAGTCCTAATGTAATTTCCTCTAAATATATCTAAAGTTTTGACAGCAGAAGTTGTATCTGAAGCAGAGGCTTCAGAAGTGAAGTAGGTGCATAAATGAACAAGATATTATCTTATGGATTCAAAGAAACTTACCTAAAAGAGTGTCCATTTGGGGATGAGTGGACGACGTAAAACTAACATATTTTTGAGAATATGTGGTTGAGGAAGCAAACTTAACTCCTTTAACTTTTGATACACCTTCTCTTTGAGGAGGTGAATGGTCGACTTTCGTTTCCTCTAACCTGGCAGGAGGTCTATTATCACACTCGGACTGTTGGGAGTCCTTGTTGTGTGATAGGATACGCCTTTTGGGAGTAGGAGAGGGGATAATAGATTCCTTTTGCTTCCTTTCAATCATCTTCTTCTTCACAATGGATTTCCGATGAGTTGGAGTATTCTTGACTTTCGTACTGAAGGCTTGCTTCAAAGTTCTTGTAAAGGAAGAGGTAGGATGTTCCAGTTGTGGTTCATCCGTATCCTTCATATGCTTTGCAAAAACATCATAATATCTTTGAATTAAATCCAGGAAAGCAGTAGATAGACGTTTAGTGTCACTAAATTCAGTTTGGTTAGGAACAAGAAATCTCTTCATCTATCTTTCTTCAAATGTCTCAAAGGATTCATCGATGGGAGTCTTGGAGGCATTGTATAGTGATTCGAGGCAGAGATCCCAATATCTATCATGTGTAAACTCCATCTTCTTTGTTCCGATGGATTCTTTGAAGTCATTCTAAATGCATGTTGCGTAGTAAACTAGCCATCTTGTGTTGATACTCCAAGGATTTGAAGCTAAGCAGAGCTAAGTTAATCAGTTGAACTTATCTTTTTAGTGAGGAAATGAATGATTATATGGACAAGAAAGTTCCATGTGACTAGAAATTTAGATTTCTTAAAATCCCTTTTGGTTTCCAGAGGAGTTTTATGACCGATCTTGAGTCATAGATGAAAATTTTGGGCAGGGAAGGTTTTTTTATAATGGGTTTGTTTAAGAAAACCTCATCGTCATGGATTAGATGAAATTGGATTCGATCACATATCAAAGTTAATAGTCATGTGAGCTTTCAACGGGTAATCAAAAGGAACTTTGTCAGTGGTGATGGTAATGGGAAAAAAGAGAGGATGATTTATGAGGGCTTCAATTAGAAGAACCAAGACATAATTGTAAAGGCTAACATCAAGAACTGCTTGAAGATTGCAAGAGACAGGTTTGTATGCTGGCTCAGGAGATAAAGATGTTCCTTGGTTTTTATATGAAGTTCTAGACTTCTACATTATTGCAGGTTAAGAGAAGAAGATGAACAATGTAATCTTGAGAGAAAAAGAAGGTCGAAAACAGTTTGAGAGTGTAGGTCACAATGGGAGAGTGAGGTGTTATTTGTGGGTTTGAGATTAGCTGGATATGATCATGAACTATTGGATCTTTTAATAATATATATATATATATATATATATATATATATATATATATATATAATAAGTACGAAAAATTTGATGATAATGATAGAATCATTAAATGAAAACATTGAGTATGCCGCAATAGATGCTTAAAACCCAAATGGATTTGACCTAAAGTTGTTTTGATAAAGTTACTTCTTCTAAAAAATTGGTGCAGTCTTGGAGAGAAAGAAAAACTTCAGAGATTGACACGTTTCTTTTATTTGAAGAATAGTTTTTGGAGAAAGAAACATTTAAAATTAAATTTAATCGTTTATGGTTTTGAGGACAAACATTCTTTAAGAGGATAATGAGTCCAAACAAATAAAACCGATTAAACATCTAATGCAAGTCATAAGAACTCTATTTATTGTTCCTTTCATTGTCTTGGGGATTAATGGCTTCTTCTTATGGAAGGGAAATAACATAACTTGTGGAAATATATGATATGGACATATGTGCTTCTTCATTTAATTCTCCATTAGGAAAATCCCTTTTGACATTCAATTGATGTACTTTGATGTTCTTGTGAGCTGTATAAGCTAGGAAAATAAGAATGTCTTGTAATCTTGCAACATGAGAATATGTTTTGTCATAGCAATACGTTCTTGTTGACTTTATCCTTTTGTAACTAATCTAGATTTGTTCCTTATAACAATCCTGACTCATTGAACTTGTTTCAAAATTCCTAGCAAGTTCCAATAACTGCTTGATGCATTGGGGGGGGATCCAAGCCTTGTTTCTTCAAATTCAACTAATTCTTATTGCATGGCAGTGATCTAGTTAGAATGCTATAAAGCGTCATGGATTTTATTTGCTTCTATTAGCGAGATAAATGAAACATACTGACAATCATCTTGGATGGATTTTGTTGATCTAGTTTGAACACCACCATTGGGATTGCCAATGACGTGGTTTGGTGGATGATACTTGGTACAAAAATGAAGACCCTGGGTAACATGATCGATTACAGTAGTTGATGTGATGTCTTGAGTTTCACCATGAAAAAATTATGTTGAAAATCAAGACGTTATGTAACATCCCAAAATTCAAGACCAAAAATTTCATTTTTAATTTAATAATTATAAAACCATTTGTCTAAAAACATCATAGAATCAACTCATATAAAAAACAATGTATACATATTCAAAGCATGTCATGATAAAACAACATCAGAGTATAGCTATCAAAGATCTCATGTGCAGAAATCCTGGTGTGATGCGCTGCAATCATGTCGGCTCCTTTCCTTTCGAAGAAGATGTACCTGAAACCAAAACTGAAAACCGTAAGCACAAAGCTTAATGAGGTCCCCCATCATAACATATAATCACATATTGTCAGGCATATTTGGGTGCCCGACCTACCCTGTTAGGCATATCTGGGTGCCCAACCTACCCTGTCAAGCATATATGGGTGCTCGACCTACCCTGCCAGGCATATCTGGGTGCCTAACCTGCCCTCCGATTTATCTCAACCGGTTACGGGGACTATTTCACCCCTACCACTACCACATAATACATAGCATAAACATATTGTTAGGCATATATAGGTGCCCGACCTACCCTCCAGTTTATTTCAACCGATTCCGAGGACTATTTCACCTCTCCTACCACTATCACATAATATCATAACTGTTGGATTTGGTGTCTAAGCCAATAACTATAATTAGTATGTACTTGACCCGAGAGTATGGTCCATTTCGGTTGCATTTCACCAGAACAATTTTACAGGATGGACTTTTGAGAAGAGGATATTTATGATTTATTAATATATTATAAGTTCTAATATATTAATGGGAAATCATATTATTTAATTAGTATTGGTCAGGAATTAATTTGGAATTAATTCAGTGATCAAAAGAGACTAATTAAATATACCGGGACTGATTTGGCAAATCAATAATTCTTTAGGTGTGGGCCAATGGTTATTTAGGTTGGGCTATAAGTCCACGGATAGTCCATGGAGGTTTAACCCATGGAGCCTAAGTAATATGAAAGGTCATGTCCATTAGGGTTTACATGGATGTAACCCTAGACTTTGCCACACTATAAAAGAAGCCCTTTAGCTCCTAAAATCGGCACTAGTGGTTCAAGAAGATCATAAGAGTCGATTTTTGTGCAAGTCACTCTCTCAAGTCCTCCATTGTTGGTGGTGTTTTGTGAAGCATTTGAGGCATCACATTTGGGGTGTTATGCTCTTAAATGTCCAAGTTAACAAGCTACAAGAAAAGGTAAGTCATTTAACTAGTTTTTGTTATTCAACTACCCATGCTTTGTATGCTAGTTAGGACAATGCTTTGTAAAATCAAATTGCATGTATAATTAGAGAAAACATAGATCCAAAGCATTTAGGGTTGCATGTGCACCATAAGGTTGGTAGAGTGCTCAAAACCCATCAATAACATACTAGCACATAAAGCATAATAGATTGTGGCATACTAGACAATTATCACAAAGACAATCATCTCTATTATAATCAGCTACTAGTGGGCCGACATTGGTGCCTTCCACCCACTTCTACTGGAAGGTAACTCACCTCGAATATCAGAAAATAGATGAAAATCCTTGGCTTTGACAACCTACCCAACTCAAGCTCCTATACATAAAAGATTTCCTTAATTACCTTTTTTTATGTCCTACTTTGTTTGGTTTGTGCTAGGCTAATATATGTTAGGTTTTGTTATTCATTATTGGGTCCTTATATGGGTTTTCGGTTTGGGTTGGACCGAAATCAGTGGTTGGACTGAAATCAGTCTTGATTTCGATCCTTGGACGTTTTGGGTTTTGGGCTTCCTTGTATTATTATGTTCCCTATATAAGGAGACTTGGTTGGCCGATTCTTGGTAGCTAGTTTCAGTCATGTCATTGTGAAGGCCAACCATTGAAGATCTCCATTGTACTAGACGATTTCATTAATACAATCATGTGCATTGGATTGTTTTCGTGTTTTGTTCTTGATTTACTTTGCACTATTTCCGCCTTTGCTTAGTGATTTCGATTGATCACTAGTTGGTTCATGTTTTTGGGACTTACAATTGGTATTAGAGCCAATCAAGTGTCAGCTGTGTTCAAGAACATCAATATCGAATTTGGTTGTTCACGTTTTCAATTGATTTAAGCTTTTGATCGAAAACTATAAGTTTTTTATTAGGATTCTGCACCATTAAGTAAATCTGATTGATACATCAAAACATTTTGGGACTTACAAGTGGTATCAGAGCTTGGATCGGTATCAGTCAAATTGGAAAGATATTAAACATCTCTTGGAATTTTTCTTGAGGTTTCTAGTGTTTTTTATCTATTTTTCCCAAAATAATGGTTGTTTGTTCTTTGTGTTGTTCATATTTTTATGTTTTTGATCGATTTTTGCCTTAAATTTGGAAATTTTCGTGTTTTTGGCACTTTCTGCGAGGTCTTCGGTCAAATTGCTTTGGATTTTGGTGGCACGTGTCGTTCTCGGTTAGGGTTTCAGTAGTTCTCGGCGGCACCAAGCGATTTCGGTCTAGGGTTTGTGCAGGTTCTCGGTACGAAGATTTCGGTCTTGTTTCTCGGTCTCTGATTTCGGTCAGTAGTTGTTTTCGGTGCGAGACTTCTCGGTGTGGATGAGAAGCCTCGTAATTTTGGTCTGAAAATCAAACATTCGATTTTGAAGCCTCATTTTCGGCCCAGAGTTTTGACTTTTAACTTTTGACTTTCAAATTTGACCTTTGACTTTCAAGTTCTCATGTTTGACCTTCAAGTTTAACTTTTAGTTTTAACTTTTAGTTTTGACTTTTAGTTTTGACTCTCAACTTTGACTTTCGAGGTTTCGAGGTTTCATTTTTATTTTTGGTAAATTATTATTTTTGGTGAATAATGAGTTCTTCAATCAGCAAGGGAAGTGAAAATTCATGTTCTTAATCTTGTGAAAACAAAATAAATAATTATCGTGAACATAATGAGTTATTAATTAGAGAAGTTGAGGACCTTAAATATGAAGGCTATACTCTAAGAAAGGCCCAAAAACCTTTAAAAGAACAAATAGAGGCCAAAACCAAAGACTTTAGAAAACTTCAAGAAGAATACAGCACAAAGGGTGAACGTTATGATTATGCTAAAAAGGAAATTGCCAAATTAACTGCCGAACTTGATGCATTAAAAGCTAAATATAAAGATGATGAATTTAACTTTAAGAAATTTGACGTGTCAAGTGAGGTAGTTGTGTCCATGATAGAAAAACAATTAAAATTTAAAGATAATCAGAATAAGGGTCTAGGGTATCACAATGTTCCACCTCCCTTCAATGACAACTATACCTCACCCCTTGAAACCAATGAGGTATAGATACCTGCTCAGTTTGGCTAAACCCATGTACCAGCTTCAGTTAAGACTGAACAATCTGGCCCAACTAAGAACATTGAGGTGAGTGATACTAATGTTTCTACCTCATGTGCAGAGCAGGTCACAGTGCATGATCGGAATGAGCAGAACACGAATGATTCTTGTTCTGCTGATAGTGATTCAAAAGCTCGTGATGAGGTGAACGATTCTAATTCTTCTACTTCAATTATGAGTCTGCTGAAAGTGTTTCAAAAGCTTATGATGATGACACTCCCACTGTTGAAAAATCCAAGCCGCAAAGATCTGTCAAGCAGTCTAACAAATGCGATCGGTTTCAAGTTCTAAAGCAAGTGCTGAGGCATCCATCAGATCAAACAAGAAATGGGTTAAACCCAACTACAGATGGGTACCAAAGGTTCATACTCCCAAATCATCTAATGATTCAAACATTTCTTTATCTTCTGTGTCTAATAAACAGGATATGTCATGGGAGAGAGTACCTTGTGTAGATGATAATGGTCAACCCAGCTTCAAAATGGACTGGGTTCCAAAGATTAACTAATCTCGTACTATGTGATGGGCAGCTATGGAGGAATATCATCAGACTTTGGTTTGTTGATAGTGGTTGTTCCAGGCACATGATAGAAGACATTTCTCATCTATACGAAATTCAAAATCTTCATTGAGAGTATGAGTCTTTTGCGGGAAAGGAAGAAACAAAAGGATCACAAATGGGGATTGCACTTAAAGATGTGAATTTTTTTTGAATCTATTCCAGAATTAAAACTCAGCTAAAGTTGAATGTGTTGTTGCCTATGTGTATTGCTCTCAGATCATAAGGTATGATATATTAAGCCATGTACATCTTTTTGGACTAGAAAGACTTTTGTCTTTTAGCAAAAGATAAGGGTTTATATTTTATAAAGACTTGAAGGTTTTTTTAATAAAATCTTGTCTTTTCTTTATAAAAGCGTAAGCATGGCTAGAGAATGGAGACATGGTCTTTAACTTATTTTAATCTAGGGGACATGCTTTAGAAGCATGACATTAAAATATAATAAAGAAGCATTACATTTCTAAAAGTGTTAAAACCTAATGGGTAATGTTTTGGCTTTATGAAGACTTTCCTTCTTCTCATTTGGCTAGTGAAAACCACGAAATTTGTGGCTTACCATCTCCATATTCACTTTAGTTTTTGTCTCTTAAAGTGTTAAGAACATAAAGATGAAGATGATACTTGAATACTCTCTTTTAAGACAAACTAGTTTCTTTGTCTTACGACCTTAAAAGATTCTTTTATTATAAGAAGAAGACTAGCATCTTATGAGATTGATTTATTGTTGGTGGATATCTCTAGTCAACCTCTACCTTGAAGTTTCATGCCACACTTCATCAACTCTCAATCTCACATGAGAATCAAAGTCTTCAAAGGTTGTAACACTTTTCTTTTTATGGCTGTTTTTATCTTTCTAAGTCTTGAAAAATGATAATTTGGTAGGAATAAATAATTTTATTTTGTTCAAAATCAAAATTCTTCAGTTGCTATGTTTTTGTTTTTTAAATAACTTTTGAGAAAAAACACAACATTTAAATCTATCATACAAACATCAATAATTTTTTAAATACTACCAAAATAATTTACCTATATCCACTTTATATAGCTAAATATTAATCATGTATGTTATAAGTACCATTAAGTGTCATAAGTTACAAACACTTTTGAGTGGTTGTTAATAATTACGTGGAGGTGAAGAGTGTCACAACTGGCAAAATTAGGTTTAGATGTGAATTCTTGTACACTATAATCTCCTTGTGTAACCTTAAAACATCTTATTTAGCAAAATTCGAAACTTCAATGCCATTAAGATTCTACTCTCATAGATTGACATTTAGGTCGAAAAAATCCCATATAAATCCGAAAGCCAATCTAATAAGCCAAATTCCACTCAACTTTGGTTCTTAACCCAAGCATTCTCGGTCCAAATCCCCTTAATGGACCAAGACCTTCTTATTGGGTCCTAATGGGCCAACGAACCTTCCAACTGATCTTTTGGGCTGTAAAACTTGATTGGGCCTTTTATGGGCTGTAAGAATTTATTCTTAAACTTTATAGGGCCAAAAGCCCTAGTTGACCTTTATATGGGCCGAGAACCCATATTTGAATCATTGTTGGGACGAAATCATTATTTTGGGCTCATCAAACCGAAAACCAATATTGGGCCATCTAGTGGGCCGAAAACTCCTCCATTTAACCTCTTTGGACCGAAAAAACATATATGGTCCTTAACGGGTCGAAAATCCTTTTTTGGGCCCAATATGTTCTTGGTTACCCTTCAAGGCCCAAAGCCTTTTTCTTTTCTCCCCTCTCCTTGGGCCGATTGGTAAGCCCATTTAAAAATAAATAAAAAAAGGAGAAGAAAACATAAAATGGTGCCACCTCAAATTTATACACCATGTAACCATGCAAATTACACACCATACATATACGAAACTTGTTTTAACCTAATAGTATTAACCTACTAATCTCTCCCCTATCTTCCCTCTTAAATTCTTAGCCAAACCCTCCCTCCCCACCACTTTCACTCCAAAAACTTCCTTCCATCTCTCCAAAAACTCATGCTAGGTTCAAAGTTTCATCTTCTTCTTCTTATACATCTTGAAAACCCCAAGGTGAGCTTCATACCCCACTATTTTCATGTTTTCTTACTCTTTAGGGGGATACAAGTCAAAGTTTCGGTTAACCATTGGATAACTGCATGGACCATTATGTTGTTTGTTTAACTTTTGGGTTTTGCTTGAATATGGAGTTTAACTCATGCATCTTCATAAAAATCATGAGGAAAGTATGTGTTATCTTATATATTACATGTAAACCTGGAAATGTGGTTTATATACTCAAATATAACAAAAATGAGTGTTGTATTCAAACATGCATAACCTAAACTTAACCCACAACTTTCAACAGAAAAGTTATATGTCATTCACAGACTATTTTGACCACCTTGAATGTAATATTTTTGAAAACTGTTTTACATGCAAAAATTTCAGGTTTATACCTTTCAAATGACTACTCTCACGCGTTCATGTTAACTCTGGTCGAAGTATTATGTTTATTTTCAAGTATTATGGAATGATAACAAGGGCGAGAATAAAACTCCCAAGTACAGGAAGGGAATGTCGGACAAGAAGCCATATTCAAGAAATGGTTATGTTAGAAAAAGATCGGTTAGGTCGAAGTCATCCCGGCGACCGGTTTCAAGTTCTAAAGAAGTGCTGAGGCATCCATCCGATCAAACAAGAAATGGGTTAAACCCAACTACAGATGGGTACCAAATGTTCATACTCCTAAATCATCTAATGATAACAAGATTTCTTCATCTTCTGTGTCTGATAAACAAGATATGTCATGGGAGAGAGTACCTTGTGTAGATGATAATGGTCAACCCAACTTCAAAATGGATTGGGTTCCAAAGACCAACTAATCTCGTACTATGTGTTGGGCAGCTATGGAGGAATATCATTAGACTTCGGTTTGTTGATAGTGGTTGTTCCAGGCACATGATAGGAGACATTTTTCAACTGTACGAAATTCAAAATCTTCATTGAGAGTATGTGTCTTTTGCGGGAAAGGAAGAAAGAAAAGGATCACAAATGGGGATTGTACTTAACGATGTGAAGAATTTTTGAATCTGTTTCAGAGTTGTAACTCAGCTAAGGTTGAATGTGTTTTTTCATATGTGTGCTTCTCTCAGATCATAAGGAATGATTTATTAAGCCATGTACATCTTTTTGGACTAGAAAGACTTTCGTCTTTTAGCAAAAGATAAGGGTTTATATTTTAGAAAGACTATAAGGTTTTTTTAAATAAAATCATGTCTTTTCTTTATAAAAGTGTATGCATGGCTAGACAATGGAAACATGGTCTTCAACTTATTTTAATCTGGGGGATATGCTTTAGAAGCATGATATTAAAATATAATAAATAATCATGATATGTCTAGAAGTTTTAAGACTTAATGGGTAATGTTTTGGCATTATGAATACTTTCATTCTTCTCATTTGGCTAGTGAAAGCCATGAAATTTGTGGCTTCCCATCTCCATATTCCTTTTATTTATTTGTCTCTTAAAGTGTTAAGAACATAAAGATGAAGATGATACTTGAATATTCTCTTTTAAGACAAACTAGTTTCTTTGTCTAAAGAGCTTAAAAGATTCGTTTATTGGAAGAAGAAGACTAGCATCTTATCAGATTGATTTATTGTTGGTGGATATCTCTAAAGAACTTCTACCTTGAAGTTTCATGCCACACTTCATCAACTTCTAATCTCAAATGAGAATCAAAGTCTTCAAAGTTTGTAACACTTTTCTTTCTATGGTCGTTTTTATCTTTCTAAGTCTTGCAAAGTGATAATTTTGTGGGAATAAACAATTTTATTTTGTTCAAAATCAAAATTCTTCTGTTGCTATGTTTATGTTTTTGAAATAATTTTTGAGTAAAAACCCAACATTTAAATCTATCATACAAACATCAACAATTTTTTAAATACTACTAACATAATTTACCTATATCCACTTTATATAGCTAAATATTAATCAAATATGTTGTAAGTACCATTAAGTGTCATAAGTTTAAAAAACTTTTGAGTGGTTGTTAATAATTAGGTGGAGGTGAAGAGTGTCACAACGGGCAAAATTAGGTTAAGATGTGAATTCATGTACAATATAATCTTCTTATGTAACCTTACAACATCTCATCTAGCAAAATTCAAAACTTAAATGCCATTAAGATTCTACTCTCATACATTGACATTTAGGTCAAAACAGTCCCATATAAGTCTGAAACTCGATCTAATAAGCCAAATTCCACTCATCTTTGGGCCTTAACCCAAGCATTCTTGGTCCAAATCCTCTTAATGGACCAAGACCTTATTGGGTCGTAATGGGCCGACGACCCTTTCAACTGATCTTTTGGGCAGTAAAACCTTGATTGGGCCTTTTTTGGGGTGCAAGAATTTATTCTTAAACTTTATAGGGCCAAAAGCCCTAGTTGACCTTTATATGGGCCGAGAACCCATATTTGAATCATTGTTGGGCCGCAAATCATTATTTTGGGCTCATCAAACCGAAAACCAATATTGGGCCATCTAGTGGGCCGAAAACTCCTCCATTCAACATCTTTGGACCGAAAAAACATATATGGTCCTTAACGGGTCGAAAATCCTTTTTTGGGCCCAATATGTTCTTGGTTACCCTTCAAGGCCCAAAGCCTTTTTCTTTTCTCCCCTCTCCTTGGGCCGATTGGTAGGCACATTTGAAAATAAACAAATAAGAAAAGAGAAGAAAACATAAAATCGTGCCACCTCAAATTTATACACCATGTAACCATGAAAATTAGACACCATACATCTATGCAACTTGTTTTAACCTAAAAGTATTAACCTACTATTCTATCCCCTCTCTTCCTTCTTGAAATCTCGCTCAAACCCTCCCTCCCCACCACTTTCACTCCGTAAACTTCCTTCCGTCTCATTTCCTCACATGATCTCTAGTGATTCACTCAACATTTGTCAAAGTTCTTCACCATCAAACACAATTAGAGACTCCTTGGTATGTTCTAGATTAAAAATCAAGTGTTTTACTTCAAGATATGCTAAGATCTTTCCCTTACACTCTTTTCTTTGGGAATATGGACCTTAAGAGCCATCCCCATTTCGAGATCTCTCCAAAAACTCAAGCTAGGTTCAAAGGTTCATCTTCTTCTTCATCTACATCTTGAAAATCCCAAGCTGAGCTTCATACCCCCACTATTTTTCATGTTTTCATTCTCTTTTGGGAGGGGATACAAGTCAAAGTTTCGGATAACCATTCGATATTTGCAAGGACCATTGTGTTGTGTGTTTAACTTTTAGGTTTTGCTTAAAAATGGAGTTTAACTCATGCATCTTAATAAAAATCATGAGAAAAGTATGTGTTATCATATATATTACATTTAAACCTAAAAATGTGGTTTATATACTCAAATATAGTAGAAATGAGTGTTGTATTCAAACATGCATAACCTAAACTTAACCCACAACTTTCAACAGAAAAGTTATATGTCATTCACAGACTGTTTTGACCACCTTCAATGTAATATTTTTGAAAGCTGTTTTACATGCAAAAAGTTCAGGTTTATAACTTTCAAATGACTACTCTCACACGTTCATGTTAAGACTGGTCGAATTATTATGTTTATATTCAAGTATTATGGAATGCTAAGAAGGGAAAGAGTAAAACTCGCAAGGACAGGAAGGGAATGTCAGACAAGAAGCCATATTCAAGAAATGGTTATGTTAGAAAAAGATCTGTTAGGTCGAAGTCATCCCGACGACCGGTTTCAAGTTCTAAAGCAAGTGATGAGGCATCCATCCGATCAAACAAGAAATGGGTTAAACCCAACTACAGATGGGTACCAAAGGTTCATACTCCTAAATCATCTAATGATTCTAACATTTCTTCATCTTCTGTGTCTAATAAACATGATATGTCATGGGAGAGAGTACCTTGTGTAGATGATAATGGTCAATCCAGCTTCAAAATGGACCGGGTTCCAAAGACCAACTAATCTCGTACTATGTGATGGGCAGCTATGGAGGAATATCATCAGACTTCGGTTTGTTGATAATTGTAGTTCCAGACACATGATAGGAGACATTTCTCATCTGTACAAAATTCAGAATCTTCATTGTGAGTATGTGTCTTTTGCGGGAAAGGAAGAAAGAAAACGATCACAAATGGGTATTGTACTTAACGATGTAAAGAATTTTTGAATCTGTTTCGGAATTGAAACACAGTTAAGGTTGAATGTGTTGTTGCATATGTGTGCTGCTCTCAGATCATAAGGTATGATTTATTAAGACATGTACATCTTTTTGGACTAGAAAGACTTTTGTCTTTTAGCAAAACAAAAGGGTTCATATTTTATAAAGACTTGAAGGTTTTTTTTAATAATATCATGTCTTTTCTTTATAAAAGTGTAAGCACGGATAGAGAATGGAGACATGGTCTTCAGCTTATTTTAATCTAGGGGACATGCTTTAGAAGCATGACATTAAAATATAATAAAGAAGCATGATATCTCTAAAAGTGTTAAGACCTAATGGGTAAAGTTTTGGCTTTATGAAGACTTTCATTCTTCTTATTTGGCTAGTGAAAGCCACGAAATTTGTGGCTTCCCATCTCCATATTCTCTTTAGTTTTTGTCGCTTAAAGTGTTAAGAACATAAAGATGAAGATGATACTTGAATACTCTCTTTTAAGACAAACTAGTTTCTTTGTCTTAAGAGCTTAAAAGATTCTTTTATTATAAGAAGAAGACTAGCATCTTATCATATTGATTTATTGTTGCTGGATATCTCTAGAGAACTTCTACCTTGAAGTTTCATTCCACACTTTATCAACTTCCAATCTCACATGAGAATCAAAGTCTTCAAAGGTTGTAACACTTTTCTTTCTATGGTTGTTTTAATCTTTCAAAGTCTTTAAAAATGATAATTTGTTGGGTATAAATAATTTTATTTTGTTCAATATCAAAATTCTTCTGTTGCTATGTTTATGTTTTTGGAATAATTTTTGAGTAAAAACCCAACATTTAAATCTATCATACAAACATCATTAATTTTTTAAACACTACCAACATAATTTACCTATATCAACTACATACAACTAAATATTAATCAAATATGTTATAAGTACCATTAAGTGTCATAAGTTACAAAAACTTTTGAGTGGTTGTTAATAATTAGGTGGAGGTGAAGAGTGTCACAACTGGCAAAATTAGGTTAAGATGTGAATTCATGTACAATATAATCTCCTTGTGTAACCTTACAACATCTCATGTAGCAAAATTCAAAACTTCAATGCCATTAAGATTCTACTCTCATACATTAACATTTAGGATGAAACAATCCCATATAAGTCCGAAACCCAATCTAATATGCCAAATTCCACTCAACTTTGGGCCTTAACCCAAGCATTCTCGGTTCAAATCCTCTTAATGGACCCTAATGGGCCGACGACTCTTCCAACTGATCTTTTGGGTTGTAAAAACTTGATTGGGCCTTTTTTGGGGTGCAAGAATTTATTCTTAAGCTTTATTGGGCCAAAAGCCCTAGTTGACCTTTATATGGGCCGAGAACCCGTATTTGAATCATTGTTGGGCCAAAAATCATTATTTTGGGCTCATCAAACCGAAAACCAATATTGGGCCTTCTAGTGGGCCGAAAACTCCTCCATTTAACCTCTTTGAGCCTTCGGTAGGTTTAGACAGATGGCTTTGTCGAAGCACAGGATATCAGCATGATGGAGACTCAACCAGTTGATGCTCACAATGACATCGAAACTCTTGATCGATACTAGTATGAAGTAGATTGGGAACGAATGATTATCTAGCGTGAGGGTACAACCTATGTAGATCTCGTTAGAACTCTCTGCCTCTCCGTTAGCCATTTCTACGACGAAGGTTTATTTTAATGTTTGCGGGGATTGCTTAAGTAAGTGTTTAAAGTTTTGGTTTATGAAACTTCTTTCTGCCCCACTATCGAATAGGATGCAAGCATAAGAGTTATCTAGAAGGAACGTACCCATGATTACTGTGGGGTCTGCTACTGCTTCATTGTGGCCAATAGCAAGTAGTCTTCCTGTTCCTCCCGTATTCCCAGCTTTCGGACAGTTTCTTTTAAAGTGCCCTGTCTCGTCGCACCCATAGCAGGCTTGACTCACTCCGGTACTGGGAACTTGAGTGATGGGCTTGGGCTGGGATCTGCAAAACCGGGCGGTATGGCCCTTCCGGTCGCAGTTAGTGCAGTCCATTTCACGGCAGGGGCCGTTATGATGGAAGGATCACTTGGTGCACTTGGGTAGGTTTCCAGCATATGTTTTGGTTGGTACAGGGGTAGAAGAAGTAGTGGCTGCATGGACAGCCACCTCCTATTGGTTCTTGGAAGAGGATTGAGTTGACTTGCCCTTCTTTTGGTCCCACCGCTTCCTCTTGTTGTCGGACGCCTTGGTCAGTGTAGTGGCAACCGTTGTGGTTGTTGATGGAGTGTAAGGAACTTCATGATCAATCAACCTTTGGGCCAATTCCTTGGCACTGCCAAAGGTCGTAGGGTGTGATGCTAGAACATTCCCTCGATACGGGGGCACTAAACCCCAGATGTATCGTTCAATTTTCTTTCTCTCAGTAGGGACCATGTTAGGACATAGAGTTACCAGGTTGTAGAACCTGGCTGTATAAGCCATTATGTCGGTCCCCTTCATTTTGAGGTTCCAGAGGTCCTCCTCAAGTTTCTGAATTTCGCCTCTGGGGCAATACTCCCTTGTCAGAAGGTCTTTCAGTGTGTCCCAGCCCCTCGCGCCTTCGGTGCCTCGGCCTTTACGGGCCGACTGTCTGTAGCTCTCACTGGAGCAGGGGCAGATCCCTGAGATGCTCCCTGAGCTGTCCCTCGCAACTGTGGACACTCTGCCTTTTGGTGTCCGGTCTGGCTGCAGTGGAAACATACTGCAAACCCCTTAGGGCAATCCTTGGCCATATGCCCCTCCTTGCCACATTTTTAGCAAGACCCCGCTCTGCACACCCCATCGTGGCTCTTGCCGCACTTGCCACAAATGTGGCCCCTCTGACTCCTAGATCTAGAATCAGTGGGCTTGGCCCGCTTGGCTACCGGCTGAGACTGTGCCGGTCGCCGATCTCTCCCCTGAGACTCAGCCTCCTCCCTAGCCTGGGTCTCCAACTCTATCTCCCTCTTCCAGGCATTTTCCTGAAGCTCAGCAAATGTCCAGTGCGTCGAGTTCGCCACGAACTCCCATATACCCCTCCTCAAAATCCTCAAATATCGGCTCATACGTGCCTGCTCGGAGGACACGTGCTCTGGGCAGAACATCGCCCGCTCATGGAACATCCTCGTAATCACTGTAACAGACTCAGTACCCTGCTTGAGGGTTAGAAACTCCTGGGCCAAATGCTCCCTCTCCACCTGGGGAACGTACTCATCTCGGAACATAGCAGTGAACCTCTTCCAGGTCACTGCAGTAAGCTCAGTAGGCGAATAATGCATCGTCACAAACTTCCACCAGTCTTTCGCCCCCAAGCGAAGCTGGTTCAATGTGAACCGGACTCTCAAATGCTCTGGAGATGAGCAAGTGAAGAAACACCCCTCAATGTCTGAGATCCACCTCATCGCTGCAATCGGGTCCTGGGTCCCATCAAACTCCGGTGGTTTTGTGTTGCTGAACTCCCGGAACAGCAACGCATCACCACCCTGCGGCCTAGTCGTAGCTATGGCTATAGTGGCCGCAGCAGCCGCAGCCTCAGAAAGAGCAGCGTATCTCTCATCAAATGTCTCGATCAGGGTGGTCTTGATAGACCCGAACATCTCTGGTATCTCTGTCTTGATGGCCGCAGCCACCTCCTCATGAATGATCATATGGATCTCCTCATCCCTAGCACTACTGCTCCTTGGTGTGTGGTGTGTCCTAACCATGATCTCCCTCTGAAATACGACATAAGAATATTTGGGACTCGATCGAGTATACCCACACTCGATGACTCCACCCTACTCGTTCCTTAGTACTCTAAGGATTCTTACTTAGACTGCGCACTGACCCGGTGTCTTCAGTAGTACGGGCCCTATACTACCGTCCACACCGCATCAGCATCCATCCCAAGTCCTCCTCCCAGAATCCCAAATCCCAAGTACTCTACTCTCTTTAATCATATGCTACTCACTAGCAGATCTCTCATGAGCTCATCGATGCTATCTAAACACTATCAAGCATCCTTAGCAGCAAAACTCCTAGACTAAGGCATCACATATCAGGCCACTCTAGTCCTAATAAGAATACCTAGTCTACTCTAGCATGCATAATATAACTCATCATATAACATAACATAATATATCTCATAACACTTATTGCAAGGGTATTTTAGGAAATCACCGTTCGGGCGCTGGCTGATCGTACACACGGCTCTGCTCTGTTTGTCTCAAAACTCTTTTTACTCTTTTAAAATTGTTTTGTTATCAAAACTTTTCTTAAATCCTCAGTTTGAGTTCAGATACGCCCGAAGATGCATCAGAATCCCTCAAACCAAGGCTCTGATACCAACTTGTATCATTGTATCATAACTCGGTTCCAAAAAGCATTTCCCAAAATCGAATTACATAAAACTCCATGTGTGTGTGTACGAATCATGTCAACGCCTTCCCGCACTCCTCAATAGTACCTGAAACACATAACACAAAACACTGTAAGCAAGAAGCTTAGTGAGTTCCCCAAAATATCACTCTAATATACATTAGCCACTCAAGGCTATAACTCTGTTGACCCTCTGTCAGTGTCTCTCAGTGGTACCCTCCAGTCCCAACTCTTTCTGTGGGCCCTCTAGCCCTAACTCTATGGACCCACTGGTCCTAACTTTGGAAACTCTGAATCATGCATATCACATATCACAATAACACATAAATAACATACAATATACTAGCACATAGCTCTGTTACCACTCTAGGTAATGTCTAGCCTCCGCCTAATCACATAAAGTAAATACTCTCATAAATATAACTCTCGAGACTAGACTCAACCCTCTCTTGGCATCCTCAGAAGGGTAGAAGACCATTTTATCCCTCTCTTGACACAAAGACCCCATTGTTGACCAAACCTTCAAAGTCAACAAAGTCAACGGTCAAACTTTGACCCGACTCGCCGAGTGCACTTGGGTGACTCGGCGAGTCTACGCGTGTCTACTATCACTTTAGTCTCACATGACACGTCGAGTATTTCCCCTGCTCGACAGGTTACACCTAGCAACAATCATGGGGCCACCCGACTCAACTCGCCGAGTCCCATTATGAACTCAGCGAGTTCCGCCTTGAACTCTAGTCCTCTAATTCCCTCTGACTCACCGAGTCTTTCCCCCAACTCGGCAAGTACTCACTGAGTGAACTATGGGAAACCCTAGCCATACTCGCCGAGTCTGCTCTTGGGACTCGGCGAGTCTACGCCATGCTAAAGCTCAAATGACCTCCTGAGGTCAGATCCGTTCCTCAAATCCATAGACCTGGCCTCCTAAAGCAATATAAACACGTAAAGTTTGGATCTTGATGCCCATGCAAAGATCCAATGGCTCTATTTGAAGAAATGGCCTCAATATGTCACCCTAAGCTCATATTACCCAATGTCACCCCATAAATATCAGGGAGTTAAGGTCTCTGGACCTCTTTGGATCCAGATCCGCAACCTCAACACAATAAGGGACCAATTGCACCATCAATCACACTCTAAATGGGCTAGAAACCCTAACTCTCAAGGATTAACATCCAAAACTGAAGAATAATCGAATATATACCTCAATATGAAGTTCTTAGGCTCTGAAATCCACAGAATATCGCCTTCTTCAGCTCCCTCTTGCCTTGGTCACCTTCTTCTTGCAAAAACACCCACACAAGGATCAAAAATGGCCTCTCCTTCCTCACAAACGCTCTAGACCGCTTAGGGTTTCACAAAGGGGTCTAGTAGCCACAATTGGTGGCTATAAGCCCCTTTAAATAGGCCTCAAACCCCAGGGATTAGAGTTTCATTAAACAGCGCAAACTCGTCGAGTCTACTAGTCGACTCGTCGAGTCCGGTCATTAACCCGGATGGAATTTGCGACTCTACTCGGCGAGTCTAAGCATCAACTCGCCGAGTCCCTCCAAAATCTCCAAAATAAATGAATAAATAATGTACCTGGAAATCCGGATGTTACAAGGAGTAGATCCAAGACCAACATCAGTTTCTCTTCACTTTCTTGTAATCAAGCTCAACACTTGACTTGTAGTTCTATAGATCTTCTTAATGTCATTTTTGGGTCCAACAAGCTTGATCCTTGAGACTTGGACATCCCAAGTCGATTCACCTTCAGATATTGGACCTTGAAGGGTCCTCATGGCATAAAGGTTCCCTCTTTAGGGCCATGAGAACCCCATGCAAGCTAAAACCCTAATTTTTGGCCTTTTAAGCACCAATGATACATGCATGTGCGTAAAGTTCATAACTTTATGTGTTAGATCGACCTTAGAATCCCAGATCTACCTTTTGGATGAGAGTTGTACACCAGAAATCGAGTTATAGACTTGAACAATAGGCTACTCGACGAGTTGTTCTTGGAACTCGGCGAGTCCGAGGCTTGAGTCCCCAATCTGTAGTGGTTCAAAGGAGCCCAGTTGAGTGATAGCAGGGATTTAGAAAAGTCCATAGGATTGATTCAATATATAAAGGCATAGCCATAATCTGGAAACCATGGGACTCGACGAGTGTAAGAACACACTCGGCGAGTCCAAGGCAATCTGCTTACCCACAAGAACAGACTCGATGAGTTGTTCATACAACTCGATGAGTCGTAGACTGGACGTGTTCATATGTCAAAGGTGGACTCGACAAGTTGTTCATACAACTCGGCGATTCGGATGAAGATTGACTCGATGTTATTATAGAAGGAGAACTCATCGAGTCTTTGCTAAACTCGGCGAGTAGAGTAAGGTAGGGAGCAGAAGAAAGGATAGGGACTCGGCGAGTTGGCGGCCTAACTCGGCGAGTCAGGTCAACTAAAAGTCGACTTTGACTAGGATATTGACTTTCACCAGGGGTAAAATAGTCACTTTACCCTAAGATTAGTTATCAGTTTCTAACTAAGTGTCTTTATAGAAATTATAGCCGCAGAGTTGCCGAAGCAGCAGTCAGACATTTCCCGCTTAGTACTTTAGCGGTCAGCTTCATGAGGTGAGTTTCCTTCCAGTAGGAACGGGTCTACAGCCATAATGTCGGCCCGTTTAGATGATAGTAGTTTCGGACTGTGGTCTGATGTCGGGGTGGTCCCGAGAAGTAGTTTTGTATGCTTAATGTCTTTGTGATTTAGGCATGTCTATGTGTTATGTGTTCCGGACTGCGGTCCGATGCCGGGCAAGCCCGATGCAGTATATGTGTTTATGTTATATGTTTATGATTATGTTATGCTATGTTCAGTTGATTCCAGACTCCGGTCCGATGCAGTGGGGAAGGCCCTAGTTATTTCGGACTTCGGTCTGATGTAGTGGGCAAGGCCCTAGTTAATCCGGACTTCAGTCTGATGCAGTGGGCGAGGCCCTAGTTAGTCCAGACTTCGGTCTGATGCAGTGGGCGAGGCCCTAGATATTCCAGACTTCGGTCTGATGCAGTGGGCGAGGCCCAAGTTATTCCGGACCTCGATCCGATGCAGCGGGCAAGGCCCAGTATTTGCTTTATATGTTATTGCCACTACTAGAAAACATAACTTTAATGACGCGCAATTTATGACATGCAGTGATTTATGATACGCAAAAGCATGTGACCTAAAAATAATGTCAGCTCTCTAGAAATTTTAAGGATTTAGGACACGTATTTTTGCGTGCCCTAGAATAAGTGTTAGAAAAAAAACACGGAGGGTACTTTTTATAAAATGTGCGTCATCTAAGCATGTCGGTTTATGATTTTTAATGAAACGCGCTCTTTAGTAACAAGCGGGAAAAAGAAAAACCCAAAAATTAGAAAAGCCCGCTTTCACTTCCCTCTTTACCCTAATCGGCGAAACTTCTTCCCCCTTCCCACATCAATCGCTAACTACTCCCCTCACACTCTGACCACCACTTTGTGCTCTTTCCTTGTTGTCGACCCTCTACCATTGTCGACCCTACGCCAACGTTGCATCGTTTTCACACCTTCCTCTGCCATCGACCTATTAGCTCTTCGAAATTAAAAGGATTATGTAACAGTTCTAGTAGAAGATCAAGGCCAACAAGACAACAATCCCTTCCAGTTCCTAAATCTCAACGGGAAGCGAAACCAGAAGACACAAAACCAACAGGAATTCCGTTCACCTGGGAACAAATCCCGGGAAAAGCAAAACACCCAAAAAAATCAGAACAAAAACCATACAAAATTTCCCGATTGACGACCAATCATAAGACGATGTTCCTCCTAACGCCATTGAAACACCAAGAAGAAATCGAGAAAAAAGAGTTTTAGTTTTTTCCTTCCACGAATATGCACATAATGTAATTCTTTCCTCTTGAATCCAACTCCAGTTTGCATAGAAATGGAGATCTGGCTTCTTGAACGCATCTTAACACTATAAAAGTATCCCAACAGGTGCTCTCTCTCTTTCTATCTATCTAAATCTCTCTCTCTCTTTGTCTGTCTCTTTCTCTGATACATAGAAATGGAGATCTGAGCACTCTTCCCTATCTTTACATACATATATGAAATATTTCTTTACATTGTTATTTTACTTATTACAGTTCCATTCAGGTTTTGAAAAAGCTAATCGATGATGCTTCAAAGTTTCTACACGATTGGCACCAAAGTGTTGTGATTGTTCCTGTGTATATCAGTTTTTTATTGAGGCCATATGAACTTATGGTTTGCATCTCCTGATAAGGCAAAGTGTGCTCTTTTGGAGTTGAAAGATGGGGTTGAGGTATGAGCTCTGCTTATGTGGTTTTGGGAATTGACAGGAGGTGAACTCAACAAGTCAGATTCTAATATATTTTTTTCTATGCCTAGGTGAGGGGCAAGCGTGTAAAGATATAAGAAAGCCAGGACAATCATGCACTATATTAGCGAAATATTAGCAAAAAATGGAAAAAAAGGAAGAAGTAAGTTTACATGTTTTATCATCATTCACTTCTATTCTATTTGTGCAAGTATCAATGCTACATCTGTTGCATAACATTGCTTTGAAAGCACCACTCAATATTCCCATTTCCCTCTTTAAGGTGTTGCAACAACTGATACAATATGGAATTGAACACATTTAGATGATCCATTTACCAGACAATCCCAAGCTTGAAGAGAAAAATAAAACTTGTTAAAATTCCCTGTTTCCATGCTCAGTTGATTAATGTGTTTCTTATTGTGTTCTAGGACAAAAAGGTATTTTTGGAAGGACTCACTAAAGATTGGAATGAAGAGAAAGTAAAGGAGATTTGTAAAAAGTATGGTGAGATTCTTAGAGTTGATATATGCCTAAACCTACGAACTAAAAATAAAGATTTTGGGTTCATCACTTTTGCATCAAATGAGAATGATTTAGCTTGTGTTACCCAAGTCTACAAGGTGAGCTCTGTGGTTGGACATGCTTTTACATTGGTGTGGCTGCTGTTGCTTTGGGATCCTCTTATTATCACCTCAGTTCACTGTTTTGTGATGATCTGGTTTATCAGGAAGAGGAAGAACACCTATTTTCTTGATCCAAAGTAGACAATAGAGTTTCAGAAGCAATGGGATTATGTCTTCATAACAATGCAGCCATTGCTGCATCAGCAGCACCAGCTGCAGGAGAAAAAGAAGTTTTGATTTTTGATTGGGTAATAATGTATATAATTTATTTAGTTTTTTTGTTTTAAATTGTAGCAAAAAACTATACCTTGTAATTATCTTATCTAACCTTATTTATTTGTAGGATGTACACCATGGAAATGGAACTCAAGAAATATTTGAGCAGAACAAAACAATAATTCTTTTTTCTTGCAATAATCGATGCTACTTTTTATTCAACTTGTTAATGATATTATATGATTAACTCGATATTCCATTTTTTTTTGGTTTAACCAAAAAAATAATTTTTTTCTTGGTTAACCACAATGAGTTTGTTATATTTAAAAAAACACTATAAGTGTTTCTTGGTAATAAATTGCAGGAAGCCTTGGAAAATTAATATATGTCTATTTCTGATGATATTGATTTAATTATTATAGGTTTTGTATATATCCTTACATAGACATGAAGGTGGAAGATTCTACCCTGGTACATGTGTTGCCCATGAGGTAAACATAACCCTAATTTTTTTCTCTCTCGTTTTTTTCATTGAAAAGGGTAAAATGGTCATTTTACTCGTATGTTATCAGGTGGGGTCCATGGGTGGAGAAGGGTACTGTGTAAATGCTACCTCAGTCCAGTTCACTGTTTTGTGATGATCTGGTTGATTTTGCAGAAAATTCCACTCCATAACAGAAGCAATGATGTGGAGAGGTTGCTTAACAAGGTTACTTTCTTTTTGTATATTTTTAGCATTTTAGCTAATATCTTTTAAAAGTTTTCCTATTTAATTCTGATTAGTGTATAGTACAATTAGTGTAATGTACAAGAATGGTCCCTGTATTTTACCCAGAAACGCTAGTTTGGTCCATTTCTTGAAAATTTTCCAATGTTGTACCCATGTTTGATTTTTGTTGTGGTATTTAATGTGAAATGACTTTTGTGCCCTTATTTAATTTCTTTTACTTATTTATAACTTTAAGAGTAAATTACAATTTTGGTCCCGAAGTTTAGCTAATTTTTGCGATTTTGGTCCCAAAAGGTTTGCTTTTCACTTTTGGTCATTATTTGAAGTTCTTGTAACATTTTTGGTCCCTGTCCATCAACTGATTTTTTTATCTTTGGTCCAAAAAATAGTCATTTTCCTCAAATAGGGACCCAAAACGTAATAGAAACCTCAAATAAGGACCAAATTTGCAAGAGAAATTTTTTGGCATCAATGTTGAAGTCAAATATGTAAAAAAAAAAGGGGACCAAAATGTAATTTAGTCTAACTTTAATTAATATGTAAAAAAGGTACAAGAAATTACATAACAACACAAAAGTCGTTTCATATTCAATACTGCAACAAAAATGAATCTTAGGGACGATATTTGTAAAAATTCATAAAAATGGACCAAACCTGGGTTTTTTTATAAAACACAAGGACCATTCTTGTATAGTTGTATAAAATATAACTCTTCTGATTATGATGTCATCGCTAGAGTCTGATTCTTGGGTATTCTGTTAATTGGTAGGTTGCTTTTGTCATTGATGAATCCATACCATATGATGCAAATTATTAGGTTGATATTTTTTTTCTGTTATACAATTCTAATTATAATGGATCCATACCATAGGTGGTTGATAATTTTTTATTTTTGTCTAGTTTTCAGGGAGTGGGTTAGCTAGAATGGGGCAAAGGGAGTGGGTTGGCCTTTTGTTTTTTTGTTAAATGTTAATCGTTACAGAAAGTGAAAAAAAATCAAAATTTAATTTTGATTTATTTGATTTCTTGTGTCTTGCAGGTTCATGGTGGGAAAGGGGAAAACAAACATAGACAAATTCACTTGGGTGGTAGTGCTCAGCAAGTTGTGATTCCTTTAAAAAAGTTTTACCTTTTAGTTATCAAAATAAGATTAATATTTTTATAATACAAATTTGATTAAAATCAGTTTTAATTTGATGTGAAATAGGTTGTTTTGGCAAAATAAGATGATGCAGGAAAATGGTGGTCAGCAGTTCATGTAAGTTTCTTGATTTGTAACATCTTGTATTCAAGAAATAGCAATGTACTTTCCATAAAAAATATTATAAATTATATTCTTTGAAAAATTTGCTAGATTGGTAGGTTTAAAAGTAGAATGTCCCAATAAGAATTAATTTTAAAAGTAGAATGAAAATGACAAGTGATTTTGTGTTGTGTTTACAGGGTTGATGAAAGTGAATAGCTCTGGAGTTAGAAAAGGAAAAGAAAGCTCAAGCTGAAAGAGATAAGATGCTGCAAATGCAAGTGTTGCATTCTTCATTTCAATTGTTAGTATGAAACACAGAGTAGATTAGATGAATGCAAATTTATATATTGTAAGAAATAGAATTGTATGACATTAAATTTTATGCAATGGATTGTATTTTTTTTGTATATGGTATTTTATTTCTATTATGAGACATTAAATGCAAATTTAATTTAAAAATTAATAAATATATAAATATATTTTTTTTAAATATTTAAATTTACGATACACAAAAATGTGTGTCATCTTCATTTATGACATGGCCTTTCTTGACAGTGGTTTTAATCATACGTATTGTGTGTCATAAGTGCGCGTCGTAAATGCGCGTCGTCTATAGACGACGCATAAAAGCGTGTTGTCTCTCGTTATGACAGGGCCTTCCTTGACGCGCATTTGCGCGTCGTCTGAGCGTTTTCCGACACGCATTGCGCGTCATAAAAGGCTGTTTTTCTAGTAGTGTGTGTGGTACGTGGTAGTTTGGGGGAGCTCGCTAAGCTTCGTGCTTACAGTTTCAGTAGTGGTTTCAGGTACTTCCACCAGCAAAGGGAAGGGCTCAAGTTGATGGCATGACACACACCACAGTTTCCGCCTGGGATTTATTGACTCTGATATTTTATTATCCAGTTTTTTTGAAACAGTGTTTGATATGAGATTTTGAGACACACGACACTTGTTTTCATTTTAATTATGGATGATTATGTTTTAGTGATGCTTTTCAAACAAAAAATTTTAGGCTGTATTTTTAGGATGTTTCAAAATTCTATTATTATAACAAAATTAGCCATGAGAGTTAAGTATTATTACCTTAAATTGGAAGACTACGTAAGCAAAAAGCGATTAAGAGTTGGGGACGACTGAAATCATGAAGAGGGGACCAGGAAACCGTTTCAATTCGTGAAGAATAAACTATGTGTTTAGGTCAAAAGGTTCCCTGTTTCTTATTTGTGATCCCATGACCTTTTCAACATTCACGTCGTAAATCATTACAAGTCACGTCGTGAGTTCTTGTGGACATTAAGTCTGTTTAAGCATATAAATTCATAATTAATCCCAATTTTCACTAACTATATTTCATAATTATCACCACTTAATTTTAGGGACCACACACTCAGTGTTCTATTATGCATAAAATGTTGTAGATGATATGATTGATTTTCCTAAAAAAATAAAAATGAAAAAACTAAAAAGAAGAAAATGCAAACCGAACTCGGGTGCCTCCCGAGAAGCGCTTCTTTTTTAAGGAGTCATGAGCTCGACTCCGTGGTTCCTACGTTGAGTTGTTAGAGGAGTCCACCACTTGCACCTTCTGTTCTTTCCATCGCCTCTTGTACGCTTGAACTCGTCTAATGTATGCCTTCTTTGAATTCTCTTTTTCAGCTTTTACTTCATGTACATCGAGCTTGCGTTTGATCCATTTAGTCTCTAATATTTCATTACGCTCATTAAGCTCCATAGGAATCTTTTCTTCCTTCACCACTGGACTCGTCTCCTTGGAAGTATCCTCGTCTTCATCACTCGACAAATCATCGCTTTCCTCACTCATCAAAGTTGTTGGTTTCGTGTAGGTAATGACTTCAACGAAGAACGAGATGGATGCTCTCGGTTTGGTGCGTTTGACTTCATGAATTGTCTTGATTTCTTCCTCCATGAGCTTTTCTAATTCTTCAAGTTCATTATCTTCATCAATATTAAACACCTATCCTTCAACATCATCTCCTTAAAATCCATCTTGTACTCCAAAAACTTCCACATCATCACCAACCCTCAATGTAAGCTTGGATTAACGAACATCAACTAAGGCCTTACCAGTATTTAGTAAGGGGCGACCAAGAATGATTGGGACATTTACATCCTCCTTCATATCCATAATCACAAAGTCAACTGGGAAAACAAATTTCCCAATTTTAACAAGGATGTCTTCTACGATTCCCCTTGGGTGCGTCACCGAACGATTAGCCATGTGGATGGTCATCTTCGTAGCCTTCATTTTCTGAATATTCAGCTTTTGATAGAATGAATATGGCATCAAATTTATGCTAGCCCCAGAATCGGCTAAAGCATAAGTCTTCAAATTGTTACCAAACTCACATGGAAGAGTGAGGCGCCCAGGATCTCCCATCTTCTTAGGTATCTCTCCAAATACAGCTTTTGAGCTTTGTTCACTAAGAATGACCTTAGAATTTTTCTTCAACTGCGGACGAGTGTCTACAAGATCTTGAAGGAACTTTTCATACTCTGGAATTTTAGATAGTGACTCAATAAAAGGAGTATTAATAGGAATACCCTTCACTTGCTTGCTAAACTCCAGATGTTCTCTTTCCAGTGGGCTAAGATTAGCTTGAGACGGGAATGGTAAAGGCGGTTGATAAGCCAGAACAACTGCAGAAATTTTCTATTCAGACTGAGCCCACGTCATGAGCATATCTGGCTCACGTTGTGAGTCTGGCACTTCAGCAACATCTTCGATTTCAAGCTTCGACTTCTTTGGCTTTGGTCCGGATGGCTTTGGCTCCTCCTCTAGTGGTTCTAAGAACTCAGAGATGGCCTCTTCTTCAGTATCAATCATCAGTACATGGGAATGAGTCTTCTTTTCGGGAATTTGGGGAGATAATCTCTCATTCACCAAAGTAGTAAGTTGACCAAGTTGAGCTTCAAGGTTGTGGATGGAGGCTTGTTGATTCCTTAATGATGTTTGTTGGTCAATTATCATTGCTTGCTGATTTTTCATCATAGGTTGATGCTCCTTTATCATTATTCTTTGATCCTTCAATGCTGCATCTGTATGATCATGTCTTTTCTCTGAAGCTTCCATGACACGATTTAACATGGTCTGCAGATCAGCTTTCTTCTTAGCTGGTGGTTACTCCTTTTGGTAGAAGCCCCGGCCAGTCTGTCGGTATTTTTCCTCCTTCTTCTTCTTGTATTCATCGTATGGCAGCCACTCCTTCTTTGGTTTCCTCCAGTCTTCATCATACTTGTCCCCATTCAAGTAGCAAACTTGAGCCTTCTGGTTCCCATATTCATCCAAATGCAATCCTTAGTCAAGTGTGGACCATTACACCTTTCCCATCCAACTCTTATTGCATGAATTGATTGGTCCATTTGGGTCAATCTCCTGTCCATATTATTCAACATCGCCATCATAGGAGCCATCTCTTCAGAATGTGCACCCCCATTTCCTTTTATTCCATCTTGTCTTGGTTGTGGTACTCACGAGAGTGTTTTGCAAATTTTTCAACTAACTCCTTGACCTACCTTGGATTTTTCTTTATCAGTGGCCATTGAGAATCAATGAGTTACCTTATCATAACATTGACCCCATCATAGAAAATAGACATCTCTTGTTGAACATTAAGATCATGTTGATGACAATTCCTTAACAATCTTTTGTAATGCTCCCATGCCTCGTATAGTGACTCCCCCGGTTGTTGCTCAAAGTTGGCTATCGCCTTCTTGAGTTTAGCTATCTTTGATGGTGGCCAAAATTGGTCCAAAAATTTTTCACGAATCTGAGCCCAAGTAGTGATCGTACCAGGTGGAAGTGCTTTTAACCAATCCTTAGCAGCTCCTTTAAAAGTAACAGGAAGCATCCTTGGCAAGATGGTATCTCTATTAGCATTCGGGACATTGAAATAATCCGCAATGTCATTGACCTCATCTAGATGATTACAAGCATCCTCATGATCCTTTCCATAAAATGGAACATCCTTAAGTGCAGTAAGGATGTGTCCCTTTAGTTCGAATGTGGCAGTGGAAGGAATCGCAGGTTGTACTAACCCAAGGCCAACATCGTCTCGAATTCGCTTCTTGTAAGCTCCCATTGACATCTCTTCCATGTTTTCCATCTCGTTTCTTGGCTCCTTCTCGGGTTCACTCGTATATAGTCCAAACTCGATCTCGGAGTTGTACTCGGATTCGGGTTGGATAGGTATTTGATCTAAGCTTTCAACCTTGCTCTTGTTCTTTGAAGACGAACTTGACTCTTCCGTTTTTTCCCCGACTTATTTGAGAACACTGACTTGAATTATTGTAAGGGTGTCTTCTTTGGTGTTTGATCATCTTTCATGTTCTTATCCTTCTTTTTGTGAAGGGCCGACTCTGGATCTTCAAGTGGTGGCACCTAGGCAGTATACCTAGTCAAATTATAGAATAGTCGGGTAAGTCGGGTGTCGATCACAGGGAACGGTTGTGACTAATTAATTTATCTACTACTAAATTAACCTAATTATTAACAAATAAATGGAATTTATCTAATTTTTGCAAGTTTAGATGAACTTAACTCTTTAACACAAATTCAATCGATTACTAAAAATACTCGTATTTAGTTCGAATCCACTTCTTCTTTCTAGTTAGCTAACAATTATGAATTATCAAAGTTGGTTATCTAATTTATATTATATTAGCAATTTAGGTCTAAATTTACCAATAATTAACTCATTCATGTAAAACTATGCATGGTCACACACAATCAAACACAGAATCAGTTATGGATTATGAATAAGCTATGTAAGATTTATTAGGCAAACATAATTATGGTCATAACATATGCTCTCTAACACAACTAAATTTAATTAACTCAAATAGTTACCTAAGATTTGGTCGATCGTAGCTCTAGCAATTTAATGTTCACTAAATCACTACGTGTCAAGTTCATGTAAGTTAATTATCACTAAGCTACACAGAACATGAATTCAAGTAACTAAAGAATCAAATATTAGCATGCTAGGTATTAATAATCGAACACAAGCTCAATACGAACTAATCAAATCCATAACAAATTAGCTAAACCATAAGTCAAAGTTTCAT
This sequence comes from Lactuca serriola, assembly GCF_051521515.1. Taxonomy (NCBI): domain Eukaryota; kingdom Viridiplantae; phylum Streptophyta; class Magnoliopsida; order Asterales; family Asteraceae; genus Lactuca; species Lactuca serriola. The sequence continues at coordinate 122,902,921 of NC_136412.1, forward strand.
CTAGCTAAATAGGAGTTACTAAATTCAGGTACTCATACTCAAAATCAAACTAAAACAAATCAAAGTAATACACATGATTAAAGTACCAAACGATTAAACTAATTATGAACTCTATTCTCCTTGGATGCTAATAGCTAATTCCAGAACTTTTCTTCTTCTTCAAATTGTCTCCAGGAACCCTCCAAGAATCCAAAAGTCTCCCCAAGTCGTAATGGACAAGGATATATATACTTTCTGATTTTTCCAAGTTCACGTCCTGAGCCGATAATCCTCACGTCATGAGTACGAGATAGACATGTTTGAAAAGGACTCTTTCATCCGGTGCATATCTTCTAGAATACTCCACTCACGTCGTGAGTCTTCAATTACTCACATCAGGAGTACGTTTTTTGCTGAGTTTTTATTCTTCTTTCCTTCAAGCCTCCAAAGTTCCATGTTTTGTCAACTTTAGTCCCTCTCTTCGAAAATGCTTCTATTTGGCTGCAAAATATAATTTAAGCCTATAAGTACCATTATTCTATGCAAATAACCAAGTTGGGGTTACTTACTGGCTCCGGCTGATCGTACCTCCGCGTCCTCCCTTACTCATTTTGAAAACAATTTTAAATTCTCTTTTGAAAACTCTCCTCGATTTGAGACTGGAGTCACACGAATGTTCCTCCAATTCACTCAAACCAAGGCTCTGATACCAACTTGTAACGACCAAAAATACAACCAATTTTAAATTTTTTTCAAAAATAATCCGATTCCATTAAATCTTTACAAAAAGGTTTTCAATACAAGTCATTTAAAGTATTCCCAGAATCACATCACAACCAAAAACATGAGGAGCGGTACGATCACGCCTTCGCCTTGCCACGGTCTCCTGAAGAACCTGAAAAACATAAAACCACAACTGTAAGCCCGAAAGCTTAGTGAGTTACCCCCAAAATACCAACCACCTATACGCCCTTCCAGGCTACGACCTTCCGGTCCAGAACATATTGCCTTCCGGCCCATAACATGAATAACACACATAACATAACAAAACATAGAACAACCATGCATATCGGGTCTACTGTGTGACTGGCCCGCCGTATCGGCCTTCAGTCCACCCTCCGTGTCTAGCCGTGTACATCGAGTCTGCAGTGTGATTGGTCCGCCCGCACCGGGCCTTCAATCCACCTGGTCCACTCTCTGAGTCTACCGTGTGACTGGTCCGCCCGCACCGGGCCTTCAGTCTATCTAATCCACTCTCCGAGCCTCGGCACGTCTGGTCCGCCCTCTTGGGGCCTACAGCCTATCCGGACTGGTCGCTGGGCCTTCGGGACAACCGGTCCGCCCTGGGTATCTTGGCCTACAGCATAAAGCAGGACCCGCCTCAACCCAACTCCAATCCAAACAACCATGTGCACATATACATACAATCATATAGAAATTCACAGTCAACAAGCAGATCAACAGATCACATAACATATCATCATCCTAACCAGGATACCGACCCTACAGGTCACTAGCATAGCATCTCCCTATCTCTCAGGATACCAATCTCAATCAGGTCTCTAACATATACCATCCTAACTCACAGGATGCAAACATATCAAAGCTGTAACATAATAACAACTACCCGGATCTCAATCCGACAAGGGCCGGCCTTGGTGCCGTAGACCCTGTTGATATAGTGAGGATAACTCACCTCGAAACTGCCGACTGAATAGATAACTCAAGCTGCTCTGATCACTGATACGATCTCCACCACTGGTCAATCACCAATGCGCTGAACTCAAAACAAAAATCAACAATTACCAAAATACCCCTGGAAACCACTGGTCAACCCTTGGTCAAAGACTAGGTCAAAGTCAACCCCTGACTGACTCTACTCGCCGAGTCAACCCGATGACTCGCCGAGTTCCCATACTCAGAACTTCACTCAATCCGCGACCTAACTCACCGAGTCACCCCGAGACTCGCCGAGTCCAACGACTCTGAGTTCACTCGCACACAACTCACCGAGTCATCCCTTGACTCACCGATTCTCGACTCAACCAGAGAACATCGGGACTCTTCGACAAGACTCGCCGAGTCCAAGAACAGACTCGCCGAGTCTAAGGCTATCTTCAACCTACTCGCCGAGTTGTTCATACAACTCGCCGAGTTCCAGGCCATCTTCATCCGACTCGCCGAGTTGTTCTTCCAACTCGTTGAGTCCCAGCTCATCTTCAACCAACTCGTCGAGTACACCCATGTGACTCGCCGAGTACCACCGGTCTGAATCCATACAGAAGCACTCCAGGCCATGCAATTGATCCAAAACATAGATCTAGCCTCCTACAGCCCATCCATTACGTAAAGTGGCAAACTTTACGTGAATCCAACGAGATCTAGGCCTTTTGCACATTGGGTTAGGGTTTGGGACATGAAGGCTTCACTAAACACTCCAACATAGGGACTTTCATGCTCTCTGATTCTTCTCCATCTCAGATCTGAGGTAGCAACCTCAGATCTAACCTCTAGACACCAATATAGCCCAAGATAAGCTTCCCTCAAACCCCAAAATGAAGAAACAAGATAACAATAGCCTAAGAACAAGATATTACCTCAGAAGTACGCCCCAACTGCAAGGAAACTCGAATCCAAGCAAAGCCCCTTGCTCCACACCTTCAAACTCCCAAACTTTCTTCAACAAATACTTCTCCAAGCTCCAATCCACTCAACAATGGTGCTTCTTCGCGATTTAGAGTTTCTGGGACTCAAGGGGGGAATAAAGAGGCTGGGAGGAAAACATAATGTTCTTTATATAGGGCTTAACCCCGAGAATTAGGATTTTCTTCACTCAGCGCCTACTCGCCGAGTCCATGTCACTGACTCGCCGAGTCAGCTACTTAACACGCGACCAAGTCGCGACTCTACTCGCCGAGTCCATCCATGGACATGCCGAGTCACTCTTTCCCAAATAACACTTTTAGCCCTTCAACCCTACCCTTGCTATTTCGGGATGTTACATTTCACTTTTTGGTAATTTCTCTCTCTTTTTTTTACATGTACTCACTTTTTTTCACTCAAAACCCTACATGCTTACGCTGGGGCGCTTAACTTCAACCCTTGTTGGTTAAAGATATTAGTTTTCCTGGATACATTTCAAGTACATGCTTATAAACATATTGCATTCCTCAAACTAAGTGAGGTTGTGTTTTTGTCTCATGATTTCACTAGAATAAAGGAGGCCACAAATGCACTATAACTTATATCGGTTCAACTAAACATTTGAGCTCTCATCGGATCTCCCCATGCAAAACTAGCGACTTAAGTTTAAACTATCATTAATACTAGATAAATTATTAGATTATTCTTTCAACCCTATATAAACTTTAGTACTAAATTTTGAAATTATACCAAATTTCCTAGTAATCTACTTTTTACATTTTCGACCCCCTACCCCACACTTATTACATACAATTCCCTCATTGTATGCATATAATAAGTTAAAAACAAATCAAATGGAGAAAAGGGAACAGACTCCCCTAGGATAGTAGTGGCGAGATCGAACTCCAGTCGTGCAGATAAAATGTGCATTTCGAATATGGACTTCTTCGAAATAGGAACTTAGATCTTGATCTTGTTAGATATGTAAAGACCCAATAACGAATCAAAACTTCAATCTTCAATAAAGGTGGTGCAAATATCCATAGCGTGAAGACTAATGTGGGAAAGCTTACGCCACATTATATAGTGGAGGAAACGAGCCAAAATAATCTTCAAAATAACTCCAAAGAGAATGGTGGTGAAGTGTGTAGAAAAGGTGAATGAAAAGGCTACTTTTTTATAATTTTCGAGTCAAGGCTTGAGTCATAGGGTTCATGACGTGAAGTCGCTAAATCTGAATTCTGAATTCCTTCGTAACCCGGCTCACGACGTGAAAACTGGGCAAACTAAAACTGAAACAGCCAATCCTTCTTGTAAATAAATGTACTCCAACCAATGTCTTAATGAATTAAGACCCTTCTAGATGCAGTATTTGATGACTCTTCTAACTCTACCCTTTCTCTCGACTCACCCCACACTTATTTCTAATTGTGGGTCTCGACTTTAGACTCTAAATGACACTTGTCTAGATGTATACGCTCTCGACTCGACTTTCCTTCCCGAGACTCCTTTAGCAAATCTGAAATATAGCAACCAAAGGAAAAATAGAAGTAACATAATAATTAAACAAGTCTTACAAACCAAACAAGTTTAAAAACCACACAAATTCAAACCAAACTAAACAAAAATAAAAATGAAAATGATCAATCATCTCCGCGTGTCCCACTAGCGCCAGCCTCATCTTCCCTTGGATGTTGATAAGAGCTCCATGTTGGGCAAATGGGGTATTGACTCCCCAAATATGGTGGTTGCGTAATATCGAAATGTCGGACCATTTTCTTCATCGTACCCCCGATCCACTTAACACTCAACGATAGCTGATCAAAATACCCCGCCATATCTCCTCCAAAATGTGCTCCTCCAATAGGTGCCCATTGATACACTGGCTGCCCTCTCTCTCCTATACCTCTAAAATTTCTCTGCCGAGGCCGTGGTTGTGGTTGTTTCTCATGTTGGTCACTTGGCTGCTTACCATCATCATCATCATCATCGTTAGTATGCAAATCCCCCAATGTGATCCATAATTCTTAACAACCCGCATTGTCTCCAAATATCCCATAGTAAGCTCATTCCCCTCCATACAAGTCAAAGAGCGGGTAATGTCGGGAACAATCAAACCATAAGACCGGGCCAAACAAGTGATAAAGTGGCCTCTACAAATGGGGCTCCTGAGGCGGGAACTTGTAGCATATTCCACCAAATAACGGGCCATGAAATATGGAATGTTGCAACACACTCCAGGCTGTAAAATTGACCACAGATAAAACAAGTTCATCTTTGTAACCTTGTCCCCATGACGTTTATGGTGGATGGAAAATGTGATAAGGCGGTGGATGGGAGATTTGATGTTGCTCTCTGGTGACACCTGGAATTAAACACTCCGGACGCAATGTTGTTCCAAAAACCAACCCCCGATGCTTCATTCTCATATCCTCGGGCAGCCTCCCTCAAAAACATATTAAAATCATGAGTCATGGTCTCATGCGCCTCATACAACCCCATACGCCAAGAGAACTCCACCAAACTACATTCTCGGTATTTGCCCCCGAGACGGAAGACCAAAGCTAGCTGAAATGTAGGATCTTGGACGTTTTCAAGAAATGTCACAGTTGTAAAGAACTACACACAAAGTTCCTTGTATACCTTCTCTTGAATGCCAAATAAATTGTGCCACCCTTTGCACGCAAAATAAAATCCATTTCCCAAAAATATATTTGTGAGATACTAGGACATCTGATCAACAAGCCCAACCTCCCTCAATCTTGCCCATGAATGGTAGGGGCAACAGGAATCTCCCGATTATACAACCATCCTAGCCGGTTGTTGCGTCGTGTCAAAGTATCCTGGGACATGGTTGTTGAGAAGACGTAAAACAGGTGCAAACTAGCCACCCCGGTTGGAACCTCTCGTTTTGGAGCCATTTCTACAAAAGAAAACAACAGACAACCACAAAACAAAAATCCAAGACATTATGAGAAAACATAAAATTGTATCATTCACGTCCAGGATTCACATCGTGAATCCCTAAGGATTCATGTCGTGAGTTCGTCAATGAGGGTACGAATCGGTCAAGACAATTTCCGAATCGGGCCAAAAATTTCGATGGGGTTTACTCCTATGTTACATCTAAGCACAATCCAACAAAATGCAAATGCTATTTCATGAATCTTAGGGCATGTATAAAAAATTTACTAAATATCAAACCCTAGCCCTAAATTCTATTATTATAACAAAATTAGCCATGAGAGCTAAGTACTATTACCATAAATTGGAAGATTACGTAAGCAAAAAGAGATTAAGAGTTGGGGACGACATAAATCAGGAAGAGGGGACCAGGAAACTGTTTCAGTTCGTGAAGAATAAACTTTGTGTTTAGGTCAAAAGGTTCTCTAATTCTTATTTGTGATCCCATGACCTTTTCAACATTCACGTCGTGAATTATTACAAGTCAAGTCATGAGTTCTCGTGGACTGAATGGGGCATTCCATTAACGAACAAATGGGTTGGGGCATGTAGTGGGACATTTAATGAAGCAATTATTGGGCTGAAACATAGAATGGGCTAACAAATTAGAAGCCAATATATTTTCCTAGACTCACGTCGTGAATCATAAGTGCTCACGACGTGAAGTCTGTCTGAACATATAATTTCATAATTAATCCTAATTTTCATTAACTATATTTCATAATTATCACCACTTAATTTTAGGGACCCCACACTCAGTGTTCTATTATGCATAAAATGTTGTAGATGATATGATTGATTTTCCTAAAAAAATAAAAATGCAAAAACTAAAAAAAAGAAAATGCAAACCGAACTCGGGTTGCCTCCCGAGAAGCGCTTCTTTTTTAAGGAGTCATGAGCTCGACTCCGTGGTTCCTACGTTGAGTTGTTAGAGGAGTCCACCACTTGCACCTTCTGTTCTTTCCATCGCCTCTTGTACGCTTGAACTCGTCTAATGTATGCCTTCTTTGAATTCTCTTTTTCAGCTTTTACTTCATGTACATCGAGCTTGCGTTTGATCCGTTTAGTCTCTAATATTTCATTACGCTCATTAAGCTCCATAGGAATCTTTTCTTCCTTCACCACTGGACTCGTCTCCTTGGAAGTATCCTCGTCTTCATCACTCGACAAATCATCGCTTTCCTCACTCATCAAAGTTGTTGGTTTCGTGTAGGTAATGACTTCAACGAAGAACGAGATGGATGCTCTCGGTTTGGTGCGTTTGACTTCATGAATTGTCTTGATTTCTTCCTCCATGAGCTTTTCTAATTCTTCAAGTTCATTATCTTCATCAATATTAAACACCTATCCTTCAACATCATCTCCTTAAAATCCATCTTGTACTCCAAAAACTTCCACATCATCACCAACCCTCAATGTAAGCTTGGATTAACGAACATCAACTAAGGCCTTACCAGTATTTAGTAAGGGGCGACCAAGAATGATTGGGACATTTACATCCTCCTTCATATCCATAATCACAAAGTCAACTGGGAAAACAAATTTCCCAATTTTAACAAGGATGTCTTCTACGATTCCCCTTGGGTGCGTCACCGAACGATTAGCCATGTGGATGGTCATCTTTGTAGCCTTCATTTTCTGAATATTCAGCTTTTGATAGAATGAATATGGCATCAAATTTATGTTATCCCCAGAATCGGCTAAAGTATAAGTCTTCAAATTTTTACCAAACTCACATGGAAGAGTGAGGCGCCCAGGATCTCCCATCTTCTTAGGTATCTCTCCAAATACAGCTTTTGAGCTTTGTTCACTAAGAATGACCTTAGAATTTTTCTTCAACTGCTGACGAGTGTCTACAAGATCTTGAAGGAACTTTTCATACTCTGGAATTTTAGATAGTGACTCAATAAAAGGAGTATTAATAGGAATACCCTTCACTTGCTTGATAAACTCCAGATGTTCTCTTTCCAAAGGGCTGAGATTAGCTCAAGACGGGAATGGTAAAGGCGGTTGATAAGCCGGAACAATTGCAGAAATTTTCTGTTCAGACTGCGCCCACGTCGTTAGCATATCTGGCTTACGTCGTGAGTCTAGCACTTCAACAACATCTTCGATTTCAAGCATTGACTTCTTTGGCTTTGGCTCCTCCTCTAGTGCTTCTAAAAACTCAGAGATGGCCTCTTCTTCAGTATCAATCATCAGTACATGGGAATGAGTCTTCTTTTCGGGAATTTGGGGAGATAATCTCTCATTCACAAAAGTAGTAAGTTGACCAAGTTAAGCTTCAAGGTTGTGGATGGAGGCTTGCTGATTCCTTAATAATGTTTGCTGGTCAATTATCATTGCTTGCTGATTTTTCATCATAGTTTGATCCTCCTTTATCATTATTCTTTGATCCTTCAATGCTGCATCTGTATGATCATGTCTTTTCTCTGAAGCTTCCATGAAACGAACTAACATGGTCTCCAGATCAGCTTTCTTCTCAGCTGGTGGTTGCTCCTTTTGGTACCAGGTGGAAATGCTTTTAACCAAGTAGTGATTGTACCAGGTGGAAGTGCTTTTAACCAATCTTTAGCAGCTTCCTTAAAAGTAACGGGAAGCATCCTTGGCAAGATGGTATCTTTATTAACATTCGAGACATTGAAATAATCTGCAATTTCATTGACCTCATCTAGATGCTTAAAAGCATCCTCATGATCCTTTCCATAAAATGGAACATCCTTAAGTGATGTAAGGATGTGTCCCTTTAGTTCGAATGTGGCAGTGGAAGGAATCGCGAGTTATACTAACCCAGGGCCAACATCGTCTCGAATTCGCTTCTTGTAAGCTCCCATTGACATCTCTTCAATGTTTGCCATCTCGTTTCTTGGCTCGTTCTCGTGTTCACTCGTATATAGTCCAAACTCGGTCTTGGAGTCGTACTCGGATTCAGTTGGGATAGGTATTTGATCTATGCTTTCAACCTTGCTCTTGTTCTTTGAAGACGAACTCGACTCTTCCGTTTTCTTCCCCGACTTCTTTGAGAACACTGACTTGAATTCTTGTAAGGGTGTCTTCTTTGGTGTTTGATCTTCTTTCACGTTCTTATCCTTCTTTTTTTGAAGGGCCGACTCTGGATCTTCAAGTGGTGGCACCAAAGGTGTGTTAGAGCCTCTGGTCATGAACTCCTACAAAATAAATAAAATAAAAACATAAAACTAAAAAAAAAAAACTAAATAAAAACTTCCTACTGATTGGCCACCATGACGTGATTGATCCCGTTGTTCGAACTTCCTGCCCCTTGTCCGTTGACTCCTCCAGTGTTCCCTTGGTGAATCTGGGCCATTGTTGCGGTGACCGCAACAGACACAGCTGCTTGGAATGCAGCTGAGTCAACCTCTGGAGGGGTTGGTCCAGGGTTACCGCGAGTTGGTCGTCAAGGCATCTTTCTGTCATGGAATGGAAAGATGTTGAGTGCCTATGGTTTCGTGAGATAGTGATCCTATAAACTAGGTGTGTGGCACGAACTTAAGCAATTTCACAATTTAGCATACAATCATGGATATATATAACACATAGCAGATTACAACATCACAATGGAACACATAAAACTTTTCATTAATATTATCCGCATTTTTGATACATGAAAATTTTGCTCGGAAGAGCAATACATAAGTAGTGTGATTTCGGCAGCATAACGGCTCTGAGTAGTGTAATCACTTAAACATAGAGTCGGGGTACATAGCATAGATCCTAGTACTAGTAGGGTAAGTCTACTCCTAACACTCGATAGAGCGTCCTATGACTACGGCAAGGTCATATGCCGAAGTGTTATGCTAACAACTGGGCTATCTCAGTCATATCCCCAATGACTTCATCCCTCTCATGCTCAGCTCGCACTGCTTGTGCTTCCATAGCGAATAACTGTTGCCGAAGGGCGGCAATCTCAGCTTCTGGGAGTGGTTCTCCCTTGCGGGGTTTACTGGTGGAGCGGGATGGTCCGACTGCGCCTCGCTGATAGGTGCCATGGTTGAGTCCTCGCCGGTGTATTGTCCTTCCCCCATGTCGTCCTCAGCCTCATCGAACTCGTAGTCAGTGTTTGTATACTCGTCAGGTCCCACGTCGTGTGCTCCCCCCGATCTCCTTCCGGCTCATCTTCGATCATCTCGTGTGCTACTAGGACCTGGTGAAACTGAAGGCCCTGGTTTTCTCCTTCCATGTCGACTGAGAGGGGCATGCGAATAACTATCGTTACTCCTATGACGCTTCTATTATTGTATAGATTAAGTTGTTGTTCTCTTTTTGGGTGCTAAAGGGGTATGCTTTTAGGTTTTTCCTACCATCGCGATTTCCCCGGGACACGTGATAGTTGCACCTTGGAGGAAATGTAGTTGATTAGGCTACATCCTCTCCTTGATACAACCGTGAACAGTCCCGACTTACCCGAGATGATAGCATTATCTTGTTTGGTTTGGTATTATATTATGTTTCCTAATTCACACAGGCAAAGATGTTTTATAGTTGTGTTTTTATTTGTTTTGTTTTGTTCAGAGTTGGGTTAGTCTCTTTTTGGTTTATAGTTGCATATCAATGTGTGGTTAGATATGCCAGTTCACTATAAACAATGCTCTGATACCAACCTGTCACACCCCCGAACCAAACGGCCGAAACGTTCGACGGCTCGCATGACTTTAATCGAATATCATCACAACGAATATACATGAATCATAACATAAGTGTCACCATGCATCAATATAATACAACTGGAATTGTTCACATCAAGTACATTGTTTTAACACTACACATTCATAACCTAAATAGTTTGAGTACATTTAACAACATAACATCTAACATTACTTCTTATAACTCTTCCGCTTACCTGTTACCTGAGAATACAAGTTATTTTGGAAAAACGTCAACATATGAAATGTTGGTGAGTTCATAAGCAATGTTGTGATAAAATGGTTTGTGTATTTTGTAAAACCTAGAAAATCCGATATTTTCTGAAAAGACTTTTGTTTATCAAAGTGTGAAGATCCATAAGTTGATGCATGAATGATTTTTAAAAAAAACATATATGTATGAAGGGTATTTTGTATTATAGTTATAAAATTTCGAACGAGTATTATTGAATTCCCCAGAAAACCCGATGTTTTCCAATGTTGAAATGTATTCGTGATTACTGATTTTTATATTGTCTTAACGAATGAATATTGATTAATCATTGTATATCGTCCTAATTTTTGTCTACTTTGATTTCTCGTAAGCCTTAACAAACGAGAGAAGGGGAGTATTATGTCCAACTACTATCGTAAGTACCTTAGGCTGTCGTGGATGCAAAAGACACGATGGTCCAACTTGCACTTGTTTACTGTGACCTTACTAGCTTTTCTAACGAGACACCTTGGCCCATTAGCACATAAAAGCTATTGAAAATCCTTTTATAAAATATTGGGTCATTGAAGGTCCAATAACATATAAGCGTTATCCATTTGGGCCCAAAGATCATGTTGGTGGGCTTGCAAGGCCCAACAAGCATGATTTGAAATTCATAAGCCCAAAGTTTGTAGATTTACTCATTGTAGTCATCACGTATCTATTGAAGTGTTTTTAATTTGATGCTTATTGTTTTGTATTGATTCGAGACCGAATCAATTCGTTTATAACGATATTTGGTATTGAAGGTGTATTCGTTTTCCGTTTTATCGCTAGTCGGGTATCTTGTATTTTGTCTTAATGAATTAATTTGTTTAAAAGTATGATTTTTCCCTTTTCATTACCTTTCTTTTATAAAAATAACACTTTTAGTCTTTTATATAAAAGAATTTCATTTTTAGTACTTAAAACATTTTTCTTGACACTTTTGTATCATAAACTTCTTGAAAAGACATTTTTAATCCAAAATTTATTTTCTAACAACTTTAGCCCTTCCAAAATGGAGTTTCTCGGTTAGAACCCCTTATTTCGCAACTTTTACAGTTTTGGCCCAAAATATAAAAAGTTTTACATTTTTTATCCTTTTTGAAATTGAAAAGTATTTTTGACCTTTGAAATAGTTTTATTTTACTTATTAGCCCCTATTTTGCAGAATGTTACAATTCAGCCCCTTAAAACTTCAAAATTTCGCAATTATGGGCTTATTGGGCCGAAAAGCCCAAATTTAGCCCATTAAGCTAAAATTTTGCATTTCAAGTCCTTTGAAAATTCTAATATTCATAAAATTGATTATAGAAACTGTTTTGACTCTTTTGACCCTCAAGAAACCGTGAATTTATAGTTTTTAACCCAAGTTTTGTATTTTTGACAATTTAAGCCCTAAAATGGGTTTTATGTTAGAATATGTTCCTTATAACCTTATAAGCTATTTTTCTTGACTAGATTAGTGTAAAATAACTTAGATTATGTTTTTTTCCTTTCTCATGTCATAGATCTCGAGTTAATACCCCTTTTGGTTGCATTTTCATCACAAAAACACATAAAATCACAGACATACATGCATAAAATCACACATAGTATACATATACACATAGATCTACACATTTTCTTGTATTCTCCCCCATAAAACATATGAAAACCGAAAAAAGAGGGGTATGAAGCTCACCTTGAGTTGTAGTTTCAGTTTTGAAGAAGAATAGAAGAAGAAATTTCGATCCTAGCAAGTCTTCTTGGAGGATCTCGAACTTAGATGCTTCTAAGGTGCAAGATCACAAGATTGAATGGATTTAGAAGAGATTTTTGGATGAAATGAAGTAGCTAGATCATGGATTTAACATCAACTTACCTTAGATGATGTTTTTGTGGGAAAAATCTCCTTGAAAGCTCTTAAATCTCGAAAGTTTTGAAGGAGAAATGAGAAGATGTTCTTGAAGACTTAGAGAGAGTTTTAAGTGTTTTGTATGGGTGTGTTTTCCCTTGCTCACGACCGAGGACAGAATATAGAGAAAAGAGAGAGTTTTGAAGTGACCATGCATGGGAACATGAGAAAAATTCATGGTTACCCCATGAACAATTGTGAGGTGGCATAGGAAAAAGTCAACTTTCTTTCTTTGTGGGCTTGGGCCGAGATTGGAGAGGGAAAAGAGAAGATTTGGGTCTTGAGTGTTTAGCCCATATTATGACTCACTTAGATGATGTTTGGGCCCAAATAAATCAAAGTGTAATTTTTTTTATGACCTAATAGGGCTAAATTAATTTGGTTGTGACCCATTAAGGCCCAAAATATTATGTTTCATGTATATGGGTCCATTTAGGGCCCATTAAAGAGTTCTAGATTCAAGATGGATAATTTGGAAGTTTATTAGTCCATTAGGCCCAATAAGGAAATCCTAGTCCAAAGTGAACTCAAATTGGAATTTCAAAGGTTTCCAATTCTTTGTTGACCATTTGTAGGGCTAGAATGAAGTATTTGATGAAGTTTTGTTGTTATAGAATAAGCATCATGCATGCTTTCATGTTATTGATTCATAGTTGTGATAAGTGTTGTAGTTACAAGGCACCAAAATTTCTAGTTATGACATTAACCAGGTCTCTAACATAGCATCATCCTATATACCAGGATACCGACCTTAACCAGGTCTCTAACATAGCATCATCCTATATACCAGGATACCGACCTTAACCAGGTCTTTAACATAGCATCATCCTATATACCAGGATACCGACCTTAACCAGGTCTCTAACATAGCATCATCCTATATACCAGGATACCGACCTTAACCAGGTCTCTAACATAGCATCATCCTATATACCAGGATACAAACCTTAACAAGGTCTCTAACATAGCGTCATCCTATATACCAGGATACCGACCTTAACCAGGTCTCTAACATAGCATCATCCTATATACCAGGATACCGACCTTAACCAGGTCTCTAACATATACCATCCTAACTACCAGGATGCAGGCATAACAAAGAAATCACATAACAAACAACTACCCGGATTCCCATCCGATAAAGGGCCAGCCTTGGTGCCTTAGACTATGTCGATATAGTAAGGATAACTCACCTGCAACTACCGACTTGAAGAAGTAAGACCACGCTGCTTCGACCACCAGCACGAACTCCACCACTGATCATTACCAAATAACCAATCCAATAAATACCAATAATTACCAAAATACCCTTGGAAGACAACTGGTCAACCATTGGTCAAAGTCAAGGTCCTCACTCAAAGTCAACCTTCCTGTTGACCCTACTCGCCAAGTCAACCCGTTGACTCGTCGAGTTCTTATGCTCAGAACTCCCATGCCACGACTCAACTCACCGAGTCGCCCCAACACTCGTCGAGTCCAACAAGCTCTGAGTCCCTTCCTGCTCAACTCACCGAGTCATCCCTCGACTCACCGATTGACAACTCAAAGAGAAAAGGTTAGGGTTCCACGACCAGACTCGCCGAGTCCAAGAACAGACTCGCCGAGTCCAAGGCAATTTTCAACATACCCGCCGAGTTGTTCTTCTAACTCGCCGAGTCCATGCACATATTCATACAAGTCATCGAGTGCACCCATGTGACTCGCCGAGTCTCTTCAGTTCTCATTCCATGCAGAGGCTTTTCAAGCCATGTAGGGACTCAAATCTATAGATCCACTCTTCTACAGCCTAGCCCTCACATAAAGTTGCAAACTTTATGTGGAACAAAGGTGATATAAGCTCAAAACACTCTAGGGTTAAGGCTAAAGATGAAAGGGCTTCACCAATGACTCTTAAACATAGCTTTATGACATATAGTACCATCACAAGCTTAGATCTGAAGTAGCATCCTCAGATCCAAGCTTCTATCTCGAATTAGTTCTCATATCAATCACCATACATGAATCCATGAAGAAACAGTTTAAGGAAATGGTTCCTTACCCCTGAAATGAGCCCAAACAACTGTAGATTTATGATCTCCCTAAGCTTCCTGATACAAGCCTCCGAACCTTCAAGCTTCAAATACCAAAGATCCTCCTCCAAGCTCTAATTCACTCAACAATGGGGTTTCCTCACGAATTAGGGTTTCTGGATCTCAATAGGCAACAAAGAGGCTGAGGGGAAAACATAAGGTTCTTTAAATAGGGTGCAAACCCTGAAAACAGGGTCTCTCATTCCAGCACCGACTCGCCGAGTCTAGCCGCCGACTCGCCAAGTCGGTCACTTAGCATGTGACCAAATCGCGACTCGAATCGCCGAGTCTATCCATAGACTCGCCGATTCGATGTTTCTTAATTACACCAAGAACCCTGAACTTGTACTTCTGAACTCGGGGTGTTACATTTTACCCCATAAAAAGGATCGATCAATCTAAAGCAAATAAATAAACAATCAAATAAGTCGTTCCCCGGCAACGTCGCCAAAAACTTGATGCGTGCAAATAGCTACACCTAATTTTATATTTATAACTTAATTAACTTAACTAACTAAATTGCACCTAGGCAGTGTACCTAATCAAATTATAGAATAGCCGGGTAAGTCGGGTGTCGATCACAGGGAACGATTTTGACTAATTAATTTATCTACTACTAAATTAACCTAATTACTAACAAAGAAATGGAATTTATCTAATTTTGCAAGTTTAGATGAACTTAACTCTTTAACACAAATTCAATCGATTACTAAAAATACTCGTATTTAGTTCGAATCCACTTCTTCTTTCTAGTTAGCTAACAATTATCGATTATCAAAGTTGGTTATCTGATTTATATTATATTAGCAATTTAGGTCTAAATTTACCAATAATTAACTCATTCATGTAAAACTATGCATGGTAACACACAATCAAACATAGAATCAGTTATGGATTATGAATAAGCTATGTAAGATTTATTAGGCAAACATAATTATGGTCATAACATATGCTCTCTAACACAACTAAATTTAATTAACTCAAATAGTTACCTAAGATTTGGTCGATCCTAGCTCTAGCAATTTAATGTTCACTAAATCACTACGTGTCAAGTTCATGTAAGTTAATTATCACTAAGCTACACAGAACATGAATTCAAGTAACTAAAGAATCAAATATTAGCATGCTAGGTATTAATAATCGAACACAAGCTCAATATGAACTAATCAAATCCATAACAAATTAGCTAAACCATAAGTCAAAGTTTCATCTAGCTAAATAGGAGTTACTAAATTCAGGTACTCATACTCAAAATCAAACTAAAACAAATCAAAGTAATACACATGATTAAAGTACCAAACGATTAAACTAATTATGAACTCTATTCTCCTTGGATGCTAATAGCTAATTCCAGAACTTTTCTTCTTCTTCAAATTGTCTCCAGGAACCCTCCAAGAATCCAAAAGTCTCCCCAAGTCGTAATGGACAAGGATATATATACTTTCTGATTTTTCCAAGTTCACGTCCTGAGCCGATAATCCTCACGTCATGAGTACGAGATAGACGTGTTTGAAAAGGACTCTTTCATCTGGTGCATATCTTCTAGAATACTCCACTCACGTCGTGAGTCTTCAATTACTCACATCAGGAGTATGTTTTTTGCTGAGTTTTTATTCTTCTTTCCTTCAAGCCTCCAAAGTTCCATGTTTTGTCAACTTTAGTCCCTCTCTTCGAAAATGCTTCTATTTGGCTGCAAAATATAATTTAAGCCTATAAGTACCATTATTCTATGCAAATAACCAAATTATTAATAAAAACGTAAATAAATATTGCTTAAAAATATGTATAAATATGGCAATATCAAAATACCCCAACTTATACTTTGCTTGCCCTCAAGCAAATTTAACTATTTTTAATTCAAACCTTCATCACCAACATCACATAGAACGATCCAACTCAAACTCAGCCATTATGCCAAGACCTCAACGCGTGTATTTGTGTCTAAAAATTTCCTAAGGACCCCCCCCCTCAATTCTAAATACTCACAATCCTCATAAATACGCACCCACTTCTTTTGAACAATGCTCATTTTAGGCATCCCTCCGAATCCATCTGCAGAAAACTTTCTAAACTCAAGGTATTTTTGTCAAGCTACCCAAGCATACATAAACTAGAGAATCACAACTTTAAGATACCACAATGGAGCTCTTGGAATTCATCTCTTCTTTGATATTTGCACTTTGATTTCTTTGAATTCACCACCTTTTTGTGTAATTCTTGGTATCTTCAAATTTTATATTTCTTTAGAATTTTTGATCTTTGATCTTCAAACTTTGATACTTCTATAGCTCCAAAAATTCTTCAACTTTTCACTTTTTGGTAATTCTCACTTTTTTTACATGTACTCACTTTTTTTTCACTCAAAACCCTACATGCTTAAGTAGGGACGCTTAACTTCAACCCTTTTTGGTTAAAGATATTAGTTTTCCTGGATACATTTCAAGTACAGGCTGCTAAACATATTGCATTCCTCAAACTACGCGAGGTTGTGTTTTTGTCTCATTATTTCACTAGAATAAAGTAGGTCACAAATGCACTAAAACGTATATCGGCTCAACTAAACATTTAGCAAAATTCAAAACTTTAATGCCATTAAGATGTAACTTCCTATACAATATAATCTCCTTGTGTAACCTTACAACATCTTATCTAGCAAAATTCAAAACTTCAATGCCATTAAGATTCTACTCTCATACATTGACATTTAGGTCGAAACAATCCCATATAAGTCCGAAACCCAATTTGATAAGCCAAATTCCACTCAACTTTGGGCCTTAACCCAAGCATTCTCGGTCCAAATCTTCTTAATGGACCAAGACATTCTTATTGGGCCCTAATGGGCCGACGACTCTTCCAACTGATCTTTTGGGCTGTAAAACCTTGATTGGGCATTTTTTGGGGTGCAAGAATTTATTCTTAAACTTTATAGGGCCAAAAGCCCTAGTTGACCTTTATATGGGCCGAGAACCCATATTTGAATCATTGTTGGGCCGAAAATCATTATTTTGGGCTCATCAAACCGAAAACCAATATTGAGCCTCCTAGTGGGCCGAAAACTCCTCCATTTAACCTCTTTGGACCGAAAAAACATATATAGAAAATCCTTTTTTGGGCCCAATGTGTTCTCGGTTACCCTTCACGGCCCAAAGCCTTTTTCTTTTTTCCCCTCTCCTTGGGCCGATTGATAAGCCCATTTAAAAATAAATAAAAAAAGGAGAAGAAAACATAAAATGGTGCCACCTCAAATTTATACACCATGTAACCATGCAAATTACACACCATACATCTATGCAACTTGTTTTAACCTAAAAGTATTAACTTACTAATCTCTCCCCTCTCTTCCCTCTTGAAATCTCGTCCAAACCCTCCCTCTCCACCACGTTCACTCCAAAAACTTCCTTCCACCTCATTTCCTCTCAAGATCTCTAGTGATTCACTCAAGAATTTTCAAAGTTCATCATCAAACATCAATTCAAGACTCCTTGGTAAGTTCTACACTAAAAATCAAGTGTTTTACTTCAAGATATGCTAAGATCTTTCCCTTACATTCTTTTTTTCGTAAATATGGACCTTAGAACCACCCCCATTTCGAGATCGCTCAAAAAACTCAAGTTAGGTTCAAAGTTTCATCTTCTTCTTCATCTACATCTTGAAACCCCCAAGGTGATCTTCATACCCCACTATTATTCATGTTTTCATACTCTTTAGGAGGGAGGGGATACAAGTCAGAGTTTCAGTGGTTGGATGATTGCATGGACCATTGTGTTGTGTGTTTAACTTTTGGGTTTTGCTTGAATATGGAGTTTAACTCATACATATTCATAAAAATCATGAGAAAAGTATGTGTTATCTTATATATTACATGTAAACCTGGAAATGTGGTTTATATACTCAAATATAACAAAAATGAGTGTTGTATTCAAACATGCATAACCTAAACTTAACCCACAACTTTCAACTAGAAAAGTTATATGTCATTCACAGACTGTTTTGACCACCTTGAATGTAATAATTTTGAAAACTGTTTTACATGCAAAAAGTTCAGGTTTATACCTTTCAAATGACTACTCTCACGCGTTCATGTTAACTCTGGTCGAAGTATTATGTTTATTTTCAAGTATTATGGAATGATAAGAAGGGTAAGAATAAAACTCCCAAGTACAGGAAGGGAATGTCGGACAAGAAGCCATATTGTCACACCCCAAAACCGGAACGGCGGAAACGTTCTGGGGTGGATGACGTCATGTCAAGTATCACAACACATGCATATAGTAATCGAAGTACAACAAAACATTGTATTAATAGAATAATTTTACATGGTTATATTACATAGTATCAAAGTAATACAAACATAATATATAAAGTGCGGCAAGGTACTAAGCCATCTTCATCAGCAGCTCCGGGGTGTACCTGTCTAATTGCTGACCTGAGATTACAAGTTATTTGAAAAGCGAGTATCAGCATTTTTACAAATGTTGGTGAGTTCATAAGCATTTAGTGACATTTCATTCAAATAACTTAATAAAGAAATAGTTTAAGAGGTTTCAGTGTATTAGAGTCTTTTCCCAGAAAATCCTATATTTTCTTTAAATACAGCAGCCTTCTACCAAGACTGGTCAGTGTGTTGAGGTAAGAGGTAGTTTTCCCTTATTTGCTATTATTATCAAAATACTGAATTTGATTATCAAAGAAAGCAAGTGACATCAGGGAATAACGTAAGCCTCAGCAGTGAGGACTGCTGACTAAGGCAAGGAATCATAGACTCCAGGAGGGTATCGAATCAACGACACGCCTGGTTCAGTCTAACAAAGTGGAGACACAGACCCCAGAAGGTACCATATGCAAGGTACAGCTGGTAAGGTCCAAAACAGTGAATCTAGACCGAAGACGATACTCAATGAAAAGTACATCTCACAGGGTCAGAACAAGGATTTCAGACCCTAGACAGTATCTAATGAAAGATACAGGTAGCAAGGCCGAAACAGAGACTATTGACCCCAGACAGTATCAAATGAAAGATACAACTAGTAAGGTCAAGACAGAGACTATTGACCCCAGACAGTATCAAATGAAAGATACAGCTAGTAAGGTCAAGATAGAGACTATTGACCCCAGACAGTATCAATGAAAGATACAGCTAGTAAGGTTAAGACTGAGACTATTGACCCCAGACAGTATCAAATGAAAGATACCGCTAGTAAGGTCAAGACATAATAAATCTGAAAAGTGACATCAGCATACAGTGTAAATTTCTGACGACATACCGTTACCTTAAAGCCATGAATTATAAGGCAACCCAGGATACTCGTAACCATACTGAATAGAGTTCCAGACGCCCTACAAGCGTCTATATAATGTGACATTTGTCACCCCTTGGCTTGGTGGGTCGTGGACTGTAGCTAGCAGTCAGGGTGCGGGGTTGTCAATCCCGTATAGGCCTATACACACAATGTCCGCTCTCCCTACAGGAGACTCTGGTTACCAACTAGACGACGGAGAAGGCCGCGTCCCGAAGATGCATCCCAAATAGAGAGTAGTGTGTTTCTTGAGGGGAGTGGGTTTCTAATGCAAGTGATATACTAGAGGTAGAGACTTCCAAACAGTGGGTAGTGTGTTTCTAAAGTAAGCGTAGAATAGATGAAGAGACTCTTAAGTGACTTGACTAGAGAATTCCCTATATGTCCATACTCATATACATAGTATTTAACTAATGGACCAAACGACCTTCGGACGGCTACCCGATCCCACCAGACCACATCTCAACGAAGAAAAGGAAATAGGGCCGATGAGCCTTCCTAAGTCTTTCAGTCATTACTTATATATACCTATATAAGTACGGACATACATCTATTTATGACTAAGTGGGTATCAAGTGAAAGTGATTCTCGTGAAGTAGGAGTGTCTACTAAGTGAAGTAAGAGTGGTCGCAAGTGAAGTATAAGTGTCGAATAAGCATAAGCGCATCGTGAAGTGGAGATGACAATAGGTGAAGTAAGAACGTATCCAGTATAAGTGAAGTAAAGTCGATCTCAAGTATAAGCGAAGTAGAATCGTATCACTAAGTAAGAGGGTGAATAAGTATAAGCGTTATCAGGTATAAGTGACTTCAGATATAAGCGAAAGCATTACAGAGTAGGAGTATAAAATAGGTATAAGCGAAGCAGCGGTATCTACAATTAAAAGTATTCATGAAAACCCTTGAAGACTTTATTACTCAGGAAAATCGCATTTGTATTCTTTGATAAAATAGGTGTGAAAACCTTTAGAAATCTTTGAGAATCTTTTATAAATCAGTTGAAAATGAATCTTTGATAAGCTATGAAAGTAAGAACTTGGACAATTTAAAAACCCTTTTTGAAAGCCATTTATAGTGTCCTACTAGGTAAAACAGTGTACAGTGGTAAAATCTCGTGCATGCGGGTTATCAATCACATGTGATTGATATGATAACTGGCATGTTTAACTTGTAATCCCCCCTATAAAACATTTAAAAGCATTAAAAAGGTTCATTCAGGGGTATGAACTCACCTGGTGTAAGTAGGTCCGACGGTAGTGCCGTTTAGGCGTTCGGGGTCACGCAAGGACTTGAACACACACAAGGACCTATTTTAACATATGATAACATATGTTCACATACAATTAGCATATAATATACTAATTAAACAATTATACACACTCAAAGGAGCGGAAAACACTTTTGGTTGAGTGTTTGGGGTCCCGGGTAGCGTTTAAGGGTGCTAAGGGTCTCCTATCAGCTGTGGGACTTTGCTATACTCAAGTATCAAGGGTTTAAAGGGGTTTAAAACACCAACATGGACCAAACAAGGAGTTTACGGCCCAACCTAAGGGAGTTTACGGCCGTAAACTCCCAAGGTCATAATCCTTGGTGTTTGATGCTTCTAGCTTGTTCCTTGATTTATCCTAAGCACTTTTCCCAAAAGGCATGAGTGGATTTGAGGCCTCTAAGGGTATTTTATTGGAGTTTATGGCCTAAGAACTCTCCCAAGGGAGTTTACGGCCGTAAACTCTCACCCTTAGTGATTTGTGAAGTTTCAAGCCTCTAATGCCTTTCTAGTGATTTCTAATGAAGTTTGATGCCATTTTGGGTGACTAAAACCAACATTTGAGGGGGTTTTGGGGAGTTTACGGCCTAGATAAATGCTTGGGCCGTAAACTCCAAGAAATGTCTCATTTTCTTGGGTTTAAGTCCTTAGATCCCCTCCTAGTAGTTTATGGTAAATGTCTAAGGCCATTAGGGGGGCAAAATCACACTTTTGGGCATGATTTTAGGGAGTTTACGGCCTTGACCAAGTCTGGGCCGTAAACTCCTTTCTTAAATTCATTTTGGAGTGTTTAAGTGTCCTAAACTCAAAGGAATAAGTCCCTAAATTATGTAATAAGCCCTAGGATGAGTTTGGTGCATATTTGGGACCATAACTTGTGGAGTTTACGGCCTAAGCATGTGCTTGGGCCGTAAACTCTTCTTTGAGTCCTCAATCCATGCATTTTAGTGTTCAAACACCCCTAGGCTATATCCCCTAATAGTTTCTAAGCTTATGGTCAAGTTTAAAGGCATTTTTGGCACCTTTTTAGGGGTTTACGGCCCTAGAATGTTCCTGGGCCGTAAACTCCTTATCCTATGCCTTCTTGGATGGTTTTTGGGCTTTAAACATAAATCAATACGCTTAGAATAAGCTAGGGTAAGCGGACTTACAATTTGGAAGCGTTTGGTTGCGAATTCGGGGCGAAAACGGGTCTAGAGAGAGAGTATAGAGAGAGAGTGTAAAAAGTCTCCAATGGACTCCACTCACCCATATATAGGTTTCACAGTCGGGGCTCAGTGGAATTTTACCCGATACTGCCGTTAAACGGGGCTTTTGGTCGCACCCGATTTAGTGGTCGTAATAATAAAACTTGACATTTTCCAAATGAATGAAAATGTGTGTCTTGTGTTTTTATTCCCTTTTATCACGACTTAACGGCATGTTAAAGGTAATCAATGGAAATGTTTATTAAATTGATGCCCTCTAATTAACGGAACTTTTATACAGTGGAATATTCTGTTAACGGTAACGGGGAAATGTAACGGGACGACTTGGGTTGTCACACATATTCAAGAAATGGTTATGTCAGAAAAAGATCGGTTAGGTAGAATTCATCCCGGCGACCGGTTTCAAGTTCTAAAGCAAGTGCTGAGGCATCCATCCAATCAAACAAGAAATGGGTTAAAACCAACTACAGATGGGTACCAAATGTTCATACTATCAAATCATCTAATGATTCCAACATTTCTTCATCTTCTGTGTCTAATAAACATGATATGTCATGGGAGAGAGTACCTTGTGTAAATGATAATGGTCAACTCAGCTTCAAAATGGACTAGGTTCCAAAGACCAACTAATATCTCGTACTATTTGTTGGGCAGCTATGGAGGAATATCATCAGACTTCAGTTTGTTGATAGTGGTTGTTCCAGGCACATGATAGGAGACATTTCTCATCTGTACGACATTCAAAATCTTCATTGAGAGTATGTGTCTTTTGCGGGAAAAGGAAGAAAGAAAAGGATCACAAATGGGGATTATACTTAACGATGTGAAGAATTTTTGAATATGTTCTGGAATTGAAACTCAGCTAAGGTTGAATGTGTTGTTGCATATGCGTGCTGCTCTCAGATCATAAAGTATGATTTATTAAGCCATGTACATCTTTTTGGACTAGAAAGACATTTGTCTTTTAGCAAAAGATAAGGGTTTATATTTTATAAAGACTTGAAGGTTTTTTTAATAAAATCTTGTCTTTTCTTTCTAATCTCTCCCCTCTCTTCCCTCTTAAAATCTTGGCCAAACCCTCCCTCCCTACAACTTTCACTCCAAAAACTTCCTTCCATCTCATTACCTCTCAAGATCTTTAGTGATTCACTCAAAATTTTCAAAGTTCTTCACCATCAAACATCAATTCAAGACTCCTTGGTAAGTTCTAGACTAAAAATCAAGTGTTTTACTTCAAGATATGCTAAGATCTTTCCCTTAGACTTTTTTTTTCGTGAATATGGACCTTAGAACCACCCCTATTTCGAGATCTCTCCAAAAACTCAAGCTAGGTTCAAAGGTTCATCTTCTTCTTCATCTACATCTCGAAAACCCCAAGGTGAGCTTCATACCCCACTATTTTTCATGTTTTCATACTCTTTAGTGGGGGGGGGGGGGATACAAGTCAAAGTTTCGGTTAACCATTGGATAATTGCATGGACCATTGTGTTGTGTGTTTAACTTTTGGGTTTTGCTTGAATATGGATTTTAACTCATGCATCTTCATAAAAATAAAGAGAAAATTATGTGTTATCATATATATTACATATAAACCTGGAAATGTGGTTTATATACTCAAATATAGCAAAAATGATAGTTATATTCAAACATGCATAACCTAAACTTAACCCACAACTTTCAACAGAAAAGTTATATGTCATTCACGAACTATTTTGACCAACTTGAATGTAATATTTGTTTTACATGCAAAACTTTCAGGTTTATACCTTTCAAATGACTACTCTCATGTGTTCATACGATTTTTCTATAATTTTTGGCGATTTTTACAAAATTGCGTATCATTTCAGGAATAATCTCGGACCAGTCTGTGAAAATGAACAATTTTAGACTGGTTTGAGGCGATTAAAAATTATTAGAAAATTTTTGAACATAGTAGACTCAATTTCCTAACTCCCAGAGTTTACGGATCCAAATTTAGACTTACGATGATTTTTCTATAATTTTTCTAAAAACAGGGACATAAAAGCCAAAAACCAGGTAGTTGATTTAATGTACTAAAAGTGCTTATACTTGTGTTTAGATGTAATTTTAAAGATTGTAACCTTTTGAAAACACCCAGACATGATAACTTGCATATGCTTATATACTTGATTATATAAATATTTTCAATTACACTAGATATACTCAAGTCGTTTTACAAGAAAGATAAGTCATAGTTTACGTAAATCTGTTAATGATCTTGTGAGACTCTCCTTTAGTCGTACCTACCTAGCATACGCGGTAAGTCCTGTTTGTTATAGCCAGAGTCTCCTGGAGGGAGAACGGGAGTTTATATATAGATCTATACGGGGTTGTCATCCTACACCTGAGCTGTTCACTACAGCTATACTAGGCCAGTCTTGGGTGATAAATATCTTCTCAGAAACCGACGCCTGAAGAGTGTCAAGACAGGCACTCTGTCATATTAGTATGGTTATAGTGACTCTCATAGGGATTAACAACACTATTTTTGTTTATGGGAGGCTTTACTTCGGTAGTTTTATTAAAAGAAATGAAACTATATACCAATGTTTGTACATTATTCATTTTCATCATGGTCTTAGGGTTTAAGACTACGGTTCTCTATTAAGAAAATATTGGATTTTCTGGATACATTCATTATTAATCTACAAGGAAAAGACACATAGAGAGTAACAACATTATTTGGAATTACAAAGAATTTACACTATACTAGTTTTTACAAAATACCAAACTATGTTTCGTATACTTTGTAAACTGATCCACCACTCGGGTCTTAGGGTTTTAAGGCCACAACACTTTTATATACAGTAAATATAGGATTATCTGGGGATACACTCTTTTCAAATATAAACAAAGGATAATAAATGACATGCTCGCAATTATACATGGTTTTAGAATGAGACTCACAAACTACTTTTTATAGAAAATATTGGATTTTCTGGAGTTTTAAAACTTATTATAAACAACGATATTACAAAGTTTTTCCTACAAACATGCTTAAGAACTCACCAACATTCTATGTTGATGTTTTTCAAAACGACTTGTATTCTTAGGGACTCAGTGAGCAGGTACTCGAGCCTTGGATCAGGATTATTTTACTATCCTTTGAGAAATCCTACTTTATGTTATTTTTGTAAGATTGTTAATCAAGTACAAACTGTAAAACAATGAATGTTGGTATATTGTAATGTATGATGTTTGGTTGCTATGTTTCATTCATATTCAATCGTTATGATACTATACATGAAGTCATTCGCCCTCAGACGTTTCCGCCGTTCTGGTTTGGGGGTGTGACAGAGAGGCTTGAAGGTTTCAAATGCATAAGTTGCAAAAAAATGTTTCTTTTATAAGATTCTAGGCGAATGCCCGTGCGTTGCACATAAACACCTATATAGTTGAAGTTTTACAAATATATGTTTTCTTAAATACAACAATAACGTTGTTGTTAAATTTGATATAATAATTCGTATACTAAGTTGATATAATATATTAATTATTTTGAATTATATGATAAATTATAAATCTATTAAAACTGGATAATCTCAACCGTTTGAATGTCCTTTATCCATGGGTTACTCATGAATGAAAATAAAAAATAATATATGGTTTAATGTTATTTATAGTTGTTGCTATTGTTAATTAATTTTTTAAAATTTATTAGCTTAACTTTTTAATTTCTATCATTAGAATTATTTAAAACATCAAATATTCTTTTTTGTTTTTAAAAACAACAATATAATCATTTATATACTGTTATTTTTAACTATTGTTATTGTAAGTTATTTATTCGAATTTTTTTAATGATTATAAAAATATATTTAAAAAATATTTTAGTTAAACTGACACTACAATTTAGTTTTTTCTTTTAACACTATAATTTATCACTTTTAAGTATTCACGAAATATTCTTTGGATTTTTTTTAAGTGAAACTGAAATTTATATTTAAGTTGGCTATGTAATGTTATACTATTTAAATTAACAATTCAAGTATTTTATCAAAACTGTTCAAAAGTTGTAGCTTTAAATTGATAATGGTTTACATACAACAACATATTAAATCTATTAAATTAAATATAATATGGTAAAAGTTAAAGACATAACTTTATAATTAGAAGTAATATATTATTTTAATATTGAAATTTAGTTTATATATGATTACACTTTATGTTTGATATTTATTTAACCTTATTAATCAACTTATAATCATTAATAGAAAGACACTACAATTTATCACCTTCAACTATTTATAAAATATTCTTTGGGTTGTTTAAGTCGAACTAAAATTTATATTTAAGTTGACCTTATAATATTATATTTGAATTAACAATTTAAATATTTTATCCAAACTGTTAAAAAATTATACCTTTTAAAATGATAATAGTTTACATACAACAATATTTTTTTTAAACTAATAAATTAAGTATAATATGTTAAAAGTTAAAGACATAACTTTATAAGTAAAAATAAAGATAATATTTTAATATTGAAATTTAGTTTATATATGATTACACTCTAGGTTAGATATTTATTTAACATTATTAACCAA
Source organism: Lactuca serriola (assembly GCF_051521515.1). Taxonomy (NCBI): domain Eukaryota; kingdom Viridiplantae; phylum Streptophyta; class Magnoliopsida; order Asterales; family Asteraceae; genus Lactuca; species Lactuca serriola. The sequence continues at coordinate 122,929,708 of NC_136412.1, forward strand.
CTTATAATCATTATTAAAGAGAAATTGAAAAGTAATGAGAGTTTCAAATGAATGTGGTGAAAGGAAAAATGCTTATGTGTTTTCTTAAATATAACAATAACGTTGTTGTTAAATTTGATATAATAATTCGTATACTAAGCTGATATAATATATTGATTATTTTGATTTATATGATAATATATACAAGTATTAAAACTACATAATTCCAATCGTTTGAATGACCTATACCCGTAGGTTACTCATGAAAAAAATTAGATATAATATATGGTTTAATGTTATTTATAGTTGTTATTATTAATTAATTTTCTAAAATTTATTTTCTTAACATTTTAATTTCTATCATTGAAATTATTTAAAATATCAAACATTGTTTTTCGTTTTTAAAGGAAACAATATAATCATTTATATAGAGTTATTTTTAACTATTATTATTGTAAGTTATTTTAAGTTATTTATTTGAAAACTTTTAATGACTATAAAAATATATTTAAGAAATATTTTAGTTAAATTGAGATTATAATTTAGTTTTTGCATTTAGCACTACAATTTATCACTTTTTATTAATCACAAAATATTTTTCGGGTTTTTAAGCAGCACTGAAATTTATATTTAAGTTGATCATGTAATGTTTTAAATTAACAATTTAAGAATTTTATCCAAACTGTTCAAAAGTTGTAGCTTTAAACTGATAATGATTAACATACAACAACATATTAAATCTAATAAATTAAATATAATATGTTAAAAGTTAAAAACATAACTTTGTAAATAAAAGTAGATATATTATTTTAATATTGAAATTTAGTATTTATGATTGCACTTTAGGTTTGATATTTATTTAACCTTATTAACCAACTTATAATCATTATCAGAAATACTCTACAATTTATCACTTTTAACAATTTACAAACTATTCTTTAGGTTGTTTAAGTCAAATTAAAATTTATATTTAAGTTGAACCTATATTTAAATTCACAATTTAAGTATCTATCCATACTGATCAAAACTTATAGCTTTAAAATGATAATGGTTTACATATATGTTAAAATAATAAATTATGTATAATATGTTAAAAGTTAAAGACATAACTTTATAAGAAAAAGTCAAGATACTATTTTAACCAACTTATAATCATTATTGGAAAAAAATTGAAAAGTAATGAGAGTTTCAAATAAATGTGGTGAAAGAAAAAATACATGTGAGTTTCAAATGAATGTAGTGAAAGGAGAAATGCATCCTTTATAAGTAATACACTAGGCGAATGTCTGTGCGTTACGCAGAAACACCTATATAGTTGAAATCTTCACAAATATATTTTTTCTTAAATATAACAACAATGTCGTTGTTAAATTTGATATAATAATTCATATACTAAGTTGATATAATAAATTGATTATTTTGAATTATATGATAATATATACATCTATTAAAACTGCATATTCAATTGTTTGAATGACCTCTACCCATGGGCTACTCATGAATGAAGATAAAAAATAATATATGGTTTAATGTTATTTATAGGTGTTGTTATTGTTAATTAATTTTTTTAAATTTATTTGCTAAACATTTTAATTTATATCATTGTAATTATTTAAAACATCAAACATTATTTTTTGTTTTCAAAGGTAACAATATAATTATTTGTATAGAGTTATTTGTAACTATTGTTATTGTAAGTTATTTTAAGCTATTTATTTGAAAACTTTTAATGATTATAAAAATATATTTAGGAAATACTTTAGTGAAATTGAGATTACAATTTAGTTTTTTGCATCTAACACTACAATTTATCACTTTTAAGTATTCACAAAATATTCTTTGGGTTTTCTTAGTGGAACTAAAGTTTATATTTAAGTTGATCATGTAATTTTATATTTAAATTAACAATTTAAGTATTTTATCCAAACTGTTTAAAAGTTGTAACTTTAAACTAATAATGGTTTACATACAACAACATATTAAATCTAATAAATTAAGTATAATATGTTAAAAGTTAAAGACATAAATTTATAAGTAGAAGTAAATATATTATTTTAATATTGAAACTTAGTTTATTTATGATTACTGTGACAACCCCAAATCTAACTCCGGTACAAACCCCGTTTTCACTAACGGAATGTGTCACTATACGTTATTTTATGTAATATTTGAAATCGTCAATATCCGAATGTCTAAATTTAAACATGGCTTGATATTATTATAAGAAATATAACTCGTATGTATTAACCCCGTTTAACCTAATAGAGTTGTATTACCTTTTCAACCACTTCACCCGGGTAAAAAGTTTTAACCCAGTTAACTTTAAACATCGGGTAGCCGTGTATCGGGTGCGATTCCCGAGACATATGCAATGGGTGTGCACAACATTTGAACACTCATTTACTACACACCCACTCTCTCTCTCTACTTTCTCTCTCTAGACTCGAAATCGGCCCCGATTCCGCTAATTTCCGACCTCTAAACGTAAGTACTCATCCCCTATCTTAATCTAGTCATGCTTCATTGAATTTAGGGGCCAAAATCATAAAAATCAAGGACCATAAAGGAGTTTACGGCCTAAGAAGCTCCTTAGGCCGTAAACCCCCAAATTCATGCCCAAGACCAAGTTTTTCCTTCTCTTAAGTTAGTATACTAATTAAGGCATATATCTAGAAGGGTTTGGACACTAAAACACAAGGATTTGATGCTTAAAAAGGATTTTACGGCCCAAGCTTGTGCTTAGGCCGTAAACACCTCAAACACCCCACAAATCCATGATTTAAGTCCCAAAAGATCAATTAGGGTGTTTGGTAATTTAGACATGACAACAAGGAAGGCTTGAGTGCATTAAACATCATCATTTGAACACAAAAAGAGGAGTTTACGGCCAAGGCTAAGCTTGGGCCGTAAACACCCAAACTTTTGTGTCAAACAAGTCCCTAAACCACCCTAATGCATGAAAGGAATTTATCTAAGGCCTTTGGAAGTGTGTTGTACCATTAAACACCTCATTTTGATACCAAATGAAGAGTTTACGGCCAAGGATGTTCTTGGGCCGTAAACTCCCCAAAAATTCATGCCAAATTGTTCCAAACTCACTATAGGGCCTTCTAGGATTTATCTAAGCCATATGGGACCATGTTGTAAAAGTAAAACCTACATCTTGAAGGGTCTATAGGAGTTTACGGCCCAAGAACAAGTCTTGGCCGTAAACTCCCTAAAAATGACACAAATTATGATGTTTAATCCTTCCCTCTTGGTCCAAAACACACACCACTAGATTAAGGAAGTGAGATAAGACCCTAAACACACATTTTGGAGTGTCACAAGAGTTTACGGCCAAGCCTAGGGGGCTTACGGCCGTAAACTCCCAATGGGTGGCTATTAGGCCATAAAATCTAAGAAAGTGAACTCAAGGACCCTCCCGTAAATCATCCATGGCCTTGTACCACTCCCGGGAACCCTTTCTAGGCCTTAAGACCCTGAAAACGACACTAGAATGTCCAAATACTATAATGAAAAGCATAAGATGATTAACTTCTTGTAAAATGCATATTTCATATGACATTAGGGTCCTAAAGGTGCTCAAGTGGTTATTTGGTACCAAATGCTCAATCGACACTTTTACCCGATTTACCCGATTCACCCGATTTCCACGATTTCAGGTGAGTTCATACCCCTTTAATGAACCTTTCAAGTGTTTTACATGTTTTAGGGGGGAGATACAAGTTGCTTATAAATGTTTATGTAAAGTTTTACAAAACGATTTCCGAGTTACAAGGATTAATCGCATGTGATTCACTACCCTTAGTTCAAATCACATGTGATTTGTCCCTATGCCTTATAAACGGGTTTCACCCTTTTCAAACTATTTTTAAACAGGGAGTCAGATAATAAATGTTCTTTTGGAAAAATACTTTTAAATCAATTTACTTATAAAATGTAACCATTCTGATATATTTATATAAATAAGACTTGGAGGACTTAGGACCGATATCTCGCCTTATTTCCTGTTCTTGTTTGATTGTGGGCTTAGGGTAGTAGTTATCCGTCCGACTGTCGTTGATTTCTTACTTATATAATCTGTATATCAGTATGGGATACGAATATTACTGCTTTCACTTAATGCTAAAGTCACTAACGTGCTAAGAAACATCCCCACTAAGATAACCATAATAGGTATGGTTAGGGTCGCTACCGCTACTATTCGCTAAAGTCATTACTATCTACACTATAATACTCACTATTACTAGACGATACACTAGTAAGAGAATACACTATGATCAATACTAAAAGATTACTACACTATAACAATAGAGAAAACACTAAACAAACAATAATACACTAACCCGCTACGAGATACTCTATTCGCTATTCACTACGCCTGGAGTTTTCCAGCAGGGAGACGACTCTACATGTATAGATCTATACGGGGCAGACGCTATTACATCCCGACTGTTAATCTCAGTCCGCGCCGTGCAGGCCCAGGGATGCCACTACTTCACTATATTGTGCATGACTGGGAAGGTCATGGGATCCTCTATTATCCTCACTATTAGTAATATACAAGGAATACACTATAACTACTCTAAAATACTACACTAATTGCTAAACTGCATCCCGAAGTAAGTAAGTATCTATCACTAAAGGAAGCCTGCACCTCTATCACTGATTACAGACTTAACCTATTCTATCACATTTGTTATTTGGAGTTTTACCAATATATTATTACAATAAACTGTTTCAAAGAAATGAAGAATGCATACTTTTCACAGATTGTCACTTACAATACATTTTCTGGAAAATATGGGATTTTCTAAATTTCTACTACTTATGAACATAAATGATACATTTTAGTACCTAACGCTTTGTATACAAAAACTCACACTAAACTCTTATGAACTCACCAGCTTTATGCTGATAATTGTTTTCAAAATAACTTGTATCTTCAGGACAAAGATAGACAGGTACAGACGCGACATTTTTGGAGAAGGTGGAGCACACAAGACCCATCTCTTATTTTTGATTTACTTTTGGGTGATTGTTAAACATTACAAAACACGCATGTAATTAAATTCACTGTGTAATACCATGGTTGTATGTTTCTTGTTTCTACTATTATGCAATTGTGATGATACTGTTCACTACGTCATCCACCCCGAAACGTATTCCGCCGTTATCGGTTTGGGGGTGTGACAATTACACTTTAGGTTTGATATTTATTTAACATTATTAACCAACTTATAATCATTATTAGAAAAAACACTACGATTTATCACTTTTAACTATTCACAAAATATTCTTTAGGTTGTTTAAGTTGAACTAAAATTTATATTTAATTTGACCATGTAATGTTATATTTAAATTAACAATTTAAGTATTTTATCAAATTGTTCAAAAATTGTAACTGTAAAATGATAATGGTTTACATACAATATTTTAAAACTAATAAATTAAGTATAATATGTTAAAAGTTAAAGACATAAATTTATAAGTCAAAGTAAATATATTATTTTAATACTTAAATTTAGTTTATATATGATTACATGTTAGGTTTTATATTTATTTAACCTTATTAAAAAAACTTATAAACATTATTAGAAAAAAATTGAAAAGTCATGAGGGTTTCAAATGAATGCGGTGAAAGGAAAATGATTCCTTTATATATATATATATATATATATATATATATATATATATATATATATATATATATATATATATATAGAAAGTATCGAGTATATAGTATGTTGGTATTTCTTTACTTGAGTTAAATTTGAAAAAGTAAAAGAAAACAAAGTACTTCCGAAATTGTGGTACTTATATAATGAACAAAACAACGAAACGAATGTACGTTGCTCTCAATGCATTGTCTACAAAAAAATAAACAACTTTATGTGAATAATATAACAACAATCAGATAGATTTGTCATAGTACACTGCTATTATGGGAACAAATGAAAGTAGGATGCTATAAAAGAAAGTAAAATGCTATTATGGGAATAAATGAAAGTAGGATGTTACAAAAGAAAGTGAAATTTGTCCATTATTCTAATGTGTTTCATGTTTTAGATCTTGCATCCATTTTCAAGTATTATGTTTATTTAAATGAATTCATGATAAAAGTGGTTCACATCTGATATTATCTTGGATTGAAATTAGGTTCACACAAATTTCTTTTGTCAAGCATACAAATTTATTTTTACATCGGTCAATCCGTCCACCGGATGAGTATACGACTAGTTATTATTAAGTATCCACCAACCTAACTAATTTTACAAAGTATTATTGATAAAAATGAGAGAGAAGATACCAACAACTATTATATAATGTTATAAGAGTATGAAAATTGCTTATATATCATAATGTCTAGTGTCATTATGACATATGATTGTAATTGTTTGGCGCTGATGTCTTTCCCTTCTATCCAAATTATTTGTTGCAAGTTTATTCATGCTTAAGAATGCACTTATTGTGTATTCACTTTTTATGCAAAATCAAGGGTTATAAATGGTATTTTTGAATGGTATATGTAAAGCCAAATAAGCTTAAGATAGTGGTGGAACTAGGAAAAAGTCTAAGGAGTACCACAAGTGAATTTAAGGGTAGCACGCCGAAAATTTCTAATTTGTTTTTTACCTTACGCTTGAAAATTTAAGAGGTAGCACCAGCTAGCCATGAAACCCCCTGGTTCCGCCTTTGGTTCAAGACATGGTTATGTGGAATTAATCAACAATTATATTACTATACACTAACTAACCAATTCGAATTGTTTAAAATCATGATACCAAGAATGAAAGTCGATCATGGAAGGTATGATTTTGAATTGTCACAACGCAATTGTGTGTACTTCATTTGCAATCGTCTTCTGTTATTATAGATTTTTCCATAAAAGGTTAGTAATTTTTATTTGTTGTGATATTTCATATGTTATGTATGCCTTATGTACTATAGAATGGATTGCCTTAAACGTTTAAGATGACATTTACCTTTAATTTACATGCATGCAAATTGCTTTCAAGTTGGGATTGCACGTGCGATGTCTTGTAGCCAAAACATTAGAACATTTTCTCATTAAATAAGTTTGGATCAATATGTATTTTTATTTATCGTTAGAAAATATAAAACATAACTATTAACTGTGACCAATATAAAAAAGGTAAATCCTAATGTTTCAAAAAATAAAAGAACAAATTACTGAAATCGTCCCTGTGGTTTGGCAAAAACTACTGGTTTGGTCCCTAAGTTATGATTTTCTTGCGTTTATCATCCCTTTTAGAAATGAAAAGACTATATTACCCTTTGTATTTTCTTTTTTCAGTTTTTTTTATTATTTATTGATTTAATAAAATCAATTAAGTGATTTATTAAGACCCAACTCCCACTTGCAGCACAACCACCACCGGTCATTGTTCACCGACAATCACCACCAGTCACCAACACCACCACCATCCATTTATTCCGGCACCACCACCGCCAACGTAAACAGTTTCATCAGGTCATATCCAAAGATTAAATGCCAGGAATCAAAACTAGATCAAGATCAAATCCTAAAATCAAAACCAAATCAGAAAATCAAAACCCAAAGCCTACCCTAAAATCGTTGATGAAAGAAAAATCATATACAATCCCAAAAATGAAAGACGAACCAAATTAGAAAATCAGAACCCAAAATCTACCCTCAAAATCGTTGATGAAAGAAAAATCATATGAAACAACCTCCTGCGTCGGTGAAAGGAAACAACCGCCTACAGTGGTGGAAGGAAACAATTCGATTTTCTCATTCTCTGATACCTTACTCCACCTATGGCGGTGATGATTCCTATTTCAGAAAATCACCCCGTCAGTAACACGATGGTGGTGGTGGCTCTAACTTCAGTAAGACGGGGATGGTGATAGGAGATTTGAGATACAGGTTCAGTGAAGATCTTCGATTTGAGGTCCAGATCTTATATTGCAGATCTCCATTTTCAATTTAAGATCTCCTTCGGCAGTTCAATGGAGGAACAAGAGGGAAAAAATCACAGTGAGGGTGAGTGTTAGGGTACCGATGAGGGTTTACCGGTTTAGGGGGAAGAGATGATGGAGGTGGGTGTGGGGTGGCGAGTGATGGCATATGGTGTTCGTCGGAGTTCTGGTTCTGCCAGAGATGGTGGTGGTGTGTGGTGTTCTATCATCAGGCTTGATAAATGGACAGGAAGAAAAAAATAGGAGCGAGATCTATTATTTGTTGGTGTTCTAGTCTCCTCGGAGTTTTGGTCTTGCTGGAGGCAAGAGATTTCCGACGGAGATGGTGGTGGCGTATGGTTGTTCACCGGAGAATTGAGAATCTGAAATTGATTTCCATGGAGGTGTTAGGGTTAGAAGTGTTGATGATGGAGATGTTAAGTGTAAGGATATATTAGGTGGGGCCCATTTAATTAATTAATAATATAAATAACTCTAACAAAATAAATAAATGAAAAAGAAAATAGAAAATGGTATTATAGTCTTTTCATGTGTAATAGGGATGAAAAACGTAATAAAACCAAAACCTAAGGATGGTCCGAATGCAAAAAAAAAAACTTAGGGACCAAACTATTAATTTTTACCAAACCATAGGGACGATTTCAGTAATTTGTTCAAAATAAAAAGAAATATATGACACATGGATCTTATCACCTTGTAAGTAATAATTACATGATATAAATAACTATTATTTACTTAATAAATTTTAATAAATTTTGTTTTTGTGTTTGCTAAAATGACAATCAGATATTTAATTGTCATCCTTTTTTTTTTTAATAAAATTATATATACGAATATATAACGCATCATGTGTTTAGAATATTGTGAATTTGGCCCAAATAGAATTCACGAAGGGAAATTAAAAGAAAAGCCCAAAAAGAAATAGAAAATATATGAAAACCACAAAACACCCTCCCCCTCTTTTCACTCTGTATCATCTCAAATGTAATAAAAACCAAAATCAATTTCCGGAATCAAAAAAATCAAAATTTCGATCGATTGCGCATATTGATTCATCTCTTTTCTGGGTTGTTCGTCGAACACTGCTCCTAAAAAGGGGATTGGATTTCGCGCTTATATATACGTCACATATACATATACGTAAATTGTTCTTTGTGTTCTTGTTGTTTTGATCAAAAAAGGGTTCTTTGAGGGTTTGTGATCAATTTGAGAGAAATTCCGTTGTGGTTTTTCTAGTTTTTAAACTTGTTCGTTTGGTCTAATTTGCACTTTCAAAGTAATTTGTAGTAATGTGTGTTGTGTGATCAATTATGTTGGACTTTAGGATCATCGTTAGGGTTTTTGGGGGTAATTAGGGTTAGGGTTAGGGTTATCGAGAAGAGATGGAAGAGACTGAGCTTGAAGAAGGAGAGGCTTGTTTTGACGACAATGACGCAAGCATTGACCCTGATACAGCTCTCTCTTACATTGTAAGAGTTTTTTTCTTGTGTTGGGTCTATAAAATTCTAAATTTTTTGCATCACCAAACTAATTAATTGCTAATATATTATTGGAATAGAAACTTTAATAGGTACTTTGTCGTGATTAATGGACTAAGCAGTCAATGATGGATGATCAATTGAGTGAAATTCCTTTTCTTTCTGTCATTTTGGGGATTTATCAGACTGGTTTGCTAGGCCCCTATTGAAAGAAAACCAATGGAAATGAAGTTTTATTGATTGGATTTCTGTTTGTTAGTAGTTCTTGGAATTGAGTGTTCTAAAGAGTAACCACTTTGTGCCATTCTTCAATTCCTGCAGAAATTTTGACTCTGAGAACTGAATATAACCAATGAGAAAATGTAAAAAGCAACATTTATTTGAACTTGAACTAAATGGAAGTTGTGGAATGTGGATAGTTTTTTTCCAAATGTACTTGTATATCATTACCCAATAATTTGACTTCTATTGCCTGTTCTTGATGGTGCATTTTACTCTGAATCTTATTCCACTTCTCTGAAGATGAATTTCACTCACTTGGGAATTTCTTATGAATTGAATCTTGTTTGTGTGACACTTTACCCTATTAATTCAAAATTACAAGGTCTCTCCTTATGTATGATACTTATCTTAATCTTTAATTCTGTATAAACTTGTATGTGCAACTGTTATATGCTCACCATGATTAATCGACTTTTGATACTTATCACTAGTAACATTTAGAATTCTACTTCTTTTAGGATCAAAGGCTGCAAAATGTGCTGGGACATTTTCAGAAAGATTTTGAAGGTGGGATGTCTGCAGAAATATTGGGTAAGAAGCCGATAATACAATTTTCTACCCAAAAGAAGAGCATAACTGCTTTCTTATCCTATCTGAAAAATGATGGGACAACTCTATAACAAATTTCTTGACAGGGCCAAAATTTGGTGGGTATGGGTCGTTTTTACCCTCATACAAACAGGTTCCAACTGTCCATTCTCATATCAAGACACCTCAAACAGTTCAAAATTTCAACAAATCGTGTTTGGAGGTAGATGGGATTCTATTTCTTCATTATATTGATTGATAAACAAATTATTTTCACTTAACATTTGTGGGTTTTGTTATTCAATCCATTCAGAGTGCTCCTGTGAATGCAATCATACCCACAAAACCTGTCCTGGCTGTTAGACCACCTGCTACCTCTTCATTTCATGTTTCTAAAAATGAAACCACTACAAGTAATTCAGCAAATCCAAGTGAACAAAGGTCATTAAAGGTACGAATTAAAGTAAGTTCTGATAAATCTGCAAGAAAGAATGCTGCAATTTATAGTGGTTTGGGTCTTTCTTCTCCATCTTCATCAATGGGCAATGATCATCATGATCATGAGGATAGTGATTGCCCGTTAACTGAATCTCATCATATCCCTCTTGATTCTCCTGACACCATACTACGTGTAAGTTTCTCCTACTTTTTGTAATTTTGTTATTTCTTTTGTTTATACTTCCTTATTTATTTTTTTTCTTTTTGTTGGTAGGATATGACTTCTGTCATTGTTCCTGGAAACCGGCTGCTCTCACCACTAAATGAGAGCCTTCTTTGTTTAAAAAAAGTTGAAAATAAGCCTACGCCTCCTGTTATAGGTAGAAAAATAGGCTTGTCTAGTTTTGTGGATGATTCATCTTCTATCCTTGGAGAAGGGAAGCCAATGGAAGGTAAGGAAGTAAGTTCACAAGACAAAAGTGAAATGAAAGGAATGAAATACAATGAAAGTGGAGGCTTTGAGGCTGAGAAGGCTCGATTTTCAGGGACAGAATCTTTTGACAGTAAACAGTGTTCAACAAGTGATTTAAAAGTGAATCTGTCATCCAAATCTGTACTTTGTAAAGAAAATGGAGCAGCTAAGAAAGATGTACCTGTAAAGAAAAGGGAAACAAACAAAGAATGGTTGAAAGATCGGTTCTTTGGCTCTGATTTTAAGGAGTCTGATTCAGCATGTGGCCAGGATCATGATGTCATTCATAGTTCAAGTGAGGAAACCAAAACCAAAACCAAAACCAAAAAGTTTTCACTTGATACAAAAGGAAGTGACAGGACCAAGGGTAAAACAGTCAATTCAGTTTGTAAAAACGACCCTGGTGAGAAAAATGTCGAAAAGAAAGTTGGTCTTAAGGCTATGACCCGTGAACCACATGAAGTCAAAGCAACTCATTCTATTACCAAATTGCCATTGGAAAGAAAAAGTAAGTTAATGGGCATCATTCAACCCGGAGCAATGAAAGATAATAAGAGTGCCCAAAAGGATATTGTGAAGGTACGTAATAGCTATAAAGATATACTTGACATGAGGGTAAATGACGATAATACCCAAAGACACGAAGAAAGACACATTCCAGTAAATGGGCTTCCTGCTGAGTCAGCAATACAAGTTGTTCCAGCAGCTCCTTCAGACCATTGGGTTGGATGTGATCGTTGTGAGAAGTGGCGTCTTTTGCCAATTGGTATTGAGCCTGAGAATCTACCTGATAAGTGGCTGTGTAGCATGTCAACATGGCTGTAAGTAGTTTTCTTTAGTCCTTTACGTAATTTTCTTCTTGATGTTTCTTTTTGACTTAATGGACGACTTAATAGGGGCAAAGATTGCATAAAGACTTTCTTTTTGGGACTGAATAATCTGAGTAAATGACCATTTTGCTGTTGTGCTCATTATTAGGCACAATTACATGTACATGAATGTAGAAAGATCGACTTAATAGAGAAAATACGTGTTTCTTTTTGACTTAAGTGGATACAAGACTTAGTTCATTTAGATATGTATAGTTGTTTCTTTTTTGCATCATTTTTAGACAAAAGGGCAAAAAGGTCATTTACTGTCATTAAGATGGTTTTTTCAGTCCAAAAAAGAAACATTCTTTATTCATACAACACTTACTCAATTATTAATTCAGCACCTGATATAAAAAAGGGAAAGAATGCTTTACTCATTAAGTCCTAACATTTTACATATTTGTCCTCATTTATGCCATCAGTTTCTCAGATATTCTATAAGCATCATTTATTCAGACACCACTTAATAACTTTTTCATGAAAAAAATCCATCTTTTGCTGTTACATTACATGTCTTATGGATTTGCTTTTTGATTGTGTAGGCCTGGAAGGAACAGTTGTGATATCAGTGAGGATGAAACCACAAGGGCAGTTCAGGAAATGAACATTCACTTGATGTCTCAGAATCAAAATCAAAACCTCCTTCAATACAATGGTAGTGGGGCTATATCTGGATTAGCTTCAGAGAATATCAGATATTCTGACCATATAAACTCAAATGTTAATTCAGAGGCCATGCCTTTAAAGAAGAATAATTCAAGACCTGAAGGCATTTCACATTTGTCACAAAAAAGAAAAACTTTAAGTGAAGCAAACCAAGAGAAAAACATGGTCAATAAGTCAAACAACTTTGCAATTGGAAGGCATGCTGCTAAAGTAAATGAGAAGGATGTGAATGAAGGTTATGTTTGAACTTGAAGTACATGTTATGTTGCTAATGGTGATAATTATATGTGAATTTACTGATTTGTCCCTATGAAATACACTTTCAGGTGGTGATCTGAAGCCAAAAAAGCTAAAAAGCAAAACCGGTTCTGACCCGTATGACCATGTGACTTCAAGTAATCTCAAGACTGAAGCTGCACCTCATACTGATGGTTACAAGGACAATTTAGTAATTTCAGTCAAGAGACAGCCAGAAAGTACCGAGCTTTCCATGAAAAGTAAATTATTGGGTACTGAAAAAATGGAAATGCATGCAAAAAAGAGAAAATTGAAAGACTGGGAGGAGAGTCAGCCTAGTGAAGGTAATAACGATAGAATAGGAAGAAAAGAGAAGAGATTAAAGAGTTCCAACAATGAGATAAACGATTCCACTGCAATTAAAGAGAATGACAGATCTACCCTCAAAGGAAAAACAATGAAAATCATCTTGCCAGGGAGTAAAGAGAATTCAGTTGACAGAAAACTGGATAAACATAGAGAAAAGGTTACTTCAAGAAAGAATTTGGAAATTGCTGCCACTTCAAGCTCTTCAAAGGTTTCAGATTCTTGTAGAAGGGTTAGTTTGCAAAAAGGGTCTCCAGTAGGGTCAGTTTCGTCATCTCCTATTAGGGCTCTTAGTCATGCCAATCTTTCACCTTCTGTTAGAACTATTTCAAGAAAAAGTGGTAAGGGGGCTCAAATTCCAAGAAAGTTGCTCCCCAGGGAAGATAACACCAAGGGTATATCTGTCATTGATGCAAGTCAAAGGTTTACTGGTAAAGTTGAATTGAAACAAAAAGAAGTCTTCAAGATTATGGAAGACAATGCTAATGATGCTATGATTCCACAGAGTTCTGGGAAGGAATCTTTACCAAAGTCTAGGGAAAAAGATAAAAAATGTAGTTTCCAAAGAGTAAAAGTCAAAGGGTCAGAACCATTGACCGAGTTGACCAAGCAAGAACCGTTTCCTAATAAAATGAGGAAGGTTGAAGTGGATGTTGACCGTTGTAGATCTTCTATGAACCCTGAATATTCAAATACTAAAATCAGTAATGATGATAAGGATATTTTGGGCAAGAAGATTTCTAGAAAACGGACAGGAGATGAGAAAGAGAAACCAACATCATTGATGATGATGAGTCATGGTGGATGTGAAGCAAAGTTGGGTGGTATAGGTAGTTCAGAAGTAAAAAAAGATCCGAAAAAGGTGTTTTTAGGCGACATATCAAAGAAAAAGGACTTAAATGAAGTAGAGCAAAAAGTAGAGGGGGGTAATTTGAATGTCAAAAGTGTTGTGAATGATTGTGGGACAATGAAGGATCTTGGTGTTATAGGTTTTGTGAAGGAGTACGCATCTAGTCAAACTGCTTTGACTGCTTTCAAAAGAGCAGAGGATTCAAAGGACTATGCTGATCGTATAAAGGTTTGTATTTCTTGTTCAATTCTATTGATTTTATACACTTATTCTTATCTATCTTTTTTTTATGCAGATTTCTGGATTTGATTATGAGTGTAATGATTCATACTTTAACTCTGCATTGAAGTTTCTTTATGCTGCTTCTCTTCTAGAATCCTGCAGCAATGAGTTCAATAAATCAAAAGGAGTGGATCCAGTAAATATTTACACTACTTCTGCCAAACTTAGCAAGTAAGTAAAAGTTATATTTCTTTACACATAAAGTACATTGCAATTAGTTGTTTCATTTTGTAAGTGAAAAGTGGTGATTTTATTATTTCAGGAATTGTGCTCAAGAATATGAGAAACAAAAAGAAATGGCTGCTGCAGCATTGGCTTATAAATGTATGGAGGTGGCATATATGAGGATAGTCTATTGCAAGAGTTTAGTCACAAGGCAGGATCTACAAACAAGTTTACAAATGGTTAATCAAGGTACTTTTTTGTTAATTATTATAACCTTTTCTTATAAGTTCGTTGTACTCAATTATAGCAGTGAAAATTGCTTTGTGTTTGTTAGACATTGCTATAATTGAAAGTAAGATGTTATAATAAAAAAGCGAATAATTTTGAAATAGTTATTATATATATATATATAAGAGAGAATAATTGTGTGATTTTCAGGTGAATCACCATCATCTTCTGCATCTGATGTTGATAACTTAAACAATCAAGCAACAATGGATAAGAGTGTGCTGTCTAATAAGAGCATTGCACACCCTGGACACCATCTTGTTGCTAGAAACCAAGCAAACTTTCTCAGGCTGCTTGACTTTGTAAGTTAATTATTAATTAATACGCTCTCAATGGAATGAGGAAAGGAATGGAATTTCGAATTCCAATTCCATTGGAATCCACAAACCAAAAACATTCTGATTCTTGAAACTAATCTGCAGACAGGGGATGTGAATCTTGCAATGGAAGCTTCAACAAACACACAGAATTCATACAAAGCTGCTGCTGCTACTTCAATCACACAAGAATCTCCAAACAAAGAGATTATGATTTCCATAAAAAAAGTGATTGAATTCAGCTTTCAAGATGTAAAAGAAGTCGTGTTTTTAGTCCAAAATGCACGTGAAGCCATCAATCGTCAAGGCTTTAAAGGGAAGAACATCAAGAACAGGGAGTAAATTGGAAGCCAAGCTGTAAATAATACCATTCTGGCATATCACATTTCTCCTAGAATTTTTGATAACGAGTCATTCAAAAATCTATCTGTACAAAACAGGGATTAAAATCAGAATCAGAACATGAAAACATTTGATATCATTTTTGACCGAGGTAAATTGTTCACCCCTGTAGCACTTATGGAGATACTGGAGAGGGGAGGGTGGGTTATGTAGGATATTAATTGCTCTTATAAGATGATACACATCCAAATTGGTTGGTTGTTATTAGAAGAAGATATAGTAATTTAGAACACAATTATTGTAACAGAAGAGCTTGGATTCTTGAGGATTTCATGTTGTTTGACAGTAGAAATGTAGTTTTGGTCACACTATATGGTTCAAGCTTTTACCAAACTATTTAACACCAACCTAAATGTTGTTTACTTTTTCTTTCAAATTTTTATACCTTTTGTTTTGGATATACTTTGACAAGTATCAAGTTCCTAGTACTAGTAGTAAGGATGTGAATTTAGGGGTGTTGATCGGGATTTTTCAAATAAAACAACATATATTGAAATTTGGGTATTTGGGTATGGGTAATTGTGATTTATCTTTCACACCTTAATAGCAAGGAAGTAGAATCTATATATACGATGGGTTTATTGAAAAAAATAAAAAAACATAAAAATCTCATAATTTATAAAATTTAAATTAATAAAAAAAAGTAAAATATTTAATTATTATAATTGAAGTGCTTAATTATCTTTTAAATTTAAATAAATAAACAGTTAAAATAATTGGATTTAATTTAGACATTTGGAACTTATAAGGAAAATTGCATTAATGAGTTGGATATACATTTAAGTATCATATAAAATTTAATAAAATGTAAAACACCACAAAATGATACATCGATATAATTTAATTTAAATTTACTACAAAATGACATGTGACATAATGTATAAAAAGATGAAAACTGGTAAAATTATTTTTATTTATTAAAGATGACTAGTTTATAACCCGCAGGAACAATTGTGATAACATTAATTAAATTTTTATAGTAAAAAAAATCAAAAATATTAATCAATTATTTTAAATAAATTGTTAATTAAGAGATAATTTTTTAGTTATATAAAATTATAATCGTTGATTTAAATAAATACGTGACCTTATAATTTATATTAATGTTATTTTAATTTTTATTATAACGTTATTAATTTAATGTAATTAAAGTGAAATTTTGAAATTTAAAATTTAAAATAGAGAATCAATAGTTCAGAAGTAGCATGACATTAATTATATGACTTAATAGAGTGACACATGATAAAATAAAAATAAACTTATTCTTTTATTAGAATAAAAAGATTTAAGTCTTTCAAAGATTATCATCATTAGTCATTACCATGAAAATATTGTGATTTATCTTCTTGCACATTGATGGTGGAAGGAGTTAAAGCAACAGCGATGTGAGAATTTCATAACCGAATGTTTAGGTTCAAGACCATGTAACACATTATTTGTTTGTGGAATATTGAGATTTACCTTTCACCAAGAATAGTATGAGAATCTATATAATTTACAGGACCACACATAAATAAAGAATATTAGAGACATGAAATAAAATATAGATTTTAATATTAAAAATGTATTATTTATCAATCATACTACATAAATAAATATATAGGCACATTTATTATTTATTAAATTAAATAAGTTACCATAAATAAAAATGTTTATTTATTAAGTTGATTAATTATCTACTTAATAAATAAAGATTTTTTTACCACATGTTGTACTTTCATTCAATTTGTCAAATGTTATTTTACGGTTATTTTGAATTAATTTTTTTTTCCACATATTACTTTATGAGTTATTTTATTTTAATAAATTTTATATAATACTTTAATGTAATAATTACAATAAATGTAATAATAAATGTATATCTATTTATTAATAGATTTACCTCTTTATTTCAAAATTCCCAAATTAAAGCTTATTATTTATTTTGTTTATTTATTTAAATTTAAAAGATAAAAAAATCAATTTTAATAATTCATTATTTTTCTTATTTTCTTATAAATCCTAAGTTCTTAAATATTTAGACCTTTATATTTAATTTTTTTAATTAACCCAATTAATACATGAGTCTTACACCTAGTTTAAACTAATATGTTTAGGCTTACTAAACTGCATATGTTACTGTTTCCATTTGATCGACCACACCTCCATCCGTCTCTTCCATTATGTTTTGTTGACTAGACCAAGAACGAGGAAAGAAAAGGTGGCTTGTTGCTTTGTTAATTAAAAGTATAACAATTGGTCATGTTTTTTCTCGTGTGAATAAAATAGAGGTGATTATAACTTTGATAACAAGTTTCTTCATCAAATGTCTCATATAACCAGCTAAAGGTATTTTTTTTATAAAACACTCCATGGTTGATCTTGGTTAATCTTTATTGATTCACTTGGATTCTTTTTATGGGAATTGTTAATTAAACAATTTTATTCCACGTTGATGCTTGGTTTCTTATAAATCCTTTTATGTATCCATCGATTCCCAACAGTAATGTCAAAGGCTTCTTTTAGATCTTTATATTATATTTGATTTCTTTTGTTCATTCGTCACCATCGATTTCTTCATGGTGCATTAAAATGAAAAAAAAAAAATCTCAAAATGTAAATATTGTTGATACTTAAAACGTTAACAGTGTGATTCAATATTTTACTTGTTGAATATATTCTTTTTAATAACATCACATGCTTGAATTTATAATATAAACCATTAATTGGGTTTATATTGTAGATGTAATTCTTAAGGAATTGCCTTATGCCCTTTTGAACCTTATGAGATATGATAAGGTGTCCGTGGTTGATGTTTTTGTTGGTAATTTTGTTACCATCAATGTTATTTAAGTGTAACATGATTAATTTGTTGACCAAAAATGATTTTGATAAATATCAAACAAGTAAGGGAGGTGTGGAGTGCACGCTTGTTTAAGTTTGAACAAGTTTTCAAAGTACACTGTCATTTAGGGACGAAGCCCCTGAACGAATGGGGTATGGGGGCGGCAGCCCCTGGCGGGGTCCACGGGGTAAAACCTTAGACCCCGTGTAAAACCCGAAATCTTATGGATCAATTGTAAGGAATGAATCCCATTTTGAGGACCAGACACGACGTGTTGGAGGAACCAATACAACGTGTCTAGTTGAGGAAAAGCGCGGTTCTCATTAAGGTTAACACGGCGTGTTGGTGTCTAAACACGGTGTGTTGGAAGCTAGGAAGGAAACCCTAATTTTTAGGATGTTGCACCCTATATAATCTCTTTAAGCCCCAAGGGTTGGTCTCCGTACCAGCCTCCATTGTCACTAAAACCCTAAAATCGATCCTTAAGTCTCTTGTTGGTGTTCTTGAGCTAGTAAGAAGTTCTTGGTGCTCATTGTTGGTATTTGTAAAGGAAGATGAGATCTTGAAGTTGCTTTGTTTGGGGAAAAGACCTTTGATCCAAAATCATCATCTTGTGAGGAAGCTTTCTGAGGTATCAAGTTTGCATCTTGTCTTGTATATGTTTAGATCTCTTCTTTTGTGCTTTGTTGTGCTTTTGGTCCTTTTTTGGGCTGATGAGAGAGTGAAGTCGTTTAAGGGCTTGTTATTCCAGATCTGAGTTTGTTTTGGTCGCTTTGAGCATAAAGGTGCAAGATTTATGAGATTTTAGGTGTAATACATGCATTCAATTAATTGTTAAGTCCCTTTTAAGCTTGAGAGCTTCATTTAGGCATGCATAAACGTAAAGTTGGCAACTTTACATGGTTTTCCGGCTCAAGGAAGTCAGATCTATGTTTTGGGGTTATGTATTCAAGGATCAAATGCTTATTGGTTAAGCCCTTGCATAATCAAGCTTTGTGGGTTGGGTTTTTAGAACTTTTGGTAGTCCTTATGGGTAAAGATTGAAACTTTACCCTTCTAAGTCTCATTTTGGTCAAGATCTGAGCTTTAGAGCTCTTGGAATCGGAGATAGTTGCTTATGGTATTAAGCTGTTGAATCTTGGGCAAACACGGTGTGTTGACTGGGGTTTTCCCAATTATATGGATGATGGAAGAACATGACGTGTTTGCAAGTCAATACGACGTGTTTGGTCAACATGGACTGTTGACTTTGACTTTGACCAGAAGTTTGACCAGGGTTGACCATGGGATTTTTGGGCCTTGGGCTTTTGTATTGTTGAATAGGGCCTTGGTTTTGGGACCAAGTTATGAAAAGGGTAAAAAGGTCTTTTACTCTGGTTTGGACACTTAGCGTGGGTCAGATATGATTATTGATGGATGTTTATCTTGTGATTGATAGCGTGGGGATCTGTCAAGCCAACAACCAGGAATTATCTGAATGATTCGACAGTACGAGGGGAGTCTCCTCACTATGTTTAGCAGGTCGAAGGCACCAATGTCGGCCCATGATTTGTTATGTTTAGTATGCTTGTTGTCTACATGACTCTTACATGCGTTATGTATTTTATGTTTACAAAGTGGGGCTCGATGCTGGGTATGGTCCGATGCCAGGCGGGGCCTGATGAGTATATTATATGTTAGTTATTTGTATGTGTTTTATGATTGCCGGGTACGACCTAATGTCGGGCGGGGCCCGAAGGCTAGTCTGAATGCTATTTATCTATGTGATTATGGCATGTGTTGCGTGTTTATATGTGACATCCTCATTTTCATGGCCAGAAAAGATCGATTTTTGTTTATGCTTTATAAAAATCAGAGTACTTTTTTTCATAAAAATGTTGCGGAATTTGTTCCCAGAAAAATACGATAAATACGTTATCAAAACATTTTCGAAGAAACGTATTTTATTCATTTTAAAACGTTTGGGATGTCATTGTCAATACAGGAACATAAGCATAAACGGAACTTACATTTATTTACACTAGTGATCTACATCTCTTTAATCTCTCAGTGTAATGTCACTTCATATCGACACCTGTGATATAAATAAACTGAGTGGGTCACGTTGGGAAACCTAGTGAGTACATAGGGTGTTCAACCCACAATAATATAATTATTATGTTTAATCATCAAACAGTTAACCCAATTACCCATCCCCATTATCTTCTTTATTCTTAAGGATCTACCCTAAGAATCAACTATTTCTTGTTCATTCATTCCTAAGAAGTATCCTAAGGAATAGGTAGAATCCCATAGTTGTAAATGACACATCTGTCAGGCACAACTGCTAGTTCTATCACTTAGGCGCAGCTGCCAAAATTGTAACATTCTCTATGGGGCGCATCTGTCGGAATAGTCCTTTTAGGCGCATCTGCCGGGGTTATGAGGTTCTCTATTAGGCGCTTCTGCCGGTAGAGTCCTTTAGGCGCATCTGCCAGGGTTTTATTGACAATATCGTTTTCGAGAGTCCACTCACAATACATATCAATGGGTTTTTAAAGTACACCGGTGAACACATTGTTCACAACACCTACAGGTTGCGAGCCTGCTAGTGTTCCACTGGACTGTCTAGAATAGTCTGTGGTTATCATCCATACTCTGCTGAATGATAGGGCCATCATTTGGGAAAAAAGGCTTCTCACATCGTCCACCTCACGGTCTATTTCACCTCTCAACTCATCATCCAACTCATATTTCATCTATTACATCTACCCATGTCTTACCCCAACATTTTCGTAGATATATAATACATATACAGTTTAAATCATTTAAAACGTGTATAAAATCGTTAATCCAGCATAGACAACAAGTACTCAGTTAATATGCACACATAGCACGTAATTTATATAAAATACTTCATATCTATGTGTAAGATGAAAGGGACCATGCACTCACTTGATTAGGTGGTGATTCCGAACTCAGACAGCACTTCGTTATCTCAAAACAATTTTCCTCGACAAAACCTAGTATCAATACCACTAGGGTTTAGTTTTTAACGTTAACTGCGACTAATTAATAGTCTAGCTATTATTACTATTATATAAGCGTTAAATAACACTCAATATAACTCATAATAATAACCCAAATAATTATTTTAAGGTCCTAATAATGTTACTATAGTTAAATAAAAGCTATATTAAATATAGTATAGGCGTAGCTCACTTACAACGGGTTTTTATTAAAAACCGGGCTTCGCTGGAGCAGCGTTTCCGAGCCGAAAGCTTTTCTTCTCGGAGCCGTCGGGCGCTCCGGGGCTTTCTTCTCGTGATAGGGAGGTTCCCTGCTATGCACACTATCGGTTTAAAAATCAACCGATCTAAAATTCAGATTTCGGGCTGTGCACTGCTATGCTAAATCTTAGAAAAATCATAACTTCCTCATACGAAGTCAGATTTGGATGTTCTTTTTATGCACACTATCGGTTTTACATATACTACGAATTTCGTTTAGATCGCTAAGTCTAAATCTCTCTCTATCGTAAATTCACTATTTACGCCTCCCGGTATCGTGTCGGTTCCGTCGCGAAACTTCGACGTGTCATAACTTCTTCGTTATAACTCGGATTTCGACGCTCTTTATATGTACGGAAACCTTGTAACATATACTAAAACTTGGTTGAGATTATTTATTCTTAATAATCTTTTGTCGAAAAGTCGTTTTCGGCCCCTATTGCCTCTCAATTGACTAGCCCGGATCTACGGGCGTTACATTATATGTTTATATGTTTATATGCTTCCACCGGACAGGGCCCGATGCCAGACAGGTCCTGATGATTGACAGATCTGTTTGTCTAGTGGAGCTCGATGCCGGGCGGGGATCGATGTTAGACGTGGTCCGATGCAGGGCGAGGCCCATTATGTGTTTTTATGTATGTGTGGTATGAGGTATATTGGGAAACTCACTAAGCTTTATGCTTATGGTTTTTAGTTTGTTTTTCAGGTACTTCAGTTTTCAAATAGAAGAGTTCAGGATGATTGTGGAGCACACACCACATTTTTCTGCATTCTGTGATTTACTCTGATTTGATGATGTTTTGATTAATCTCAATTAACTTAGTTTTATGGAAATGATATGTATTAACAATTTATTAATCTATAACCGAAAATTTTATGTCATTATTTTTGGGACGTTACACCCCGCCAGTTTTTTATATTAGTTTTTCAAAGAATTAACCATTGGTTTGACAATTATCCAAATACCCGTTTTTATGTTAGTTTTGGTAGTTTTATGTCAGTTTGAAACTGTCATATGGCAGTTTTCAGACAAAGATCATAAATCAGTTTTTGGTCTCATTTTCTGGTACATGCGAAATTCATAACAATCACATTCTCTGTTCTTGCCCTCATATTCTGAGTCTTATCTGATTAAATATTGGGAGTGCCACCCAAATACTTTAATCTGAAAGTGATATCACAATTCTCAGAATTTCCAAACCTTTCTATACCCCAAATTTCTAATGGTTTTTGGGATAATTGTTGTAACGGTTTAGATGTTTTGAAGGTAATTATTGTAATTATGTAATATTTTTCCACTTTGTATGTATTTTGTTTTATTTGTAAAAATACTTGAATCAGATTTGTTATTTTTAATGAAGAACTACGCAAATTGGAACGACTTGAACACTAAGAGGACAACCTAAATCATGATTTCTTCTTGGTGGATTTGGCAACCTATGTGACTTCCATTCTCGGCCCCCCATAAAAAATTAGTTACCCAACACTAGCCAGGACAAATCGTGTATTAATTAAAGGAAAATTGAGTAATCTAACCCTTATAAACGACTATTTTAATAAAAATAACTAACATTCTTTTTATGGTAAAATGACCACATGCTCCGGAACATAGCATTCCGGAGTGGTGGTATCCGTTCTAGAGTTCCTATTCTGGAGACACATTACGGACCTTGCATTTCAGATTATAACCTCAATTTTTGTCTCATAATATATATATATATATATATATATATATATATATATATGCGTGTGTGTGTGTGTGTGTGTCCCCATATGCTTAGAACCTTACCTTCAACCAAGTAATTCGTAATTATCTCTTATAACAACTTCAAAATGAGCTTCTCAGAGAGTGAATACAAAGAAAAATTTAAGAACCTGCAATGTTTATCTTCACAACCTTAAGCGAACCAACCTGCATACTTACACTCACATCAAAACTGATTTGATGGATCGTTTCAAAACTTGTTTTGTGGCTATTGGATGCGTGGTATATTTGTTTTTTGCACTTTTATATTGTAAAATTGATAATGTTTCTACATCTAAACTAATTCGTTTTTTTCCCAAAAAATATAGGTCCATGCATTTATAGGCTGCTTCTTGCTTGTCATCTTTATAGGTAGTGTCCCTCTTAGAGGGGACTACCTAAAAAATTGTTTGTAGTGGTTGGTATCGACGGGAACAACCCAACCCTCCATATAGTATTTGGCTAGACCATGGAAAACAATCTCTACTGTTGTACCTGGTTCCTGATGAGGTTAAAAGAAGCTCTCAGACAGGATATGGAATTACCGTTCATAACAAATATGAACAATGTCATTAGTTCTTGCATAGAGCATCTATTCCCTGATTCTTTTAATGGGTATACTTATAAAAGTTTGTTTAAGTATATACGCACAAGAGGTGTATCTGGCAGAACATTACAACCTTTGTTCTGGATGACATTCAACTCATATACTAGAAGAAAACTTCCGTTGGCTGACCCCTAATGCTCATGAAGTGCTTGACAACATCGGTCATGTGAAATGGGCAAAATCTAATTTCCCTAACATCTGTTTGAATGTAGTCAACATTGATGCCCCCCTAATTTTTTTGGTGTTATCGGTAAATCAATGCAATGTACTGATAATAACGCTTACTGAGGCAATTCGTGGCTACATTCAACGAACTTTCGTTGAATGTGGTTTAATGGCATGTAAAATACCGGATGCAATATTAAATTATTTAGTTACTTGTACAAGAACCTTATTTGATCATATTTACTTTTCAGGGAGGTTGACCGACGTACTCACCCTGTATGTTGAAATGGTGCTTCATAAAAGGATGCAAAATTCTGCTCGGTGGCAAGCAACAAAGATCTCACCAGAGATCCCATCTCCATTCCCGTTTGAATTTTATTGAGTTTTTGATTTTAAAAAACTTGTGTTGTTGATCTAAATTGTCATACATGTTCATGTGGGAAATGACATAGTCTGGGTATAGCATGCGTTCATGCTATTGTGATATCCATGAATTACCTGAAATGGTTAAGATATATTACCAAGATGATGTGTTTCAGACTACCTACCGGACACAAACCATGCACCCTCTTCCCCCTCTATCAGAATGGGAATTGGGAAATACCAAACACTTTCATGGCTCTTTTATTGCTAATGTAATTAAAATTAATTTTGCTTGTAATTGATTTGCAGTGTGTAATAGAAAATATTATTATTGCCCTAATATTTGTTACATATTACAAAGATAGAAAAAAACATAATTTACAAGTACCATAGTAATAATAACAAACAAGAAAACATTACATATTACATAGATTAAGTAATACATGTTACATAGATTAAGTAATAAGCGTTACAAAAACTTAGCAGATGAGCATAAAGCTTACAACTTGTACACACCAATTCCAAAAAAGAAAATCCAACTACAAATTAACACTATCTTCAAGTGCATATTTTGGGTTTCAAGTTTTTTTTGATCGAACTAAGTTATTGATTATCAATGAATTATTGTCTTTTGCTTTGTCAATTCAACATATAAACCTAGACTGTGGTCTCTGAAAATTTAAGGTCAAACACAAGACGTATACTGTGTAAATTAATATTAATTAAAAAAAATAATGAAAGGATAACCCACATGTCCTTATAATACCTTGAGAGTCACAATCTCAACATTCCATTTCTTTGGATTATGAGAAATGAATTTTTAGTAGTAAATTTAACAAGGTAAAGAGTTTGGACACTTGAATTTTTAGTAATAAATTTAACAAGGTAAAGAGTATGTCATTTACTACGGTCATAGATTCATGACACTATTCCAAAAACACATTCCGAAATTTCTATGTCGGACCCTCAATTCGGAAGAGTAGTTGTCATCCATTCCTGAAAGTATGTGTAGTCATTCCGAATAGTAAATGTCATAGATTTCTGATAGTATTTTAGAACCTCATTCCGGAACCCCATTCCAGATCCACGTTCCCGAATTGCTATTTCAGATCCTTGTTCCAGACATTTCTTTTGTACCATAAAATGCACTTAGCATGCATCCTCATAGGCTTTGACCTTGTATTTATAGCCTGCACTATGTGTTTTCATTCGAAACAGTAATTGTCATAGATTCCTGACATACGTGTAGTCATTCAGAACAGTAAAAGTCATAGATTCCTGAAAGTATGTGTAGTCATTCCGAATAGCAAATGTTATAGATTCCTAACAATATTTCGGACCCTCATTCCGGAACCCCTTTCCAGAGCCACGTTCCGGAATGGCTATTTCAGACCCTTGTTCCAGACATTGCTTTTGGACCTTAAAATGCACCTAACATGCATCCTCAACGTAGAAAAAATTTGGAATGAGTTCATCTCACGATGGTGTTTGACATTGTAAAGAATAAGATTTTTATGTTTGTTCAGATAATAACCCGTTTTCGGAAGGCCCAGATTTCCCACTCCTGGATAAAATGTCTGATGATGTTTTCCAAGCTATGAAGGCTACTGAAGAAACAGACAAAAAGGACTCTAAAAGAAGTTACACACTAAATCAACGCATAGACGATCTAGCGAAGCAAGTAAATGAAAAGGAAAAATGGGTTGCTGAAGCTATGAAAGAAGCGAAACAAGCTAAGATGTGGATTGAAGATGCAAATGCGGAGATCAATAAGCTTCATGCATAATGGGACTGTCTAACAGATGTTGTTAGAATTAGAGGAGATTTTGTTGACTGCGAACAAAATATGTATCCCTTACAATTTCCTAATTTGTGGAAACCAATCTAAGTATGTATTAGGATTTATAACACTCTTTGCAATAATGTTAATGAAAAAATTGTCATTTTAGATTATCATACCGTTTCTTTTAAAAAAATCATGTAACGTCCCAAAAGTTAAGACTAAAAATTTTCGTTTTTAAGTTAATAAAACTATTATCCAAAACATCATCATAGAAATCATGGTGAATCAAAGTGTACTAATAACATCACAATACATAAGAGTAATATAAAATGCGGAACCAGGTCATGTGTGTATTGCAATCATCTCGGGCTCTTCCGTTTCGAACCAGAAGTACCTGAAAACATAAATTGAAAACTGTAAACATAAAGCTTAGCGAGTTCCCCAAAATACCACATACCATACATAACAAACATATGATTGGCCCTGCCCGACATCAGGCCCCGCTCGGTAGACAGATCTGTCAGTCATCGGCCCCCACCCAGTATACATATAAACAAATAAACACATAACACATGCAATAATCACAAAGATAAATAGCATACAAAATGGTCATCGGGCCCCGCCTAGTACACATTTAAACATAATACATATGCAAGAGTCACGCATACATCTACCATCCTAAACATAACAAACCATGGGCCGGCATTGGTGCCTTCGACCCGCTAAACATAGTGAGGAAACCCACTCTAGCTGTTGAAACACTCAAATAAATCTTGGTCAGCTGGTCCGGAAGATCCCCACGCTATCATCAACCAAATAATATCCAATTAATAATTAGATCTTGACCCATAACCAAGACTCTAAGCTCCTTATCCCATAACCAAGGTAAAAGACCATTTTACCCTTTTTCTTACTTGGCCCAAAACCAAGGCCCAACCTAACTACACAAATGGACCATATCCTAAATGGAAACCTAAAGCCCAATATGGTCCAATCTTCCAAATTGGACCCAAAACTCATCATGGACCTAAATCCAAGGAAGCCCAAAATACTAGCCAAAAGCCCAAATAAGAAGTC
Source organism: Lactuca serriola (assembly GCF_051521515.1). Classification (NCBI taxonomy): domain Eukaryota; kingdom Viridiplantae; phylum Streptophyta; class Magnoliopsida; order Asterales; family Asteraceae; genus Lactuca; species Lactuca serriola. The sequence goes on from NC_136412.1 coordinate 122,957,133, forward strand.
TAATGTCCCAACAAAGCCCAATCTTAGAAACCTAAACTATAGCCCAAACCGAGAATGTAAAGCCCAAATGTCAATCTGATGAGTACGCGGGGAGTACTTAGCTCGTACGCTTAGCGTACTCCGTCCGGGTCAGTACGCGCAACGTACCAGTTCGGTATGCCCAACGTACTACCCAGACTACCAAACCACTTCATTAAACACTTAATCGGCTAAGACAATGTGCCAAGCTCTCAGATCTAATTCTATAAGGTAACTTATCACGTAAAGTTGGAAACTTTACACCCATGCATGGCTTAATGGGACACAACACTAAAAAAAGAAGCTTAATAAAGCTCTTAACACTTGCATGGACCAATATATTTCATAAAGTTTACATTTTTATGAACAAGGGAACTCCAAGGAGCTAAGATCTAATCTCCATTGCTTCTGGAGTAGATCAAAAGCTCAACTTTAACTCAAAAGAACTAAGAATGCATAAACTAAGTCCCAAAACTAAATCTATCATATTGAACCATCAAGTAGAGAACTTTATGACTCAAATGGATTGAAATGATGACGATGAAGCTAGATATACAAGCCCAAGATACTCCCAAGCAACCACCAAGAGTTCTTCTTCTTTCACTAAAACGCCACCAAATCTCACTTACAATCTCAAAAATTACAAGATGCACTTAGGGTTTCGATATCAGGGCATAAGATGATGGAGGCTGATCAATAGGGTGACCAAGGGTGAGAAAAGTTGTTTAAATAGGGTGCAAACCCTAAAAATTAGGGTTTGCCCCTGCCTCGCGTATGTTATGCGTACTCCACGTATTCCCCGCGTACGTGAATGAGTCCCGCGATCCGCAAATGGCTAGTACGCTAAGCGTACTAACTAGGGGACCAAAATGTAAGTAATTTTGCAATAAGGGCTGAAATGGAACTTACCACATTCCGAGTATTACAATTCCCCTCCCCCCACTTGAATCAGACTTCGTCCTCGAACTCTGCTGCCCGAAACAACTCTGGGTAATGCTCCCTCATATTGTCCTCCGACTCCTACATCTATTCTGAACCCTTGCGATGCTGCCACTGAACTTTCACTAACTCAACAACCTTGTTCCTCAAGGTTTTCGTCTTCCGATTAAGAATCACCGCTGATCTCTTGATATAACTTAGGAGATCATCCACGTTAATATCCTCCAATGGAACCACCACAGAATCATCCACAAGACATTTCCGTAACTGAGAGACGTGGAATGTGATGTGGATCTGACTAAGCTCCTCAAGAAAATCCAAGCGATAAGAAACCCGGGCCACTTGGGCCAGCTCTCTGAAAGGATCGATGTACCTAGGGACCAATATCGGATGTCACCTTTCCAAGGTGACACCTTCAAGAGAACCATATCCCCAACTTGGAACTCTAGATCTGATTGGCGTTTGTCGGCATAACACTTCTGCCGACTCTAAGTTGTCTAGAGTCTACTCCGAATCTGCTGAATCAACTTAGTAGTCTTGAGTACCACCTCAGTACTCCCCATGACTCACTGACCGACCTCACCCCAACAAATCGGGGTCCCGCATTTCCTCCCATAGAGCATCTCAAAAGGAGATCGATCAATGCTGGCGTGATAGTTGTTGTTATATGAAAATTCTGCTAACAAAAGATACATATGTTGGGTTATGAGCATTCTAACACTCCTAAGTGTACATGCAACCCTAATATCTTGGATCTATGTTTTCTCTATTATACATGCAAATATGAATATTCCAAGGTATTACCCAAACTAGCATACAATCTTTTGATACTTGGGTAATAAAATGGATAGAATACATACCTTATTGATGTAACTTGTCTTCATGAAGCTTGAGTGCCTAGTTACCTAAGTGTGACACCTCAAATGGTTCACAAAACACCATGAACACTTGAAATAACCTTGAGAATAAGGATACTTTGGTTCTCTCTAGTGAAATTGGCCTTGCCCTTTTGTGTACACACACTATTGCCAATTTCACCAACCAAGGGCATCTTTATATAGTGTGGAGATTAGGGTTAAACCCTAATACCCATGACCTTTCATTTCATACGATCCATGGGTTAAACACTCCATGGACTATCCATGAAAGCTTAGCCCAACCTAAATGAACTTGGCCCATCACACACATATATCTTAGAGTCCATATTTAATTAGTTCCTTTTGATCACTTAATTAATTATAAATTAATTCTTGATCAATACTAATTAAATAATATGATTATATATTAATATATTAGAACTTATAATATATTAATATAAATAACTAGTATCCTTTTTCCTCATCTTGTCAACCCAATTGTCCCGACATGCAACCCAAATGGACCATGCCAGGTCGGGTCAAGTCTTACCAATTATAGTTATGGACTTAGACATTAATCCAACAGTCTTCCAGTTGGATAAGTCTAAAACTATTATTGAGTATGACTTCAAACCCCGGCTAGCAATCGTAGCTCTCAAAAGCTTCTGTCGAACTCTGACCTTGCCGATGAACTCTGACCTTTGTCAATGACTTGTCCATTAGATAAGGGATCATATATTCCTCCATTCTAGATATCATATGGACTGAGACATGGATTATAAATCATTCTCCCTGTCCATTTGTTGTTTCCCGATTTCCGATTCATGACGACTGACTGATTGAATAGATCAAATCAGTCCTGGCTTGGCCAAGCACTGTAATGCCCGTGTTTCTGGGCTTGCCATTTTAGCAATGTAATAGTCTAGGTTAACCTTTGTAACCCCAATTTGAAATAATAAGAACATATTATTATTTGAGTATTATGTGTTTTGTGCTTAATTGCTTAATTATGTGATGTGATTAATTAAGAATAAAATAAGCGTCAAAATTTAAGTGTAAAATAAACTTGATATCTTTGCATAAAGTTGTAGTGGCCAAAACGAGGTTTCCGAATATATATATATATATATATATATATATATATATATATATATATATATATATATATAACGCCCAAATTTGACTTCGTATGAGGAAGTTATGATTTTCTGAAGTTTCGACTTGGCAGTATGCAGCCCGAATACTCGATTTGAGATCGAGCGGTTTTTAGCCGAAACAATCTAAATGAGAATCGAAGATCTCGTTGTTAGTAGCGAAACAATGAAAAGTTAGGCGACAACGGACGTCAGACGAAGAAGTTATGAATTTATAACGAAGTTTTTCTGTCCCGACCTTCTAAAAATAAATAATAAAAATAAAAGTCAAAATTAGCCGATGGAGTCTAAATGAAAGTTGTAGAGTATGGTCTGAACTACGCGTGGATATAAAGAACGTCGAAAACGGAGCTCGTATGCAAAAGTTACACAATTTAGAAGTTCGACGAGTCAAATTACGCCCAGGGTACTCAGAGGGGTGCAACTTGTCTGACCAATACTCGAGTGCCACTGGTCGACGCACGCAGTGACGTCAAAGTACGCCCAGCGTAACCCGAGTACGCCCATCGTAAATTGAAATTACGACCAGCGTAATCCCAGACCCAACAGCCTATAAATAGAACTCGAGATCAGTCATTTTCCTTGCGATTTTTCTTACTATCTCTCTAAGTTTTGCATCGTTTTGCGTGCCAATCATATCCCGGAGCCCCGGTATTATTCCCGAGCCCCAAAGCAAGTTCCGAAGTCCCGAGGATCCCGAGAAGTGAGATTTCCGAGCCGAAGCCCTGCCCGCGAGGAGCCTGGTTTTTGTGAAGATTTTCCAGATCTACGGAGAAACACTACTTCTGCAAGCCGTAGTGCTGCCCGATCGTCTTCCGATCAAGTGAGTGTGTAGTCATTTTCATTCCAACGCAATATTATGAAGTATTCTATATAAAATACGTGCTATGTGTATATATTTTGTTGTTATATGTGTGAATGTATATTCACTCTCTTCTATCTCATAGATCTGATATATTCTCTATGAAATACGTGTTATGTGTGTATGCCTCATCTGTTATGTGGAATATGTAATGATTAAAGCATGCTATACAGGGTTTTAAACAATGTATAAAAATGTATATTTTTATCTAGTAATATGTTGGGTAGAACATGGGTAGATAATTGGTGTGAAATAAACAGATGAGGGGCCTCAGTGTTATTGGTGTTATTCTAGTCATCCAGCAGAGTATGGATGACGACCACGGACTATTCTAGACTGTCCTGTGCAACACTAGCAGGCTCATTACCTGTAGGTGTTGTAAACGACGTGTTCACCGGTGTACTCTATCCCCCACATGGTTGCCTTTAGGGCACTTATTGTTGAGGAAGCCCCTCTGCAGTAATGTCCGTCCCGATGAAAATCCTGAATTAGGTTCCTTATAATAGATGTTATTTTAGGGACGTAAAGTGAGGATAACGGGAATGGGTAATCAGGTTTATTGTGGATTGTTGAAATTAAATATAATTATTGTGGGTTGAAAACCCTATATGCTCACCAGGCTCCCAAGCCTGACCCACTAAGTTTATTTGTATTACAGGAAGTGGCGCAAGAGCTTAAGATGGGCGAATCATCAAGTTGTTTTGTTTACAAGTCTGTATATGTATATATTTGTTGAATGACTTGTAATGTTATCGTTTATACTTTATGATCTGTATCGGAACATGACATCCCGAATTTTGATTATGAAATGAAATCATATTTTTATATGAAATGTTTTGATAAATATCTATTTTATCATGTTTTGTTTTTGGGAACAAATTCCGCATCTCTTTTAAAATTAAAAGGATTTACTCTGAAAATGTTTAAAAAACATAAATGAAAACGGTCTTTTCTGGCCGAGATTTTGGGGATGTCACAAGCACTCACATGTGTCATCATTAAATCATCGAGGGGCCACATATATTGCTTTTATCCCGAAGGTAAAAGGAATGGATATCCTAAGCAAAGGTACGTTTTACAACATCCTATGGTGTAGTATACCAAAACCCAAAAACATATCCTAACTCCCACCAAAATCCAAAACACACACTCAAAGCATATCCTCCAACATTCGAATAATTTGCTCGCTCTGACCGTTAGTCTGTGGGTGGAAAGCCGTACTGAAAAGGAGACGAGTACCCAACACGTCATGGAACCTCTTCCAAAATCTGGTAGTGAACCGTACGTCACCGTCTGTAACCACAAAAAATGGCACCCCATGCTATGCTACGACCTCCCTGATGTATACCTCAACCAACTTCTCTGTGTAGATACTCTCCTGAATCAGGATAAAATGTGCGCTCTTGGTCAATCGATCCATGATGACCCAAATTGAATCCACTCCGCGCGTAGTCTTGAGTATCAAGAAGACGTCGTTGCTCGTCTTCAAGACGTGTTATAGCATACTCTATATGCAACTCATCCCCATCGTTCGAGTCACTAGATGTTGGAGACTAAAAATAAAATATACCTAAATTATAGTAATATACTATTTAAAGATCAACGCGCATAAAAATATTCAATAATAATAATAATAGCAACTTGGTGAAACATGTCCATAACAAGAAGAAAACATAATTGCAACTAGTTTATCATAACAGGTTTGTCTGCACTTGCTCCAGTGCTATCTTTTAAAGTTCTATCTGCTTTCAATTTAAGTTTTAATACCCTTTCTGATATCTTTCTTAATTTTATAGGTGTCTTTGCTGGTTTATGTTTTTATTTTATGTTGAAACTCAACATCTTGGTTTTTTATCTGCAAAAACAAAATTCCAAGAATATTTTAATACATTACAATAAAAATAAATTAAAATTATAAAATTTTTGTTTTTTGATTTTACCTTTATTGGGCATAATTCTGAAAGTTCCTATAAATGGAATACAACTTCGTCGTCCGTAAAACCCATTTTTTTAACAACATCCACACAAACTCGTCTTTGGACTAACATGAGTTATTAAACAATATTTTGAAAAAACTTATAAGTATAGTTATTTTGGATTGATATTGCGTAACATCATTCTAGAATAGTTCATCGGGTTCTGGACCACGTTCTTCATGTTCCGAACTTACATTATCATTCTGGAACCCATACAAAACCTAATTTGGGACGAAAACAAGAGATTAGAAACACACTACAAAGTACTTACATGAGATTCATACACGTACAATGAGAAAAACATAAAAAAGGATAATCCATATTCGATCATAGTATTCCAGATTCGTTCTTCATATTCCGGACCATTCCGGAATACGTAAGTCGTTTTATAAAATCAAATGCAAAGTAACTTAAATAGTATAACTTACTTGGTTTGACGAATCCATGCTGCAAATATGGTATGAAATGCGGGTAGATCGTGCTTCAGATTTGCAAATTCTGGAATGCGTATTCCAGATTTTTTGTGTGTTGGACTCATATATATATATATATATATATATATATATATATATATATATATATATATATATATATATATATATACCATTTGATACGTTTGGTTTCCTCGTGCCGAATACGGTGGAGCATCTTAATTGAGTACAACGGATCATGCATAATAATGTTACATCCCCTAGATCTATGAATGTAGTATTCAAAAGAATTAGTTTTACCATACAAAAAGGCTTAACGACGCAACTTGTTGCCTGTTTTCCATCTCACTCATTCTATGATAATAACTAATATATATTATGATTTTATAGTTAGTTCAGATCGTACAATTAAATATAAAAAAAAAACTTTGAAAATCTAATTTTTTCTTAGAACTGGATTTAATTTTTGGGAGAATTTCGTATACACCCTTGCTAAACGGCTAAATATCGTATTTGCCCGGCCTAAATTCTAAATATCGTATTTGCCCTTTTTAATGTGTTATAATATCATAAATACCAAAATCTATTTTTTTGATTATTTTTATTGATTTATAATATTTTTTACCATTTTAAAATCATTAAAGCTAAAAACCATTTGAAATTGACAATTTTGTCGTTGCTTCTAAATTCCAAAATCATACTCACATGAACAAATAGAAATCGTAGATTCCTTGCGTCCTGCTTCATGAATCATCTTCCCTTGCGTCTTCATCGATCAAAAATCACACACAATCGTCGATCAACAATCACATGTCGAACTTCGTTATCGATCGCATATTCATTGCGTCTTGCAGCTTCCTTCGGTCTTGCACTTCCTTCCGATCGCAACTTCCTTCCGTCTTGCAGCTTCCTTCCGATCGCATCACACAAAAGGCTTCTTCCCCCTGTTGTCGCACACTCACATCATCACATAAGGTAATATCGATTTCAAGCTATTCCTATTTTCTATCTCTTCAATTTCATTTTTAGGGTTCTTAGTTTCAATTGTTCAAATTCTTTTAACAATCAGTTTAGTTATGTTGTATTTTATAACTTAGTTGTTTTGATTTGAGCTACGATCAGGTTTCCAGTGAACTTTGAACATTTAATATTCTGCTTGATGCAAATATGGGGTGCTTTACTTGGTGGTTGTAGAATTCACAAGAATGTGGAACTTGCTTCCAAAATTGGTCAAATGATAGGTGATTTGAATCTTGAAGATGATAAAGTTGTTGCTTATTTAGTGCTATTGTCAAATGTATATGCTAGTGCTAAGAGGTGGAAAGATGTTGCAAATGTGAGGGAGTATATGGTTAAAATGGAACTTAAGAAGCCTCCTGGAAGAAGTTGGATATAGATTGGTGGTTCAGTTCATGAGTTTTTGGCAGGTGATAGGAATCATAATAAGCATGATGTGTCTTTGATTTATGAGATGCTTCTTTTAGTCACCATGGAAGCAGGATTAACTGGATACAAGCCTGATGCTTATAAGTCAGCTCAATCTTATATAACTCAATAGGTAAAGCTACATTATATGTTCTTGAAATTTTACAATTTACATATGCTATGATGTTGTCAAGATCCATATTTTATGGTCACATTTATATAACAATGTTTGTTGAAAATGCCTTAAATGGGTGTTATATGTTTAACTTTTATTTATTTATTTATTTATTTTGACAGTTTAATATATGCACAATGGAAACTAATGTTATGAGTTATGACTTGTTAAGGGGGTAAATTGGGAAAGAAGTTGTTTAGAATGTAATATATAGGAAGACATGGAAAACGGTGTTTGCCATCCTTAATTATTAAGTTTGACATGTTTCTTTGTTGCTGCTGTTGTAGGTTTGACATCCAAAGCATAAACTATTTGATCGGTTACTAAAGCTGAAGCTAGGTTACAAGCCACAAAAGAAAACATACTTAATACCCTCAAATTCACTACACCAACAGATTGATTTTTGGGGGAGTCTTTGCATTACCTTTACCTGGTAATGAAGGGTTTCCAGCATATTGTATCCAAGAGCATTCAATCAATAATTTGATTCACTACTCATCAAATGAAGAGATATAAAAGAAGGCCTAAATTCAAGAAATAGCATCGTACTTTGAGAAATTCATAAGATATAGTTAATTACATTAGCTATATTTTTGATCTCAGTACTTTTTAATTGTAATATATACAATTTTTGTCCATAAATAATATATTTGGAATTAATTATAGTTTGATCCCTCTTTTTAAAATTTATCAGTTATTACAGTTTGGTTCCTGGTCTTTAAATTTTCACTTATGACAATTTGGTCCTTGGATTTTAAATTTGCACTTATTACAGTTTGGTCCCTGGTCTTTAAATTTGCACTTATAACAGTTTGGTCCTTGGATTTTAAATTTGCACTTATTAAACTTTGGTCCGTGGTCTTTACATTTGCACTTATAACAGTTTGGTCCCTGGATTTCAAATTTTATTTATTATAGTTTGGTCCCCAGTCTTTAAATTTGCACTTATGATAGTTTGGTTCCTAGATTTTAAATCTGCACTTATTACAGTTTGGTCCATGGTCTATAAATTTGCACTTATGACAGTTGGTCCCTGGATTTTAAATTTTCACTTATTACAGTTTGGTCCCTGGTCTTTAAATTTGCACCATATATACAAATTTGACAACAAATGCAAATTCATGAAAAGAAAATAAATATCAAAATACTTATTTATGTCACATACTAACAAAAAAATCCATCAATTGAACCCTAATTAAGAACATTTACAACTTAAGCTAACAAAATTATTAAAAGCACCAACTAATTGCACGAGCTTTTTTTTATGTAGACCCCGAAACTCCCAAATCGCCATGCGATTTTGTATTGTTTCCACGTTTCCTAAAATGAATAAAAAAATTATTTTCATTGTTAGTATTGTCATTTACTGAAAAAAAAGGAAATTTAAGTAACCTTTCAGAGGTGGCTGTTTCACTTTGATCGAAACTTTCAGATGCTGAATTTTTACATGTTTTTTTGACGGTGTCCATACTCACCACATCGCGGACACTTGTGTCTTCTTTTAGGCTCATCCAATGACTTGATTCTATTTTTTCTTGGTCATCCAGGTGGGCGTTTGATAATAGGTGGATATATTTTCTCTCCATTTTTTTTGTCCCATAGATCCTGTCCGGGCATTGGAGCAATTTGAAAAGCATATGCAGATTTAAATTTCTCTATAGTGAAATAGGGATCAACATATTTGTCCCAGTTAGCATCCCTTATCAAAGCAATAAAAGCCGCTGCATGTACACATGGTCGACCCTGAACTTGCCACACCTGACAACTACATTTTCTTTCATCTAGGTTGACCTCCCAACGTGTTCCCTTGTACTTCACTTCAACTTGATTCTCACAACTTCTAGTAACCTCATATTCACCTAAGTTCTATATGAAAAATTAAAAACATATATGTTTTAGATATATGTATTATTGAAGTAAAAACTAAAACAAATATAGTCATTCAACCTAATTATTTTACATGCTTACCTTAGCGATGTCGTTGAGATGATTTTTAGCAATAGGAACCAATACCCCATTCCATGTATTCACCAAATTCCTTTTCTTATCAAATTGTTTCATAATCTTTTCCCTAATTGCGTCAAGAAGATCAAGCACGGGTTTATAGCACAATTTGCCAATCCAAGAATTAAATGTTTCTGAAACATTATTAGTGATGTAATCACACTTGGAAGTAGTTCCAAACTTGCTTCTACTCCATATTTTTTGTGGTTGGTATTTAGATATGTAATGGCATCTTCATTTTTATCACTAATTTCCTTTAATAACCTATCATGCTTGGTTGGACGATAGGTTTTCGCAGTAGCCCATAGTTTGGTGTTAAAGAAGTCACCAAGAAAGTGTTTCTTGAAGTTGCTATATAAGTGCCTGGCTCAACATTAGGATAAACATTCATGATGGCTACTTCTAACCCTTTCTGCATGTCCGATGAGATAACAAGACCATTTGGCGTTCCAATTGATTTTTTGAGTGAGTCAAGAAACCATGTCCATGACTGTGTGTTTTCTGATTCAAGCACATAATATGCTATTGGAAAAATAGAATTGTTACCGTCAATACCAGTTGCAGCGGCTAGTACACCATTAAACTTTCCTTTTAAATGACAAGCATCAAGACCAATACACGAACGACAACCAACAACAAACCCTCTAGAACAAGCTGCTAAACAAATAAAAATCCTTTTGAAAAGTTTCTTTACACCAACTTTTTCAAAGTCAATTTCAACAACGCTTCCTTCGTTCCTTTTTACTAGTTCTTCTCTAAATTCGTCCATCTTCATGAAAGAGTGTTCCCACTTACCATACATGTCAGTATAAGCTTGCTCTTTCCCTCTAAAAACTTTTAGGTACGACACATCAACATTGAAAGTTTTCATAATCCAATTTCTTAGCTCATATGGAGAGACATCCCCATCAGATTTCAACTTGTCAGTTACTACATTAGCAATCCAACCTTGAGTGGCACGCTTATTGCCACCCTTGTTGCTTCGAGTGCAAGTATGTACTTCTTCCATTTTTTTAACCTAAAAAAAGAATTAAATAAACATAAATATATTTTTAATATAAAGCATGTTAAATATAACTTAACGTATACACTTACTTCAAAGGTAACTTCATCTTGTGTAATAGAAGCATGAATTCTCCACTCACATTCTAGGTTTTCGCACCTTGCTGTGAATCGTGTCGGATCACTTTTCTGAATGTAGTAGTTAAACTCATTTTTGACTGCAAAGTGGTTTAAAGCTCTCCTAAAATCAACCACGTTTTCAAATTTTGAGCCGACTTCCATTCTCATACTATTCTTACTAAACGAGTTAACATCGTCATCATCATTCATTAGACCATCTTCATTATCAGAACTGAGATGACTATGATAGCTTTCTTCACTAGGACAAAGGTCTGCATCACACTCATCGTGTGGTTCATCTCTGTTGGCAGACAAATGGTTAGTATGAAAATTGGAGCCAAGATTATTCTCTGTTGTCACATTAATGGTTACTTGTTTCTTGCTTCCATACATGCTAAGGATAGCCATAAAATTTTCATCAGAATCAAGCCCAAACGATTTTTTTGGTGCATACTTGTCAACATAAAGAATAGAAAATTTTGGGTTGTTCTTTGATGAATAAAATTTTATCACTTCTTCATATAGTTGACTTAACTTGTATAAATTTGTGTCTACGTGGATACATTTTTGAGAGGCAAAGCAATATATTCACCTACAATTGTTCTTCGTTAGCTGAAAGTAACCCCCATATTTCAATTTCAACTTGAACTTGGATGTTGGTATATGCCTAAAATTGAAACAAATTAGAGAAACAATCATACAATTTTGTAAAGGTTTAATAAATTAAAATTAAGATATTCACATAAACCTACTCGATTATTGGAGATGTAGCCCTGCTTTCCCATATTGGTTTTGATGTGTCATCAAGGGTAATATCGTCTGTTTTAGAATGATCTTCTGACATTGGTTTGTATCGCATCTAAAACATAATTCTAAATCGGCAAGAAGAAAAACAGATATAAAGGTATAACAAATACCAAATGTATGCTTAAATAAACGTAAAGAATTAATGGATTGCATTGAATTGGGGCCCTCACTAACATGACTTCAAGCATTCCAGATAGTTAATTCAAGATTGTAAATACAGTAGCTTCAAACAATAAACTCACAAAAAATTGACACAATGGAAAGAATTCAATGTAATCAAGTAGAAGTTTCAACACATTATTCGCATTAATTACAATTTTTTAAACCGTGAAAAATACTTGCATTTAAATCTCTGTCAGTTGTAATTCAAGATTATAAATACAGTAGTTTGAAACATCAATATAACAGGGTTTCAAAACAGTCACGTGAATAAATTAAGCAACATCAAAAACAAAATTAAAGAAAGGAAAACTAGGAATAAGGTCGGCTTTGGTTTATCACGCATATAATCATTAATTGAATGTTCAGTTTACAAAGAAAGCCAAAGATTAACCTATAGCCGATTGCAACAGTGAATAGGTGAGAAGACAACAACTAAGTTCGACGTGTGATTGCTGATCGACGATTGTGTGCGATTGTTGATCGATGAAGACGCAAGGGATTACGATTCATGAAGCAGGACGCAAGGAATCTGCGATTTCTATTTGTTCATGTGAGTATGATTTTGGAATTTAGAAGCAAGGGCAAAATTGTCTATTTCAAATGTTTTTTTAGCTTTAATGATTTTAAAATGGTAAAAAATATTATAAATCAATAAAAATAATCAAAAAATAGATTTGGGTATTTATGATATTATAAAACATTAACAAGGGCAAATACGATATTTAGAATTTAGGCCGGGCAAATACGATATTTAGCTGTTTAGCAAGGGCGTATACGAAATTCTCCCTTAATGTTTAGATTAATATTCTGGTTAAAGCTGGCTTTACCAAGATACTATTAACAAATCGTTAGACGAATTCAATGTATGCATGTAATTTCTTTTCGTAATACTTATTTTTGCACATTGTTGATTATACAATGGGATTCCTAGCTTCAACAAGCAACAAGACCGTTAGAGCTGCCCTAAGAGCAGACTCCAACGATCAAGTCATATTAGTATGTGAGAGGAGATGGTTCCTCCTGGCCGAAGATAACCATCTAGGTGTGGTGAGCGAGTGTATAGGCATAATAGAGGCTGAGGAAAAAGTCCCCTCTCCAAGGAGGAGAGCATGTTCTATTTATAGAGGACAATTAGGTCAAGAGGAATTAGGACAATTAGGTCAAGAGGAATTAGGTCAGGCCTTGGGTCAACTCAATTTTGGTCCATCTAACGGGAAAAATAACTGCTGCCAAATCAATCAAGTAGACGCCATCATAGCCACCAAGGCACGTGTAGCAAACCGTTAATCATTTTGTTGCCCGCAGACTTAAAAGAACATTTACGCCCAATAATAAAAAGGTTTACCAACTGCTTTTAGCAATTAGGCACCGGGGGGGGGGGGGGGGGGGGGCTTAATGGTTTATAGGGAGCGACCCATACAGGAGCAGGCCGACGAAGGACGGAATTAAAATAGACGAAAAGCCCAAACACACAATACATGCCAAAAACCAACTTACCAGGCCAAGCTGGTAATCTGCATGATGAATCTTCCATATAAGATTTTCTAAAGAACATCCCAGGAAACACGGAAAAAGTATGACTATTTTATTAAAGGGTTATACACTTGTGATCTATGGATCAATGCGAGACAAGGATGGGAAAGCTATGAACTGGACTGGACATCACCTATAAAAAAAGGTAATCTCGTCTCTTGAAAGGAGGCAATTCCAAGCAACATATTTCTACTATGTACAAATCAATATCTGACTTAGGCATCGAAGATCAATATTGGGGTCCACTCATTGGTATGGATTTCTAACCTAGCATTTGTTCATTTTATGCAACGTGGTTTTCCGAGTGTTCATTAGACGAAGTCCCATACTGATAGCGACCAACACACCAGAAATGCGAAATTGACAACTAAATCTTTCTTAAACAAATAATAATGCAATACACATTCACATTGTAAATGAGATAAATTATTCAAAAAAATCTCAAAAAGGGGACAACCAAAAATTAATTTCTAAATCAATCCAGACGGGTATTTCTAAGCTCATGATGATTAGAATGGAGACACATAAACTAAAAATCAACGTTCAACGTGTTTTCATACTTTTGTTAATTATAGCATCATACTTTAGTTTATTTTCTATTACAACATTGTACTTTTAATATTATATTACATAATATTATGGTTTAAATAATGTACCGTTTAATTTGATTTCTTATTAATTTCATATTTCGTTAATTATAGCTATACATTTGCAGTAAGGTTTTCTTTAATAGTAACACACTTTCATTAATTTATTTATTATAGCATTCCATTCTCACTTATTTTATATTATTAGTTTTTATTAATCTTCCTCTTTTTCATTAATAGTCCTACTATTTAAAATAAATGAATATAATATAGAGCATACAAACAAAACAGGGATAAAAACATTCTAATTCCAGTTTCATATAGATCTATATAGTTTCAGACATATTCATCTAGATTCAAGAAGAAAGGGTCAAAAACATTCCAATTACAGTTTCATATAGATTCATACAACATTAGACAATTTCAAACACAAAAATCATGCATCTAGATTAACTTAACTGATAACCTACACAAAAATGCATATAGATCATACATCCAAAAGTTATCATGTTTGAAACACATCACCAAACAAGATCAAATTTATACCAAAATAGGTATCCAACATCTACAACATATATGAGTTTGAGCATCATTTGGCTATTGGCAGAATATAAATGCATAAAATCATCATCATACAAGATTAAAATCATACCAAAGCAACCACTCAACAACTACAATTAACCTAATCAAATACAAAAATAAAACAAAAGCTAAAAACCTTACCTGGTGGTCCTATTGTGGTGCCTAGATTCTGGAGGTCGACATGTAAATGAAAGTTCTCTGGTGGTGGCTAGTAGTAACCGAAAAAAAACCCAAATCAGAAAAAAAATGTATAAAAAAAGAACAGACCTTACCTGTTGGTCTTACTGTGGTGGTTGGATTTTGCTTGTCGATGTGTACATGGTGGTCCTACAGTGGTGGCTGTTAGTCATCGGAAAAAAAACCCAAACCAGAATAAAAAATATGAGAAATTAGAAAAAAAAATAAGAGAATAGGAACCATGCATCTTACCTGAAGCGCTAGTATCAGCTATGGAGTCCGATGGTGGTCCTCTGTTATAGTGGCTGGTAGTCTCTAGAAAAAACCACAAATCAGGAAAAAAGAAAAGATGTGAAGTCAGAAACGAAGAAGAGAAAAATGACCAAGAATCTTACCTGAAGCAGATGGTGTAGGTGTTGGCCGCAGCGGAGGTCATCAACTTCTTAGGGAAATCGCCATTTCACTATAAGAAAATACCTCTATGTCGATGACATCTAATCCGACAACATGTTTCGTCGGTAAAAACAAAGGTATACCGACGACATGCGTCGGTAAAAAAAAGCTATACCGATGATATGTCGTCAGTATAGGCTTATGATAACTTTGACCTGGGACTCTATGCCAACGAGTTGTCATCTCAATAGGTTCGCTAGGAAAGAAAAGAATTATGGCGGTCTACTGAAAGCCTATGCTGACAATATGTCGTCTGTATAGGGTACATATTTTATAATTTCGATTTATTTATTTTTCTTGGTGCAAAAACTAAATAACGACGCCGTTTTGTGGAAAGCTATTCCAAGGACATGTCGTTAGCATAAAACGTGGCGATCCGTGTGAACTCTATTTCGACGATACATCATCGATACATGTGATTAATTAATTATGTTTTCAATACTGAAAAGAAAAAAACAAAACGACACAACTTTTACTAACTGTATACCGACGACATGTCGTCGATAGATGGTTTAACCCAAATAGAACTCAGTCGATCAAGTTCATTTGCAACACTTCTGTGAATTTTGTTTTTCTCTCGATCTCCCAACGAAGAATCACGCTTCTGACCACTCTCCTTCACCGACGACGAGTTGATATGCTTCTTAATCCTTCTTTTTTTCTTTGCTAGTGATTTCTCAAGCCTTCACAGTCCTTCACCACCTTTAGCCTCTACATCTTACGGTGAGCTTATTTCAGTGTACATCGTCGGCCCTTCACCACCACTCATTTCACCAGTGATTTTGAGGTAAATTTCCGATTTCATTTTTTTTTTTCTGTTTTAGGATGTTTTTGTTATGTGTTATATAATTGATTCCTGTTTTTTTGATATGTTATATAACTGATTTGTGTTTATGCTCAGTGTGATGTATTAAATTAAAGGCATGCAATTGAAATTAGGTATAATTTGTTTAATTGTGTGTTGATATGTATTCTATACTTGTATAAAATTGGAATTGATGTATAAAATATAAGGTGCTAAGGTTTATTAGTTTATATCATTTAGATGTATTGCATAATTATATGACATTGGAATTGAATGTATCGTATACAAGTATGATTATGTTAGATGTTTATGTTTATTAGTTTGAGTGCATATAAGATAGAAGTGATAAAATTCTTAATTTATAAGTTAAAGTGTTTGTATTTAGATGTAATTATTTGCCGTGTTAAGTGCTTAATATGTTTTTATTTTCATGATAATATGGTTTGAAAGTGCTTAATTTTGTTAATGACTTAATTATAATCATTATGACTTTAACTTAGTTAGGTAATATGAATGTTTAAAGTATAGTGTTATAATTGAAAAAAAAGTAATTTGTTATAATAGAAAAAAAAACAAAAAAAATATTTAAATTACAATGCTATAATTGAAAACATAAAATAAAAAATAAGATGTTATAAATACTATATATAATCAACAAAAGTATGAAAATAGAATGTTTTAATAAACAAACTAATAAAAGTACGTTGCTATTAAAGAAAACCTAACTACAAAGGGAATTAATAGCAACGTACTTTTATTAGTTTGTTTATTAAAACATTTTATTTTCCTTTCTTTTTTATATTTATAATAGAAAACTAACTAATAAAAGTTTGTTGCTCTTAAAAGAACGATGCTATAGTTAACAAATAAAAGTATGATGTTATAATTAACAAAAGTATGATGTTATAGATATCAAACAAACAAAAGTAGCATGCTATAGTTAACAAGCGTATGAAAAAACATTGAATCATTGATCTAGGCTAAGGTTTAGCTTTGCAAGCACGTATGTGATTTGATTATCTTCAGTTTGTGGTGAGTCTTCTCACTGTGCTTGTGGCTCGACGACACCAATGCTTACCCACTAGATTGTGTATGTAGGATGATAATTGTCTTTGTGACTCTTGTATGTTTGTATGATTAGGTTGAAATAAACCCCAGGGATAGACATTCTTTCATTCTGTGAGTTTTGTGTTAGTGGAGCTCCCGAGTTCTTTGGCGAAATGGACCGCACTGTAAGTAGGAGATGGTTAGTGGATATGGCTAACGCTTTTCAGATGAGTTTCCGCCTGAGTGGTCGAAGTTTAAATTTTCCTCCTGTCTTCTGAAAGACAGAGCCTGGGATTGGTAGGAGGTGGTTAACTTCTCTTTGGGAGGAGAAGCCCTGGAGACAGCTATTGAGGTGCAACACTTGGCAAGGGAGGTTCATGACCTTCGCCACACAACTGAGACTATGGCAGAGATCACTGCCAAGTTCCAGGAGAGGGCTTTGTTGGTTCCGCAGTATGCAACAAACGAGGAGATGAAGAATATAAGGTATCATGACATGCTGAGGGATGACATCAGGGAGTTTGTGAGTTTGTTAGGGTGCGAGACCCTGAATGATATGATTGCCAGAGACCGGGAGTGGGTGATCAATTTGGAGCACCTCGGGAAGAGGAAGTCAGAGCAGACTCAGATCACAGTGGGCCAAACGAAGAGGCCTAAGACTCAGGATTCACATTTGGGTGCCCATAAGGGGCGGGGCCGTTTTGCAAGAAACGGGAGCAACCATGAGGGAGGATGTCGGGAGACATGCCAAAGATGTTTCAGTTGTGGTCAGATGGGTCATTTTAGTAGGGATTTCCCTCGTGGATCGATTCCGATGTGTTTTCAATGCAACCAGGTGGGCCACAAGATGGCCGAATGTCCGATGTTGAGGGGTGGAGCAGTTTGTGCACCTGCTCCAGTTACTTTGAGGATCATTGACGGTCATGAGGGTAGGACAGGAGCCCTAGAAACAAGGAGCTGAGCATTGCAGTGTCAGTCAGGGGAGGTCAGAGTTTCATCAGATGCTATTGTGAGTATGTTATCTTTTGCTTTCTTCATGCTTATTATCAATATTTTTATTGCCTTGGAATCTTGTATTGGTTTGGGTAAGCATTATCCTTGTTTTAGTTCTCTATTATTGCATGGGTTATATAATCAAGAATTGTTATATGCCATTTTTGCATGCCAAGAGTTATTAGTGGGTCGTATCTTGCTGAGCGGGATTTAGTTTGTTCGGCTGTTGTTCCGGTTCTTTGAAGGGGTCAACTCAGGGGTATTGCTTGGAAGATCTATAGACGAATTAGAAGGATTAGTTCCATAAAGAATACAGAGTTAGGACATGTTAGTGTTTGTTCAAGTAGGAATGACAGTCGTTCATGGAAGGGCCTTTGGGTCCAATCACTACCGTTGCTAGGGAAGGAACGGTAGCAAGAAGACGATGGTGGTAGTCGCATGAGTTTGTATGGTCATTGGAAGTGCCAAGGGAATTTCATAATCACAAGGGTTAAAGATGGTTAGAATGCAAAGATCCTTCTAAGAATGGGGAGATGGAGTGAAGATTTGCCAGTTCCGGTCAAGGGTTATTGTCTTGGTCACCAACATAAAGGATTTAAGGATTTGGTGTTGTATCATGGGAAGCAATTGGGGTTATCGAACTTGTTGACATTACAGGGAGTATTTATCTGGATTTCAAGAGTTTGTGCAATCATCGAGATGGTCTAGTAATGGAATAATGTCATTTGTAAGCTCAGGTTGTCGATGGTTTAAATTGTAAGGTTTCGAGATGGATTGTAAATCCATCAAATCTTGAGGATTGGAAGGTCACAGTCGAACCCAAGTGGGGGTGAATTTTTGGTCTAAAGGGTTACACAAGAAAGGATATTCGAGTTTCATTACACATCAGTAGTGATGCATGGCGGGTATGTGGATGGACCTAGGTCGAGGGTGGACTACTGGTGTTGGAGCCTCTCTGCTTTTTCTTGTCTGATTAAGGCTTTGGGGTTCGAAGCATGACTCAAACACTTGATTTGGGTATAGTTGGATGCGGGATCGAATCATGATGATTTTGGTCGGTATAGTAGATGGACGGTAAGACCATAGGTGGGGCCATGACATCAATGAAAGTGTTGTAAGACTACGATGTGGTCGTAGCATTCACCAGGATAATAGACAGTTTTGGAAATGTTGTAAGGATGCGATGGGATCGTAGTATTCGCCAGATTGAGGTAGACCATCATTGGGGTGGTCGTTGGTATGAAGGAGGATCAACTTGTGACTAGGGAAAGGCATACATTATTATCAGAAAATATCTCTTTTTTATGAGAGGAGGACCATTGGGGTCTGAGGCAAGGTTAGGCTTGAGTAGCCCTCGATTGGGTGAGACCCGTAGGCATGGCCCGTTCTTTGGTATAGACTGGGTGAGACCCATGGGCGAGGCCCATATGGTTATGATAGTACGGGCGAGACCCGGTAGAGACTGGTTGGGTCAAGGTATTGGATCATGGCTAGAGTGGGTTGACTAGGTGGTTAGTGAATGGCATAAGAATGATGCATAAGATAAGGTAGCCTTATCAGTTGGAGTCTCACAGACCTGGTGGCTGGACCAGGTATGAGATTGGTAGTCTCAACAGTGAATTGGGGATTTTTATATCCTAGTTTAGTGGGAGGTCGCCGTGAATCAGTATATTTCGAGTGAAATGCAAATGTAAATCCTTGGATCTCAAGTTATGAGTTATGTACCGAGTTGGCTTTCGGTCGAGACTAGCGTTGGGAGTTAGTAGTTTATATATGCAAGATCTATACCTCAACAAGTTATGGATTAAGGAATTTGTATGCCTAGGATATCAGTTGGAAGGTTCAGAGTCAAAAGGATCTTTTCAGTTCTCATGGTAGAAATAAGCCCTTGTGATTGTGTTTCTAAATGGTTCTACATGTGTGGAGGTTAGGAAAGTTATGGGGCTTTGGAATTATAGCAGTAACGTATTGGTTCTACAGTTAAGGGAATAATGATTTGTCCAACATTAGGAGGTTTTGTTCGAAATGTTGGTTCCTAGGAGGGTGGTAAAGAGTGATTTCGAGGACGAAATCTAATTTAAGTGGGCGAGAGTTGTAACACCATGTTCCAAATCATTCATAATGCAGGGTCGTTACCTGAGGATTGGTCATCATAAGGCTTAGGGCCTTTGGCAAAAAGATATTTAGACCCTTTTAGGGTGTGGGTAATGTAAATTAGATGATCTGGGAGTCCGATTTGTGATTTGATGCCCAAGGGTATAACCGTAAATTGGAAATTCGGACCTTTTATAAATATTGGACTTTTGTTTGGGAAGTTTTAAGGCAAGGATAGATTTATAGGAGTGTAGAGCTTCTCGTTACCTTTCCGTGTATATAAGGATCGTCGAAAATGGACTTAGAACGAAGAAGTGATGGCCTTTGGAAGTTTGGCAGTTTTAGGGTTGAGCCTAGTACGTGGGGCGTACATACGTTGGGTGTACGAGGTAGAGAAGTCATGTATGCTCCTTGGAGTATGCTAGGCATACCAATGTTATGTATGACCTACTTTAGTCAGACCCAAACCCTAATTTAGGGTCTTGGACCCTATTTAAGCTCCTTACCTCAACACCAAACCCTATTATCTTTAACCTCTATCCCTTTAAACCCTAGAAACAAAATCCTAGCCTCAATTGGTGTGGTTCTTGAGCTTTTGGATTGTTTTCATGCTTTTTGGTGCTCACTGAAGAAAAAGAGTTTCTTGGAGAAGTGTGGGATTGCTTGAAGCTTTTGGATCCAAGCCTTATGCATATTGATCTACCTTCTGGAGGTATAAACTTTCTAACTTGATGACTCTACGTGTTAAATCTAGTCTTAGGAATGTTTTGGGTTCATTTTGGTCCTTAGAGTCATCCATGTGAGTATGAGCTACTCCAAGAGCTTAGAATGTTGAATCTTGGCATCTGTGAGGCCCCTTGTTCATAAAAATGTATATTGATGAGTTATTTTGGACCATGCATGAGCTTGGGTGTTTATTATGGATTTTATTGAGGATTTGGTCCCATTAATTCATGCTAAGGAGTAAAGTTGCCAACTTTACGTGTTAAGACATCTCCTTAGGGTTATATCCGAGTTTGGAAGTCCTTGTCTTAACCATTAAGAGCTTTTGTGGGACTTTTGGCTTTCTGTTAATTACGTTGGGCATACATGGGAGTACAGTCAGCCTAATGTGTGGGTTTTGCATCAGTGTCTTGTACCTTGTACTTCAGAGGTGTGTATGCGGGGCGTACTCCCGAGTATGCCAATTTGGGCTTTTAAGGTTTGGACCTTGTTGGGCCATTGGACTTCTGACTTTGGGTCATGGATAGACTGATGGATTTCTTGGAATTAGGTCCATGATGGTTTTTGGGCCCAATTAGGAAGATGGGCCATATTAGGACTTAGGATGCCATTTAGGTATTTGGGCTTTTTAAGGAAATGGGTTGGGCCTTGGTTTTGGGCCAAGTAAGAAAATGGTAAAATGGTCTTTTACCCTTTAGGAACTTGGATTATGGAGTGGGCTTCGCATTTTGGGTTATTGGGATAATTATTAGTTGAGATTGTATTTATTGTTAGTTGGTGTGAGGTTATCTGGTTCAATGACCCGAGTAGTTATTTGATTATTAGCAGATTTAAGTGAGTCTCCTCACTATACTCGTGGGTCAAAGGCACCAATACCAAACCGCTAGGATATATTATGATATTTGTCTTTGTGACTCTTGCATGGTATGTTGGGCTAGGCCCATTTGTATGCTGGGCTAGGCCATTATATGATCGGGCTAGGCCTATTTGTATGGTGGGGTAAGCCCATGGAACAGGAAGGTCTAGCCACATTGTATGTCATGTAGGGTGCTAACTGTCTTTGTGACTTTATCATTTGTATGATCGGGCGACGCCCATTGGTTTGGCAGGGCTAGGCCCAAGTTTGGTGGGTTGGGCCCAATATGCGAGCTGGGACCAATGTGTGAGCTAGGCCCAATGGTATGTATGGTGTGTGGTATATTGGGAACTCACTAAGCTTTGTGCTTACGGTTTTTATGGTTATGGTTTCAGGTACTCCCGGTTCGAAAGGGAAGGGCCCAACATGATCGCAGCGCATCCACCCATGTTTCCGCATTGGGATGATTTTGGCATTGTACTTTGATGACTATTTTATTATGAAATACTTTGGATGTTTGAATAAAAGATAATTAGTGTTTTGATTGAAATAAAAATGAAACTTTTTGTCACACCCCTAAACCAAAATGGCGGAAACGTTCGGGGGTGGATGACTTCATATATAGTATCATAACAACGAATGTAATAGTGAAGAAAGAAAACACAACCATCATCAATATAATTGAAAGAGTTACATCATAGAGTAAGTTTACAAGTTTCAAAATCAATTACATCATGGTGACAAAATAAGTTTTGAATTTAACGCCTTAGCACCCCGTCCTCGAAAGCAGATGATTACCTGTTTAACGATTTCCTGAGAATACAAGTTGTTTGAAAAAGTTTCAACACAAAGGTTGGTGAGTTCATAAGAGTTTTAATTGAGAAATAAACTGTTTTCCTTGTAAAAGCAATTAAGTTGTTCCAGAAAATCCGATATTTTCCTTAAAGAGTGAATTGAAAGTTTCTATGTTGTGAAATAGTGCATCCTAGAATTCTCTATAGTTTCCTTTTATAATCTCCAAGTATATATAAGTTATATAAAATTAAAGTTAGATAAAACGTCGAATGTAATGGGTTTGCCCTGGGCCCACAACCAAACAAGGAACATGAGATAACGCGGACCCACCAATTCTAAGTCAATCACGACTAGATTCTATATAACTCTAGCATATACACTTAGAAATTATAGCTGAAAACTAACAATTGTAGATAGAATGTAGTCTTAAAACCAAAGACCGAAACCAAATCCTAGTGTAGTGTATGAGATAGTAGTAATGGCAGTGAACATAAACTATACATATCATAGTTCATCGAATAGTGATAGTGGTAGTGAACATGAACTATGCATATTATAGTTTATCAAATGTGATGGTGATGGTGAACATAAACTATACATATCACAGTTCATCAAATAGCGATAGTGGTAGTGAACATGAACTATGCATATTATAGCTTATCAAAAATGGTGGTGATAGTGAATCCCTTCTTGTAATGAGTTCGTAGTGTAGATGAAACATAAACTATACCTATTATAGTATATCACATTTTTTGTAATGTATATACGCCCTAATTGTACCGATTATAATTAGCGTATTCGTTTGTGGGGGTATAATAGACTTATCTATACTTATTATAGTTTATCATAATTATTCGTAGTGGTAGTAACCCTTTTGTATATGTAATACCTTTAGTAATGTGTTTATTATGTAAATGAATAAAAAACTATACCTATTATAGTTTATCAAATAATTGTTGGGGTAGTGAGCATAAACTATACTTGTCATAGTTTACCAATGTTTGTATTTCAATGGATATAACCTTGTAATACCATTTATATATTTTCCATACTTATGAAGGTAAGAATCCATTTGTTTTCTGATGTATGTATATATAACAAGACAAAATGACATATATGGAAATAACATATCATCACATGAAGGTACACACCTTGCTCAACAAGTTATAAGCTGCAAATGAAATTGAAAACATTTTTCTAGTATTACCATTTCTATTCTATTTTTAGAAAATTCATAGAAAAATCATTAAAGGTCCAAATCAGAATCCGTAAATTCTGAGAGTTTGGAAAATGAGTCTAGTTTGTTCATAAATTTTATTATGATTTTTAATGCTCTCTAACTTGTGTGAAAATATCCATATTCACAGACTGGTCCAGATTTGTTCTTGAAATGATAGGTTGTTTTGTAAAAATCACCATAAATCATAGAAAAATCGTAAGGATATGTGCAAGTAGTCATTTTAAAGGCACAAACCTGAACTATTTGCATCTAACACATTTTTGAAAACTATAATGTTTAAGTTGACCAAAACAGTCCGTGAATGGAGTTAAACTTTCTTGATGAAAGCTGTTGAAAAAGTTTAGTTGTGTTCTTGGTATTTTAACTTGTATCCCCCCCTAAAAATTTAAGAAAACATGAAAATGTACGGGTATGAACTCACCTTGTATGATTTCAGTGGATGAATGTTGAAGAAAAGGAGTGTTCAACTCAAGAACACTAAGAAGATTGCCTTGAAGATTCGAGATTCTAACACCAATGTGATGGAATTTGTGTAAGAAATCTATGATTGGAGTAGAATGAAGTGTAATTATCACAAGGAGGATGAATTATACTTACCAAGAGTGTAAGAAAGCTTGATAATCAGCCTTGTAATCCCGAAATTGAGGGAGAAAGTTAGAGAGAAAAGTTGAGTTTGATCTTTGGTGAAATGAGAGCAAGTGAGTGAGAATGAGGAGATAGGATGAGTGTTCAGCTCTAAGAACGTGGGAATAACTTGTGAGAGAGGGAAAAATACAAGGAAGTGACAAGGTATGGTGGGGAGATGTGTGGGTTAGTCATGGAGTGGGTGTGGTGGTTGCTTGTGTCATAAATCAAAGAAAAGTCGAAAACTCCACCTCTTGTACTTCACCCACTCTTCTTGGATAAGATTTATCCCCAAAAACGTGATTATTTAATAAATATGTGGTCTTATATGTTAAAATATAATTTTGGGTGAAAATAACGCGTTAAAATGGTCAAAAAACGGGCTTAAAACGCTAAAAATATTGAAAACCGGGCAAAAATTGTCAAATTCCGAAATTCTGGCCGGGGATGCGAAGGTTCGACTCCTTAGGAGCTTAGAACCGAAGGCAAGGCTCGGTTGTACATGGGGACCAAGAGTAGAAGAGGAACCGAGAGTATAGTCTCGGCTGCGCGGGTCGCCTCTCGGACCGAAAGTGGGAAGGAGAGAGCCGAAAGTGAGGTTCGGTCTTAGGCGAGTTTCGGTTCTCCAGGGAGTTCTGGTCCTCAGAGGTTTCAGTTTCGGCTTCTTCTCGGTTCCAGAAGGGAGGTTTCGGTCCTAGGGGTTTCGGCTCCTAAGAGGTTCGGTTCCTAAGAGGAGGTTCGGCTCCTTAAGGCTGTTTTACTCATTTTTACTCCGTTTTAAGTGGTTTTTGACCCGGTTAAGGGTCGGGATGACCCGAGTGATTATAAAAAGTTACGGGAACTTTTGAGAGAGATTTTGGAGAGATTTCGCATTCTTGGAGAGATTTCTCATACTTAGAGAGATTTAGGAGAGAATTCACATACTTAGAGAGATTTAGGAGAGGTTTCACATACTTAGAGAGATTTGGGAGAGGTTTCACATACTTGGAGAGATTTCTCATACCTAGAGAGATTTGGGAGAGATTTAACATACTTAGAGAGATTTGGGAGAGGTTCTAAATAGAGAGAGATAGAGTAAAAGAGATTGGGAGAGGTTTCGTTTGTGACCTTTTTGAGTGTCCGACTTTGCAATGCAAGGTCTGAAAACCCCGTTAAGCCATGTTTAAGGGTCTTACACACTCCCGATGAGTATGCAACATTGTTTTATCGGTTTGGTTCGTTACTTACTATAGTTTTAGGTTAAGGAAATCTAGATATACGAACTTTTCAATTGATGATTTCTCATTAGTGTAGCGAGTTGTATAGTAATTACCTAACGTAAGCCCTAGTACACAAGGGTTAATTGATTCGACCGGTTTGACTTGTTGACTTTAGCTGACTTTGACTTAACCGGAAATTGACAGTTGTCACACTTTTACCTCATAATTTTTGGGACGTTACACTTCTACACCATTCTTTACGAAAATTCATATGCATGTTCATGCATGTCGAATTTGATGATGATGGTGGTAGGATTTCACCCAAAAACAATATGCATGTTGTTAGAAGTTGAAATCCAACGACCAAAACCTAAATCAAATCCACAAATTTGAGTTTTTACAAGTTTTAAAGATAAAAAAAACCTCATGCATTCAAGTTTTTTGTTTAAAAACATCATTTTGAAGAAAATAAGTTCATTCATGGTCTTCAAATCATAATGCATGCAATGAGCATCAAGTTTAAAGGCTTAATGATCAAAGTACATTGTTAAGAATGTTCATAAAAGATTTATTCACAAATAAATACCTAAAACTCATTTTCTTCTCAAATTCAATTTTCCAGAATCCAAACTAGAAAATAAAATGATCTGAAAATTTTCAGAAAATAATTCATTTTCTTGAGTTATTGTAATTTTTGCAAGAAAATAGAGCTATAATTCACATAAAATACTTTTGAAGGTTAATAAATTTTGAGAACATTTTGGGATGACCTATACATTCATTAAAGATAGTTTATGAAGTGCCATGCATTATTACGTCCTTTTTCTATTTATTTAGATTTTGTTATTCTTGAGAACAAAGAAATAGTAAAATACATTTGAGAATGTTGAAAGCCATTTTTGTTAATTTTCGCACCTTATAGACATTATATAACCTCCATAAACAAATTTATAGATTTTTCCATAACCAATTCTTATTTTTCCTGGATTTAATGAATGTTTAATGTGTTAAATTGATAAAAATAGTATCACTAATCCATAATTCCTGAAAAGTTACCCAGACCTCCTCTATTACAGTAATATCTCAAGTAAAATTCTTTAGCAAATTTACTTTTCTGTTTACTATTAATTTTGAATTTCTTGACATTACACACATTTAAAATCATAAAAATGGGTTTTACAATTTATAAAGTTCATTGATAATTTTTTATAGCTTCAAAATACTGTAAATAAATTGCCCAATAAGTTTTAGGATTTATTTTAACTGTTTGCTATTTATTTCCTATTTCCAAAATTAAACATCCATAAATCTAAATGTTAGAATCCACTATTTGAAAATCAATTTTGATATTTTTCCCAGCTTATATACACTGTATATAAGTTGTACGAAAGGATTGGAAAATTTTCGTAACTTTTACTATTTTTCTTGAATTTATGTTCCTTCAACTAGTTAAATAAAGGAAAAATTGCTATACATATCTAAAACTCATGAAATATTTTCTAGAAGTCTTTGACTACATTTGGAACACAAATAAAAAGTTTTGTAATTTTTAATATCTGTTTGCTATTTAATTAAAATTTCTTGGTGCAAGACATACTTAAATTATAAAAACGGAGTTTTACTGATCAAAAGTGGAATTTGATATATTTTTTTTTCAGTTTAGTAACACTATTAAACAATTAAAAAAAGTGTAAGAATTTTTCATAATCATTTACTTATTTCCATGAATTTATGATTATTCAAGGAATTAAAAATGGTGAAAAATAGTTATACAAATCAAAAATTCAAGAAAGTTTATCTTAAGATCTTTGACTTCAGTTAAAACTGAAATACAAAGTTTGGGAAATTTTAAATCTAAATTGATTTAGTTTTTGAATATTTAATCATTGGAACACCTTCTAAAATGTTAAAATTTAACATTTCAATAATGAGAATTTCCACTTGAATTTGTTATATAACAAATTGATTCATAGAAATCTAAATTTCATAGAAAAATGTTTGTAACTTATAAATATCAAAAATTTGACACATTATTGATATAATTCTATTATATAAGATAAAGTATACTGGTATTAGATTTCGATTAGAGAGTTACTAGTGTATACCATTATTATAGGACATCGATAGTGGTACGAGCGAAATTTAATTCAAGGCATCGTTAGCATCATCATGAAATAAGTTGTGGGTTTTCACAACCCCTTTTTACTGTTTTCATGTTTTGAGGTGGAAAAGCATGTCGTAAAATCATATATGTTCGTTGTACTTATGTTAAATTGTATCAAATGTGATTTTCTATATATTTGTTTGAAATTGTTAGTTCATGAGGCATGTATCGCGGTAAAGTCCCTGAAATCATTTCACACAACTCATTAACTCTTTTGGGCCCATGGTCATTATGGATAACGCTATTAGGAGGTAGACAACTCCTCACTTGCACGACTCGTAGAGTGCATTTTACCATATTTCCCCCCTATATTAGCGATAAACATAATATTCAACGGGGCACCCCTCGGTGTTTAGGCTTAGCTTGTGAACTCATTGGTTCATCACTTTGGACATATAGACTTTGTTTCATACGTTGGCATCGATCTTTGTTTCTCATGATGGTAACGAACTTTGTTTATCATGTTAGCATCTAACTTTATTTCTCATGATGATAAAAAAAACTTTATTTCTCATGATAACAGTGAACTTTGTTTCTCATGTTAACATCGAACTTTATTTCTCATGATTATAACGAACTTTATTTCTCATGATAACAATAAAATTTATTCACTCATCTCAACAACGAACTTTTACTTATCACACTTATTTCCAAAACTGAAGTTCTTGACTTATAAATCTTTTATCTTGTAAACTTGTGAACTCACCAACTAGTTCGGTAGTTAACCGCTCATTTTACACGCTTTTTCAGGAACTCGTCTATAAGATGACACTTAGGAACATATAACTTGTAAGAGCATTCACATCGGTTATTTTTCAAATACATTATTTTTTTTAATTGTTCAAACTCATTGTAAATGGTAATGCTTTTAATACTATGGTTGGAGTTGTCTTTTAACTTTTGCTATGAGACCCTTTATATTGTCGCTTCCCATGTTTCCGCTTTAGCGAGGTGTGACACTTAATAGATAGGAAAAACTATAACAATAACAAATCTTCGGCAACTTCATCGATCAACCACTGCTTTCAGAGGTGAAATCTTCCATCTCATGGTTTCCTAGGAATACATGTGGTTTTGAAAACGTCAACGTAATGTTGGTGAGTTCATAGGTTTTGTATATTATACTTTGAAAGTACTTTTTTGTATATAACTTTGTTAAGCTGTAAAAGTATTTTGATTCTTTGATAGCATCTAATTTACATGTACTAAGGCTTCCGTAATTCTTATTCCCCCTAAGTATTATTTTCTTATTCATATCTTAGGAATGTATTTTATGAAAAAGAGGGTATTCTTATCTATAGGGTGGGGTGACTGTGAGTGAACTTCCATACTCCATATAGATTAATCGGATACCGTCCTATCTTAACCTATATAACCGTGTACTTACAATGTACCTAAAATCTCAATATTTTATAATTACAATTATTATGTAATTATATTTAATTGGATATTTTAACTAAATCCAAACTGGCGGAATGGTGATATACCTTTAATCGAGTTGAGTGACGACATAACATTCTACATTTTCTCCTTTTGAATATTTGTTATGACATAATGTTATTCCATTGGTCAGCTCTAGGAACTATGTTACTCTAGAGAAATTGCCTATCATAATGGATGAGGTATTAAACTTATTATTTAGATTCAACTGGCTCTAGGTACTATGGTACCTTAGAGAAATGACTATTATTTAGATTCGGTCAACTCTAAGTACTATATACGCTTAACCATAATATATATATATATATATATATATATATATATATATATATATATATATATATATACACAATAATTACGATTGTTTGGATAACATGATATTTGGGCAGAGTACAACTAAGTATAATGTTTATCCTTTAGTTTTCCATTAATATAATTCCCATAGAAAATTATATATATATATATATATATATATATATATATATATATATATATATAATTATCTTTACTTTGATATCTTTGATAAGTTATGGTACAGTTAAGTACATTGACTATCCTTACGTTTCCTTTTGATATAATTTTTATTCCATAATTATTCCAATATATATATATATATATATATATATATATATATATATATATATATATATATATATATATATATATATCATTTTGATATTGATAGGGTACCAGGTTATCATAGGAATTTGGCCAACATAACAGCCATGTATAATTCCTCTAGTATAATCTTAGTCATTGACTAGGCATAATATCGTTCTTAACAGCTGGGTAACTACCGGACATATTATCCTAACATATTTATTGCATTAACTACTAATATATTACAAATAATAATATTTTTTTCAAATCGATAAATTAGTTTTATAACATGTATTTCCCCCCCCCCTCCCCCTCCCCTTATATTTTATAAAACGATGGAAAAAGAGGCTGTGAAGTTCACTATTGAAGCGTGATTCTGTTGATGTAGGGTAGATTCGAGACTCGGGATTTCAGAGATCACGTTGGGATCAAAAAGGCAGGTGCGCATCGCGCTCAGGCGACGTGGCGCCATCCGCCTGCTGACACGTGTCGAAATGTCGCTGGTGCATCGTATCCCATTCTAGAACCTGGTGCATGCCGTGCAACCTAATATGCGCCCGACGCATTTCGAAAATCTTCTAAAATCCATAACTTCTTCATACGAGCTCCATTTTTTACATTAGTTATATCCGCACGTAGCATTCAACTGGTACTACAACTTTCCTTTAGGCTGCATTGAATAATTTTGACATTATTTTTAGACCTTATTTTTATATAGTTTAATGATTTTACAAAAAAGTCACAACTCTCTCGTACGAATTTCGATTTTGGCGTTATTTTTCTAAAAATTCATATCTTAAAGAGTACTATGATTTTCATTTTGGTGACTTTAGCTAAAAGTCAATCATTCTCTTCGTACCTTATTACATCGCACATTTCTTATGCGCGATTGACTTTTATATCTTATAAAATTCATATCTCCTTCATATGAACTCGGATATATATATATATATATATATATATATATATATATATATATATATATATATATATATATATATATATATATATATATATATATATATATATATATGTCTCGGCATATTAATTTTTTCGATTAACGGACGATTCGGTTGATTTTCCTATTTATCTTCATACGAAATTTATATCTCTATCATATATTGATACATATTACGTATTAGGTCTATTATACTCGACATTTATCAATTTTGGTAAATAACATTCGGTGCAAAAAATCGCAATTGTTACATCTTCTACATCTATGGTATTTATTTAAGGATTTATTTTTATACTTTTCCATCTATATTATTTATTTAGGGATTTATTTTTTATTTTTGTTCCGAGAAAGTGGTTGATCAATGCTCCCCGGAACACACGTGATAGAGTTACAATTTGATATCGTCGATTGATTTTGAATTACCAAGTATACATCATTTTTTTTTTAAATTTATTTCATTAAAATAACTTTTTGACTTTTAGCTTTTCGAATCTAAGCCGTCCAACAGGAAGTTGGGGCTTTATCAGCCCAATACCTTCCTAGCCATGGGAAAAGCATAACCATAGATTTCGTAGGACGATTGCCTTATCTCTGTTAAAAGATTCAAAAGATGTTTAGAATTAAAAAAGAATTTTTTGTCAGTAAGATTTTTTTTTTCAAAAATCATAAAATTGTATATTTTTTTTTTGTGATTTTTGGCATTTTAAAAAGTAAAAAATATTCAAAAATCAAAAAATTTCATCCACACATTTTTTAAAACAATTTTTTTAACCTTAAAAGAAATGTGATTGAAGTGTATTTTACGATTTCAGCCAAGATCATGGCTTAGCAAGTCTCGGAATATGGGCTGTGAACTCGTTGGAATAACTGTTTAAGTCTGGTCTCCCAACGTTTCATGTTCACCTCTTCTTTGACGCCACCGATTCAAGATTATGCTTCCATGTATCACCTATGACATTATGCTTCCAAATACCATCAGATGCCGACGTCGTTCCCCTAGCAACTTCTCCACGAAAACCATCATCTTCTCTCTTTTCTTTCTACGTTTTTTTTTCTCATTCTCTTCATCTTTGTCTCTCAAGAAACGACCTCAACATTTGGGTTTCAATTTGGATGCAGAAACCAAATTGTCCTGTTTCATTTTGGAGCTGTTTGCATAATCAGTTTTATCGTTTCATGGTAAACCCCAAATTTAGGTTTTTAACTTCTTTTATTTGTTCCCTGATTAAATTAATGTTGATTCAAGATTTCAGTCGGTTCTCATTCATGTGTTTAAGTTAATATCGATTTATTTTTAGGGTTACTTGTTTAGGGTTCAAAGTAACCTTAATCATATTGAAACACAAAATTAGTGATCAATCTGTTATTTGAATTAACGGGTTGTTTCAGAAAGATTAATGAGAAAGTGTGATGATTACTATTACAATGATATGAGCACTTGCTAAAGTCGGGTACCGGACAACATTGAACACATATTTTTGTTTCTTACACAAATCTCAAACCGAAGGTTACTTTTTCTTCTATTTTGTATTTTAGTTTTAGCAATCTATTAATAGTATCTTCAGTGGAATATTGAAGCATTGAAACAAATCTATTAATATAAATTGAAGAAATTTGGAAAAAAGGAAATTGTTTAAAAAAGTTTGATTAATACAAAAGTTTGGGGACATTTCTTACCGGTTCCAATTGAATAGTTCATCAGAATATGGTTGTCTTGATTCCACATGCACATGCCTAACAAAATTCCCAAACTTCCCCAACATTATTTGAGCATTTGGTTTATTAGATGGATGTTAGTGGGAGAGAAGATATTGGAGGAAGAACACAGTCTAGGACAAATTTAATCTGTCGTTTGCTTGGGATTTAAAACCGAGATTCTGTTTAAAAAGCAATCTAAGCAACCATTGTACCCAAACGATTATACCTTTGGTAATTTATCTTTATACTCTGTTATCATACATTTTCCCCTTCTTGATTTTCGTCATGATTGATGATTGTTCTTGAAATAGACCGAGTAGACGAGAGCGGCAGCACAATAGAACAAGTGTATGAGGAGGGAGTCAAACATATTGGTATTTCTATTCTTAGGGAAAATGACTCTTGAGGGTAATTAACTTTTGCGTTTGTATTCATTTGGTCCTTTTTTTTTGAATTCAATATACCATCGAACTTGTTGTTGGTGTTTACCATAACCCTTTTTATCGGCTTTTGACATGTGATAGCCGGTCAAAAGGTTATGGTGAACACAAACAACAAATTTGATGGTATATTGAGTACAAAAAAAGGAAAGGGACCAAATGAGAACAAACGCAACAGTTGGTTATCCTCCTGATTCATTTTCCCTTTACTCATTTACAACAAATCCCACATCATCTCCTACTGATATTAATGACTTTATGAGCTTTATTCTTGCTTCTCTTCAAAACATAACCTACGAAAGGACATTATTTTATACATGTACAACTTTGTAATGCACTTGAATATTTATTAGGGGAATCTTGACTAAGCAGGCGCATTTCATGACTACATTTACATTTCCAATCAAATGATTTATCGTATCATGGATTCTAGACAAGTCTACAAACGAGTGGAATCACAAGTGCTATGATTTTTGAGTTTACTTAGCTTTAAGATCGAACTCATGGGATAAGATACAACATCAATATGTACAATATTATGGTGATGTGTCTACAAAAGCAGCAAGGCCGGTTCTGAGATTTCAAATGCTCAGGACGAACCAGAAAAAAAGGCCCTTATGCCCGAACGTGTAATGAAATATAAAGGTTGAATTGTCATAAAGAAAAACTAATTGTCATAAAGAAAAACTAAAAAATAAATTAAATTAATAAACAAAATGACAAGTATAAATTTATAAAAGTTGAGGGGCTAAAGATCAATTTTTGCAAATTTATTTAGTAAAGAGAATTGATATGAAGGATAAATTGTTAAGTATGCATCATAAATGAAAGGTAGCAATTGTAACTTGGAATATCAATGATATCAGTCTGTAAGTGAAGTCTGTAACGGAATGAAAGCGATTAAAAAAGTTACAATTGATATTGCAAAGAATCGAACCCGTGTGGATTGAATTTAAGTAAACGCGTGTTAACAGGCTGAACCAAAGGATATTTGTGTTAAAAATCGGAAAATATAATATATAATAATATCTTAATTATATAATTTTGAAAACCTCAGGCCCTATTTTTTTTGGGGCCCTGTGCGCCTGCACACCTTGCCCCCCCTTAGATCCGGGCCTGAAAAGCAGCATGATATTGTACATATTGATGTTGTATCTTATCTCATGAGTTCGATCTTAAAGCTAAGTTAACTCAAAAATCATAGCACTTGTGATTCCACTCGTTTGTAGACTTGTCTAGAATCCATGATACGATAAATCATTTGATTGCAAATGTAAATGTAGTTATGAAATGCGCCTGCTTAGTCAAGATTCCCCTAATAAATATTCAAGTGCATTACAAAGTTGTACATGCATGAATAATGTCCTTTCGTGAGTTATGTTTTGAAGAGAAGCAAGAATGAATCTCATAAAGTCATTAATATCAGTAGGAGATGATGTGAGATTTGTTGTAAATGAGTAAAGGAAAAATGAATCAGGAGGGTAACCAACTATTGTGTTTGTTCTCATTTGGTCTCTTTCCTTTTTTTTTGTACTCAATATACCATCTAAGTTGTTGTTTGTGTTCACTATAACCCTTTGACCGGCTATCATAGGTCAAAAGCCGGTCAAAAGGGCTATGGTAAACACCAACAACAAGTTCGATGGTATATTGAATACTAAAAAAAAAAGGGGACCAAATGAGTACAAACGCAAAAGTTAATTACCCTCAAGAGTCATTTTCCCCTATTCTTAATGACATTAATTGTAAGCATCATGCTCGTACTGAATTTACTCCGATTTTCCAAATATTTGTTGATTGTTGTTGGAAACTGCGCCTTTCAAATTTCAGTAGTTTAGTAACTTCCAAATTTTTGTTTGGGTCGATGAGATATAAGAATTATTGTTTTTGTTCCCTTTGAATAATCACTGTTTTGTAGACATGTCGATAAGGCCAAATGGTATACATTGCACGGGACGGTCTGTGGTCTAGGTGGCCACGAACCACGACCGTGCACACCACCCCGGTGGTTTGTGGTGGGTCGTGGTCGTGCTTCTTCGTGTTCCCGACGACAGATTCAAACGAGAAATTTGATTGGTTGTTTGGTTTTTGGCCGTTGAATGGCTATTTTGGCCGGTTATTTTATTATTTTTTTTCAAACTCAATTAATTATAAATAAACCTTCTATTACCAAAACTTACACCCCATTCTATTCTCTAAAACCACAAAACACATACACATGGATCCCACAATAGATATGAAATTTTTAAAAAGTTTTTGACTCGGATGACGACGTAGAATTCGTCGAGACATTCTTCAATGTTGTACAACACATTCACGACGAAGAAAGTTCGAATGCAGCGCGTACAAGGGCGGTCGTCAATCGTGATCGCCAAACCGCACACGACTTATTGGTACGTGATTACTTTGCCGATAATTGTCTTTATAATGACGACTCGTTCGAACGTCGTTTCCGTCTAAATAAGGCTATATTTTTACGTATTAGTAATGCTTTAGAATCTCGTTATGATTTTTTCAAACAAAAACCCGATGCTAGAGGAAGAATGGTTTTTAGTAGTATACAAACATGTGCGGCTGCTCTTAGGTATTTGGGATACGGTATAGCATTTGATGCATCTGACGAATACTTGAAAGTATCCGAGAGGACCGCAGTTGAATGTGTAGATTGGTTTTCTGCATGTGTTGATGAAGTTTTTCACGAAGAATATTTGCGTAAACTTACTCAACGTGATATTGAGAGATTATATTCGGCTCATGAAGAGAGGCATGAATTTCCTGGTATGCTTGGCAGTCTAGATTGTACGCATGTGGCTTGGGAAAAATGTCCAACTGCATGGCGTGGTCAGTTCACTCGAGGAGATATAAGTGAACCAACTATCATCCTAGAAGCTGTTGCATCTCAAGATTTGTTGATATGACATGCCTTTTTTGGAGTAGCGGGGTCTAACAACGACCTTAATGTTCTTGGCCAGTCTCCACTTTTCAACGATATTTGGACCGGCAAAGCACTTGATATGACGTTCACGGTGAACGGGCACGCGTACAAATACGGTTACTACCTTGGTGATGGGATATACTCGAATTATTCTACATTGATGAAGGCATACTCGGTTCCTCGAAGTGAAAAAGCAAAATTTTTTACAAGAAAACAGGAATCGGCGAGAAAAGATATCGAGAGGGCATTTGGAGTCCTTAAGCAAACATGGTATGTAGTGAAATATGCTACACGACTCTGGGATAAAGAAATAATTAAATGAATGGTCCTAGCATGTATTATAATGCATAATATGATTATTGAAGATGAAGGTCGAGCGATTTGCACGTATGATCCGAACGACGTTGTCGTTCCAATTGAGGAGTTCGTACCCGGAACAAATGTTTTTTTAGAGCGAGTTGTTGAAATTCATAACAGTGAAACGTGTTTCAATCTTCGAGAAGATGTCGCGGAACATTTGTACCAACATAACATGAACGACGATTAGGATTTTTATATGTATGTTTGTTCGTTTTTTTAATTAATGTAATGTTTTTTTTTTCTAGATTAACTAAGTAATGTAGTTTGAAGTTGTTATTTTATTTTTATAATTAATGAAAAAATAGTTTTAAAAAAATGAATGCTTTTTAATTAAAAAAAATGTAATTTTATTGTAATTTTTTAATTAAAAAAAGTAATTTTATTGTATTTTTAAATTAAAAAAAAATAAAAATAATGATGTGGAGTGTTGTGTTAGTGGTAGGTATCCCATGTTAGTGGTAGTGGAATGTGGTGTTGATGTGACACCAACCACATATGTGGTATGTGATGGGTATAACGGATGGTTTAAGGTAAAGTTATTTTCTATGATGTCTCGTTGTTTGGTAGTTTAATTTCTAAAAACGATTGCATTATTGCAGCGGAGAGGTTATGACAGAGATTGAGAGGATATACATCGTAGACACATGTATCATTCAATAAGCCAAATCTGAACATTGATGTGGAACAGTCTACCTGGTTTGGTTGATGTGCAACCTGACTTGCTCTTTCCGGTTACTATGCTAAATCCATCTATACCCCAAGCACATAATGTTCCAGTGTTTTGCATATTTGATCAACAAAATAATTTATAACATTGTATTTTCAATTTTTTTTATTACTATATTTCAATTTCATTTTTTCTAATCAAAACATTCAACTTGGAAAAAATCCACCCCTTTATAGCATTTTACCTTGATTTATAAAATACTTAAATTACCCTCCTAGGTCCTAAGGCATCAAACTCACCTAGTATATATATATATATATATATATATATATATATATATATATATATATATATATATATATATATATATATATATATATATATATATATATATATATATATATATATATATATATATATTTGACATAAAGTAAACTTTATAAAATTCAATAATTAAGGCCACTTGTATAATTGTGGTTTGGGGACCGCAAAAAACGTTTTGTAAGTGGAGAAAACTTGGAAAAAGACGAGATAGAATTATTGATGCCAGCTGAACCGCATTATATGTTACAGGGATAGCATGGTATACCATCTATTTAAAACCCTTCCCAAATGCCAAAGACGAGATAGAATTACATATAGAATCTATATATGTCGATCTCTTTCAAGCCAGTCAACTTAATTACTTCTTTGAAGGTTAGCTCCTCTCTCTTTTTTTGATCCATCATCAAAATGTTGTCTATCACAAAAAAGTTTGAACACCTTAAAATACCACTAGAAGCCATAATATCATCAACCAACAATTTTGCGGAAAGCAATTGCATCGGGAGAGGCGGATTTGGAAAAGTGTATAAAGGCGAATTACATGTCCACTTGAAGGGGCAAACCACAGTTGCTTTAAAACGTTTAGATCGTACATTTGGGCAGGGAGACCCTGAGTTTTGGAAGGAGATAATTATGCTTTCTCTTTATAAACATGATAATATTGTTTCTCTCTTAGGGTTTTGTGATGACAGTGGAGAGAAGATCCTGATATACGAATATGCATCAAAGAAAAGTCTAGACTTGTATCTCAAGAGCGATGATTTAACATGGGTTCGGCGACTGAAGATATGCATTGGGGCAGCTCGCGGTCTAGCTTACCTTCATAATCCCGCTG
This sequence comes from Lactuca serriola, assembly GCF_051521515.1. Taxonomy (NCBI): domain Eukaryota; kingdom Viridiplantae; phylum Streptophyta; class Magnoliopsida; order Asterales; family Asteraceae; genus Lactuca; species Lactuca serriola. The sequence continues at coordinate 122,995,194 of NC_136412.1, forward strand.
GGACTCAACAAAGAGTATTGCACCGTGATATTAAAAGCTCCAATATTCTTTTAGATGAAAATTGGAATGCGAGGATTGCGGATTTAGGTTTATCCAAATTTGGTCCTGCTAACCAACAATACACATTTCTTGTCTCTAATACAGTAGGCACGTTTGGGTATTGTGACCCGATATACGTAGAGACAGGGTTACTTACAAAAGAGTCGGATGTCTATTCATTTGGGGTAGTGTTGTTTGAAGTTTTGTGTGGCAGGTTATGTATTAGCTACAACAATAAGGCCCAATCTTTTACGGAAATGGTTCGAAAGAGTTACAAACAAAACAAAGTAAGTGAAATTATTTACGATAATATAAAGGATGAAATAAATCCTGATTCTTTGGAGGCATTTACAACAATTGCTTATCGATGTTTGAAGAGAGACCGTGAACAGCGTCCATTGATGAACGAGGTTGTGAGAGCACTCGAAACGGCACTCATATATCAGGTATGTTGCTTTTTTCCTTTTTTGTTAATTTGTTTACTCATTTTTGGTAATCATCTTAATCTCTTCATTTTATTATCAATTAATTTCAAGAAAACTAAGAACATGAGGTTTTCAAAAAGTTATTTTGAATTATTATTGTGTTATATATAAATGAAAAGAGTACATTCCAATTTCGCGAGTTAACCGATTAACTCGTGTTTTTATTTGAAAGTAAGGTAATTTCTTTTAAATATTTTCGAACTATTATGTTTCTTTTATATAATAAAGGGTAGTTGGATCTTTTACTACCATATTTTTGTTTATACATTCTATGCACCAAACGTTGAATGTATACTAATTCCATTACTTGTATATACATAACTAAATCCACACTTGGTGTTTTAGGCTCCACCAACATCTCCAACACCTACTCCAACTCCAAATCCACATCCATTGTCCAAGTTGATTACTACTGTCTTACCTCCACCGCCAGAGTCAAAGAGGATGTTCTCACCACCACCATCTCCCCTTCCGGAGAGCTCTAACATGACAGCACAACCTTCATTTCCTCGTTCAAAGAACAATAAGGCGCACCTTCGCTTTTGAAGACCTCAAATGAAGACCTTCGCTTTTGAAGACCTCAAATGTTGTAGTTATTACTATATAATTGCAACAGAAACTTTAAAAAACTTGGCCTTGCCATTTGTCCGTATTCGATTCAGTATATCTATTTGAAGTATTTGTTGAGGTTTTTTATGCATGAAGCTTTTCATTGGCTTAGTCTCTGGTATGGGGATCATTTTTTTCATCGGAAGGTGGGATACTTACTAGGATAGATTAATATTTTTAATTTAAAAGCTAATAAGTGCGAAGGAAACAAACAACACGAGTATACAATTAATCTTAGCACCTTGCTATAAAGGAAAAGGCTTAATCAAAGTTACAGCCAAATTTCATTAATAACTCTTTAGATTTCTACAAAAAAAAACTTAGCATAATGGCGTCTCCACACTACTAGAATTTTTTTTTACAGGGACGGATTCATAAATCCTTAATTAGCAACTGGATTTGTTAGAATGACATTAATGGTGAACCATTCTGATTATGAACACACTTGCACTATTTTGCGGTCTTAGTTTCCATCCACATAATAACCAATCAATAAAGATGGTTAAGATAATGCAAACAGTTCTTACAATCGGGAATAAATTACGTTAGAGATGTGCCACATTACTAGCATAAGTTCCTAAAGTAACTTGCCAAAGTCACTTGGTTAAATATAGGAGACTTAATTAGTTATTTAATTACCAATGGTACCAAAATGTTTGAAAATATCTCTCCTTTAAATTGACGAAGGTTCAAATAGAATAGTTTAAAAATAGGGGTAATAAATATATCAGTGTAGGCGATTAGTTCAAGGTTATCAATAGGGCCGACCAAAAGTCTTGAGTGATCAGGGCCATGGCCCTAGACATCAATTTGTGGGGAATAAAATTTAGTCTAACTGTTATGGGTATCAATGTATCATGGTGTGTATGTTAATCTGGGCCGAAGAACTTTTAGAGTTAGTCCAGTCTGCTAAGGGAATCGCTTGAAATCAGGAAATTCAGAAGTCGTGAAAAATAGAATAAATCAATATGGAAAAATTGGAAAACAAAGCGAATTAAGAAAATAAAAAGTACAAATCTGTCATTTTTTTTTTTTAAATTAAGAAAAGCTAACATTCACTTATAATCCTACTAGTAAATCTACACCTTTTCTCCGGTGACACTAGAGCCTTCAACTTTTGGTTGAAAGACACATTTCCGTCCACTCCTATCCTAATACTACTAGACTATAAGTTTTTCTACACAGCTCACACAATCAGCAATCACCCTCCAATGCAAACTCTTAGTTTTCCACAACTCCCAAATCTAATTTATTGTTTAGATATAGTGAATTCATAGGTGTCTTTGAGGGTGTGAGAGGTAGGCGACTGCATAGGGCCCATCTCGTAAAGGATGCCTAAATTTTTTATATGATTCATCAAAAGGCCAAAGTCGGTTCACCCTCTAATTCTCGGCAATCCAAGAAGGAAGTCGCTATGCATCACTCCTCTTCTTGAACCCGCTAAGTCATTAAGGGTATGTGTGTTTGATTATTGATTAACCAATTGTTTCAAAATCATTTGCACCATTTGATTCATAAATCAAAATTGTAAATTTCAAAATCCAAAAGATCACTCAATTTCATAATCGTTTTTAGCATTCAATTTCATATTATTGATTGATTGTTTGAATTTCAAAAATTAGAATCAATATTTAAGAAATTTGATGCTCACATGTTGTGTCTCAATTCAAAATTGATTGACTTCTATTGAGGCTGTTGTGTTTGATTGTTTCAATTTAAAATGCTAATTTCTTTAAAAACAAGATTTGAACATTACAATAAATATGAAAAGTATTTTGATTTTTTGCTTCCAAAAAAATTGAAGGAATTTGATGACAAAGATCTTAATGATGCCAATAAACTTTATCCAGAGATAGATTTATGTGGTTGACAAGTTCTTACCACGTGAAACTACTAACCCCTTTAATGTTTTAAATTATATGAAAAAGTTAGTTGTTTTCCTAATGAAATTAATGAATATAGTCTTAGTGACTATTCTAGTAATTGTTGCATCCACAGAAACACGTTTCTCAAAATTAACATTGTTAATGTCTTATTTACGGTCTACAATGTCACAAGAAAAAATTAATAGCTTCGAAATTATAGCTATTGAGAACAATATATTGGGGAGTATTTATTAGGAAGAGTCGGTGAATAACTTTGTTTCTAAAAATGCTATGAAAGGATTGCGATTCATTTAACTATGTAAGATTATATTTTATATTAACGTTTTTTTCTAACAATTATCAACTTATCGTAGTATTAATGACTTTTACTTATATATAAAAAGAAATTAAGTTTAGGAGCCCAATTTTATTTTTCACACAGGGACTCAAAATCAACGAGACGCCTCGAGTGAATTGCATATGTAATTTCATGTATTGGGAGTTTGACTTCAAGTGTGTTTTTGGAAACCGAAAAGAATATTATGACTTCGAGTGAGTTTCTGGAAAGTAGTTCGAATTCCAGTGGTTTCTAAAATCGTTGCTCAAACTGCTACCTCCTGACTTAGTCCACTTTAGTTGTCACTTGGTTTTCTTACTTTTTTCTAGAGTTGTAGAAAGCTGCCTTCATGATCGATTAACCGGTGATTAATCATTTGCAGGCCTTGAACCGATTACGATTAAGGTGCTTGGCGATTGGTCAAACTTGGGCTTGGCAATCCTTAGCGGTCTTCGGCGGTCATAGGCGGAAAATATTTTAAAAATTCAAATTTTTTAAATTTCAAATATTACACAAAAATTTAAAAATATCAAAATTTTAAGTTTTCAGATTTTAAAATATTATATTAAAATTTTCAAATTTTCAAAATTTTAAAATTTAAAATTTTCAAATACTTATTTTTTTAGGATTATATAATTTTATTAATAATTTAAGGTTTCCGATTAATCACCGCCTAGTTCGATTAATCGTTTATCGCCGGTAGACCGCCAAATGATTTTCACAACCTTGCTTTTTTCTAGTGTCCAGTAGTTTCTTATTTCATATATTTGTGTTTACTTTTTAAGTTATTAACTTCACATTTGGTTTTCTTACTTTTTTTTTTTTTTCAATTTCTAGTAATATCTTATTTCACTTATTTGTGTTTACTTTTTAAGTTATCAAGAATGAATATTTTCATCGTCTAATTTCTAGGTTTTATCAATCTTATATGGTTTGTGAATTCTATTTCATGTGGTTTTTTATTGCATTATGTTTACTGCTGTTTGTTAAGTTAAGTATTAACATTATAGATTTAAGGTTCTTGTTCCAATGATTACTTATTGGTGTTTATTAATATTTGTTGAGTGTTAACATTATAATTTCTAATTTCGTATACAAAAAATGGTGGTTAATTGTCTATTTTTCTTTCGTTTTGTTTTAGATTTTATCCTTGTATCCCTTCTTTCTTCGATTGGTAACTTGAAAGCGGAACCAAAAGCTTCTTTAAGCTTTTATCCTTGTTTGAGTTTGAGTAGTTTTTTAAAATATGATTAGTATTTAGTTGCTTGAATATGTTTTCTGGACAACAACCATAATATCATTAATATGCTCAAAACAGAAAATGGGAACAGAAAGTTTTTAGTTCTCTACAATGTTAGAAAATCAGAGTTAAGAATGCTTGGATTAGTAAGAGTCGTAAATTACAGTTTCAGATTAAATCATTTCGATTGTACATTTGAAAATCTCTAATCGGATAAAACTCAATATGAGATAAAGAATAGAGAATGATAGAAGTTATTTCTTGTCTATACCAGAATAATGACCAAAAATGGGTATATCACCCTTGTCTGAAAATTGACAGAAGAAACTAAACTGTCATAAAATAGTTCCATAACCATCTTCAATGGTTGGATTAATGTGTCTAAGTTCATATGTAAATTGGTATATTCTTGTAATTAAAAGCAAATTTATTTTTGGTAGTGTTGTAAAACTCTCGATAAGGTCTTGATTAATCTTTGATTAATCTCTAGGCGCTACCGATCGATTAAAGGGCACCTAACGATTACTCACTGCCTACAAAACGAGTGATGTAGTAGAAAATAATGAAATTTTAACAGCTTGAGGATGTTTTATCTCAATGGAAACTATTTGATGAATGATTACTTTTGTATCAATCATATTAACCTATTTTATTATAATATTAGTGTTATTTACAAAATTTGTTATGATATTATGCATATTCAGTTTTTTTAAAATTCAACTAATTAGAAATTAATGGTCCCCGGTTAATCCCCACCTAGCCGATTAATCCCTTAATCCCAGTCCACCGACTAGCTAACATCGAGGGTTTTTTTTATAACTTTGCTTTTTTGAGTTGACCTCGTAACCATAAATAGATAGTAATGATATTATAAAAAAAAAGAGAGAAAAATGATGTGTTGATATATTGTGTGATTAATATGTTAATTAGAAATAGATAGTTGCTTTGTTAATTTATTATGTGATTAATAAATTAATATGAGATCAATAGTTAATTAACTGATTTGTTAATTTATATGATTGATAAATTAATATAAAATCAATAAGAATTAATTAATTATTAATAAGAATTAATCTAGAATTAATTTGGGATTAATTAAAGGTGCAAGAGGTGAATTGTAATTGTTAAATAGTTGAACACAAGAAACAATTCTAGAACCATCTACGGTATGGACGGTTTTGGAAGGATTCCTAAGGTTTCTGGAAGCATCCTTAAATGATTTGAAATGAGATTAAATCTATTATTTAATCAATTCAAGTCCGGCTTTTTATGCAAGTTACCTAAACTACAAATATGACTCCTTGGCTTGCAAATTTCATGCACAACCTTCTTAAGAGGCTTATGAACGAAATTTCATTCTCCTTCCCCTCTCTTCTCTTCATTGTAGCGTTTCTATTTTTGGGTGTGAGCCATTAGAGGCGTCATAGTTTTGGTGCTTATTTCTAAAGGTCTACAAAGGAAGGAATCAAAGGAATCGTTTACAATAATGATTCAAAAGGTATGTAACCCTAATCTATGATTTTAGATAATAGTAGGATAGATCTAGGGTTTGTATTTCATAGTATGTTGCCTTAATGTGACGATATAAATCTTTACTAAGTTGCATGTACCCATAATCGTTAAGTGTTATTTTCCGCATTGTATAGGAATTTTATAACCTATAAAACCCATCATCAACTACCATAAAAATGTCACAAAAACGGGTTCAAGATAAGAGTCAAAATTTGATCAATTTTCTAAAATTTTGGATTTCTATGCATTTTTAACAAAAACTAATTCAAGATAAGCGTTACCTCGACCCCATCTAGGGGTTCTTCCCTTTGGAATCCCTACCTGGGGAAGCGTGCTGCCCCTGGACCCCCGTCGTTCAGTAGCTTCGCCCCAAAACCTCTAAATGATAGTGTACTTTGAATTAAAACAAACTCAACACAAGTGTGCAATTCGCACCACCCTTGTTTAATAACTTTCAAGATCACATAGGTTAACCAGTTCATCTCATTACACTTAAATAATATTGATAACATAAATCACCAACATATAAGGATCATAAAATTAATATGTTGTTAGACATGAGAATTTTACTGAAAATGCTAATGATTATGTTGATAATGCTAGTGACGTTGTGTAAAACTCTAATGAGAGTAAATTCAAGAAATGATCCCTAATATTTATCAAGAGTTGCAATATTGGTCCCTATTTTTGGTATTTTTCCAAAAAAAGTCCCTATGTTTGATTTATATTTCAAAACTACTCCTTCTCTAGACCCTTACATGTGTAATGCACATGGGGGTATTTTGGCATTTCTCCTTCTCTCCCTCTCTCTCTTATTAATTATGTATGACCACTTTGTACACAACAATTTTTCTCCATACACAACAATTTATGTTTTATGGAGTTGTACAATACAACACTTTAATGCACAAATTATTGTGTATGGAAAAATTTTGTTGTGTATGAATCAGTTCCCATCCACTAATGATACGTGTTTCTATATTCTATCCAATTTACTCTTTTGTCATAAAAACCATTTAGTTTCATTATATTTTTAGCTCCCTAATGTGTAGGGTGCCATCTCTTACATAATCCCAATTAAAATATAACTTACATGTATAGAAAGTAAACAAGGTTATGGGATGGTTAATCGGTTGTCACAAACAACAATAGACGGAAAGGATTTTTTTTTTTGGGTTCTATTTACTGATAACTAAGTTTTATTAGACCATCTTTTATAAACAAGTTTGCTTTAAATTCTCTAGGCTCTATTTTACTAATAAGAGGTACTAGATGGTTAATTAGTTGCGTCATTAGATCCAGTTATACGAATGGGTTTTATTAGACTTTCACATTTGACTCGACTACAAAGGACCATTTTCAAAGTCGAGTTATATTAACCATTTTAATCGAGTTTATATTGGTGAAATGATTCAACCTACCCAAAATAGTTTCGTGATATTACTACTACATTCTGGCATTCTCTAATTTTCAGAACCAATTAAAAGTTTTATTTATGCTCATATTATCATTGATGCGAAATTTCCTAGTACATTTGAAACATTTTGGGTACAAGCCCTAAGGATGCCATATTTGATACGGAAACATAAGTGACAATGTAAAGACCAATTGATCGTGAACTCTATTACAGATTGTCTCTTAATCACTCACCATCCTAATCAAGTTCCAGCAGCTTAAGTCTTAATACATGTTATGCATATAAAATGAGTGGTTCGGGTTGGTAAACCTAAAGAGTGACATAAGGATTTCAATTCCATAATATTTTCAAGATAATATTCCTTAATTATAAGACCTGCAAAACCAATGGTTACCAAATATTATAAATAAGGTTTAAATATCTATAGAACCCTCTACCCATCTTAATTAATCATCACAGATCCTAGTCCATGATTATTAGGAAGTTGTATCTTACCCGATGAACCGTTTAAAGGGTTTGACTACACAACTAGGGGCTTCCCTGGTTAGTGTAATTCATAAAGGCACATGAGTTGTTAGAGTGTTTTGATGAATATGATATTACCTTTCATCTATGTCTGTAGGTTATGAGCCTACACTAACAACGTAATAGACCAGATCGCCTAGAATGGTTAAGTTTTGTCATCCTACTCTAGGAGATGACAATACATACCATTAATAGTTCATTGATCCGGACCCACCATTTTGATCATCCCACGATGGAATACTGTACTCCAGTATAGAGCTACCGTACATCGACACCGGAAAGTGTCACTGAACAGAACTTTACTCTCTATTCTAGCTGATGCACATTCTCCTAATGGGACTACCTAATATCAAACTTAATTGAACTAGGTATCTTCCAAAAGTCTAAGTTTAAACCTAGACTAGATTATAGAGCTTGTAACTAATTTCTAATACCAAATCTATTATTGGGAGACACTAATCTATCCTTAATGTGTGTGTGTGTGTGTGTATATATATATATATATATATATATATATATATATTCCATATAGAGTATTAGGTATTGTTATTTATTTATCTTTTCAGCAATGCTACTTCTAATATTATTATATAATCTTATATAATCTTCCTGATATAAAAATAGAACCATATATGGTTCGTACATAGCACAATATATATATATATATATATATATACATATATATATATACATATATATATATATATACATATATATATATATATATATATATGTATATATATATATATATATATATATATATATATATATATCAACATATAATCTAGGCAATAAGCATATAATTCACATACGAATTCCAAAAAATATCTAATACTTTAAATAATGTTTGTATTAAATCATGTTCATGAAAGGGACTATGCACTAACTTGATAAAATGGGTGACTGATGATTTCAGCAGCGCTTCACTTCATACTTCCAAAGAGACCTAGACGTATAAAGTATTAAGCCTTAGTCTAGTTTCATAACTCTGGCGACTAGAATAATTATAGTCTAGATTCCTCGATATTCCCAATGTCTACATCAAGATCTATAAGGTAAGGAATAACTAGGTCGGATCATATCGAAGGTAGGGTCCATTTTGAATACATAATATACTATGTGGAAATCCCACTTTAAACACCTCACTAAATTCGGCCTAGACATCACTCCCGTAAGTAGATCAATCATTATAATGATTTTGAATTACTGTTAAATCTTAATTATAGGTTCATAATAACGACTTATGACTATAATTAAAAGTTACACTTAAATATAATAAGCATAACTTAACTTACAGAGTAATTTAGCGAAAATTGGGAATTATCCGGGTAGAACTTTGATTTGGGAGCTTCTATTCAACGACTATCTGACACCGCGTGGATTTGCCGAATGAGTCGGATGCACAACAGTAAAAGGGACTAAGGGTGGAAAGTGTTCTAGAGAGAATTTAGGAAAATGGTATGAGGAGAGAACTGATTTTATATAGGCTAAATTAGAGTGCGTGTCGTACATAAATCTGATAAGGCAGTTTATGGGTTGAAACAAGCACCTCGTTCCTGGTACGCAACCTTAACCAATTTTTTGAAAGTTTCTAAATTTTAACAAGGATCAGTTGATCCCACTTTATTTCAAAAGAAAGTTGGGAATCACCTGATTCTTGTTCAAATTTATGTCGATGATATAGTTTTTGCTTCAACTGAACCTTTATTGTCGAAGGAATTTGAGGAGCTTATGAAAAGCAAATTCGAAATGAGCATGATGGGAAAAATTAATAATTTTCTGGGTTTACATATTCGTCAAAGCAAGGAAGGTACTTTCATAAATCAATAAAAATACACGCGCAACATGCTTGAAAGATTTGGGATGCCGAATAGTACAAAAATGACATGCGTTTCGATTTCTACAATATAAGCAAAGTATGCGGTTGCTGCAGCTTGCACTTCTCAAGTTATCTGGATTCAAATTCAACTGCGTGACTATGAAATCATTATGAAGAAGATTCCTTTATATTGTGACTCATAAAGTGCTATTCACATATGTCATAATCCAGTACAACATTCGAAAACCGAACATCTTCCTCTTCGCTATCACTTTATCTAAGATCATATCGAAGATAGGAACATAGAGGTTTATTTTGACATCTTTGGTAGAAACCAAACAATATGTATATATTGCTACAATCTGTGTTTATGATCCATATTCATTCTTCCGTGATGATGGTGAAACCCAACAATCCCAACTACTAAGGCATTGATGGTGAACATATTGTTCAAGATTATAATGAAACATTTGTTTCAGTACCATTTTTGATATTCAACATCATATTCCTTTTGTTATGTGTGATCTTGACAAAATGCTCTATAACCAAGATATTTTTGCCCAACAAGATCCATATCTTAAATTTTTTTTTTGGAATGTGATTTCAATATGAATATCTTTATAAATTCTTGTTATCCAACCTTACTTGTTCTTGACTGCACTAGTCATCCAAGTAACTTTTCAATTAACTCACACTTATGTTAAGTTGCGGTATTGAGCAAACTTTAGCCTACCTTCAAAACTAATATAAAAGAAGCCTTTCGATGCACATTGATGAGTAGTCGATTGTACTTCACGGGAAACAAAGGAAGTAGTTCGACATCTCTCTTGATGTCGAATGAAGAGATCTTTCCCCGAGATCCAACTGCTTTTGTATCAAATGCTATTTGATATCACTAATCGAACATTTTTGTTAATTTGACTCCCAATTATTCTTTGGAACACATTTTCACTGGAATCCTTGAGGTTTTGGGTACTACAAATTTGAAACCTAAAATTTGCAAAGTCCGGCTTATGATTTCACTTTCCAATCCCAAAAGCGAATGAGCCTAACCTCAAAGCAGAGGCCTGGTGTTCTCTTGATGTCGAAACCATATGATGTACTTGTTCCACAGTTCGAAACATGTGACGGTTCACGAAAAGTTTGGCGGACGTGAATGTTCAGTATCTCATGGGATTTGAGGAGATTGTGATGATCACTTTTTTTAACATAGCGATTTTTACGACGAGCGATCCCATAACCAATGCAACATGTGGAAGTATCTTATTGGTTACCACTTCAAATTCAAGTTATCCTTTGACTTTTAAAGGAAATTGGTGATGTTATTTGAAGACTTTATGCACACTTATCAAATTTTCCCTAAAATTCTCCAAAGTTTATCATCTTCAAACAACCTTTGCAAACCTAAAAATGGCGGCTCCTACTGCAAATGTTGATCCTTCCAACAACACTAATGAAGAGGATATTTCACAACCTTTGTTGAAGATTCAAAGTTTGAATCTTCGTCTATTTCCCACTATTGATCAATATCATGAGCAATTGCAGATGCTGATTTTAGCCCTAAATCATTATGTTCTTTCAACTGTCTTATCATCATCGTTTGTTCTTCCAATGACCTGGTTATCTCATGCTGGTTCAACGACAATATTCAACAAAACAACTAAGGTTGTTACTGTTGCGAAAGATCACAAAGAAACAATTTGCCCAGATTATGAAGCTACCATACTCATGTATTTTTTATGAGGTTACGAATGAATAAGTTCTTCATATGTTTAATGAGATGGGTCATCAACATGTTCTTATTGGGATTGGTCTATTTCGCAAGTCAAGTCTTCCCTGTGTTTTGAATTTTCTCTTTTGCATTATACTACGATGCTTGACTGGTCATAATTCAAGGTTAGATAAGGCAAAATTGGAGGTTTATGCGATGATTGTTGGTATTTATTACGATATGAATGTTGATTATGTTACTCAACTTTGGGAGGAGTTTGACACGGAAATTAATCACACTAACGTGTCGAATGGTGTTTCTTGTGCATGCTATTGTATTTTAATCCTCAAGGAGGTGTATGAGTAGGAAGGGATTTTGGTTCCCTTAGAAGATGCAAAAGCTGAATTTTCGACTTTGCAGACTCCAAAATTGGTTGTAGATGATCCAGTTCTTTTTCCTAGTGTTGCTCGCATTCCTGATGCGATGTTATGACGAATTGATCCTATAAACCCAATTCTTGTTTAATATCTGGCATCCATTAATACAACTGTTTCGGTTGGAGTTCTATTGCCAAAAGGGGCTGAGGGTTCGTCGAAGGTTGTTAAAGAACCAAAGAAAAAGAAGCAGACTGAGCAATCAAAACCTATTCAAGAACATGCAGAGGAGGAAGTCTATAAGGAAGTTATTCCTTCAAAAACTGGCTTTCTCAAATGCACTAAAAGGCCAACTAAGAGACCTCATCATTATCCTATCAGGCCATTACTTCCAGTGCTTGAAGTTGATACCACTGCACAACCCCAACGTGAGACTTTGCGTACTCATTCATTATCTAAGGGTATCAAGAAGATTCATAATTCGCAACTTAACATACAAGGTGTGTTAATTCGAGAAATTTATGTTCCTGTTTCACATGCGTCAAAGAAACGTCATGCTCAAGAGATGATTTAAAAGATAAAGAAGAATAAGAGACAACTTCAAGACCCACTTAACAAAGTCACTGTCGAAAAAGATCATGGGAGTGACAGCGAAAGGTATAATATTCGCATTGAAGACCCTGGCTTTGCGTCACTGCGAGGGGATTCTCCAGTTAAGTTGAGTTTCGAGGAGAATGAAAATCCTGGTGCATTTGTAAATGTATCTGATACGGATACAATCACCAATTCGAGTGATCCTCCATCTAAATCCATCTCTAAGAAGACCACGGTCATACCACCTGACGTTTCGCTAACTGAGTCCATTATGGAGGAGGTTCGAACCTCAGACATCAATGTGAATGTATCTGATATGGACATAAATGTCAACATGGGTGTAGGGGTGTTGAACAACGAAAACTTTGGTACTTCCAATCTTGAAACTTCTACTATTTCTACATCACTCATACTTTCGTCCACCATCAAAACCTCAATTCTTGACACATCAACTTCGTTACCACCATTATCTTCTCGTATCCCATCTTCACTTCCTTTTTCCACAATATCACCAACTTATTCCACCATAATGCATGAGCCCATACTACTCTTTTCTCTTTGCAATCCATAGAAGTAGAGAGAATATTTCAAGACAATGAACCAAATGACGATGATATCATGGTTTCTTTTGATGACTTGCAATTCGATCAAGAGGAAGATAATGTTCCTGATAACATGCTAATGTCAGTTAAACAATTCAAGATCCTCAACAATAAACTCAATTCTCTTTTACAGATCCAGGCAGATACTGGGGGTCAACATTTTGTTTCTGGAGTCGAAATGGAGTACATGTTAAAGTCTACAAAGAATCATCTTCGAATTTTGGTGGAAAATATTGAGAAGCAACAAGTTGAAAGGCTAGAAGTTCATGCCAAACATTTTTAATATAAGATTCAAAAGCTCCATGATGTTGCTAAAGAGCGTCATGAAATTTTCTTTGAGCAAGTGAAGACTATGAAAGAGTCTATTGATCTCAAGATTGTTGAACTTAATCATAGATGGCCAACGAGGTTAAGAAGATTGATAAAAGTTATTTTGTTCTTCATGGAAAAGTTGATGTTTTTGTTGAAGCTATTGCAAAGATGGTTGAATACAATGCCTCTTATTTCACTAAGCTTGATGCGAAGACAAAAAAGGACTCCCAAGTATTTGAAAAGATGGAGGAGTTCTTAAGTAGTATCAAGGAATCCATTTCAAAGGCTGCTCTTTCGAATCAATCTTCTGTTTCTCAAGAATCAATTTCTAAGTTGATTTTGTCTATCAAGGCTAATCTTAAAGCAAAGCTTGCTCCCATCCTTGAGTTGGTTATTCTTTTTGATGAATTAAAACTAACTTGAAGATCGATTAGATCTTATAACAGGTAAAATAAAGAATACGAAAACAATAAACAACTCAAGTATGGATTGAAGAATGTCGAATGATTAATCACCAATCCTCAGCAGAGCTTGATAAAGAACTTCTACTGTAGAGGATTAAGGGTTTACAAGAACGATAAAGAAATAATCTGTGATCTATTGTGATCGCTATCAATCGTTTTTCTAATATGCATGCAAGCACATTAATTTATATTAAAACCCTATCAGCTCACGGTTGGACAGGCCCAAACCGGAGTAACAAAACTTGGACTATAAACCGAGCCCAATAGACGCAATACATCAAAACAGCTACGCTATGCTGCCCAACAATCTCCCCCTTTGCGTCAAATTGGAGCGAGATCACTACTTCTTCCTTGGGCCAGCCGCAAGAACCTTCTTCTTTACAGTTTCAAACAGACGTGAGATAAGCGCGAGGATCGTCTGTCTGAACCGGATGTACCACTGTATCATATCGTCAAAATATTTGATATCATCCGCTGTATTTTCCTTGCATCTGTGGATGATCCCCAGCACATGCTCTAGACAAGCAGTGGTATAAAGATGTTTATCCGCTAAGGCAAAGAGACATTTCTGTCCTTCACTCCTAGTGAACATGACCGAGTTTCGCCTGGGGTCAATTTTTCCCATCTTCATCTGGTTTAGATCACTGGCCGAGCCAACAGGAGAGATCTTTGGTTTCTTCTTGAAGACAGTTGCAATCTCCTGATCCATCATTGCGACCTCCATGATGTAGCACACCAACATCCTCTTGAGATGGTCAATAATCGGACCATATTCAGCTTCATTAGTCAGAAGGATGTGTGCAGAACGATCCAATCATGAGGATTGAGGTTCGGTAGATCTGCTAAAGAGATGGCATGTTCGGTTTTTGCAGATCCCCTGAGCACCTTGAACCGAACATTGATAAACTTCCCAACAGTGTACGGTTTAAGGACCCGAACGTTGATGATCTTCTGAGCGCTCCAGGTTTGATACAGAGGTTGAGCAGCCTTCAGATAGAACTCAATCAATTCCCGATCAACCTCTGGATGAGGATGAGGGAACTCGGCAACATTGGCGAAGGCGTGAAAGATGAACGCCTTTCGGGTAAGTGGCATGTCGAACTGAGAGTCGACAGAATTATAACAGTCAAACGAGATGACTGGTTCAAGCCACAAGATGCTCGGGGTGTCGATTGCCTCCTTTATCATCCTTTCTCGAGTCCAAGCAGGAAACAGAGTTTTCTTACTTTCGAGGAGGTCGTGGGCTTCCTTCTATTTGCGCTCAGCTTCTTCAGCTTCTCTTGCCACACGAACATTATCATCTTCATCATTGCGCCGACTTTTGCGTTTCAGCAAGTCGGGAATGGTTTCGTTGTCTTCTTCCTCTTCTTCCTCAGCAATTTTCTTGCCTTTATCCTTCACACCCGAACCAGAGGCTTGGCCTGCAGGAGGAGGTTCGGTGGTGTGTATTGCTTTTGAGGAATGAGGTGGTTGCGATCCAGACTCCTTTTCTCCCCCTTGTTTCGGATTGGACACGAAATCGGGTAGCCCTTCAATTTTGCTTAACAGATCCAGGGCATGAGCGAGCTTCTCTACAAGGGTACGCCTTACAGAATGATTGAGTATCAGATCATGTGCTTCGAGGATGTTAGATATTGCTGAGTGGACATCCGAAGCACACGTCTTGATGACCTCCCTTTCGGACCGAAGAGTGTCAAGCTGTTGTTGAGAATTGGAGAGTTGAGCACTCTTGACCTTCAGGGCAGTGGTCTTCTTTGCCAATACATCCATCAACGAGTTCTCAGCAGCCAGATCCTCTTGGAGTTTAGAGAGTCGCTCGTCAATAGAGGCACGGAGAGCAGAGTTGTCGTCTGTCATAGATTGACGAAGTGTGGCACAGGACTTCAACTCTGTAGAGACAAACGTGGCCAACTGTTGAACAATTGGTTCCAACGTAGTCTTTGTGGCATCTACACTCTCCTGTAAGGACTTTAACAGGGCAGAGGCATCAGAGAATAGTTTATTGACTTTTTTGGTCGCAGCCTCACAGGCTTTTGTTGAGGCATCAATGGCGGCGGTTGCAGAAGCGACCGAGTCTTGCTGAGCCCTTGAGAAGGCATCAACAATTTTCTAAAGAGCAGCTTCAGAGAGGGATGATTGAGAGGTGGAAGAAGAAGCAATGAGCAAGTTGACCTTTTCATGTAGCTCCTTAAGAAGCTTCTTTGTGACCGGAGCGTCATCGTCATCGTCACTCTGCACTTGAAACGGATTGTAATTGACCGAATCAAATGTCATGTTTTCCCCGCCAAGGAAAGGGTTATCTCCGTCAGAGGCATGACCGGGAGATTGTGGTGGTGGTGAAGCTGGGGGTGTAGTGGTATGAGTAGGTTCAGGTTGGGTGATTTTGGGTGTAGGTGTAGGTGTAGGTTCGGTTTGTTTTTGAGTAGGGGTAGGTTCGGTTGCTGTTTGGATTTCGGTTGCTGGTGGTGGTTCGGTTGCATCAGTATGAACCCCCGTACCAGATACGTTGGATGTAACCTTTGCAGTGGATGTTGTTGTAGCATCGGTGAAAATAGGTGGTGGCATAGGGATTGAGGTCTTTGGAATGTGGGTAAAGGGGTTTATTGTGGGAATGGAAGTGGGAATTGTTTGAGTAGGAGAGGGAATTGGAGAAGTATGGATTTGCATGTCAGGGGTAGGTGATTTAGGTGGTGTGTTGCCTCTTGGAGGTGTGTTGCCTCTTGGAGGTGTGTTGCCTCTTGGAGAGTCGTCAGAATCCGAACTCTCACCCTCCGACTCACTTGAAGAGGAAGCGATAATCAGCTTTCGCTTCGGTTGTGTCTTTCGCCTCTTCTGCTGCGGGGACTGAGCAGCTTTGGTGGCTTTCCTCTTTTTAGGAGAAGGGCCTTTAGCCCCTTTTGCCACTTGCTTCCCTTTTTCTGCCTTTTTGCCTCTCAGAGCAGGCTTGTCGGCATCGTGAATGGATTTGAGCATTTCCGGCGTGAGATCCCTTGGACCAGACCTCTTGAACTCCTTGTAGGTCCGGATGAGCCGGCTGTCAGCTGGAACATCAGCGTACATGGTTTCCGGAATGGAACCATTGAAAGGGAATTTTGAAGCATCTGAAACGATGATCTTCGTGGTATGAAAGATACCAATCGAAGACATCGGTGCGCCGGCAACAGTGGGGACATTGTTCTTATCCATCGCCCACTTAGTGATCAAGGTCCAAAACCTGGCATACGACACCTCTGAATGCCGTGAAGAAGAAGATAAACTTTGGATGAGTTGTTGCCAGAGAACAAACCCATAGTCGACGTTAATATCGTTGTAGACATCGTACAGGATGGACAGGAATAGTCGACTGGAGCCATCTGAACCAGAGCTTCTTTCTGACAGACCCTTGAATAGCACAGTGAACATCCCGTTCCACTGTGGCGGTAAACAGGACTTCTTAAACTTTGCGACGGAGGTAAGCACCTCCGTGTACCCCATATTGTAGAACATGTTGAAAAGGTGCCCCATCGGAATAGTCTCTGGTTAACCCTTGTTGGGTCAGCTTCAAACCCTAGCAGAGAACAAAAGCGTTGCTTGGAGATGGACGCTATGTGATGAGAAACTTCGAAGAAGATCCTATCGACCACTTTATCGTAATGTGCAGTCGCATAGATCTGCGATAAGAACTCCATGGGCATTGATTCCACCCTAGAAAGTGCAGGTGCAATCGGCGAATACTTCAAGCACTCGATGATTGGGAACATGTAGGAGTCATAGACATGAGGGGTTAAATCGATTACGAGACACTGTTGAGGGCGAATGGGAAGAATGTGGGAAGTGGCATGCACAGAGGATGAATCGGCCATTGTTGAAGAGAGTGAAGAAGATGATGAACAGTTAAGGTTCAGGGAATTCTTACTCTCTTGGGAATTTTGATTGCAGTAAAGAGGTAAATGGGAGAGGATGTCGCCTTTTATAGAGGGTTAAAGGAGAGAGAAAGATCTGCCCATATCTTCTATCGAAATACCAAGAGTTTTCCGGAGGTGACTGATGCGTGACAGTTGGGGAACCGATGATCACGCATGAGAGAGAGTGTCAGATTCCGAAGAACACGCCTCCCATCAAGCGCCGTTTCTGATAAACCATTTCAAATTCACACGCGCCCTTTCTGTGCCAGAGATGAACCGTTTCAAATTCGCACACGCGTCTGCGACGTCAGTTAGAGATTAGACGTTTCAAATTCGCACGCTTTCCCTTTTTCGTCGGTTGAAATCAAATCAATTAAACTCCCGCCTGAGTCAGCAACTCTTCATCTTATCCCTCTAAAGTATAACGACATCTTTTGATTAATACGCCCACGTGGATTAAAATTGACCTCAGCTTCTAATCAACCACCAATCCAAAGAAAAAGCCTGTAATTATTAGAACCAGAATTTTGGAAAATCAAAGATTTTCGTGCTAAGGGTGTAAAAGATAAGAAATAAAGCAATTCTTTTGAGGAAAAATTGTGATGTCAATAAAGACACAAAACAAAGGATCCCGGGCACGAATCTCTTCCTTCAAAGCCAAGAGAGACCTTAAAGTGTTAGTGTGGTTTCCCGTTGAATAACGATCAAACACTTATTAAGAAGTGATGAAAGGCTTCTTTTAATTAAGCTTTGCAGGGTTATTTTTGCTTTGATTCAACAGTCCTAATCTTGAAATAAGATAGAAAGTGAACAAAGTACTTGTGAGACCGGTGTAGTCTGTTGAACAAGTAGGTGTGAAATAATTTAAAAGTGGCTAGTAAATATAAAATCTCAACAAAAATTAAAAACTGGATCCCAAGGGATGAAATGTTATGGTGTTTAACAATTTCATAGGAATCACACAAAATAAAAGTTTGAGATTTTATGAAGATACGTCCGTCAATTCATTAGTGAAAACTTGAGCAAATTAATTGTTCACCGTCAATTCAGATTGGGTATTGAATTTTGGGTTTCACTCAGCTCGTAGTGGCACGGAACTAAGATCATAAACACAGTTTTTGAGTAACCATAAACCTTAGTGGTAATGTCTGAGAGTCTCAAGGGTTACGTTTGTGAAACGAATTTAATGGAGAAATTCAATAGAGATGGTGTAAGAAATTAAAGTACCTCTGCTATAAAAAAATAGGACCAAGCAGAAAACTCTTATTTCATGTGAGAAGAGAGTGAGGTAGCTCACGATTAGAATAAATGGGATAGCCTAATTGGGAAGACAGGGTTTGTATATACCAAGTCATTAAGGCTATTATTCAGAATCTGATGAGGCTTTGGGCACATACAACAGCATGCTTCTAGGGACACTTAACTAATGCAACCATTTCCCCACACAAATAAAGTACAAAATATTTTTGGAGTTTTTGATATTAAAAGAAATATTTTTGGAGTTTGTGATAAAAAAAATTATAAATAAAAAAAAAAGTAAGACTGAAAAAGAATAAATAAAAAAAAAAACTTTGGAACCGAACCCGAGCGTTCGGTTGATTTCGGTTGAGAAAAATTTTGAAAAATTTTGAAAAACCGAACCCGAGCGTTCGGTTGATTTCGGTTTTGAAAAATTTTGAAAAACCGAACCCGAGCGTTCGGTTGGTTTCGGTTTTGAAAATTTTTAGAAAACCAATGAACTTAGACTTTCAAAAAGGAAATGCTTTTGACAATAAGATAAACAAGTTTGTAAAACAATTGTACATGAAATTTACAACCAAGAAAAATACCTTTAATTGATGGGCGAAAGGCAGGTGGTCCAACCGAACCCGAACGTTCGGTCTATTTCGCTTCTTACGTTTGAAGTTGAGAGGTAGTTTGTGGTACTGAATCTGATTCCATCATACCGAGCCCGTGTAGAATTTTATTGAACGACGTTTCAGGAAGGGCTTTGGTGAAGACATCAGCCAGTTGATCAGTGGTTCTAACAAAGTGAATTTCAACATTTCCATCTTCCACATGATCTTTAATGAAGTGATACCTCAGTGCTATGTGCTTAGTCTTTGAGTGTTGCACTGGGTTATGATAGATCCTAATTGCACTTTCAGAGTCACAATATAGTGGGATCTTTTTCATATTGAGTCCATAGTCTCTGAGTTGACTTTGGATCCAAATCACTTGAGAGGTACATGATGCAGCTGCAATGTATTCTGCTTCAGCTGTAGACAAAGATACACACGTTTGTTTCTTTGATTGCTAGCTAACCAACTTCCCGTCAAGGAATTGGCAGCCGCCTGTGGTGCTTTTCCTGTCTAATCCACAACCTCCAAGGTCTGCATCTGAGTAGGCCTGAACGAAGAAGCCCGAGTTGGATGGATACCATAGACCTAAAGAGGTAGTTCGCTTGAGATATCGTAGAATGTTCTTTACTGCAAGCATGTGAGGTTCGCGTGGGTTTGCCTGAAATCTAGCACAATAACAAACAGAGAACATTATGTCAGGCCTGCTAGCAGTAAGATACATCAGTGAACCAATCATCTGGCGATACAGCGTAATATCAACTGCCGGTTTATCCAATGATGGAGTGAGCTTGGTGCCGAAGGCCATTGGAACTTTGACCTTTGAATCTCCCATCATGCCAAATTTTTCTAGAAGAGTCTTCGTGTAAGCTTCCTGATTGATAAAGATGCCTTCGGGTCCCTGTCTAATATTTAAACCAAGGAAAAAGTTAATTGGACCCATTGAGCTCATTTTAAATTTAGTCTCCATCAGCTTTCTGAAATCAACCGTTAAGCTGGGATTTGTAGAGCCAAAGATGATACAATCGACGTAAATTTGAACAATCATAAGGTGGTTACCTTCCTTCTTACGAAAGAAGGTTGGGTCAACCGAACCTTGTTTGAATTTCGACATCTTTAAAAACTTTTTTAGCGTTTCATACCAGGCCCTCGGAGCTTGTTTCAGTCCATACACGGCTTTGTCCAAAATATAACAATGATTAGGATACCGTTCGTTTACGAATCCAGGAGGTTGCTCCACATACACTGTTTCTTCAAGTTCTCCATTGAGAAATGCACACTTGACGTCCATTTGGAAGACTTCAAAGTTTTTGTGTGCAGCATAGGCGAGAAAGATTCTGACTGATTCCAGCCTAGCTACAGGAGCAAAAGTTTCTTCATAGTCAATTCCTTCCTCCTGACAGTATCCTTTTACTACCAGACGTGCTTTGTTTCGAATCACGTTCCCTTCTTTGTCCATTTTATTCCTGAAGACCCATTTGAGACCAACAACCGAGGCATCTGGAGAAGTTGGAATAAGTCGCCAAACTTTGTTCCTTTCGAATTCATTCAGTTCGTCTTGCATAGCTTGAACCCAATCAGAGTGATCAAGAGCAGTGTTAACTGTCTTTGGTTCAACTTTTGAGACGAAGGAGTTGAACATACATAATTCTACTTGTGAAAACAAGGAAGTTTGTTTTGCCTTGAGTTGTGATCGGGTCAGAACCTTTTCAGATACACCCCAACGACTTGAGTGATAGGATGATCTCTGGTCCATTTGATGAGAGGAGGGTAGTTTGGATCAATGGATGGATCCAATTCAGCGTTTATCATCTCTTCTGGTTCGGATGGACTTTCATCGTCATAAAGCTTATCGGCATGCTCCCCCTCGACAGATAAGCTTTCAGGAATGTCTTGAGAGTCTTGTGTTACAGAGGTTTCTGCTGGTGCTAAGCTTTCAGGTGTTGATGCACCTTTGGGTGATGAGGCACTTTTGGTTGGTGTGGTACTTTCGGTTGATAAAGTGCGTTCGGGAGCAACTTGAGAACGGTTCTCCCCCTCAACATGTGAGCTCGGCTGAGATGATGATGGCGGATCCTCCCCCTCGACTGAAGCATTGTGTTGTGGAGGGTCTACAGAACCTGATTCTCCTTCATTCATTCTCCTTGCAGCATCGTCGACAAGTTGCTTTAAGTGATCTACCCTGTTGTCAGCTGCACTGGCTTCTGAGAGAGTGGCCGTCTCTGGTTCATCAAATAGCTCAACGAACTTCTCAAATAGATTAGCGATTGAGGCTGTGACCTGGCCAGTTTGAGGAAAGATTTCTCTAGGTGTGTCCTTGTTGGCCTTCAGCTTTTTGACATAGTTATTATCAAAAGTCACATAGTAGGTTTCTTCTATTTTCCTCGAACGCTTGTTTAATACTCTGTACGCTTTAGAAGTAAGAGAATATCCCAGAAATATCCCCTCGTCGGCTTTGACATCAAACTTATTGCGGTGTTCTTTGGAATTGAAAATGAAACACCGTGAACCGAACACATGGAAGAATTTGACATTCGGCTTCCTGTTGTTGATGATATCATAAGGAGTGAGAGTGAAGCGCTTGTTGAGATATGACCTGTTCTGTGTAAAACAAGCAGCAGAAATAGCATCAACCCAAAAATATAAAGGTAAGTAAGCGAAACTTAGCATGATTCGGGTTGCTTCACACAAAGATCGGTTTCGTCTTTCAACAATCCCGTTTTGTTGAGGAGTGTAGGGAGCTGAGAAGTTGTGACTAATTCCCTTTTCTGCCAGGAATTCTTCAAATTCTTTATTTTTGAACTCCAGTCCATTATCGCTCCTGATATTGCGAACGACTTTCTTCAGCTGTACTTCAGTCTGCTTGATGAACACCTTTAGCTTATGACTTGCTACCACCGATACTTTCGATAGTTGATGGACCACACAAATCAATATGAAGTAATTCTAGTGGTTCAACAACTTTAGTGTTTATTATAGATGGATGACTTTGACGACTCTGCTTCCCCATTTCACATGCAACACACAAATGTTCTCTATCGTACTTGAGCAATGGAAGACCTCGAACATGACCTCCAGTGACAAGCTTATTGATATCCTTAAAGTTAAGATGAGAGAGCCTTCGGTGCCATAACCAACTTTCGTCAGATTGTGCTTTTGATAACAGGCAGATAGCTGGGTTTCCTTTGATGGGTTTGAGGTTTAAGGGAAACATTTCACCTTTACACTCTGATTTGAGAATAACTCTTTTCGTCTTCTTCTCAATTATTTCTGAACCCTCATCGTCGAATGAAACTTTGAGACCGGTACCCCCAACAAGTTGAGATACATTGATGAGGTTGTGTTGTAATCCTTCCACGTATGCAACCTTTCGTATAGTGAAATCACCGTTTGTAATCATTCCGTAGCCTTTTATGGTGCCGAAGGAGTTGTTCCCGAACTTGACATTTCCACCGTTTGAAAGAGACCTGTATTCTCTTAGCTCTTCCTTCCTTCCTGTCATGTGACGCGAGCAGCCACTATCAATGTACCATTCTTCGTCAAACTGCTCGTCACTGATAACCTGAAAAAATTAAGCAGATTTAGGAACCCAAAGTTTCTTGGGTCCTCGTGAGCCTTTCATAGGAACGGGAATAGTAAGAGAGATGTCAACAAGGTATGTTCTTTTTATTAGTGTTGTTTTATCTTTCCTTTTGATGGTGAAAACTTTAATTTTATTGGGATTTGTTACTTTTGGTTTGGACTCTGGTTCAGTTGATGATTGAGGTTTTTGAGAGTGAACAGAATGGGTTCTAACCTTTTGGTATACGACTGCCTTTTCTGCAAGGATCGGGGACTTTTGTTGGGACATACGAGCGAACTCCACTAAATTTTCTGAAATGAGATTCTTGTGGTTTTCGGGTTCGCTCTTGACAAATTCTGAACAGTCAACTGTGTCCTCTACAGAAATTTCACTCAAATTGTCGTCCTCATTAAGCTCAGATGCATTTTCAACATCAATTTTATTTTCTAAGCTCAAGTTGGCATTCAATGAGTCAAATTTTTGTATGGTTTCGGTTCTCAGTTTCAATTTATCATTTTCATCCAAAAGGTTTTTAAGCATGTCCTTATGGTCCTTGGACTTAATGAAAGATTCGATTTTGTCCAGTCCATACATATACGTCGGATTAACTTCCTCAGACGAAATAACACTCTCACAATTATATGCTTCAGCATCAATTTCATCCTCCTTAAACTCAAGAAAGGGTAAAATCATGCGATGAATCTTTTGTCCTATTTCACAGTCCAAATGAAGCTGAGTGATATTAGTATAAAGACGTTTAGCAATCAAACAAAAAACATTTCTCTGTTTTAAAAGCTTTAAATTGTCTCTTTGCAAATAAATGTTTTCATCTTTGGTTTTGATTAACTCCGACTCCTTCAGTTCGATCCACATTCTCCGTTCCTCACTCTTCGAAGACACCCTGCTTATTTGGTCAGTTAGGTTAGAATTGGTGACTCGAGTTTGAGTTAAACTACTGTCTAGATGAGAGATTCTTGAACTAACACTTTTTAATTCTTTATCGTATGAGCATTGTGGGACTTTGAATGAAACAAAAACGGATTGTACCTTCTTGATCAGTTCATCAAGCTCGTTGAACTGTACGCTGAGCGGTTTTGCAGTGAAGCACAAGTCCTCTCGCTCATTTGCGTCTTCTATCCCCCCGTCCGTGTTGTATCCCCTCATCTGAGAAACATCGGACACCATCAAGCATTTTCCACCACTGCTCTCTTCTTTCGCCACATAAGCCTTTCCATGAGAAGGCTTCCTTACTTCATCATCTTCAGAGTCGGTTGACTAGACCTCCACGCCACCGAACTCATCATCTGCTACCGAACCCTGCACAATTAAAGCGTTCATAGAAGGGTTAGCAGTAGATCTCTTCTTTCTGATCTCATCCAGCTTTCTCTGCAACAAAGCTTCTTCATCCTTTTCCTCATCCTTTTCTGCCATTTTCTTGAGGACGCAATCCTTTACATAGTGATTCTTTCCTCCACAGTAATAGCAGCTTACTCCCGAATCTCCTTCAGCTTTCGGTTCCTTCCTTGATTCTTCTGCCTTCAGTTCATCTTTGACCTTTTCAGAACTATAACTCCCCTGCCAATTTCGGTTCTTGTTTGTGGGGAATCTCTTCTTGATGAACCTCTTGGGGTTGGACACCATCATAGCATAGTCTTCAGAAGTGAGGTCATAGTCCTCCAAGTTGAGGTCTTCTTCTTCCATCACTGCTTTGCTTTTGGACAGGAGGGCCAACGAACCCAGGCTTGAAACCACATTTTTCTCTTGTAACACGATCTTTTCTTGGGATTTCAGGATGCCCACCAGTTTCGCCAAAGAATAAGATTTAAATTGCTCATGGGATTTAACTGTGGACACTACAGCTCTCCACTCAGGTCTGAGACCATTCAAAAACGTAACCTTCTGCTCAATTAGCTTCCTTTCAATGTCATGTTTAATCATCTTGCTAAGAAGATGATTGAAGTGATCGAACGTTTGTGTCACAGTCTCTTCGGCTCCCTGCTTGAATTCACCAAACTCAGACAAGAGTAAGGTTTGAATGGAGTGTTCAAGATCTTCGTCTGTAGAGTATAATTCTCGTAGCCTGTCCCATATTTCTTTTGCAGTCGTGCATGAACTCACCAGTCTGAAAGTATCAGATTGAAGAGTGAATCTGATTAATCTCAATGCTTTGATATTGCACTGAAATTTATCTTTTTCGTCTTGAGCAATATCTTTAACGTCTTTCAGAAGATCATTATACTCCTTTTGAGTTTTAATAATCCTTGAAGTTGCTGAATGAGAAAAGGGTCCAGAGATGATTGCTTCCCAGATGAGGTATCCATTATCCTCAGATCCTATAACATAATCTTCAAAGTGATGTGCCCAGACTTCATAATCGTGGGTGTATAGGATGAGAATCTTCGTTGTTGATCCAATGCTGTTTGAAATATTAATGGGATTGGATTGCAACTCGTCCATGCTTGATCGAATAACTTGTTAAAAGATCAGACTTGTAATGTAATAAATTAGGGCAAAACAATAAATATTGAGTTACGTCAATTATGGGATGACGGCTCAATAAATATCAGTAAATGCGGAATAACCCTAATCGAAACCTTTTTCACAGAAAAGAAGTGTATGATTTACACAGCCTCCTGCTCTGATACCAATTGATGAATTAAAACTAACTTGAAGATCGATTAGATCTTATAACAGGTAAAATAAAGAATACGAAAACAATGAACAACTCAAGTATGGATCGAAGAATGTCGAATGATTAATCAACAATCCTCAGCAGAGCTCAATAAAGAACTTCTACTGTAGAGGATTAAGGGTTTACAAGAACGATAGAGAAATAATCTGTGATCTATTGTGATCGCTATCAATCGTTTTTCTAATATGCATGCAAGCACATTAATTTATATTAAAACCCTATCAGCTCACGGTTGGACAGGCCCAAACCGGAGTAACAAAACTTGGACTATAAACCGAGCCCAATAGACGCAATACATCAAAACAGCTACGCTATGCTGCCCAACACTTTTACCAACTAATGTTCCACTTGTGAAGCATGTGTCACAAGGGGAGAGCAAGGATGTAGAGACGTTGGATCTTCGAAAGATACAAATAAAGGAGCAGTTGTTGGGAAGGTGATGTCGACTCAAATACCTACTTCACTTCCAATTTCACTAACAACAACTTCGATAACTACCACAACAAGACCTATTACGAAAGGGATTTTTATAAGAGAAAGTGTTGGAGGTTCTGGTTCTAGCTCTATGCCCCCTCCTCCGAAAGATAATCAGGGAGACAAAGGAAAAGGTGTTTTGGTAACTCCGTCGGAAGAAGAAAAGAAGAAACAACAATCCTTGGAAATCGAAAGGCAGAGGCAAGTCAATAGTATATTAAGGATAAAGTAGAATAATCCACCAGGCTTGAACAAGGATGATCCCAACAAGCATTGGTGTTACGAAACTATTGAGGAAATCGTCTCAATTAGGAAGCCTGAGTATTTTCGAAAAGTTCCAAAGAAGAGTTATGAAGTTGAGAACTCTGTTTTAACCAACTTGATTTCCCAATAAATCATATGATGTACATATCTTCTCAATACAAGTTAGTCAATCACTTCAAAGAGAAAGAAGAATACAAAAGACCGAGGATGAGATTTCACGCTGTTTTGGGGAATAGTGAAGACGAGGTGTGCTCATTTGTTAAGATCATAAAAGTGATGTTGATTTCATGTGAAAACTTGTTCGAAGGCATATTACATAATTTTTTCTATGTTGTTGTTAGAGCGAATAATGTGGTCTGTGATTTTTCGATTGCTGATTTTCCATTGATGAACTTAAATGATTTGGTTACTATGACAAAGATTTTAAGCAATATGGATGTTACAAAGCTGCCAGAGAAAAACAAAGATGATTTTATCATTGGATTTGCTCATATGAAGGTGTTTATTGATAAATATTATGATTGCCTCACAATTAGTGATATTGAGCTAGCTATGGCTATCAAAAAGAGTTCAAAAATTCCCCAGTCCTTGATGAAAGGGAAGATCAACATAGATGAGTATGAAGATGGGGAAATCATTCATTAGACTTTGGGAGTGGTGTTTCGTGGCAAAAAAAAGAATGCAAGGATGACGAACTTTTGGTTTCAAGTTGTTGATGTAGAGAGGTATAAGAATTCCCAGTATACAAGCCTTCTTGTTCGAATCAATAATTGCAAAAGGAATGAAGCAGTTGATAAGGTTGAAATCCGAAAGATAATACTTTGGTATATGGAGATTCACAGAGTACTTCTACAGACTATGAAGCTATTGAAATGATTTCGTATTTCTCACTAAGGGGGAGATTGTATGGTGCGAAGTGCATAGTGAGAAGTCGAAATTAGTTTTAGTCTACTTAGGTGCGAAATCATGTACTTGTAAGTGTTGTATTTTGCAAGGCACCTGTTGATGTCGAAGTCCTATGTATAGTCCTTGAATATTTTTTGTGTGTCTGTATCACTCTATAAATAGAGTAAGTATAGGGTTAGAGAGTAGCTTTTGTATGTTTCCTTCTTGTGTTCTCTCTCTAGAACTCTTGTACTCTTATAGACAATTAACAAGCCAATCATATATTATTTACATATTGTCATCTTAATGCATTCAATGATTGATTTTGTTTTCTAAACTCGATTTAAACACTCTTCACTAAGACTGGATAAAAGGATTGAAGCTTTAGGCACAAGTTGCAGAGCAAAATTCGTCGCCGCAAATGCAAGTGTCGGTGCGAAAAAGATAAGAACTCAATCCGCTTAGCAATAGATCCCTAAACTGGTATGGTAGGTGTGACAACTAGAAAATTTTGATTCAAACGAAGTCTAAAGGGTCTTGTGTATGGGTGTACCCACAAGGTATATATATGTAACTTTAATGTAATAAAAATCATTGAAAGCCAAAAGGGGAATTATTCATATATATATATATATATATATATATATATATATATATATATATATATATATATATATGTGTGTGTGTGTGTGTGTGTGTGCGTATATATATATATATATATATATATATATATATATATATTTATGCATACCTTGAGAATCATATTGGTAGTAAACACTTAAAGGTTTAGCAAGCCAATTAAATTGGTACAAATAATGGATTTAGGAACACTACTTTGTAGTTGTGGCCTAGTACCTCACGTACCTTGGGTTTTCGGTTGTGAGGAGGCCGAAATCTCAACCTAGAATACCCCCAAAACCGAAATTACAATGTTTAGGAAACACTAAGACCAAAATAAACACAATACAATCTCACCCAAGCCGAAAACTCCAAGAATGAGCCCACTAAGGCCGAAAATTCTTTAAGTGGGGGGGAGGGGTTAGGACCGAAATCACCAAGGAAACAAGGTGAATTCGGTCATGTATGACCGAAAACCCCAAATTGAATCTTCCTAAGGTGATTTCAGTGGGATACAAGGGATAAGGTTTTACTTTATGACTTGATATCTTACCCATTTCCAATAAGATAACAATATCCCACGCAATTAACCATCAAATATCCATGTATTAACCCCCAGTTGGCCAAGTAAACTTGACATCATTCCTTCCATATCTTAAGGCCGAAATCCCTCTTCCACAAACACCACCAACTTCACTTCGCTTACTATAAACCTCATTTTCTCTCAAGAAATCAAGTATGAGCTTCAAAGGGGTTTAAATCTTCAAGCATTAGTCTTAGATTCTTGGTAAGTATTCCTTCAAATCTAGAGTATTTCTACACTTTTATGTTAGTTTCATTAGATTTACACACATATTATTATGTTTTAAACCCTTAGGATAATAACATTTCCAAGAAGTTCATCAACTCAAATTCAAGTGTTTAGGCTTGGAAACTTCTCAACATCTATTCAAAACAACCCACAAAACCACTCAAGATTTGTTCATACCCCCACATTTTCAAGGTTTTTCATGTTTTTAGGGGGGGGGGGATACAAGTTAAAATTTTTTTATCATACAAATATTTGCATGTTTCATCTTTATGTTTAAATATAATATATTGTTTGCATAAGATTTGGTTATCACTAGCTTTGCCCAAATATTTGTGATGTATTAGTTTTAAAATGCAAAACTAGCAAAACCAGTATAACCAATGCCATAAGATCATAAGAAAATTTATGATTTGCAAAACTCCTTGGTTTTTGAAGCTTTTTACTAAAAGATAACTTTTATAATAAAAATGAGTACATTTTAGTATTTCACTATTTTTTGGGTTACAACCCAAAAATATGATGTTGAACTTACACTTTGATACTAGACTAGATATTTACTATGTGTTTATATAAGTATTTATAGAAATGTTCTTGAAAAACAAACACGATAAACTATAAATGGTACAGTTTGGGAGTTACAAACAGTACACTATCATTTCAAAAGGAATAAACAATTATTAAAGTAATAATTATTTTACTTACACTAAGATAACGAATTTTCAGTAGACTAGACGTAAACTAGTTGATACAAACTTGTGAGACGCTACTTCATTGTATCCACCAGAGTACCCACTAAAGTCCTGATTTACAACTAGAGTCTCTTGTAGGGAGAGCATGATACTTGTGTATAGATCTATATAGGATTAACAACCCCGCACCTAAACTGTTAGCTACAGTTAGACCGACAGGTCTGGGGTGACAAATGTCGTACCATTCCGATGCCTGAAGAACGTCGTTCAGGCCACTAGTCGTATTAGTATTGTTATAATAACTCACATAGAGTATTGACAATACATTCACTTTACGGGTTAGCATACATTCAAGTAGTTTTATATAATAATAAAATTACATAACACTGTTTTTCAGTATAGCCTTTCTACATTTTTAGTCTTTGGATTAAGACTTACAGTCCATTTATAAGAAAATATTGGATTTTCTGGAAGTATACACTATCTTTATAACGAAACAGTTACAAACTCCTTCACATACAAAAACACTTATGAACTCACCAACTTAATTGTTGACACTTTTCAAAATTACTTGTATTCTCAGGAAACTAGTAAACAGGTAGCCACAAGGATTTTTGGTGGATGGGACGTTGTCACATCTCGTTATATCATTTTTGTCAGATACTTTTTGCTGGATAAGGTGTCTAAGTCCATAACTATTTCAGGTGTGTACTTGACCCGACCCGGCATGGTCCATTTGGGTTGCATGGCACCATGTAATTGGATAGACTAAATGAGAGAAATAACACTTGGAGATTATTAATATATTATAAGTTCTAATATATTAATAATATTATTTGATTAGTTGATCAAAGAATTAATTTGGAATTAATTAAGTGATCAAAGGATAACTAATTAAATATATGGGTTGATTATGTAAATCATCCATATCTTGTATAGTGGGCTAAGAGGCTCCATGGATTATCAAGTTGGGTTCTACCCATAGGATGCTCCATGGATGCTCCATGGGAGTTACAAACCCATGGGTCATGGAAATGAAGAGTCATGACACATTAGGGTTTACATGGTGTAACCCTAGATGTGTCAACACTATATAAGAATCCCATTCTCCACAAAATTGGCTACACAAGTTGAACACTAAGAAACTAGAGGGCTTGGCCGATTTTGAGAAGTGTGTGTTATCTCAAGAGTCTTTCCAAGAGCATTTGGTGTTGTGTGAAGCATTTGAGGCATCACACTTGGGGTGCTAGGCTCACAAGGTTTCAAGGAACACAAGCAACAACAAGGTAAGTTATTCTATCTATGATTCAAGTTAAAATTGTTCCCCATGTATGCTAGATAGGAATATAACCTTGGAATTCAACTTTGCATGATAATTAGACAAACATAGATCCAAGGTTATTAGGGTTGCATGTACACTTAGGAAGTGTTAGAATGCTCAAAACCCATCAGTGGTATCAGAGCCTAGGCTTGTTTGTTTGTTATTTGTGCTTAAAAGTTGAAGAAAGTCGAAAATTCTGCTGTCTGACTGATGGACTCGGCGAGTCCATGGGGAGGACTCGTCGAGTTCATGTGTATCTTCAACCTACTCGGCGAGTAGGTTTATGCACTCGGCGAGTAGGGTCGACAGAGTGCAGAATTTCGACTTGAGTTGCTGGAAATGGATTAGAATCATTACCCTAAAATGTTTTGGTACTTGAAAACTTGTTTTAGAAGGTGTAATGTCTTTTCTAACTCATTATACAACAACTAGTTATCAAAATTACAAAGATTAAATGTGATTTTGATTATTGAAAGTGTTCATATTCATATTCTTGTTCTTATGATGTTTAGATGATCATAGGAATTATTTGTAACCTATGTGGTAGATTAATTCATGATCATAATGTGTTTTAATGGAGTCCATAACTTGTCCTCAAGTTATGGAAAACCAAAAGTCTCTTGGATTAAAAAACCATTAAAAGAACACAAGAGTTAGGAAAAATGAAAAGTCCTCATTTTATTACTCTATTAAACTCATAAGTTACAAGAAATGAAAAGTTTTGAAATTTTACAAAACTTGCCCTCAAGTTTTGGAACAAGTAAAGTTAAGTTAAAACTTTAGTTCCAACCCCTAGAATTTTAAAAGTTAAAATTCAACCCTTATACCTATATGATTATGATTTAATAATTATATATATATATATATATATATATATATATATATATATATATATGTATAAGAACAAAGTCGTCTTACCGCTAGTACGCCTCATTCACGAAATCGGTCTATAAGGTGGGTATAAGGTTGTTGCCTATAAAATGGTGACTTAATGGGTGTCCACTCTCACCCACCGCTTGCTTGATCGGTGGAGGGTCGTTAGCCGAACGGGTAAGACAAGGACTTATTAATTCTCATTCAAAGTATGATGAATATTATAAAGTAACTAAATGTTTTATTAAATTCCCAATCTTAGTTACTTTAGGAAAAATGTGAATAAGGTGCTATTCCATGAAATTACACTTTACACTTTGATTAAGTCGTTGGTGGAGCGTGTGTGGTTAACCGACACACTAACTTGGACTTAACAAGGTAGGTAAAGGGTGACTTAGGGTTTATTATAGTATCGATGGAGCGTGTGTGGTTAACCGGCACATCGATTGAGTGATAAACTTTAAGGGTACCAAGTGATTTGCATGGTTACTTCACACCTCGTTTTGTGATCCTCGGTATCCCAGTCACAAAACTTGGAGGGCACACTCGAGATTGAAACATGTCTTTGAAAAGTTCATTGAATCTCAAAGAATCTAGGAATTTCTAAGAACCATTCAAAAAAACCTAATACTAAAATATTGCGGTTTTCGTGGTGGAAATTGGTGAATCGTCATTCACCTACCTTTCAAATATGATATAGCTTAGATTACGGCATACCTCTTCTAAGTTATATTATATTATGATTGGATCCTAGCCTTAATATTACATTTGGGTGTTTTATTAAGGACTCTCTTATATCTAAACTAATCTTGTTCTCTTTTCTTCAGATGTCTTTCAACAATGCTTCTGGCTCTAATCCTAATGGCTCCTTTACCCTTATGAACTTGTGTGGGAAAGTCACCTTTGATGGATCCAACTTTAATGAGTGGATTAGAAACATCAGGATGATTACCCGCTACGAGGACAAAGAATATGTCCTTGACAAGGAGCTTAAGGAGATTGATGAGTCCACTGCAACTCCTCAGGAGATCGCTGAATTTCGGGCACATGAAAGGGATGCTACGAAAGTGGCTTGCATCATGATGGCCACGATGACAGCGGAACTCCAAAAGTCTTATGAGGATTTCTACCCTTATGAAATGCACCAAGATTTGATGGAAAGATACCATCAAAGTGCACGACAAGAGAGGTATGAAATCATCTGCTCCATGATAACAACCATGATGAAGGACGGGGAATCCGTCACGAGCCACATGCAGAAAATGCAAAGGTATGTGGATCGTTTGCTGAAGCTTAATGTGAACTTCCCGGAGGATCTTGCAATAGATATTATTTTGCATTCCTTACCATCGTGCTATGATCAATTCCGCATGACATATCACATGAACAAGGAAGAAGTCACCCTCAGCAAACTTCAGGGACTTCTCAAGACCGCAGAATCAGGTCTTAAGGGGAAGTCGGTTGCTATCACTCCTACTCAAAACTCTACTCCGGTTTTGGCAATCGGGAAAAGTCGAGGGAGGAAGAGAAAGAGCTCTTCTAAGGGTACCAAGGTTCGGACCCTTGATGGCTCTTCTTCAAGTGGAACCAAGAAAGGTTTCATTACTCCTTCTTCTGACCCAAAAGAGGCTGAATGCTTCTATTGCCATGAAAAATCTCATTGGAAGCGGAACTGCCCAAAATACCAGCAAGATGTGAAGGATGGGAAAGTTAAACCCAACCATGCAGGTATTTACACTATCATTTCTAATAACTCACCCCATTCTAATTCTTGGGTCCTTGATACCGGGTGTGGTATTCATATTTGTTGTGACTTGCAGGGACTAAGAAGAAGTGAGGATGTGGAACAAGGAAGGATAAACTTGATCATGGGGAATAGGAAAGCTATACCTGTTACCAAGATTGGAGTTTATACTTTATCGCTAAGTAGTGGGTTTAGTTTAGATTTGAATAAGTGTTGTTATTCGCTAGGAATGGCAAGAAATATTATTTCCTTTCATGCTTTGTACAAACAAGGGTTTACCTTTTCATTTAATAATGAAGTTGGTTCTATTGATGCTTTCTTTAATAATGTTCTTTATTTTAAAGCATTACCTTGTGATGGTGTGTATGAAGCTGTATCTGTTGTAGATAACTTAGGAAATAATGTTTTGTGTATTGATTCTACTAATAATAACTTGGATAAAGCATCTTTATGGCATTGTCGTCTTGGACATATAAGCAAGAAACGCATAGGCCAACTCCAAAAGGATGGAGTCTTGGAGTCGTTTGACCTAAAGTCAGATGATAGTTGCGAATCATGCTTACTTGGAAAAATGACAAAGTCACCCTTCACAGGTTCGTGTGAGAGGGGTGAAGGTTTGTTGGACCTTATACACACGGATGTGTGTGGACCATTCAAACATGCCACAAGGGATGCTAATCGTTATTATTTGACTTTTACTGATGATTATAGTAGATATGGATATGTCTACTTGATCAAGCATAAGTCAGAGACTTTTGAGAGGTTTAAGGAATTTAAACAGGAAGTCGAGAATCAATTGGGCAGGAACACTAAGATGCTTCGATCCGATCGTGGTGGTGAGTATCTTAGTTCAGAGTTCCTCGACTATCTAAGGGAATGTGGGATAGTCTCACAATTGACACCTCCCAGGACACCACAGTTGAATGGTGTGGCTGAGAGGCGTAATCGAACCTTGTTGGATATGGTTCGTTCCATGATGAGTCGAGCTACGCTACCAATCTCATTCTGGGGGTATGCCTTAGAGACTGCCGCCCATATTCTTAATCTAGTCCCTACAAAGAAAGTTGCCAAAACTCGTCACGAGATGTGGACTGGTAAAGTACCTAAACTAGACCACATCAAGATTTGGGGTTGCGAGGCTTTCGTGAGACGCGAGACTCATGATAAGCTCGAACCTCGAAGCGAGAGGTGTATTTTCATCGGTTACCCACAGCGATCCTTTGGTTACCTCTTCTACTGACCTAGTGACAATGTGGTCTTTGTAGCAAGAAGAGGAGTCTTTCGAGAAAGAGAGTTTATAAGCCAAGGAGACAGTGGGAGGCAAATTGATCTTGAAGAAATTCAAGAATCAAGCGGTGAAGGAACTTCAAACTCTAGCCCTCAACCTGAGGAGGAAACTCCTGTTGAGCCAATTGACAAATCTGTACCTCTGAGACGTTCCACGAGAGTTAGGAGTGCACCTGAGCATTACTATGGATTCCATATTACTGCAGAAGGTGAGACACTTATTAGTGATGGGACACTAGTAAGTCAAGATGACCCTAACAGCTACGAGGAAGCCATGGCAGGCCCCGAGTCTGCTAAATGGAAAGAGGCTATGGATAGCGAGATACAATCCATGTATGACAATCAAGTTTGGAACTTGGTTGAAAATGTACCAGGTCGCAAGACAGTAGGGTGCAAATGGGTCTTCAAGAAGAAGACCGACATGGATGGTAAAGTACACACTTATAAGGCTAGACTGGTTGCAAAGGGCTTCTCTCAAATTCCTGGAGTGGATTATGATGAGACCTTTTCTCCAGTAGCCAAGATTAAGTCTATTCGGGTTCTGTTAGCCATAGTTGCATTTCATGATTATGAAATATGGCAGATGGATGTCAAAACCACTTTCCTTAATGGAAAGTTGGCTGAAGATGTTTACATGAGTCAGCCAGAGGGTTTTGTCAGCAACGAGCACCCTAATAGAGTGTGTAAGCTTGAGAAATCCATTTATGGATTGAAGCAAGCACCTCGCAGATGGAATCTTTGCTTTGATGAAAAGGTCAAGGAATTTGGCTTTTCTAGGAGTGAAGATGAATCTTGTGTGTATGTCAAGGCTAGTGGGAGTATAGTTAGCTTTTTGGTATTGTATGTGGATGACATATTACTCATAGGAAACGACATTCCAACCCTGCAGGAAGTAAAGTCCTGGCTTGGGAAGTGTTTCACTATGAAGGACCTTGGTGAAGCTGCCTATATTTTAGGGATAAGGATCTTGAGAGATCGGAGTAAAAGACTAATTGGACTTAGTCAGAGTACCTACTTGGATAAGGTGCTGAAGAGATTCAGCATGCAGGATTCCAAGAAAGGAGAGTTACCCATCCAGAGTAACACCAGATTGAGTAAGACACAAAGCCCTAGCACTGAGGCTGAGATAGCAGAAATGAGTCGAACACCTTACGCTTCGGCTGTAGGATCGATCATGTATGCTATGACGTGTACTCGACCCGATGTAGCTTTTGCCTTGAGCATGGTTAGCAGGTATCAGGCGAACCCTGGCAAGGCACACTGGACTGCGGTAAAGAATATCCTCAAGTACCTACGGAGGACTAAGGACTGGGTTCTTACCCTCGGTGGGAGTGATGACTTGAGAGTTGTAGGGTATAGTGATGCTAGCTTCCAGACTGATAGGGATAATTTCCGCTCTCAGTCGGGCTGGGTCTTTACCCTAAACGGAGGAGCAGTTTCTTGGAAGAGTTCCAAGCAAGAGACAGTGGCTGATTCTACTTGTGAATCAGAGTATATTGCAGCTAGCGAGGCAGCAAAGGAGGCGATATGGCTGAAGAACTTCATTGGAGACCTTGGAGTTGTACCAGCTATTAAAGAGCCAATAGAAATTTTCTGTGATAGTGAAAGTGCTTTTGCCTTAGCCAAGGAACCAAGGGATCATGGGAGATCCAGACACATCGACAGAAAATACCATTTCATTAGACATCGGATCGAAGAAGGACACCTCGTGGCAAAGACGGTATCATCAGATGAGAATCCGGCAGATCCCCTCACAAAGGGACTGACTCGGGTTAAGCATCTACAGCATGCTCGGAGCATAGGGCTGAAGGATGATATTAGATTTAGTAGTTAGATAATCTCGAAATTTGTAAAGTGTAATTGACATTTGATGATGAATAAAAGTGTTTTATTTATGAGTAAAGTGTTACTATCTCTTGTCGATCGTTTACTATATTTCTTTTGCATGTTTTGACTTCCAGAATAATTTTGTTTGGTATAACATATTATTCAAACCTCCACAGTCGGTCATATGTTGGAAGTAGATATGAATCAAGACTGTCATGTTTGGTTGTAGAGGTCTTGGACAAGGCCACAACAATCATGAGTGCTCATAAGTTCTGAGCATTGGACTCAACCCACGCTCACTGGAATCACTTCATGGAATTCTATCTCGAGTGATCGTGAGACGGTAATATCATATAAGTCTTCAAACCTAGAGATATGATTTGTTACTTACAAGTTGGTTATGCATTGACTGTACGAAACCGCATTGGTAACTCGATGTTATAAAACGTACTTTTGTGTGTAATTCAATGAGTGGTAGAACAAACATATGAGTCGAAGTTTATCTGTTCCTTCTTGGATTAGAAGCTGATATCTGGGCCCCTCGATGATTTTGTTTTGACCCATGTACCGGGCCCGGTCAGAACTAAGTTGATGTGTTCAATTAAGTTCTATGTCAAACAAATCGGAAATCGGGAAACAAATTGTTGGACAATAAGCAAGACAATGTTCCATGTATTTGTCCGGCTGATATCTAGAACGGAGGATTATATGATCACTTATCTTAAATGGCGTACCATTATCTTCTCAGTTCCGAGAGACCTTGAAAGATCTACGATTGCCGGTCGGTTCCTGAAGTACTAGAGATATAGTTATTAGACTTATCCAAGTGGGAGACTGCTGGATAAGGTGTCTAAGTCCATAACTATTTCAGGTGTGTACTTGACCCGACCCGGCATGGTCCATTTGGGTTGCATGGCACCATGTAATTGGATAGACTAAATGAGAGAAATAACACTTGGAGATTATTAATATATTATAAGTTCTAATATATTAATAATATTATTTGATTAGTTGATCAAAGAATTAATTTGGAATTAATTAAGTGATCAAAGGATAACTAATTAAATATATGGGTTGATTATGTAAATCATCCATATCTTGTATAGTGGGCTAAGAGGCTCCATGGATTATCAAGTTGGGTTCTACCCATAGGATGCTCCATGGATGCTCCATGGGAGTTACAAACCCATGGGTCATGGAAATGAAGAGTCATGACACATTAGGGTTTACATGGTGTAACCCTAGATGTGTCAACACTATATAAGAATCCCATTCTCCACAAAATTGGCTACACAAGTTGAACACTAAGAAACTAGAGGGCTTGGCCGATTTTGAGAAGTGTGTGTTATCTCAAGAGTCTTTCCAAGAGCATTTGGTGTTGTGTGAAGCATTTGAGGCATCACACTTGGGGTGCTAGGCTCACAAGGTTTCAAGGAACACAAGCAACAACAAGGTAAGTTATTCTATCTATGATTCAAGCTAAAATTGTTCCCCATGTATGCTAGATAGGAATATAACCTTGGAATTCAACTTTGCATGATAATTAGACAAACATAGATCCAAGGTTATTAGGGTTGCATGTACACTTAGGAAGTGTTAGAATGCTCAAAACCCATCACTTTTGAAATCATGCAAACAATGTTTTTGACTACAATGTAAACATATTATTCGTTAATGTAATGGTTGCAAATGCTTTCATCTCTATTATTCAATTGTGATACACTATACATGAAGTCATCCGCCCCAGACGTTTCTGCCGTTCTGGTTTGGGGGTGTGACAGTAGGCTTCCAAGTTATGCCTTAAGATCTATGGATTATACGAAGTTCGGTCATGCAAGAGAGAAGTATCGTCGCTACCCCCTAAAGATAGCCTTTTAGTACACCAAAGCTTTCCCCTCGTATCATAATTTTTTTTGTGATATTTGTTTTTCTTGGGTTTTGAGCATTCTAACACTCCTAAGTGTACATGCAACCCTAAATACCTTGGATCTATGTTTTCTCTATTATACATGCAAATAAGAACTTCCAAGGTATTATCCTAATCTAGCATACAAAACAATGAATGTAACAAGATAGAATACATACCTCTTGATGTAGAAAGTCTTCATGAAGCTTGAGTGCCTAGCCCCAATAGTGTGGAAGCCTCAAATGGAATCACAATCATCAAAACACTTAGAATAACTTGAGAGAATTCTACAACTCATGAAATCGGCTAGCCCTTTTACTTCACACACTAGTGGCCAATTTTGGTCAAGAATAAGATGCTTATATAGTTAGGGTTACACCATGTAAACCCTAATTGACATGGCCTTTCATTTCCATGATCCATGGGTACAAATACACCATGGAGCATCCATGGACCATCCTATGGGTTTTAACCCAACTTGATTATCCATGGAGCATTAGCCCACTATACAAGTATGGATGATTTACACAATCAACCCATATATTTAATTAGTCTTCTTTTGATCACTTAATTAATCCTAGATTAATTCTTGATCAATACTAATTAAATAATCTTATTATTCTTATTATTAATATACTAGAACTTATAATATATTAATAACCATAAGTGTCTTATTTCTCTCATTATAGTCTATCCAAGTGCATGATGGTATGCAACCCAAATGGACCATGCCGGGTCGGGTCAAGTCTTACCAATTATAGTTATGGACTTAGACATTAATCCAACAGTCTCCCACTTGGATAAGTCTAAAACTATTATTGCGTATGACTTCAGGAACCAACTGGCAATCGTAGCTCTCAAAAGCTTCTGTCAAACTCTGACCTTGTAGATGAACTCTGACCTTTGTGAATGACTTGTCCATTAGATAAGGGATCATATATTCCTCCATTCTAGATATCGTATGGACTGAGACATGGATTATAATCATTCTCTCTGTCCATTTGTTGTTTCCCGATTTTCGATTTATGACGACTGACTAATTGAACAAATCAAATCAGTCCTGGCCCGGCCGAGCACTTCCATTTGTCATCATCAAATCATCGAGGGGCCCATAGATATCGCTTTTATCCCAAAGGTAAAAAGGAACGGATAAACTTCGACTCATATGGCTTGTTCTACTACTTGTTGAATCATACACAAAGGCACGTTTTATAGCACCGAGTTACCAAATGCGTTTTCGTGCAATCAATGTACTATCAACTCATAGTAACAACTCATATCTCTAGGTTTGAAGAATATAAGATATTATCGTCTCATGATCACTCGTGATAAAATCCATGAAGTGATTCCAATGAGCGCGGGTTGAATCCAATACTCAGAACTTATGAGCACTAATGAGTGTTGTAGCCCTTTGTCCAACACCTTAGACCTCTACAAGCCAACCCATGACAGTCTTAATTCATATCTACTTCCAACATATGACCGACTATGGATGGTTTGAATAACTTAGTCATTCCGGAAGAATAACCTAGTTTATTCGGGAAGTCAAAACATGCAAAGTGAAACACAATAATAATTGAATCCAATATGGTATCAACCATTTGAACATAAATAAAACACCTTTTATTTATCACCATATGATTACACATTATTCATTGTATACTGTTTCAGCTATCAACTTTATTCTTGAATTTAAAACAATAGTTGTCCCATGCTCCAAGCATGTACACTATGTTTTTCTAAACACTAGTCATGCCACACACCAAGTATGCATACTATGTTTGTCTATGATCTTTACTTTGTGAAATAAATCAATTGAACATACCTCTAATGATTCTCTTTTCACACTCCCAAATCCTTACTGCAAATGCAAGAATTCCAAATTCATGCCATTTACTGAAATCTGTTAGATTCTAAACTTATATGCATTGATCTTCTTGTAATGATTATGTACAAAATCAGAAAGACTTGACAACAATCATTACAGAGTATTCCAAAGGAGATCAGCTCCTTGGAAAACATCCTTCTTGCATTAAGTTTCCTAATCTTAAACAGATTGAAAATTCTAACTTTGAAACATTTCCAGATTCCATTTTGACTTATCCCTTATGAACAAGAGTTGCCTCCTTACAGACTATGTCAATATGGTCCTTCCAGAATTATCACTATACTTCCAACTGTCCTTGAGCAACCAATCTTTGGTAAACCTTAGATTGTCCTCGACAATTGTTTAATCCTTTTAGTCATATCCAGTTCTAAACCTTTTCCCTTCTTAATGCCCCAGGCATTTGGAAAATTTTAGAAAGGATGAATATATCACAAGTAATCGATCCTATATCCGAAGCATATGGGAATCGATTCATGATGTCTCACATAAAGACTAAACCAGTCTTTTGCTATAATATTTCCATTTTATTTGCCAAGTTCTCATAATTCAGATTATGAAAAGGGATGCCGTAATCATAATCGAATTTTAGAACGCAAATAATGGACTCATATACAGAATTTCCTTATGTTGAGCCATTCCAATATGAAATTCATATATATCTTTGACTAAGTGATTAAAACCTCACGATCTAAGCTTATAGATTTGAGATGAAGTATAATTTCCTCTCCCTTAATTATAGCAAAACAACCTTTTCCCAATTGAAACCTTTTGTTTTCTATAATTAACATTGCTAACTTGCAATACTTATCATAATTATCATGCTCGATTATTAGCATAACACTTATGCTCCCACTAGCTTTGACATGTACTCAGAAATCAGCTGGACTTCTAGAAATCAATACTTCATTGACTTTCTTACCAAAGTTCAGATTTCTGATACTAGATTGTTTTGATAAGACTTTATCAAAATCATACACCTTCCCTTAGATAGCACACTTGTGTATCTAAACAATTATGAAGAGGGATGCCGTAATCATAATGGTTAGACCTTTTTGCCACTTCTCACAAGTCCAGGTTAGTGTGCCGGTAAACCACACACGCTCCACTAACGAATTTGAGAATGCAAATATCACAATTGCTATCTAGATAAAACCAACTTAGTGAAAGTGTTTCCTCACCATCATTTTCATGAATCGGAGAGAAACCTTATGACACTTAGATTTATATGGTGTATGAGTTCTTACCCATATGAATTTGTCAAAACCATAATCACAAGACAAAGATAATGACAAAACCAAAACCATATGGATTGAACTCAATCTTAATTTCTTGCCACCTGGCAGTTCAAGGGCCTGCCATTGCTTCCAAGTTGTTGTGCAACCAATTGAGAACTCTAAGAACTCATATGCAAAGCCAACTTTAACTGGAATGGGCATAGAATAAGTCAACACGATAGGTTATAAACCTCAAGTCGTGTGCTAGTGAAGAACTTCAGGTTTATTCTTGATTAGTTCTTGAGACTTTCAAGACCTTTAAGACTCCCACTGTCCTCTTGACATATAAGACGCCCTTGTCAAACATCCAAGAGATAGTGCGGATTCTAATCAAGACAAACACTTCACACAATTGGCCTAAGTTGGTCTTTGTTTTATCCAAAACATCACAACTTACCAATTTCAAATGTACTAGAGTAGAAAACTTTTACTCTTACATTTGACAAGTGTTTTAAACCTTCTTTTGAGACATGTCACTCAAGTTACAATCTTGGAGTATGACTCTAAGACTTGTATTGGAACGAAGTATGACTCATCTTCTTGATTTAACCATTTCAATAATTCAAGATCCCTCTTCTTAGTCATAAGAATGCACTAAGATTTTCCTAAGAGAACTAATTGTGCTATGGTTTCTTAATCATTAAGATGATCACAAAACTGATACTAAAGTAATCTCCCATCTTTTCAGATTTGAGAAACTTTTATCCTTCTGCCATTTTGATTCTTCTTATTCGCTCTGCCATACATTGGAACCTTAGAGTTACACTTAAGCTTGTAAGTGTAATCATATTTACTGAACTTTAGTAAACTATGACGAATAGTCTCATCAATCTTTTGTGGTGGACTTGACCAGTGCACAAGATTATGCACTCGATCCCTTAGTCCATTACTTGACTCACACATCCATGTGACCGAGT
Organism: Lactuca serriola; assembly: GCF_051521515.1. NCBI lineage: Eukaryota > Viridiplantae > Streptophyta > Magnoliopsida > Asterales > Asteraceae > Lactuca > Lactuca serriola. The sequence continues at coordinate 123,037,853 of NC_136412.1, forward strand.
AATTAGTCTTAATTTTCCAATACTTGAAAGCTCTCATTCATCATGCTATACAACTTGCATGATTCCAAGTTCCGGTCCAATTGAAACTTGGGTGATGAGAATCTTTCCTTATTTGGTAAATCTAGACATTACCACAAATGAAGGAATCAATTTTATATTTCCACTCCTGCTCTTAATGGAATCATGTAAGCAACAATTTTTCCTCAAATGCCATTGCAAGGATATTTTAAAATAAATAAAATCTAAATTTTTTCTTTTATTTTAAAACTTTGCGGAAAAACTTATCCTTACAATCCATATGAAAACTTGTTGTTATCTATTCCTAAGCAATATCTCATAACTCCTAAGAAGTAGCTCAAGAATCCGATTTTCAAGCTACGCGATAGAAATCCATCTACGCAATCAGATTCAGCATATTCTTTATTTAAGTTTCTTTACTTTTCTTTGATTCTTAAGACATCACCATGTGACCCAGTCACATCATGTATCAACAATCTCATAATAGAAACTTAACAGAGTTAGATAGTGGACTTTACCTGAAGTAGAGTCAAACTTATTGACTTTAACCTCCTTAGGTAAATTTGGCAGCTTCACAACCAATGCCCCTTTCTTTGGCAATATAAACATATGGACCCTTTGATAATGGTACACGGGACTATCACAGACTTAGTTTTTCTCTTTACCATTTGGTCAACCGAGTTGACTATGGCTGATCCCTTTCCATTGGGAAGAGAATGCTTTTATGGATTTCCTGTGTCACTATTGTCAATGTCCATCAAGTTTTAAGGAAGTTGATCTTAACAAATAGATAAGATCATTAAGGGTCTTGTCATAGTCTGTTTCATAGGTGTCCCAAAGGAACTCACTATGTGACTTAGAAAGTGATTGAACCACCAACTTTCTCAAGACTTTGACACCCAACTCTCCCGGCTTGTCAATATGTGACTACATCTCCAAAATGTGATCACACGTAGACCTTGCCTTGCCAATAGGGCTTGAGTGACCTTAAACTTGTGGGTTAAGGAGAATAACTGGAGGAGGTGAAAGAAGTATGATTTCCATGGGATATCATCTTCATTTAGGAAAGCTTGTTTCAAGAGATTTGGGAAGATCATAAATGTCTAAACTAGACATGATTTTGGGAGATATTCAAGATAGTTGATTTTAAAGTCCTTAATATGACACCCAATATGAAATATTAAGGCTAGGACCCAACAAACTATTTTATAACTTAGAAGAGGTATGCCGTAATCCAAGCTATAAAATATTTGAAGGTAGGTGAATGACGATTCACCAATTTCCACCAAGATAAACGAAATGTATTATTAGGTTTTAATTGGTTTTGAAACTCCTAGATCTTTAAGATTCATCGAACTGTTCAAAGGCATATTTCAATCTCGAGTGTGCCCTTCAGGTTTTGTGACTGGGATGCCGAGGATTGCAAAACAAGGTGTGAAGTAACCATGCAAATTACTTGGTACCCATAAGTGTTTACCCCTCAATCGATGTGCCGGTTAACCACACACGCTCCACCGATACTATGATAAACATTAAGTTACCCTTTGCCTACCTTGTTAAATACGAGTTAGTGTGCCGCTTAACCACACACGCTCCACTAACCGACTTAAACAAAGTGCAAAGTGTAATTTCATGGATTAGCACCTTATTCACATTTTTCCTAAGTAACTAAGATTGGGTATTATTAAGAGTTTAGTTACTTAGTATTTATCATTAATACTTTTAATGAAGGGAGAATTATAGTCTTGTCAAACCCGTTCGGCTAACGACCCTCCACCAGTCAAGCAAGCGGTGGGTGAGAGTGGACACCCGTTAAGTTGCCATTTTATAGGCAACAACCTTATACCCACCTTATAGACCGGCTTTGTGAATGAGGCGTACTAGCGGTAAGACTGACTTTACTCTTATACATATATATTATTAACTTATAATATTATAGAGTATAAGGGTTGAATTTTAACTTCTTTAAAATTCTAAGGGCTAACTTGGAATTAAAGTATTCATAAGTGAAAACTTTTCAAATTCCAAAACTTGAGGGCACGTTTTGAAACTATTCAAAACTAATTAATTCCATAACTTATGTGTTTAAAGTAGTTTTAATCCAAAAACTCTTCAAGTTCCATAACTTGAGGACAAGTTATGGAAGACTTTAAACTAATAAAAGAACTAACTTTTCTTTATTTTATAACTTATGGATTTAATTATGGTTACATATTTATTCTTTAATGAAGTGACTCTTGAACTTCCATAACTTGAGGACAAGTTATGGAGTCATAAAAAAATATTCAATTACACAAGACTCTTCATTTTGTAACCATTGCCAACTTTTATGAGTTTTATGAAACTTAAATGTGACTTTTCATATAACTTGAGGACAAGTTACAAAAACACATTTTAGAATCAACTCTTAGATTAATTTGGATTGAAAACAACTATTTCACTCAACTTTCTATTAATCTAAGCAACTCATAAGAACAAGATAATTCAAATCAAACTTTTTCATGTAATTAGTCTAACACTTTAAACTAATACAAAACATGAATCTATTGACAATTATCTTTGAAAATGGATTAGCATGAACATTACCACATAAAAAAAAACAAGTTTATAAGTTCACAAACAACTTAGGGTAATGTTCCTAGTCCATTTCTAGCCAAAAAACTCAAAAATATGCTGTCTGGGGGTCCAACTCGTCGAGTGCATGAACCAACTCGGCGAGTTGGATCGAATTGATCACATTTTAGGCATGGACTCGCCGAGTCCTCTAATGGACTCGCCGAGTCTGATGATCAGACAGCAACAAATTCATTTTTTTCAGCTTCTATTGCAGGTATAACAAGAAAACAAGCCTAGGCTCTGACACCAGTGTTGGGTTTTGAGCATTCTAACAGTCCTAAGTGTACATGCAACCCTAAATACCTTGGATCTATGTTTTCTCTATTATACATGCAAATAAGAACTTCCAAGGTATTATCCTAATCTAGCATACAAAACAATGAATGTAACAAGATATAATACATACCTCTTGATGTAGAAAGTCTTCATGAAGCTTGAGTGCCTAGCCCCAATAGTCTGGAAGCCTCAAATGGAATCACAATCACCAAAACACTTAGAATAACTTGAGAGAATTCTACAACTAATGAAATCGGATAGCCCTTTTACTTCACACACTAGTGGCTGATTTTGGTCAAGAATAAGATGATTATATAGTTAGGGTTACACCATGTAAACCCTAATTGACATGGCCTTTCATTTCCATGATCCATGGGTACAAATACACCATGGAGCATCCATGGACCATCCTATGGGTTTTAACCCAACTTGATTATCCATGGAGCATCAGCCCACTATACAAGTATGGATGATTTATACAATCAACCCATATATTTAATTAGTCTTCTTTTGATCACTTAATTAATCCTAGATTAATTCTTGATCAATACTAATTAAATAATCTTATTATTCTTATTATTAATATATAGTAGAACTTATAATATATTAATAACCATAAGTGTCTTATTTCTCTCATTATAGTTTATCCAAGTGCATGATGGTATGCAACCCAAATGGACCATGCCGGGTTGGGTCAAGTCTTACCAATTATAGTTATGGACTTAGACATTAATCCAACAGTTTTTACACTAATTCGTGCGCTAAGTCATTAGTACCCGCATCCGTAAAAGGTGTCATCGACTAACACTCTCTCTTTCACTAACTGTAATAAGATCCAAACATGCCTCGGAAAAAAGTCATCAAAAGAAACCACAAGGCACAGCCAAACCATGATGCAATAGCCATCGGGGCATTGACCACTCAACGACTCATGGAAGCCCTAGATAATAGGAATATAGAATATGAAAAAGGAGGAACCAGAGGAGATAATACATAGGGTGGTGACAAGATCATCCTAGGGCCTGTACTTATAAGGAATTTAGAAACTGCAAGCCCAAACCCTTCTTAGGAAATGAAGGAGTAGTAGGACTGACTTAATGGATCTAGAAGATTGAATCAGTATTTGAGATCAACTTTTTCTTTAAAAATTGTAAAGTTAGCTTTGTTGCTTGTACCTTTGAGGATACGTCATTGTTATGGTGGAATATCCATGTCAAAACCATGGAAGTTATTACAAATAATGTCATGTCATAGGATGAGTTAAAGCATGTACTGATTGTAGAGTACTGTCCCAGAGAGGAGATGCAAAAGCTAGAATATGAGCTTTGGAATTCTACCATGCTAGATACAGACATTGCATCTTATACCAGTCGCTTCAGTGATCTCTCCATCTTATGTCCCAGTTTTTTCACCCCAAAATAAAAGAAAGCAGAAAGCTATATATGGGGGTTAGTTCAGTCTATCCAAGGATTGGTTACGGCTTCCACGACAACTACTTACGATAGTGCCAAGATACTGGCCTCTACCCTGACCAATCAGGTAATCTGCTAGGGCACCATCGTTCTAATGACCGATGTCCCAAGATAATGGGCTTTACCCTGACCAATCAGGTGATCCAGTATGTAGCAACCATTATGTTGCCCACTCCTTTAAGGCAGTATGTAGGAGATCTTACGTTATGCAATATGTGCAACTACCATCACGTGGGTGCTTGTGGAGAGCTAAATAATTGTGCTAAGAATAGCCATACAACTAAGTCGTGTAGAAGTCTGCCACTCGCCGCTACCCAAGGATTTGGTATTGGTAGGAACCACAACTTTTATGATTGTGGAGAAATGTACCACTTCAAAAGAGAATGCCCAAGGTTAGAAAATCAAAGGGGGTAATGCTCAAGGAAGAGCATTTTTCATTGGCATGAGCGACGCTGCCCATACTCTTCCCCTAAGAATTGGTAAGTCTTTCTTTATAACTTGCGAGCAAACTATATATTGATATAGTTTTATAAAAATTAGATAAAAACACATTAAAATATAAATCTAACAAACACATGTTATTAATTATGAATAGATACATAGATTGCATGCCTTGAAAACTCAATGGCTTTAGTAAGACAAATTTAACTCTATTCCGCAACTCACATCTAAGTCTAACCGTTATAGAGTAAAATAATTCAATCGAAAAGCAAGTTAATTTTTAAAAAGAAGCATGTGCTTGTATTCATCAAGATAATTAGATAAACAAGATAATGAAGGGTGAAGGAGTCCTTGTAATGCCACTCAGACCTATTAACCTTTCCGTTATCATAAACACTCTCACTCTATGTCTCAATAATTACTTGATTGAGGGATCACTCTCACTCTCACTCTAGGTATCAATAAGTAATTGACATAGGGTTCAATTTCACTCTTACTCTTGGTATCAGTAAGTGTTGTGATATGTCAGAGATGGTAGGATCGAGATCAAGGGTGGGTGCCGAGCTGGTTCCTTCTCCTGATATCACAGTACAAAGAAAAGAGATGATCGTTATACAACGTCTAGGAGTGGTTACCAGGTTGAAGCTTCGATGATCAAGTTAGAATTGATTCTGAGAGAAAATAGAGAATGTCTGAGAGAAAAAGAGTCCAGTCCCCTTCTTCGTAGGGAAGAAGGGTTCTTTTATACCTGATCGAGAGGCATGTGCCTCATAACTGATTCTGTTCAGCCATCCCTCGTGAGACGAGACGTGGAAGATCCGTATTGAAGGATCCTCTATCATGTCTTTCTATCTCGTTACCTCATTGGCTAGAGGGGAATCTAAGATATAATGATGATTGTGGATGTCGTCAGATAGGCAAGTAGAGCTCACTGATTGGATCCACCTTTGTCGGGGTATTTCTCTTGGGGATAATAGGGTAAGGCACTGTTATGACCTTTAACCTCAATACCAGTGAGTCCATGCAGGCAGAGGCCCTGCCTTGGCCTCAGACTGGGTATGACCAGACTCTAAGTAGGCCAAGCTTGGTGCTAGTTTGACTTTTCTTCTTTAACATTTTTTTGAGGGATACGTTAACAATTCCCTTAGGCTTGTTGGCGTATGCGTTAGCTTGATAGCATCACCGTTCGAGCCTATATTACAACACATGTATGTCTGAGATTCTTTCTGACATTTGATAGACTTACACAGCGCCGTCAATATGTGTCATATCCATCATGAGACGGTTCGTGACACTAGTTTTACCTTTAAAGTTCCCCCTTTACTCAAGACCATTCACCCTTTCCTTATTTTCTTTCGTTCGTTGTAGCGACTTAGGTATTTTATGATTTTTCTTTTTCATCACTCATCTATTCTTAATGATGGATCGTTACAGCAGAGTCCCTACCAGAGCATGGCGTGATGGTTCCGACGAATGGGATCATCGATCTATGACTGCCCTCGAGGGAAAGTGGGGATTCCTGTTACTCTGTTCGAAGTGGGGTTACGCCTGCCAATGTCTGACTTCTTTGATATGATTGTGCACCACTACGACGTTTCTGCTGACGAATTAACCCCAAGTGCCATCAATAAGATCATGGGCTTCGAACTGATCTGTCGGTCCCTGGGTTGTATACCCACTTATTGGGTCTTTATTTACTTTTTTTGTGCGTCTATGAACTCTGGCGTCCGCATGCTGGCGAAAAGGTGGGGCATTCGTCAGTTGATCTTTGAGCAAGATAATCCGAAGAAAAATTGGTAGAGATAATGGCTCTAGGTCAACCAAAATCTTGTGGGGCACGGGTTTCGTAAGACCCGAGACTTTCCTGACCATCTTCCTAAGCTATTCAGGTAAAACCTAGTTCTTGGTAACTGACTAGGAAACATTACTATCGTCGGGGAGAACTAGAAAGATTTCATCCTTTCCGCAGTCGACATTGCACAATTATTCGTTGTGAGAGATGGTATTCGCTCATCTCCTTCTCCCCCCTTTTTTATAAGAATAAGAACATAGTATTTTATTGGTCTGTCAGTTCTTATTCTTGGTATTTGTGTTTGCAGGTGCCGAAGCCGAGATTTCCTTAGAGATGGCCTTACGTGGCCATTACCGGGTAAGCTTTATCACCGGGAAGTTGACCTTGTGGAGACTCTTCCCCCTTCTATATCTGAAAAACGTATGCGGGAGCTTGCTGGATTGATCCCGACAGAAGGGGGAAAAGTTGGTTCTAGCGGACCTACCTCGTCTTCTCAACCGGGTCTTAGGGCTACTTTCCTAGCCCATCCTTTGGCCTCTGCTTCTACCGATATTCATGTGGTGGGTCAAGCAGGAAAAAGTAATACTCCTATCCGGAGAAAAAGAAGTGTGCGTGTGGTGCTATCATCGGACGAAGAGACCGAATCTAATGACGTGGGGCTCCGTCGTCGTAAGATGCAAAACACAGTGTCCATGCCCAAGCTTCGTGGCGGTGTTGGGGATGTTCTTGGTGATGGGTTTTCTGTGCCTGGGTGGAAAGAGATAGTAGTGTTGCCCAATTCTTAAAATACACCACCTTCTCTGTTTATTGAGTCGCTCACGACTGATCCTGGTGCCTGTTCTGTCCTTGGAGGTGTATTGGGCGTGTCACGAGGCTTTTCCCTATCGAACATACATTACATGGTTGACAAAATGAGGACTGCGTCCCCTCCCTTAGCTTCCGAAGCTTACGTCCCAGGCTGGGTGATTACTAAATACTCATTACTTTTGGAAGACATCGCCGCTCAGGAGTGGAGTTACTATGCCTATCCTCCGGCCACAATGAAGTTTCATGCGGCCCAATCGGGCACACGCATGGATGATGACCTTCGCTACGAAGCTGCTCAAACTTCTGCCCTTATGGTTGTTGCCGCCGACCGGGTTTGCTGCCATGGAATAAATGAAACTCAGCTGAAAACTTTGCAAGATGTTGTTGCTAGCTTGAGGGGGAACTCCGTGATTCAGAGGCAGAACGTCGGAGACTATCTGAGCAATATTGCATTGTGACCCGAGAGAAGGCTTCTTTGGAAGATCATGTGGCCAATCTAGAAGACCAAGTGGAGCGAATTGAAAATCAAGTGAGCTCTCTAACTGGAGTGAAGGGTGTTCTGGTGAGGGGGTTGGCCAGGTGCCAACATCAACTGGCTCGTGCCCGGGTTAACGATGTTGTTTCCCGTGGCAACTTGCAATGGGTGTTGGAAAAGGGCGTGGTCCAAGTAATCGATAAGGTTATTGAAAGTGAGGAACTTTGTAGTGGGTTCCAAGGCTTACAGAAGGCGTGTGAGGCCCTTGGACTAGAAAAAGGAAAATAGTTGGGCCGTTTTCTAGTAACTTCTAGTGAATCTAATGCCCCATACCTTGACCGTATCTCGGAAAAGGCTGAAAATGTGGATGTTGCCCTTTCGGCCCTCGCTGAGACGGATTTTGCAGGCCACTTTCATCTGGGGGAGCTGGATTATGACAGCTTCCCTCGATTCTGTCATAGGCCGGGTCCGGGAAGTTCTTCCTTGGACTGTTGGGACTGATTCTTGTTTGTCCCCTTTTGTTTATTTTGTAATGTATCCACACTCCCTTGTATTGTATGTGTAATGAAAGATATTGGTTTCCAATGACTAAGAACTGTGTACTTTGTGCTTTGTACTTGGTATATGAATGCTTTTTCTATATATTTCATTGACCAGTGATATCCTTAGACTAGGATTATTTGACATTTCTACTGTAATTCTTTTCTACATATTCCCTTGTTCTAGGGTTCGTGTTAATTAGCTAGTGTGCGTTTTGGACTTCGTGTAACCGCTACTGTTGGCTTATATGCTTTCGACAACCATTTACTTGTATGTTTAGTTGGGGTTTTTACGTTAATTTGCGAAATGTTAGCCTATGTTCTTGGCTATATACTTTGAGGTTTAGCTACCTGCGTTTTGGCCGAGATCATCACCTCAAGACCTTTTACTGTTTCATTTTCAGGGGAAAGGTTATGAATCTTTTTAGGACCCTTATTTTCATGCCATTAATTAAAGTTTGTACATTCTAAATTCTGAGATGTTATTGGCAAGTTTTAGGTAAAGATTATCATTCTTTAAGACCTATGGTTGCATCCTTGTATAGATTTTACTCAAGTAGCATAGGTGATCAACCGTTGTTGCTACTTGGAAAATATAAACCTCTTTACTTTGTGATTTTGCAATTGGTTAAATAGAATTCTGGAAAGCTCTTTCAAAGAAGAAATTATATTGACTATAAAAAGGAAAAACATGAAACATTAGACTCTAAATTTCTAAGGGCCAGGGCACGGACCTGGACTCCGCGCTGGCACTTGGAGTATGGTTATCCTATGCGGAGTTTGATTATACTCCTTTTTCTCATCCTTTGTTTTATTTTAGTTCAGGTGCTCTGCTGTGGCTGCCTCGTCATAGCCGTGTGCTATTTTCTCATTTCCTCCAAGTGTTACATGCTAACTTCGGGCTCCTTTATGTTTCCACTACCTGGTCTTGGTGTGAATTTCTCCCGTCACCGCCTGTCGAACTATCTGGGGCGTTGATATGTGCATATTTAGTTCATATTAAATATATATTTTTATTCATTTATTAGCTAAATTATTGCATTTTATGGACAAAAGGTACTTAAAAGTGTTTGAATTATATTTTCAGTCCAAAAATGAAGCTCGGAAGCAGAAGGAAGCAGGAGAAGCGGTTGAGAGATCAAGAATGGAACAAAGAAGAAAACCACCAAAAATAACACCTACTCGGCGAGTATGGTCGACTACTTGGCGAGTCCGATCGAAGAATTGAGAAGATAATGACTCGGGATCCCAGAGACTAATCGCAATACGGGGACTGAGAGATGGACTCGATGAGTCGCCACCTGACTCGACGAGTCGATTCGAATATATAAAGATAACTCCTTAGAACGATAGAAGAAAAAAATTCTGGAACGATTCAGAAGAGTTTAGCTGCGATTGAGAAGGCATAAAAACCCTAGAAGACGACGAGAGAAGCTAGAATTCAATCCCGAAGAAGAATTGAGGCAAAATTTCATCATTCCACTTATTCTTTTGTTTTATCATTATGGTTAAACAATTTGACTCTGTTTGTTTGCTGTTATTTACTTCAACTATGAGCTAAAACCTTTAGACTTCTGTTTGGGGATACAAAGTTGACAATATGGTTTGATTGATTGGTAGGATTAATTCTAAGTTGGTGAATTTTTGTTATTTTAGCTTGCTAAAGAACCTTGTGTATGAATAATAATTAATTTTCTGTTAATAGGAAGATAATTGATTAGCATGAACATCTATTGATTATTAACCTCATATGCTATGTGATCACTATGCCATATGTCTAGGATTAATGAATATGAAACTAGAATTAATAAGAAAATTGAGTAAATTCATGTGCAAGCTTGTGTGATGACCATCAACAAGAAGTTAATTAAAAGATTAAATTAGTTAACTATTGCAAGTCTAAATTAACCCGAATAATTAATCTAGTAAATCTAATTAAATTAGACAACTGGCCACTGTTTAAGTTAGTTTATTTGCTAAGGATTAGTGTAGTGAATGCGAATCTAATCACTTGAGTCGGTAACCAACGAAATAATTAATCCATTGCACCATTACCTTGAAATCAACCATAGAATCAACTAAGTTGAACTAAACAGATGTTCCCTTCCATTTATTGAATCTAGTTAGTATTTTGTTTTCTAGTTTTTAAGTAAGTAATAGTTAGTAAGTTTCTAGTCTTGTAAAACTTGATAAAACCCCTACTTATTAATTAACTTAGATAAAATTAGTTTTTAATTTTAATTTGCCGTTCCCTGTGATCGATACCCTGCTTATTTAACTATACCACAATTGATAGGTTCACTGCCTTTTGTGTGTCATTTGATAATTAAAAGTAGGTTTAAAACTAAGTGAGTTTGCACACATCAAGTTTTTGGCGCCGTTGCTGGGGAACAGTTCTAAAAATTAACATTAAATTCTAATTTAATCAATCCTTTGTGTGGGATTTATCTCACACAAAGTTATTTAAGAAGCAATTCAGTAAGTAGAATTAGTTTTAATAAAATTCCGTTTTTAGAGTAACTAGAAATTTTTTTCCTGTTTTTGCCTTGAACTCACCGAGTGCACTCGTGCCAACTCGGCGAGTACATCGTTGTTTCAGTTTTAATATTTTATTTTATTTTTGTTCCTTTTACGCGTTTTTCTGTTTTGTTTACAGTTGTTTCATGACCTGAGGATCTGATACACCTCTAGTCCCCCCTCTTAAAGACCCGGAATCCGCACTAAGGAAGAGCAAAGGCAAAGCCGTTGGAGAATCCGCTTCTTCAAAGAACTCGCCACTCAAAAATCTCAAATCCGTTTTCAGCAAGAAGAGGAGCAGCAAATCCGGAGCATCCAGTGTCTCTTTGACTATTGAAGACCCAATTCAAGAAGATATCGAATACGAGACCGAGGAAGAAGAAGAACCCACATTCGAGCACGACTCCGATTTTGAAGACGATTTAGTCATCACTATGGCTAATATCGATGAAGTCCCCATGGGGGAATGGAAGAAGAGGATGCGCGATGACACCGGCCCGGGACTTGTGTAGCCCGCAATTCCTGCAACCGCCACTTTCGAACTAAAAGGCCATATTCTTGCTCAACTCAAGGAAATTCCTTTTTATGGGAAGGATCACGAAGACGCCTACAAGCAGTTGGACGAAGTGAATGATGTGGCCGACTACTTCAATGTACCGAATGTCCCTCGCGAGACCCAGCTTCTTCGCATGCTCCCAGTCACGTTCAAAGGAGCTGCAAAGGATTGGCTAAAGTCACTTCCTCCCGGATCAGTCACCACATGGGCCAAGATGAAAGAGGAGTTCATAGATCACTTTTGTCCACCCTCCAAAATAGCCAAGCTAAAGAAAGCAATTGCCAACTTCGAGCAACAGCCCGGAGAATCTCTATATGAAGCATGGGAAAGGTACAAGAGTTTGCTGAGAAATTGCCCACATCACGACCTTAATAGCCAACAAGAGGTCTCCATTTTCTACGATGGAGTCAATGTCACCACAAGGCAATTACTCGATTCTCAAGGTCCGCTCACGAAGAAGGTGCCCTCGGTAATCAAGGAGCTAATTGAAGAATTCTCTAAGCACTCTAGAGAATACCACAATCCAAGAAACGAAGTAAGTCGGGGAGTAGTGAACGTGGCAAATGATAGCATAGCGGCGGTGATAGCTAAGCTTGATAGTCTTGATAGAAGAATGACAAAAATGGATCAAACAATCCATGCTATGTGGGTGGGATGTGAAAACTGTCTAACAAAGGATTGTGATTTGGATGAGAATGGAAATAAGAAAGCTCAAGTCTTCTATTCAAGTGGTGATCGATACGACGAAAATTGGCAAAAACCTAAGAAGGAATGGCTCCCATACGAAGAGTATAAGAAGGCTAAGGAGGAAAAATACAAGAAGAAGGAGAGGGGACTATATCAAAGAGAAGAACCGGTAGAAAAGAAAGCCGATTTGGAAGAAATGTTCACTAGATTCATAGCCTCGTCCGAAAAGAGACACAATGATCACGATGCTGCAATACATGAGACCAGAAACATGCTAAGGAATCAGCAGGCATCCATTCTCACATTGAGAAACAGCTGGGACAGCTTGCACACCAAGTGAACGAAAGAAGACCGGGTCAACTTCCAAGTAATACCGAAACCAATCCAAGAATGGAGAATGTGAGTGCAAGGAAGAAATATTCAAAGATACACTGAGAATCTCCAAAAGGAAGACAGAAAGGGCAGAAGAGTCGGCTCCAGCAAAACCCAATCTGACTCGCCGAGTCCCTCTAGTGGACTCAACGAGTCCATGCGTGAATGATAAAACTGTCAGTCCTTTAAAGCCATATAATCCTCCTTTGCCATACCCAATTAAAGCCATGCCTACTTAAAAAGTTGAAGCATATAGAACCTTCATGAAGCATGTTAAATCCGTCCAAGTTAATATGCCATTTGTGGAAACGATGCTCCAGACACCAAAATACTTCAACTTGCTAAAAGGTCTTTTTGCTTCTAGGAAAGATTTGGTTGAAGTCGCGGAGATACTATTGGGTGAGCTACCCGAAAAGAAGGGCGATCCGGGGAATATTATAATTTCGTGCTAGTTTGGTAATGAAGTTGTCACGCAAGCATTGACCGACTCGGGTGCAAGCATCAATCTGATGCCTTTCACTTTCTTTAAGAGGTTGAATTTACCGGAGCCAAGACCGGTAAATATGAAGATCCATTTGGCAGACAAGACAATAATTCATCCACAAGGCGTTTGTGAGGATCTCCTTATTGAAGTAGACAAGTTTATATTTCCGGTAGACTTTGTGGTGGTTGACATGGAAGAAGACCCCAAAATTCCAATCATTTTGGGGAGATCATTTTTAAACACCGCATGTGCCTTAATTGATGTATGCGAGTCTACATTAACATTGAGGGTGGGTGATGAGTCCGTAATATTTAAAGCTTTACCAGAAGCCAAGAAAGAAGAGGAAAGAAAAGAAAACATCTCATTTATCCATTTGGATGATGAGATATTACAAAAAGAACTTGAACTTTTGCAAAAAAGAAGATCCAACCAAGTTTCTGCTACATTCTGGAGAGGATGGAGATGCTAATAAGGACTTGGAGGATTTAGAAAAGCTACTGGAAGAAGCCGACTCAGAAAACACCCAAGAAATGGTGGAATACAATCAGACTCGCCGAGTCACTTTACTGGACTCGACGAGTCCAGTCGAATTTGATAATAACTTGGACGGTTTGGATCTGCTGGTTGCTAGTCCTCTGTATAATCTGGATTTGGAAATTTTTCTTCATTCTTTAGGAAAACAAACAGAAAAAGAAGACATGAATACGGAAGTTCAACATGCCTATATAGCATGTCTTAATGCAATTACACTTAAAGATGGGGTGAGCACAGAGAAAGAAGAGGAGGCAAAAGAAAGGAGGATAGAAGCCGATCAACCATTCATTACCAAACCTAGAGCACGCACCTTCATAAAATACGAAGTAATTCAGTTTGAAGGAAAAGAAGTGCAGAAGAAGGTGAAAACGAATGGGGTGAAGAAGAAAAAGAGGAGAATGGAAGCCCAAGCAGCTGAGGATGATGCTATGAAAATGAAGAGAGAGGAAGCAAAACGGGCTTACAAATAGAAGATTCACGCTTACAAAACGAAGTACAAACCACAAAAGACTAGGCGTGCATTCCCGATGCTGGAAGATGACGAGACGTAGACGGGAAGGAGTCTAGCTAACGACTCATTAAAAAGAAGCGCTTGGCGGGAGGCAACCCGTTGTTTAGAGTTTGCTTTCTTATACCTTTTTGAGTTTTGTTTGAAAATTTTCGTTTTTTTTTGAATTTTAATCTTCCAAATCATCGGACATGTCTGCTTGAGAGTGCGTATGGACTAAGTGTGGGGTGAAATAAATTTTCTTTTCTTAATAAATGACAAGAATTTTAAAAAATTTTGAATTGTTTGCAAGAGACTCACCGAGTCTGCCCATGACTCGACGAGTACATATAGATTTCAGAAAAAAATGGTATCGCGACCAGACTCGCCGAGTCTGACCCAGACTCGCCGAGTCTGACCCCGACTCGACGAGTCGGTATTATTTACAGAAAAAAAATATATTGAAATTACTTTTACAACCGGTAACTAGGGTTTTAACCCTAATGAATCAGTTTCTTTTTCACACACACTCGCCGTGCGCCTCTCCCTCAATTTTCTCTCAAGCATTCAAGTGTTCATCTTCCATTATTCTTCAAATTTTTCAAGTTTCATCACAAAAGGTAACAAATTTCTTCCTCTTTTCTGTTAAAAGTATGCTTCTAAGACTATCTATGATGGAAATTGCATAGAAAAAAACCGATTTTGAAAAATATTAAATTTCTAGGGTTTCGATTTTTCATGAATTATGATGTTTTGCATGTTTATTCTTGCCTAAATACCTTATATACATGTGTCTAGACAAAACCCTTGAAGAAATTTCGAGATTTCCTGGTCCAATTTAGACCGACCCGCCGACTGACTCGTGCAGTTCTTGCGACTCGCCGAGTCGAGTCGGGAAACATGTGCATGACGTTTTTTTTAATTATACTCTATGTTTCTGGGTTTTGTATCTTTGTTTTGGAGAAAGAATGTTCAGCAGGGGGCAAAGTTCTGGGGGACACCAAGGTGGCTTTCCTTGGTTGAATTTCCCACAAATTGAGTCCGCTTCAACAATGCGGAAGTGGAAGAAGAAGTTAGCCGACATAAGGAAGAAGGAAATATATGTGCCCAATAGGATAGATTGGGATTGGTTGCAGGGAGTACGCTATGAAGAGGAGTTAGCTCCGTATCTTTTAAAGGAGTTTACCCACGAAGGAGAAACAATGATTTGTGATGGGTGGAGCCGGGTCTTTCGAATTCAAGAGCCGGTGTATTTGGAGCTATGCCTAGAGTTCTTCTCCACAGTATCATTCACGGGGGGAGTGGATTGTTATCACCCAACAAGTTTCAGTTTCTGTCTTGGGGGGTGAATTTCATCAATGTTCCGTGCTCGACCTTGCCTGTCGATTGGGAATTTATGACCAGCCCTTGGTCTCAACAGCTGTTTTTCGGGCCTTTATGGAGCAATCCCACATGGTGTTTCCCGATGGAGTTACGAGCACGGGGTGGTGGAACACGATTGGCAACAAAGTTTATATTCCGAAATCGGCACAAGAGGGGAACATCCGATCACCTACGCACCGCCTTATTCATCGTCTCATTTCATCCACTATTAACCAGAGGAAGGATGATGACAAGGTTTCTAACCTTGATGTCTTCTATTTAGGGAGCATTATCACACCCGACATTTTTTGCAATATTCCATGGTTTTTGGCTTCATATCTATCGGAGGGTGTGGCCAAGGATCGCAAAACTTCTCGAATCAATGGTGGTATGTTTGTCACCCGGCTAGCCAACTCGTTTGGGTTGATGACCCGTGGTGCATGGAACTTTATGACGATGATTCCTACGCCTCCATTCAATCCAATTCTTTTCCGACGGGCCATGATTATTGAAGACTATGGTGGTGGTCATTATGCTATCCCGCATGATGATCCGGTAGTTGGTCCCGAAGCACCGGGAAAGAGGGTCCAATCGAGGAGGGAGCGGGATGTGGAGGAAGAGCCGCTGGTGATTCCGGTTGATAATGAAGAGGTACCAATGGATTGGTACAATGTAGAGATGAGGCGGCTAAAAGATCAAATGGCGCGGGGCATTAATTTTAGCAATCAATCACATATCCGGCTTTTCGATCACTTCAACATACCATATATTGATGGCGGTAACTTTCCTTACATTCCATCGTGGGATGAGGTGATTAGTGCAAGAAGGAGTGGTGCGGGAGGAAGTGGAGCAGCACCAGATCATGATGAGGAGGAGGATTAATTTATTTGCGTTTCTATTAGACAATTTTCAATTTCTATTTTTATGTTTTGTTTTTTTATTTGGTTTGTTTCAATGTGTTAAGACTTTTTACTGTTTTGTTTATTGTGTGTTTGCCTTGATTATTTTTCAGAATTGAATTAGGAATGCTTGCATAGGAGAGTTAAAGTTATAGAGTCAAAAAGGGTTATAAGAGTGATAGAGAGTCAAGAAAGGGAAGCATTAGAGTCAAAGTATCGAGTCCGGTCCTTAGGGACATGAGCGAGTGAGTCCAGAAGTGAGGAGAAAGTTCTGAAGATTTATTGGAGGCTAGAACAAATGCAGAATTCCATTTTTTTCGTCCAGCGATCTACTCGTCGAGTGCACTAAACTGACTCGACGAGTCGCCTTGTATTCTCAAACATACGAAGATGTCCGCGCTTATACTCGACGAGTCACATATATGACTCGACGAGTCATTCATTTTTAACCGAAGGGGACTGCTGATTTGATGCTGATAAGAGTACCACTTGACCATTTATTCTTCCTATATTGATTCCTGAAGATCTTACACTATTTTTCCGCGTATTTGGAGCGACCCACACGATATTTTGACACCCAAGACATGGATGATATGTTCCCATGTCTAAATTCAATTGAAGTTGGAGCTAAAATGAAAGTGACCAACCTATCGACTGCTATCCCAGGGGAGTTTGTTCCAATTCCCTCTTTATTCTCTTTTTATGTTTTTATTATGCATAATATGCAATGAGGGCATTGCATAAAATAAGTGTGGGGTAGGGGGTTGGTTACATATTAGAAAATTTAGAATCTTAATTTAGACTAATTTTAAAAATTTGTTGCATACTAAAAAATATTACTTAGGATTTAATTTAGAAAATTTTGGTAAAAGCAAATTAGGATTCCATGTTAGAATTGTGTTGATAATTGCATGAAAACCCAAATGTTTAGTTGAGCCTATACACGTTCTAGTGCATTTGTGGCTTCCTTATTCCAGTGAAATCATGGGACAAAAACACGAACTTGCTCAGCCCGAGGGATGCAATATGTTTAGCAGCCTAAACCTGAAATGTATCGAGGAAGATTGTTATCGTTAGCCAATAAAGGTTGAGATTGAGCGCCCCTGCTTAAGCATGTAGGGATTTGAGTGAAAAAAGTGAGGTACATGTAAGTAAAAAAAATGAATTACAAGAAAAGTTGTAAGAATTTTGGAGCATCAAAGTTAAAAATGAAATTAGAAGATCAAAATTCCAAGAAGTTCAAAAAAGTTGAAGATACCAACAATCAAACAATAAAGGTGGTGAATTCAAAGAGATCAAAGATCAAATTTTCAAGGAAGTGAAGAATCCAAAAGAGCTCCATAGTGGTATCGAAAAGTGTAATTCTAGATTATGTATGCTTGGGTTGCTTAATTAAAAACACCTTGAGGGTAAGAGGTTTTCTGCGGATGGATTCGTAGGGTTGCATAAAATGAGCATAGTTCGGGGTGAGTGGGCGAGTGTTTATGAGGATTGTGAGTATTTGGAGTATAGGAGGTCCGTAGGAAAAATTTTAGACACAAATGCATGCGTTGCGGTCTTGGCATAATGGCTGGGTTAGATTGGAATTGTCATATGTGATTCTAATGTTTTAAAATTTAGTTTTGCTTGGGGGCAAGCAAAAGTCAAGTGTGAGTTATTTTGATATGTGCATATTTAGTTCATATTAAGTATAGATTTTTATTCATTTATTAGCTAAATTATGGGATTTTATGGACAAAAGGTACTTAAAAGTGTTTGAATTATATTTTCAGTCCAAAAATGAAGCTCGAAAGCAGAAGGAAGCAGGAGAAGCGGTTGAGAGATCAAGAATGGAACAAAGAAGAAAACCACCAAAAATAACACCTACTCAGCGAGTAGGGTCGACTACTTGCGAGTCCGATCGAATAATTGAGAAGATAATGACTTGGGATCCCAGAGACTAATCGCAATATGGGGACTGAGAGATGGACTCGATGAGTTGCCACCTGACTCGACGAGTCGATTCGTATATATAAAGATAACTCCTCAGAACGATAGAAGAAAAAAATTCTGGAATGATTCAGAAGAGTTTAGCTGCGATTGAGAAGGCATAAAAACCCTAGAAGACGACGAGAGAAGCTAGAATTCAATCCCGAAGAAGAATTGAGGCAAAATTTCATCATTCCACTTATTCTTTTGTTTTATCATTATGGTTAAACAATTTGACTCTGTTTGTTTGCTGTTATTTACTTCAACTATGAGCTAAAACCTTTAGACTTCTGTTTGGGGATACAAAGTTGACAATATGGTTTGATTGATTGGTAGGATTAATTCTAAGTTGGTGAATTTTTGTTATTTTAGCTTGCTAAAGAACCTTGTGTATGAATAATATTTAATTTTCTGTTAATAGGAAGATAATTGATTAGCATGAACATCTATTGATTATTAACCTCATATGCTATGTGATCACTATGCCATATGTCTAGGATTAATGAATATGAAACTAGAATTAATAAGAAAATTGAGTAAATTCATGTGCAAGCTTGTGTGATGACCATCAACAAGAAGTTAATTAAAAGATTAAATTAGTTAACTATTGCAAGTCTAAATTAACCCGAATAATTAATCTAGTAAATCTAATTAAATTAGACAACTGGCCACTGTTTAAGTTAGTTTATTTGCTAAGGATTAGTGTAGTGAATGCGAATCTAATCACTTGAGTCGGTAACCAACGAAAGAATTAATCCATTGCACCATTACCTTGAAATCAACCATAGAATCAACTAAGTTGAACTAAACAGAAGTTCCCTTCCATTTATTGAATCTAGTTAGTATTTTGTTTTCTAGTTTTTAAGTAAGTAATAGTTAGTAAGTTTCTAGTCTTGTAAAACTAGATAAAACCCCTAATTATTAATTAACTTAGATAAAATTAGTTTTTAATTTTAATTTGCCATTCCCTGTGATCGATACCCTGCTTATTTAACTATACCACAATTGATAGGTTCACTGCCTTTTGTGTGCTATTTGATAATTAAAAGTAGGTTTAAAACTAAGTGAGTTTGCACACATCAGGCGTCTAGGGTGCAAGTTGTCCTGTTGAATGTTGTGTTTTTGAAACGAGTGTGATATTTCTGCTGTTGCTTTTCTTTAACACAGGCGACGTCTGCCTCTCTGATTTTCGACTAGGTGTGAAAGAGCCGAATTTCATCTTCCATGTTGTGCTGGCGCTCGCACTTCCTCTTTTCCTTGGCCCAATATGTATTGTGACCTTGGGGAGTATATCCCCTTAACTGGGTGAGAATGCCGCTTGTGCCTGTTGGCCAGATGCCATGGCCAGTAAACCCAACTAGTGGGCCCTGCTGTGGTGGTTCAATGTACTTTTTCCACTCGATTAGCAACCGCCGAAGGCAGTGATCATAGATTACATTAACCCTGCTTCCATTATCAACGTATACATGCTTAACACATTTTTGACTAATGAACCCTATGATGTGTAATGGGTTGTTCAGATCCCAATGTCTTGGCCTGGGATCACTCGTTGAAGAGGCTATGTTAAGCATGTTTTGATTTTATACCGTCGCGCTGTCTTGTTGGCATTGACAATTGCTGCATGGGAGAGGCCCAGTGATGGTTAGTATCTCTGGTCTCTTATCTTGGTGCTTTCCCCCTGTCTTTTTGATATCTAGGACGGTGTTTGTCTTTATCAAATTTTGTTCTGAGCATTTTTGCAATGTCAACTATGTTTCCAACCAGCTGTTTCTCATCTATCTCCCTTCTCAACACCATGCATTCGGTGGTATCATGAGTTTTTCTCTTGCGGTATTCGTAGAACTTGGCCTTGTCCTTGATCTCCTTTGATGGAGTTGTGTTGATTGCATGGACATCTTCATGAACCTTCCTGTTGTCATCTTTTTTGAACGACCTGTACCTCCTTGACATATGTCTAGAGTGGCGATGGTGTTTCGGTTGGTTACCCTCTTGCCTCTCCTGTTGAGTTGAACTTGGTCGGGACACCGCCTCTTCCTGTTTGATGTACGTGTTCGCTATGGCTTTGAGATTGACCTCCTTTCGCTCTTCTCCTTCAATTTGTCTCAGGTATTTTTCCACTCGGAACTTAAGCTCGTCCTTAGATCTGGGAACCGTTCCTTGCATCTTCTTAGATAGGGGCCTCGAAAGCAGACCTTGAGCAAAGGGTCCCGTCACCAGGAAGTCTTCATGTCCTAGGATGTTCAAGGTAGCTAACGTGAATCGATCGTAGTAGTCACGAATCAACTATCCTTCTCTTTGCTTACATGCCATCACAAAATTGGCATCCCCTTCTCCTATCCTCAACTTCATGAAGCTGTTTAGGAAAAGGAACTTCAGTTGCTCAAAATTCGAAATACTACCTGGTCTCAGAGATTTGAACCATTTTCCTGCGTTTCCTGTTAGGGTGTAGGGAAAATTGGTGCAGGTGAACTGGCGATCCACCTTAAGAAATGTCATCGTCCACTACTAGTTATCGATGTGGTCATCTGGGTCAAAAGTCTCGTGATATTTCGGCATGCTAGGTATCATCGCAGTGTGTGGGATCTCGTATTGTAGTAGATCATGGTTGAAATTAAAGCTTGCACTTCGCATGGGGTTGTCCATGTACGAGTACGACATACCACCTTAGGCCATATGCTACTATGCCTGGTAGGGGTTCGCGTACATCTGGTTGTACATGGCTACCGACGAGATGTACGATTGATATTGTTGCAAGTTTGGTTGTGACCCAAATTGCTGAAATGCATATTGCCTAGTTGGGTGAACTATGTATGGGTTTGCTCCCGTGCACTCACTACTAGAAAAAAGGCCTTTTACGACGCTCATTGCGCGTCGTAAAACGCTCAGACGACGCGCAAATGCGCGTCAAGGAAGGCCCTGTCATAAAGAGAGACGACGCGCATTTACGACGCGCATTTATGACGCGCATTTACGGAGCGCGGTTATGACACGCAATGCGTATCAAGGAAGGCCCTGTCATAAAGGAAGACGACACGCATTTGCGTGTCGTAACTTTACGACGCACGTGTTTATAACACGCAATGCGTATCAAGGAAGCCTCCGTCAAGAAAGGCCATGTCATAAATGAAGAGGACACACATTTTTACGTATCGTAATTTTAATTTTTTTTTAAAAAAAAATATATTTATATATTTATTAATTTATAAATTAAATTTGCATTTAATCTCTCATAATAGAAATAAAATACCATATACAAAAAATACAATCCATTGCATATTATTAAATAAAATACCATATACAAAAAATACAATCCATTGCATTTAATCTGTATGTATAACAAAGACACATGTGTTAAACTTGTTACCATTAACATCTAATCGTATGGACTCGAGTGTTAAACTTGTTACCATTAACATGTGATTCATAAGTCCTTTCAACAAGATTGTTACCCGCATAAATGAAAACAAACAGGAACATTAACAGCCCATCTATGACTCTTTTTGTCCCAGAATCTGAATTAAACCACAAGTGATAGCGTTAGGCATTAGGCATTAGCATCTGGTTTAGCATACAAATGTCTTACCAACAAAGAAAGACAAAGCAGTATAGCATTAGGCATTAGGCATTAGCATCAGTGTTGGTCAAACACTCTGCATCAGTCGAAACTAAGGCAATTAAGAAAATCCATAGTAGCATTAGAGTTTCCCCGCACCAGTCAAAAGTATCCCCTATAAAGGATCATGTAGAAACTCTATTCTCACGTTCAAGAGGTGAAAAAACTCTTCAAGTTCAGATAAGCATCACAAAAATCTGCTTAACTATTTAATTCCCAGCCAATGGTTAAATACCCCATTAAGAGACCAAAATAATCGGAACCACTGGTACAGTTAAGGATTGCCCTCACAATAAAAGAAACACAAAAACAGGTGGTGCTATGCCCACAGTTACTAAGGAGAAATAAAAATAAATTAATAATATTCTAAAGCACAATCGACATTATGCAAATTATAAGTGAAGGCAACAATGTCACATTCAAAAGTATGCTTTCCCATTTATGCTAACACCTTAAATAAACAAACACAGAGGCCTAAGATCATGAAGTTTCAAGGAAGATGCATACCACATGGTAATATGTTTTTCAGCCAAAACCACGTTCTTTGTAAACTATGATCATGAGCCAGTCATTTACTAGTTCTCTATCTTGGATGTCCATATCCTGACAAAGTAAAATAAGATCTCAGTTAAAATGATGAATACAATAATTATGCAACCAAAACCATAGATAAAATTCAGTTTGACAATTGTAAGAATCACCTGTTTTGTTTTGAGAACAAGGGCTTTCCAAAGATGGCTACTAAAGCGGGGGATAAAAGATAAAAGAACCTGACTGCATATAATCAAAAACCAACAATTCAAGAATTATTTGATATGCGTACAATAGTTAATTAATATGTGTTAGCAATAATTTAATCGGTCAGAGCAAGATATAAATATGCTTTCTGGATGTTGACTCTTTGGTCTCCCATTAGCTCAAGAACTTCTTCTCACAGAATCTATATCACTTGAAATGAAACTAGCATAAGGTTTCAACGTCACAATTATTGGTTAGCAATGAAAAAAACTTAACCACAAGAAATGTCTCATACCAATTGCGTTCATAGAAAAATTGAAAAAAACTATGGATTAGTGGATGTAGTCATATTTTTCTCTAATTATTTAAGTGCTTGTACCAGATCTATTCCTTGAAAGCTAAAGAAACATTTTTTTATCAAACAGATGAAACATTGACTCGAAATCTAAACTCCATTGCAACTAATTTTAAAAAGAAAATAAATTAAAGAAAACTTCACAAGTTGAATAGACTCGAATCAAATTTCCAAATCCCAAATTCGGACATAACTTCAACATCAAAAACAGGGATGAGGTGATTAACTGCTCCAGCTCGTTAATCACCTCTTCCTGTGGTCTATGAATCAAATCAATCATCCTCCTTATCTACACACATCATCATTCAAACAAAACAAACATTTCAACTAATCAATATAAATAACATTTTAATAAAAACTAAAATAATAATAAATAAGTGATATATATACATACCTGTAGAGTTCCACCGCCACCTGTGCTTTCACCATCATCCGACACACTGACAATTGTCCATGGATCATGCGAGTTCCAGTGGAAATCAACCACCTTATCCCTTCAATCATAGCACAATATAATCTTGTTTCAATTTTTATCTATTTTTTATTTCTGTAAAAAGGAAAACCATTAATTAAAATTAAATATATATACCTATGTCCAGAGTGTCTGAACAATAAGCCAGGTGCAAACTTTGAGGCTGGACCAGAACGTTCACCAACCTGTAGACAAACAAACAAACCTTTTATTAAAAAAAAAACAATTTGTTGCAAGAAAAGAATAGGGGAAAATGGAATAAAAGTAAAAGTGGTTTTTGGTTGAGTTGACACACCTTATTGTGATCCCAGATGTTCAAGACACCATCTTCTGCTGAGCTTCCAAAGATGGATGATTTGTCAGGAGACCACTGAAACATACAAAGTAATTGGAATTTAGAAATAGTGAACAAGGGTAAAATCGTCTTTTTTTTAAATATATTTATTTAATACCTGTACACAAAGTAACTTCAACATCAAAAATAGTTCGAAGAAGGAAAAGAATTAAACGCAAGAAGCAATCATGGCAACATGGAAGACAGAGAGTGATATATGTGATTTCTTAATAAACATAAACAGAGAGATGGAGAAGAGTGAATTACGTACCCTTGTTCCCTAAAACTGGAATTGATATGGGGTTTTCAAATTGAATGACGCCTTCAAGATGAAAATTTTCTTGGTTGACTATAGGATGGGATGATCTTCATAATCTGTGAATTAAGTCGTGGGTTTCGTTTTGTGGAATCGAAAATTACAGTTTCGTGATAAAGATTGACCATAATGAAAAAGTGGATTGGAAGCGGTGGTTTCATCCAAAGTAGCGTCGGTCACCACCTACGCCTCTTGAAACCATTTTGATAACTTCGCTCAGATAAAAACCCTAGCGTGTGGAAACCTGTTAAATATTAGGACTCAAGTCAAATCTAGATCAATAAGGAAGATGTAAGTAAGGAAAAATCGCTATTTGCTCCCAAATTAAACACAAAATAGGTTCATTAGCAGTGATTGGAAAGAGATGAGCTACTCCATGCCGAAGCACAACCGATCCATTCTCTTCAGAAAAAAAAAGCAATCGAGAATTCAACACATACAGGACCAAGAACAGTACCTATTGAATTTATGAGGCGACCTACTCCTTGCTGAAGCACAACCGATCCATTCTCTTCAGAAAAAAGGATATACATAGCAAGGCCAAGTACACCTTAATGAACGATTTGATTTTTAAGAGACAAACCGATTAGAGTGGAATCAGAGATTGGGGAGTGGAAGAAGAGAGGATCAGAGAAGTTTGAAGTGTGAATTGAGTTTGTAGGGTTCAATTTCAAGTCAATTAGTAAAGAGTCCAAAACGATTACACCTCCCTGTACCTCACCCAATAATTAAAACCATAGAAATTGTTGAATTATGTATGAATAAGTGACGAAGATGCGAACTTGTGGGAAGTGAAGCGGTGGAGGTTTGAGAATCGAGAGAGAAGAAAGAAAGAAAGGGGGTTTTCAGCGGGAATGAGTTAGGGTTTTCAGCCGGTGGAAACAAAGCGGGCTTTTTAAATTTTGGATTTCATTTCCCCCTTGGATGAAACGCGTGTTTCATTAATATTTATAAAGCGACATAGCTAGACGACGCACGTTTTATTTAAGGTGCCCTCCGTGTTTTTTTATTAGACACTAATTTTTGGCATGCAAAAATACGTGTCCACTATGCTTCATATTTTGGAAATCTGACATCAATTTTTAGGGCACTCACAAATGCGTGTCCTCTATTAGCGCGTTTCATTGATTGCGCGTCGTAAAAGGCTGTTTTTCTAGTAGTGACTGTTGTGCAGTTGAATGGTTGAGCAGTCGCCATGAAAGGGATGAATTCTGGTGCTGCTGAGAAATGGATGGCAGGTACATAGGAGCTGGATCCCTGGTTGATTGACGTCTGTATGCCTGTGACTTGTGGCTGAGACACTTCTGGGATTGGACCTTGAGCTTGTTGTACGAACGGGTTGAACACCGATGGTTGCTGTATGAACAGTGGCACGTGGGTCATGCCTGCCATGGTGGCTTGTGGGTAGATCACCGATGAATATTGTGATTACGGTTGAATATTATGAAGGATCCAAGTTCTAGTGCCCGAACTATGTGGAAACGATTGTTACTGAGAAACAAGTATCTATGTTTGTAGTGTTGCGACAATTTGTGGGGTTGTGGTTACGATTACTGCTTGCTGAGATGGGTTAAATGTTGGACGCCATAGACTGGCTATGTCGGTTTCCTCTATTTACTCTGTAGAGCTAGATAGTGTCTGTGAGACCGGCATGCGATTTGAAGCATGTTCTTCCTGGATGGAAACTTGCCCTCCGTCTAACAGTTGCATTGGACGCACCGGGCTTTTCTCCGTTGCCCCCGACTTCGCCAGAATTTTGCCTGCCATCTTTGCTCTTTGGTTTTTCTTCGTGGATGTATCGTTTTGGAGATATGTCCAAATGGCGCAAAATGTTGTGATATGTCCGAGATGGTAGGATCGAGATCAGGGGGTGTTGAGCTGGTTCCTTATCCTGATATCACAGTACAAAGAAAAGAGATGATCATTAGACAACGTCTGGGAGTGGTTCCCAGGACGAAGCTCCGACGATCAATTTAGAATTGATTCAGAGAGAAGATAGAGAATGTTTGAGAGAAAAAGAGTCCAGTCCCATTCTTTGTGGGGAAAAAGGGTTCTTTTATACCTGATCGAGAGGCACATACCTCCTAACTGATTTTGTTGAGCCTTCCCTCGTGAGACGAGACATGGCGGATCCGTATTAAAGGATCCTCTATCACGTCTTTCTATCTCGTTCCCTCATTAGCTAGAGGGGAATCTTCGATATAATGATGATTGTGGCTGTCGTCAGATAGGCAAGCGGAGCTCTTTGATTGGCTCCATGTTTTTCGGGGTATTTCTCCTGTGGAGAAGAGGGTAAGGCACTGTTCTACCCCTTAACCGCCATACCAGTGAGTCCATACAGCCGGAGGCTCTGCCTTGGCCTCAGATTGTGTATGACCAGACTCTAACTAGGCCAAGCTTGGCGCTAGTTTGACTTTTCTTCTTTAATGTTTTTCCTAAGGGATACGTTAACAGTAAGCACTTTAGTGAGGGATCACTCTCACTCTCACTCTTGGTATCATTAAGTAATTGATTGAGGGATCACTCTCACTCTAAAGTATTAAATAAGTAATATCTCCCCTCTAGACATCAGTAAATAATTGACTAATGGATTAATAATCATGACTATCGTAAATGATAGGTGATTGTTTATAAAATAAAATCATTATTGTTTTGGTCTAAAAATGAATGAGCTAAGATCGACTAACGTGTATGATAGGCCGTGATGTTTAGAATAATGCAAGTATAAAATGTAAATAAAAGTGACACAAGTTGTTTAAAATGATGATTACAGAGAAAATACAAAATGATTATAGAGACAATTGGGAGGTGATAATGATCACCTGCCTTGATGATGATTTTTTTGATCAAAATGATGATTATAGAGAAAATACAAAGGATGTGAGTACAAATGTTGTTTTCCTACTAAATTTCGTGTGTAGTGTGATTAATACAAGTGATTTATATAGTCTAAAGCTAAGCAACAAGAACTCCGAAAATTCCGAGTTCCTCTGAGATCAACTCATAGACGTTGTTGGACTTGGTCTTCCATGTGTTTTGCATGGTTATGATAACTATTCATTGGGAACAGGTCTTTGACTGGTTATTTCTGTACATGTAAGAAAGATAATAGAATATATAACCATTATATATATTTGGGAAATAATAGTCAGGATCTTGATGGGTGCTTGGGATCCTGAAGTTTGAGGATCCTGAGGTTTGAGGATCATTATTGTAGTCCAGAGATCCTAGCCCTAACAATTGCCCCAAACTATTCCTGCGAAATATTTTGTAGTTAGTTTACCAAAATTCAAAGGGATAATTTAAAAATAAAAAATAAATAAATATGATAAGGGATTTTAAAATTTAAACCCTAACGAATAGGATTTATTCGTTTAAGAACCATCATAACCGGTCGAATCGATCTTTCTGTTTCTTCTGCCATTAGTATAAATAGAGGAAATCATGTAGTTGTAATTAATCGAGTATATGAAACTAGATCAGAGTATTTGATGAAATATGAACACGAGATGTAAATATGACATGGATGGCTCGATTACGCTTTGACAAGATAATAGAGAGTACAAGTCAAAGACACCAATAACTCCTCTAACTCTAGTACCCATCCCATATTTATTCGGATAACAAAAGCGTACAAAAAAATATAAGGGACTAATCATTAGAGTTTCGAAACTAACATTGTCCTTATAATAAACAAACAAACAAATTTTTAACACTAAGAATGACCTAGAAAGACTTCGACACCTCACAAAAACTTTCGACCTCAACATTCTCCCCCTTTGTGAGAAGTGTCGAATCTAAGTCATTAGCATCTGAGCCACTTCACGTATCACCCTTCGAATTTCAACATACCAGTTAACCACTTTGCGAATCTCAGGTTTATCACCTTCATTGTTCTTTTCACAACTATTCATTCGAACAATATGGTTTGTATAATGAGATGTGGTATATCTCTCAACATCACAAACTTGAAACAAAAACTTCGTAATCTTCCCCTTCTTGTTCTTTCCAACAAACACAATCCCAAGAGGCTTCAAACAAATCTCCCCATCTCCATATCTCTTCAAAATAGCTTGGCTTTTCAACATAGATTGGGGCATTGTTATCTGTTTGCCAATAGCCAATGCTAATTCAACATTAGTTAAAGCAAGATACTCATAGAAATTGTTTGTGAACATCTTGATGTGAGCAAATCCGATCAAAAAATCTTATTTGCTTGTTAACTGAAGCTTTGAGACATCGGTTCCCCTTAAAATTTTTGCAACACAAATCAAATCATGAAGGTTCGTTAAAGGGAAGTCAGTAATTGAAAAGTCGAAAGCGGCGTTGTTTGCTCTGACAACATGAAAGAAATAATTATGCAACACAACCTCGAACAAAATGTCTTTGGAAATGTTGAGAACTCGAACTATCTTGACCAATGAACAGATCTCCTCTTCCCTTTTTCCAAGAACTGCATGGAATCTAATCGTCATTCTTTTGAATTCTTCTTTGTCTTCGAATTTATCAGCAATCTGATATTGTTCAGCCATGAACATTATCTAGTTGATTGGGAAATATAACTGATTAAAATCAGTATTCTCTATAGCATAACTCTTCTTGGGAATTTTATCAAAATCATGCATTTCCCTAGTTACAACTAAGGCTTCAATATTTTTCATAGCAATAGTGTTTTGAAGGATCACCCTTACGAAGACCAGAATGGTCATTAGCTCGTTGTCGAAGAATGCTTTGTATATGTCTTTTCTTTTCAATTTCTTTTTCAACAATAACCTTCTTTTCTTCTGCAGTTGGTTCTGAAGAGATACCCTATCCCTTATTTTTCATCTCTTCTATCGATGGAGGTGGCTTCGACGAACTCGAACCTCCAACATCAGAACTAATCACAACACCTTTTGTCAATGGTCTTGTTGTTGTTGTTGTTAAAGTAATTGTAGATGAATTCTTTGGCAACAAAGTGTAAATTTGAGTAGACATGACTTTCCCAACTACTTTCGCATCATCATCACCTTTCGAAGAACCACTTCCTCCTATACTGGCCTTCAAATCCATGCTCATGCCAACACTTACTCCCCCCTTGTACCCATGTGTAAACAGGTGGGGGCATCTGTTGGCATCAAAGTAATTAGCTTCACAGGAGGAACTAATTTAGTGTGAATGATAGACTCCAACAATTGAAACTTTGGAGTTAAAAACCTAGAAGTAAGTAACGATGAATGATAGACTTCAACACATCTTCAATTTTGCTAAAACTTTGAACATCAAGTTCAACCTTCTTATCAATCTTAGGAAGTAACAAATGATACCACTTAACCACATTCGTAACAACATCATCGATTATATCCACTTTGGCATGGAGAGAAGAATAATCGTGAGTAAGAGCAGCAACTTCCTTTGCCATACCAACCCTGAGTTGCTTAATCTTTAGATTGTCATATTGACGAACCTTCTTGACATCTTGAACAAATAAAATATGCCTTTCTTTTTCCACAGCTTTCAATTCCTTAAGCTCATGATTGAAAGATGATGTCTGAGCCTTTACACGTTTCTCATTATTCCTATCCAGTAGATCCCACTTCAATCCCAGACACATAATTTCGACCCCCTACATCAGCTTGAAGCTGCAACAAAGAGTTAAGGTTCCTGTTGAGAATCTTGAATTGTTTCCCAGACATTAACATGTGATAAGGAATGTTCTCCTCTTCTGGATTGAATTCAATATCAACAAAAGATCTCATAAACTCACAATCTTCAGTGGTTTCATCTTCTTGAACAGTTTTGGGGCCTTTGGTGGATTATGATGGAAATAACGAAGTGATGGGTTGATTAATGATGTTTTCAAAGGTGGATGATTGGGTGGATTGAGGTAAGGTGGTAGAAATAGAAGGATGTAATGGTGGTAGAGAAACAGTTGTGTCAATGGTATATGTTTTGAAGGAAAATGAAATGATAATAATAGAAGTACGTTGGGCTTCGTTTGTGACAACCGTCAATTTTCGGTTAAGTTAAAGTCAACTAAAGTCAACAAGTCAAACCGGTCAACTCAATTTACCGTGAGTATTAGAGTTTACGTTATGTAATTTCTAAACAACTCTCTATTCTAATGAGAAATCATAAATTGAAAAGTGCGTACATCTAGATCTCCTTAACCTAAAACTGTGGTACGTGGCGAGCCAAACCGATAAAACAATGCTGCATACTCATCGGGAGTATGCAAGATCCTTAAACAAGGCTTAACGGGGCTTACGGACCCTGCATTGCGAAGCCGAACACTCAAAAAGGTCACCAATGAAACCTCTCTCAATCGTGTTCACTCCATCTCTTCTTATCAGAAATCTCTCCCAAATCTCTCTAAGTATGTGAAATCTCTCCCAAATCTCTTTTTGTATGAGAAATCTCTCCAAGAATGTCAAATCTCTCCCAAATCTCTCTAAGTATGTGAAATCTCTCCCAAATCTCTCTTTGTATGAGAAATCTCTCCAAGAATGTCAAATCTCTCCCAAATCTCTCTAAGTATGTGAAATCTCTCCCAAATCTCTCTCTGAATGAGAAATCTCTCCAAGAATGTCAAATCTCTCCCAAATCTCTCTAAGTATGTAAAATCTCTCCCAAATCTCTCCTTGTATGAGAAATCTCTCCAAAAATGTCAAATCTCTCACAAATCTCTCTAAGTATGTGAAATCTCTCCCAAATCTCTCTCTGAATGAGAAATCTCTCCAAGAATGTCAAATCTCTCCCAAATCTCTCTAAGAATGTGAAATCTCTCCCAAATATCTCTTTGTATGTGAAATCTCCCCAAGTATGTCAAATCTCTCCCAAATCTCTCTGAGTATGTGGAATCTCTCTCAAATCTATCTCGAAATCTCTCCCAACTCTCTATAATTACTCGGAGCATCCCGACCCTCGAATTTGGCGAGAACAGCCCAAAAACGGAAGTCTACACGAAAAACGGGCATGAGGAACCGAAACCCCTCTTAGGACCCGAAAGTCCTCTTAGGAACCGAAAGTCCCCTTAGGAACCGAACCCTCCTGATGAAGAAGGCTGCTGAACCGAACCGAACCTCACTCTAAGAACCGAACCCTTCTGAGTCGAAGGCTGCTCAACCGAACCCGAACGTTCGGCACCTTTCGGTTCTGACCATTTCCTCTTCTGATGACTAACCGAACCCTCCCTTCTGATGGCTTGCCGAACCTTCCCTTCTGAGGACCGAGGACCGAGCCCTCGCTTCTGACTTCGGTCCGAGCTCCTCGCCCCTTCGTTTCCCTCTGTTCGTTTCCGGCTACAATCCTCAGCATGGACCGAGCCTCGGCCTAGGGACCGAACCTCGGCCTAGGACCGAGAGGTCTCGCTGGGAACTCATTTTCTCCCGGTTTTCGCGTAGTTTTGCGTTTAAGGCCCGTTTTTAATTATTTTAACGCGGGATTTTCACCCAAAATCATATTTTAACATAATAAACCCTAAATATTCACAATTTAATCATATTTTCATAAAAATCTTTATTTAAATAATAAAAGCAAGTGGGTAAAGTACAAAGAGGTGGAGTGTTGACTTTGCTTTACCTTATGACACAAGCAACCACTCCCACACCCACTCTATGACCAGCCACACCTCCCCACCTTACCTAGGTCACATCAATGTCCTTTCCACTCAATCATCACTCTTTCCCACGTTTTTGAGAGCTGAATATTCATCCTCTCTTCTCACTTCTCTCATTTGCTCTCATTTCACAAGAAGATCAAACTCTTTTCTCTCTCACTTTCTCTCTCTAGAAATTCGAGATTTCCAGGGCTGATATTGAGTTTTTCCTCCACATTTGGTAAGCATAATCCATTCTCTTTATGATTATCTCTATTATTTCCACTCAAATCATGAACATCTTACACAAACTCCATTATATTTGTGTTAGAGCTTCGAATCTTCAAGGGATTCTTCAAGTGTTCTTGGGTTGAACACTTCTCTTCTTCAACACTTATCTACTGAAATCACTCAAGGTGAGTTCATACCCCTACATTTTCATGTTTTCTCAAGTTTTTAGGGGGGGAATACAAGTTAAAACACCAAGAACATAACTAAACTTTTCTAACAGCCTTCATCAGAAAAGTTCAACTTCATTCACGGACTGTTTTGGACAACTTAAACATTTTAGTTTTCAAAACTGTTTTAGGTGCATGTAGTTCCACTTCTTAGCTTTAAAATGACTACTTGCACATCTCCATACGATTTTTCTACAATTTATGGTGATTTTTACAAAACTGTCTATCATTTCAAACATCAATCCGGACCAGTCTGTGATTATGGACTTTTTCACACAAGTAAGAGGTCATTAAAAATTATAATAAAAATTATGAACAAACTAGACTCATTTTTTAAACTCTCAGAAGTTACAGAACTTGATTTGGACCTTTTATGATTTTTCTACAAATTTACCAATAACAGTTACAGAAAATGTTATTAACAGAAAAACACTATAAATTTCATTTCACCTTGTAACATGTTGAGCAAGGTATACATCATTATGTGATTATGTGTTGTTGCAATATATGACAATTTTGTATTCTTATATAGACACACATCAGAAAACAAATGGATTTATACCTCCACAAGTATGGTAAATATATAAATGATATTACAAGGCTATATCCATTAAAATATAAACATTGGTAAATTATGACAAGTAAGGCTTATGCTCACTACCCACACAAATAATTAATAAACTATAATAGGTATAGTTTAGGGTTATTTTACATAACAAACACATGATTAAAGGTTTTACACATACAAAAGAGTTATTACCACTATGGATAATTATGATAAACTATAATAAGTATAGTTAAGCCATTATACCCCCACAAACGAACACGCCAGTTATAATCGGTATAGTTATGGCATATATATATTACAAACAAAGTGATAAACTATAATAGGTATAGTTTATGTTTCATCTACCCTATGAACTTAATTACAAGAAAGGAATTCACCATCACCACCACTTTTGGTAAACTATAATATGCATAGTTCATGTTCACTAGTCACTATCACTATTTGATGAACTATGATATGTATAGGTTATATTCACCATCACCACCACTTTTGGTAAACTATAATATGCATAGTTCATGTTCACTAGTCACTATCACTATTCGATGAACTATGATATGTATAGTTTATGTTCACAGTCACTACTACTATTTCATACACTACACTAGGGTTTGGTTCCGGTTTTTGGATTTAAGTCCACATTAAATTTTCGCATTGTTAGACTTCAACTATAATCGTTGAGCGTATATGCTTGAGTCATACAAGAATTTATTCTGGATTGGCTTAGAATTGGTGGTGCCCGCCTCATCTCCTGTTCCTCGTTGGGTTGTGGACCTAGGGCAGACCCACTATATTCAACGTTTTATCTAACTTAAATCTTCTATAACTTATATACGCTGGATGATTATGGGGGAAATCTACGGGTCAATCTAGGGTTCATTAATACATCATATAAGAATATGCTGTTTACACTTAACTAAGAAAATATTGGATTTTCTGGAAATCAACTCTATCGATTTTATAAGGAAAACGGTTTCTACTCCAAACAAAACTCTTATGAACTCACCAACTTAATTGTTGACACTCTTTCAAAACTACTTGTATTCTCAGGAAATCAGTGAAACAGGAAAACTTCAGCGCTTTGAGGATGGGACGTTAAACCGTCAACAATTTATTTTTGTCATCATAATGTAATTGATTTTGAAACATGTAAACATATACTTTGGTGTAACTTTTTCAATTATATTTATGATGGTTGTATTTACTTTGAGCACTATTATACACGTTGTTGTGATACTGTACATGAAGTCCTCCACCCCCTGACGTTTCCGCCATCCTTGGTTTGGGGGTGTGACATCGTTGGTCGACACTCCATCACCCATGTTGACATTTACGTCCATATGAGATATGTTCGCAGTGATGCCTGAAATCCGAACCTCCTTAGAAACTGATTCGGTATGCTAAACTTCGGGTGGTGTGACAACAGTCTTCTCAGGAGTGGATATCTTTGAAGGATCACCTTGATTAGTGGTTGTATCCACATTAGATGTTTTCATACAACCACTAGGACCTCCAGTCTCCTTGATATTCGACTTGATTGGAGATCCCCTCATCGGTGATGGAATACCCATATCAGTAACACGAGGTCTGTCATCAAAATCTGACTCAGGAACAACTTTGTCCATAGAATCTTGGACAACCTTCTTCTTATTTTTGGATATGCATTTCGCTATATCTTCAGCTCTTCACTTCTTGAATGCAGGTGACACAGGAGTAGGAATTTCACGAATAGCAACGCCTTTGCTATTAAGTTGTGGCTTGTGAACAATTGTGGATTTTGCATATTTAAAATTTGGCCTGTCTAGGGAATGACGAGGCATGTGAGCCATTTTCTTCAAGTGTTTTAGTACTCCAGACTTCGAAGGCATAGTCTCCTTTGCATGTGTAGTAGTATCTTCAACAATTGGTTGAGTAACTTCTTTCAGTGTTAGAGCAGGCTTTACAATTTTCTTGGGAGAAACTTTAACAACTTTCTCAACTGATTCAGGACTAGATTTCGAAGGAATAGCCTTAAATCCCTTCTGAGAACCTTTGCTCTTCTTTGATGGACCACTAGTAGCTTTTGGTAATAAAACACCAGTTTCAATCGAAGGATTGATAGTTGTAAGTTAAGCCACCAAAACTAGGTTTGTAGGATCGACTCTTTGAAGCATGGCATCAGGAATGCGTGCAATCGATGGAAACTCATCTGAATTCTACTCCACCGTCTTTGGATGATGATATAAAGAAAATTTAGCCTTAGGTTCATCATCAGGAGCAACAATACCTTCCTTTTCATACGCAAACTGCAAAATGAGACTACAGTAACGAGCACAAGAAATTCCATTCACCACATTCGTGTTACTGATGCTTTTTACAAATTCTTCCCATAAACGTGTCGCATAATCCACCTTAAAATCATAATAAATCCCTGCTACCATGGCATAAATTGCCAATTTTGCCTTATTCAATCCAACTGTTCGACCCGTCAGGAATCGAAGAAAAATACCAAACAAAAAATTCCAGATGCAAGGCAAAGAAGATTTCTTGAAATCACTTATCTTTGTTAACGTTGGTTGATAACCCATTTCATTGAACATATGAAGCACTTGTTCAGTCGAAACCTCATAGAAAGGTCCAACATTGGGAATTTTCAAGATTTGGGCAAACGTCTTCTACGTTAATGTGAACTTCTTCTCAGTAGTTAATTGAAAGGTAACCACCTTGATTGTCTTGTTGAACACCGCAGTGGAACCAACAAGAGACAACCATGTCATTGGTACAAAAAAAGATGCCGACATTGTTGTAGACAAAACAGAGTGGTTCAAAGCAACTATGATCATCTTCAATTATTCAGGATATTGAGTAACATCCGGTTGAACTCGATAATTAGTGCTTTGAATCTTCATTAAAGGTTGAGAGGTAACGTCGTATGTTGTTTGAGATGGATCAACATGATCATGAGTAGCAGTCATTGTTAGGGTTTTGAAAGAACTTGAGAGAATAGAATGTATTGGGCAAGAAAATATTGGGGAAAATTTGATTGCATAAAGTTGGAAAGAGGTAACCCAAAACCCTTTTATACGTAAACCCTAATTAGAATTTGAAGCGGTTTAAGCATTAAATGCATGCCACGTGTCACCTTGAAAACCTAACCAGTAGCCATAAAAGTAGCCACGTGTCATCTTTGATAAAGTGGTAACGAAGCACAATATGTTTAGTCTTCGATTGTTTCACTGGAATATGGCAGATGCGAATTGCACTTTTTGAATCACAAAACAAAAAAAATTTCTTCATGTTGATTACATAATCACGTAGTTGACTTTGAATCCATATGATTTGAGAAGTGCAAGTTGCAGCAGTAACATATTCTGCTTCTGTTGTGGAAATTGAAACACAAGTTTGCTTTTTGATTGCCAGCTAACAAGCTTCCCATCCAAAAGTTGACACCCGCCACTTGTGCTTTTACGATCATGTTGACAACCTTCCAAGTCTGCATCTGAAAATGCTTGAATGAAAATCTTGTTTTCGAAGGATACCACAATCCTAACGAAACTGTGCCTTTGAGATAACGAAAAATTTTCTTGATAACAGTGAGATGAGGTTCCCTCAGATTCGATTGGTACATAGCACAATTGCACACAACAAACATAATATATGGTCGACTAGCCGTTAGATATAGTAATGGACCTATCACGCTTCGATACAAAGTGATATCAACTGCTGGTTTGTCTAACGAAGGACCAAGTCTTGTTCCAACTACCATCGGTACTCTCAGCTTTAAGTTATTCGTCATACCAAACTTTTCAAGAAGAGTGCGAGAGTATTTCTCTTGATTGATAAAAATTCCATCTCTACTTTGTTGAATGTTTAACCCCAAAAAATTATTTATTTTGCCCATCATGTTCATCTCACATTGGCTTTTCATCATCTTCTCAAATTCCTTCGACATATTAGGATCAGTAGAGCCAAAAATAATATCATCAACATAAATTTGAACAAGCATTAGATGATTCCCAACTTTCTTTCGAAAGACAGTGGGATCAACTGATCCTTGTTTAAATTTTGATGATTTTAAGAAATTAGTAAGAGTGGCATACCAGGCTCATGGAGCTTGTTTTAGTCCATAGACAAGCTTATCTAACACATAACAATGATCAAGATATTGTGAATTGACAAAACCTGGAGGTTGCTCGACAACCACCGTTTCTTCTAGCACTCCATTTAGAAAGGAACATTTTACATCCATTTGATATACGTCGAAATCCTTGTATGCTGCATAGGCTAAAAAGATTCTAACAGCCTCGAGTCTTGCGACAGGGGCAAAGGTTTCTTAATAATCAATACCTTCTTGTTGCGAACATCCTTTTACTACCAGCCTAGCCTTATTTTGAACAATGTTCCCTTCTTTATCAGTTTTATTTTTAAAAATCCATTTTATACCTATTACTGATACATCTTTAGGTTTCGAAACAAGTCTCTACACTTTATTTTGTTCAAACTCAGCCAATTCAGATTGCATGGATACAATCCATTTAGGATCATCCATAGCGGTCTTAACTGATTTTGATTCAGTTTTAGAAATAAACACATTGAACATACAAAACTCTTGATTAGCATTTAGTGTTGGATTAGGTGTCTAAGTTCATAACTATTTCTGGAATGTACTTGACCCGGTTAGCATGGTCCATTTTGGGTTACAAGACATTGCAACACTTGGATAGACTAAATGAGAGAAAGGACACTTATGGTTTATTAATATATTATAAGTTCTAATACATTAATAATATTATTTAATTAGATATTATCAAGAATTAATTTAGAATTAATTTGGTGATCAAAAGGTGACTAATTAAATATATGGGGTTGATTGTGCAAATCATCCATTCTTTTATAGTGGGCCAATGATCCATGGTTTATTGAATTGGGCTAAAACCCATAAGGTACTCCATGGATAGTCCATGCAGGTTATAAACCCATAGAACATGGAATATGGAAAGCCACATCAATTAGGGTTTACATGTTGTAACCCTACTTGCGACACAACTATAAAAGGACTCTATGGCTAGAAAAATTGGCACTATGTGTAGAACAAGAGGGCTAGCCGATTTTGAGTGATACTGTACTTCTCTCAAAGTTATTCCAAGAGTTGTGGTATTGTGTGAAACATTTGAGGCATCACATTTGAGGTGCTAGTCTCACAAGGTTCTCAAGGAATCAAAGCAACAAGAAAGGTATGTTCTTCTACTAGATTTTATGTTTCAAAGTTCCCCATGCCATGCTAGTTAGGTTAAGAACCTTGGAAAATCAAATTTGCATGTATCTTAGTAAAACATAGATCCAAGGTTTATAGGGTTGCATGTACACCTTAGGAGTGTTAGAATGCTCAAAACCCTTCAGTGGTATTAGAGCCTAGGCTTGTTTTCTTGAAACTTGATGCAAATTGTTGAAAAAACTCAAGATTTTGCAATCTGCTGAGTGAACTCACCGAGTCCATGGGGGGACTCGACGAGTTCATGTGTTATTTCATCCTAGTCGTCGAGTAGGTTCTTGCACTTGACGAGTAAGAGGCCATGAATGCAGATTTTCGAGTTTTGCTGCTGGAAATGGACTAGAAACATTACCCTAAACTGTTTTGGTCTTATAAAACTTGTTTTAGATGGTTTAATGGTTATTGTAATCCATTTACAATGGCTATTATCAAAATTTCAAGTTTTGTATGTGTTATTTATGATTCTTGAAATTGTTGATATGTGTTGAGTCCGTTTGTGTTGCGTCTTGGGCCTTAAGTTTTGTATCCGGATTGGGCCTGTCCATGCGTGACTATCTAGATTAGGTCAGTGATTATCTAGATTAGCTAATAGGGTTTTACTATAAATATGCATGCATGTATGCATGATAAGGAGTTGATTTTAACGTTCAATATTGTAAACCCTAAACACCTCTACAATCGAAGTTCTTTATCGAGCTCTTCTGAGGTGTTAAAGCATTAATCATTCGACATATTCAGCACTATTCTTGTGTTCTTTATTACGTCCTTATTCATTAACTTGCATAGAATCATACGATCCTAATAGAACATTGTTCTAATAATTGGTATCAAAGCAGGAGATTGTGTGATCAATACACATTCCTTCTGTATTCAGAATACTTTAGGGTTTCTGCTTTTATCGTATAAATAGAAGC
Source organism: Lactuca serriola (assembly GCF_051521515.1). Taxonomy (NCBI): domain Eukaryota; kingdom Viridiplantae; phylum Streptophyta; class Magnoliopsida; order Asterales; family Asteraceae; genus Lactuca; species Lactuca serriola. Next base: position 123,076,747 of record NC_136412.1, read on the forward strand.
TGCCTTCTTCATATCGATGGTAACTCTGTTTCTGATAAAACCCTAATCTCAAGTTTACAGGTTTGATTCTATTAGCTCACCATGTCTCACGAAGATTCACAAACAAACCCAATCAACATCTCAAATAGCATTGGATCAACAACCAGAATACCCATACTCTACACTCAAGACTATGAAGTATGGGCTCATCACTTCGAAGACTACGTAGTTGGTTCTGAAGACAATGGCTATCTCATCTGGGAAGCTATCACGCTTGGGCCATTTGTTCACTCAGGAACGAACACAACTGTCAAATCCCAAAAGGAGTACAACAAGCTGGTGGCGGACGTAGACAAGATGCCGCAGGACGAGAAAGATAAATTGCTTTGTAATGTAAAGACCATGAGGATGATCAGATTCGCCTTGCAGTTTGACACCTTTCGGTTGGTTGGTTCGTGCACAACAGCCAAAGAAATCTGGGATAGATTGAAAGAGCTCTATTCGACCGATGAAGATTTGGAACACTCAATACAAACCTTGCTGTTGTCTGAATTTGGAGCTTTCGAACAGAAACCAGAGGAAAAACTCATACAGAATTTCGATCGGTTCAATCATCTCATGAGTAAGATGATCAAGCATGAAATAAAGAGAAAACTGATCGAGCAGAAAGTAACTTTTATGAATGGGCTGAGACCAGAATGGATGGTCATAGTGGGAATACTCAAGTCCCATGAAAGCGTGGTAACTAAAGAAGTAAAAGTAGTTTCTGGTATGGGATCTCTGGCTCTTGTCTCAAAAGGAAAAAGTATCCCAGAATATGAAGAAGAGACTGACATGTCTGAGTGTGATCTGACTAGTGAGGAATATGCTTTGATGATATCCAATCCGAAGAAGTTTGCAAGATGAAAATTTCCTTTCAACAAGAACCGAAACTAGCAGGGAAGTTACAGCTCTGAGAAGGTTAAAGAAGAAGCGAAGAACTCCTCTCAAAAGGACGATGAAAAGAAGGAGAGCAAGCTTGCAGGAGACTCTGGATACGACTGCAATTACTGTCACGGCAAGAACCTTTTTGCCAAAGATTGCATGTTAAGGAAAATAGCTGAGAAGAAAGAGGGTGAAGATGATGAGGCGTACTATATGCGCAAGTTAGAAGAAATCAAGAAGAAGAAGGTGACTAACAACTCAATGAATGCCTTGATTGTCCAGGAGAATGCTGGGGAAGATGAGTTCGGTGGCGTAGAAGTGTGGTCAACCGACTCTGAAGATGAAGAGGTTAGAAGGCCCATTCATGGAAATGCTTATGTGACAAAGGATGGAGGTTCATCTAGAAAGTGTTTAATTGTCACTACTGGCCCATCAACCGAAAGTGCAGATAAGGAACCGAACCTGACCAAGAACAAGTGCTTTGCAACCAAGCCAGTAAGTGAGAAGATCAACGACTGCGATCGGCTGATCAAAAAGTTACAATCTATTCTTGAATCTCTTAAAATTCTAACAACAGATTATGAAGAAGAATTAACCGAATTAAACTTTAAATTTTCTAACCTAAGTAGTAGCCTCATGCAAACTCGCTTAGCGAATTCTAACCTAACTGACCAACTCAGCAGGGTGTCTTCAAAAAGTGAGGAAAGAAGAATGTGGATTGAGCTGAAGGAAGCGTAGTTAGTTAGAGCTAGGGATGAAAGCATTTATTTGCAAAGAGACAATTTAAAGTTTTTAAAACAAAGAAATGTTTTTTGTTTAATTGCTAAGCGTTTATATACTAATATAGCTCAATTGCATTTAAGTTGTGAGATAGGAAAGAAAATTTAGAAGATGATTTTGCCATTTCTTGAATTTAAGGAAGACGAGATAATAGCAGAATGTGAATCAGAAGTATCATCCGAAGAGACGTCCGTATCATACAAAATTGGTCTGGACAAAATAGAAACCTTCATTGATTCAAAGGAACACAAGTGTATGTTAAAAGACATTTTAGATGAAAATGATAGGTTGAAAATTAAGTCGGAGACAATTCACTCATTTGACCATTCTAATGCCAAACTAGCTTCTGAAAATAAAATAAACTTAGAAAATACGTCTGAATTTGATGAAGAAAGTGAGATGAGTGAGATATATGTCAATGATGTAGTTGATTGCTCTGAGTTTATGAAGAGCAAAACTGAGAATGAGAAACCATTAATCTTAGAAAATTCGGTGGAATTTGCTCGTCTAGCAACGGATAAGGAAAAGAAACTCAAAGAAAAAGCTGTGGTTTTTCAAAAGGTTCAAACTGTGCCGAATCAGGTATATGCAGCTAAAGGAGTTACTTCTAGACAAACAGCATAACTAAGAGTCTTGGTGGAAAAAGACAATGCAGAAGGATGCAAAGACTTCTTCTGGTCAGCTCCTTTAGATAATGCAGACGAAACACTAGGCTAATTTGAGCAGACCTCCTGGAGAGTTAAAGGAAGATACGTAGCTGAACCCTTAAATAAACCCTCAAATTCTAACAAACCAAGCACTAGTGGAACCAAAGATATTCCTATAGAACCGAAAGAAGAACCAAAAGCACGAGTCAAAACAGCCGAAACTCAAAGAGACAAGCAAAAGGAAAGCTTCAACATGCACAAATCATAGAAGCAACTGGCTGACCAAAAACGCTTAAGAAATCAAAGATATGCAAAGAATCTAAATGAGCGAAATAGTTACTGGAATTCACAAAATTTCAACTATGTTCCTCCCGAGAAAATCTCAAAGGACAAGGGAAAGGAAATAGTAAAAGAAAATTTCAGGCCAAGTTCTTAGTATTCCAAGTCTAAGAACTGAAAGTCATGTTTCGGTCCGTAGACTGGCTTCGGTCCTAAGTCAACTTTCGGTCCCCCTACTAGTTCTAAACCAAGTTTCAGTCCTTAGTCAAAATTCTGTTACAACAAACCTCAAGGCTAAGCAAATTTCAAAACAAATATCAAAGGAAAAGGAAAGCTAACTTCTGATACTAGGATCCATAACAATCAATGATTAGCTAATCCTAGGAGCCACATGCCATCAAACAACCGAACCAACGAATTCAAATTTAAACAAGATAAAACCAAAATTAAGGTATATACAATTAAAAGAAAAGATCAAACCACTCTCATTAAATGAACTTATTTGGTTGATATTTCTACTATAAGTCCTTTTTCTGTGAAAGACTCACCAGGACCCAAGAAAATTTGGGTTCCTAAATCTGCTTAAATTTGCAGGTAATTAGTGACGAGCAGTTCGATAATGAATGGTACATAGATAGTGGATGCTCACGTCACATGACAGGAAGGAAGGAAGAGCTGAGGGAGTTTTGGTCCCTGAAAGATGGCGGGTGTGTAAAGTATGGAAACAATTCCTATAGAACAATCAATGGATATGACATGATAACCAATGGAGACTTCTCGATTAGGAAAGTGGCGTATGTTGAAGGATTGCAACACAACCTCATCAGCGTGTCACAATTAGTTGTGGGCACAGGTTTGAAGGTATCATTTGATGATGAGGGGTTTGAGATAATTGAAAAAAAATCAAAGAAGGTTCTGCTGAAATCTCAATGTAAGGGAGAAATGTACCCTCTGAATCTTAACCCAATTCGAGGTACACCAGCTATTTGTCTGCTGTCAAAGGCGAATACCAATGAAAGCTGGTTATGGCATCAACGCCTATCGCATCTGAACATCAAAGAAATCAACAAATTGGTGCTTGGTAACCACGTTCGGGGCCTTTCTCTTCGCAAGTTCGATAAGGAGCATCTATGTGCTGCATGTGGGATGGGCAAACAGAGCAGAAAGAGACACCCTACACGCATAAATATGAAGATAGTTGAAGCACTTGAACTATTGCACATTGACTTGTGTGGACCTTCGGCTATCGAGAGTATCGGTGGTAGTAAGTACATTCTTGTTATTGTAGATGATTTTTCACGCTTCACCTGGGTTTTCTGTCTTAAGCAGAAATCAGATGCAACCCCTAAGTTAAAGACATTTATCAAACAAGTGGAAGTACAGCTGAGGAAGACGGTGAGAAACATCAGAAGTGACAATGGTCTGGAATTCAAGAACAAGGATTTTGAGGACATTCTGACCGATAAGGGGATAACTCACAACTTTTCGGCCCCTTATACACCACAATAGAATGGGATTTTTGAAAGACGAAACCGTTCTCTATGTGAAGCTGCCAGAACAATTCTTAGTTTCGCCTCACTACCATTATACTTTTGGGCTGATGCAATTGCCACTGCTTGCTACCCTCAGAATCGGTCATTGCTCAACAAAAGATTCTCAGTTACTCCATATGAGATCTTAAATAATAGGAAGCCTAATGTCAAATTTTTCCACATATTCGGTTCAAGGTGCTTTATTTTCAACTCTAAAGAGAACCAAAATAAGTTTGACATCAAAGCTGAAGAGGGAATATTTCTGGGTTATTCTCTGTCATCAAAAGCATACAGGGTGTTGAATAAAAGATCCAAAAGAATTGAAGAGACTTATTATGTCACCTTTGATGAAATTATAAGAAGAAGGTTCAGAGGACTGAAGGTGACCTTGGTGACATATTCCCAGAATCTGGGCAAGTCTCAGTTCCAATAACGAGCTTGTTCGAGGAATACATTTGGCTGTTTGATGAACCAGAGAAAGCAATTCATTCAGAGGCGACAACAGCAGATAACAAAATCGATAATCTCAAAAAGGTCATTGACGAAGCTGCTAAAGAGATGGAAAGTGAACCTAAAGGTGCTACGTCATCAACTGGCTCTCCAAACAAAGATTCAAAGTTCAAGGGGGAGAGCTCCAAAGCACCAAAGACAACCGGAGTATCTGTTGAGGGGGAGACTCCTATTCCCTCGTCAACACATAAAGGTCTAGATGGAGGTGATAGTACTGATCCAAAACCAACAAGTAGCAGTTCAATCGAGGGGGAGACACCAACTTCCACTGGTACTGCAGACTTTGATGCTGACAGAGATTACACTTCGCCAGTCGAGGGGGAGAAAGATAAAGAGAATGCAACTGACGAAGGCGAGGATGATCAATCAGAATTTGAAGAAGAGGTGGAAGCTAAATTGAATCCAGAATATGACCCAAACTATCCTCCGTTAGTAAAATGGACAAAGGATCATCCCAAGGAGTAGATCATTGGTGAATCTTCTGAAAAGGTTCTTACTCGTTCTCAGCTGAAAGCGAAACAAACTGCATTATTCTCTAAAGTTGAATTTTGTATGTTTAATTCGTTTATTTCCAAAATTGAGCCAAAAACTGTAAATGCTTAGGCATGATGGAAGGAGAGTCGGTACCGAATCCTCAAATCTCTCACTAAAAATTAGACAAGCGAAATGGAGCGAACGCTTGGTCTATTTCGGCTCCATAATTTTTGGGAACCGAAATGAACCGAACGCTCGGTCTATTTCGGCTCTGGAATTTTAGGGAACCAAAATGAACTGACCGCTCGGTCTATCTCAGCTCCGTAATTTTCGGGAACCGAAATGAACCGAACGCTCGGTCTATTTCGGGTCTCGAATTTTAAGGAACCGAAATGAACCGAACGCTCGGTCTATTTCGCTTCACTCATCTAAGATTAGGTTTCGGTTGTATATACTGTACATTCTTTTGTCTTTAATTCAATTTAAATTTAGTTATTTTCTTTTTTTGTTTTTATTCTTTTTCAGAAAATTTCAAAAATCCAAAAGTATTTTCTTTTTCTGTTTTTATTCTTTTTCAGAAAATTCCATTTTTTTTGTTTGTTTGGTTTGTGTGGTGTGTTTCTTTGTTCTTCTTAGGTGATAAAAGTACCAGTACAACAGAATGTGGATCTAAGGCAGGTATATTTCATTTCAATACGAACTAGTTAAGGATCCCTAAAAGCATGCTACTGCATGTTGACCTAAGTCTCTACGACTTTGAGCAAGCCTTAATGATTCGATCTATACCTATCGGTTCTTCCCAATCAGGCTGATCAAATCTACTCGGTCTAGAGCTACCTTACTCTTCTCATATGAGATAAGAGTTTTTCTGCTTTGTCACGATTATCTAGCAGAAGGTACTTTCGGTTCTATAGCCACCTCCCTTATATTCTCCATCTACTTTCGGTTCACCAATGTAACCCTTGAGCCTCTCGGTCCTTACCACTGAGGTTTATGGTTACACAACATCTGTGTTTGTGATCTTAAGATACATATACCATGTGCTGAGTGAAACCCAATATCCCACACCAATAATGAATTGACGGTGAATTAATTATTCAAGAACTTACTGGTTACTTAATGAAATCTCCTTTTCTTTTTGTGTGGTCTTTTCTGAAATTGTCTAACACCAAGGCTTTTCTTCCCCAAAAGACCCAGTTTATTTTGTTTTTGTAACATCCGGATTCCCAGGTATATTATTCTATTCTTTTATTTTTGAAGGATGTGAAGGGACTCGGCGAGTTGGTGCTTAGACTCGCCGAGTAGGGTCGCAGATTCTTATCCGGGTTCATGGCTGGACTCGGCGAGTCCACGCTGTTTAATGAAACCCTAATTTCCTGGGTTTGGGACCTATTTAAAGGCCCTTAAGGCTATCTTTTGCGGCTACCAAACCCCATAGAGAAACCCTAAAGGAGCTAGAGCGTTTGTGAGAGGATAGGAGCCATTTCTTGATCCTTGTGGTTGATTCTTGCAAGAAGGAGGTGTTTCCATCTTAGAGGAGACCAAGGAGGTTGTGCATCTGTGGATTTCGAGCAAGAAACTTCATCTTTGAGGTATTATATCGCCCCTTTATCTGTTTGGTTGAAGGAATCCATAGATGTAGAGTTTTATGACCTTTATTGGAAGAAAATTGTGAGGATATGGCCCCTATTCACTTTGAGACTTCAGATCTGGACCCATAGTGGTCTAAAGAGCTTATCTTAGTTTGCTTTATGCTGAGATTTGAAGGTGTTGAGCTAAGGATGTTACTTTTGGGGCTAAATCACCAAGTGAAGCCTCCTACACGTCCCATGAGTGTCGATTCGAACTTTACGCGTTTATCAGGCTTGGGAAGGTCAGATCTATGGATCCAAGGAACAGATCTGACCTCAGGAGGACATTTGAGTTTGTGCATGGCATGAACTCGCTGAGTCCAAGGGCAGACTCGGCGAGTAGGGTTAGGGTTTCCTGTAAATCACTCAGTGAGTGGACTTGCCGAGTTGGGGGGATAACTCAGTGAGTCAGAGGGGGGCTAGAGGACTAGAGTTCAAAGCGGAACTCGCCAAGTTGATCTTGAGACTCGACGAGTTGAGTCGGGGTGGCCCCACGATTTATGCCAAGTGTGACTAGTCGAGCAAGGGGAGAGACTCGACGTGCCAAGCGAGACTAGAGAGTTAATGGACACGTATAGACTCGTCGAGTCGCCCAAGTGCACTCGACGAGTCGGGTCAAAGTTGACCGTTGACTTTTGTTGACTTTTAGGGTTTGGTCAACAATGGGGCCTTTGAGCTAAAAGAGGGGTAAAATGGTCTTTCACCCTTCTGAGGGCGCCAAGAGAGGGTTGAGTCTAGTCCCGAGAGTTATATTTATGAGGGTATTTACTTTATGTGATTAGGCGGAGGCTAGATCGTATTTCTACCGAGTCAGAGATTTATCGAGACATCTGAGGTGAGTCTTCTCAATATACTTTACCTAGAGTGGTAACAGAGTTATGCGACAGTATATTTTAGAGTTATGTGCCAGAGTATTTGTATGCTATTTATGTGTTGACATTTATTGTGATATGTGATATGCATGATTCAGAGTTTCAGAGTTAGGACCAGTGGGTCCACAGAGTTAGGACCTTTGGGTCCACAGTGTTAGGGCCAGAGGGCCCACAGAGAGTTGGGACTGGAGGGTCCCACTGGGACACACTGACCAGAGGGTCAGCAGAGTCATAGCCTTGAGTGGCTAATATGTGTTAGAGTGGTATTTTGGGGAACTCATTAAGCTTTCATGCTTATAGTGTTATGTGTTATGTGTCTCAGGTACTAGCGATGATCGCGGGAAGGCGCCGACATGATCCGTACACACACCCGCGGAGTTTATTATGATTTGATCTTGGGATTTGTAATGAGATAATTTTGATAAAATGTTTTTCTTGAAAATGATTATGAATGAATTTAAATGATTTTAAAAAGAGAAAAATTGTCTTATATTTTACAGTGTTACAGTTTTTGAGATTTCTATTACTTTATTTGTCACTCAAACTTATATCCCACCTACTTGTTCAACAGACCACATCGGTCTCACAAGTACTTCTTCCAACGATCGGTCTTATTTTAAGACTCGAAGTTTGGTTGAAGATAAGCTACCCTGAAGCCTTATAATTAAAAGAAGCCTTTCAATGTTTATTAGCGAACAGTTGATCGTATTTTTCGGGAAACCACCCAAGCACTTAAAGTCTCTCTTGACTTTGAAGGAAGTGATTCTTGCCCGGAATCCCTCGCTTTCTGTCTTATGATGAGACATCACTCACATTCCATACACATTTGCCTTATTTCCTTATCTTTGTCACCCTAATGCATGGAAATTTCAATTTTCCCACATTCTGGTTGCTGATTGGTTTGAAATTTGTTTTCTCTATTGGAGCCAAACAAGGGGTTATCAAGGGATTTCAAACGACGATTGAAGATAAGCTTTGGGCGCGTGAATTTGAACGGTCTCTATACCCATGTGTGCTGACGTATACCTGGGAGTAACCACACTGTCACATCGCGCTTTTCTAGGCGACGTTTCAGAGATCACGTCATTATCATCATGATTTTTCTCTCTCCTGGCAATGGTATATAAAGGGTTTCTCGTTTTATTTGTCTTTTACCAGCAACAAATTCTCTCAAACTTACAAGACAAGTATACACTGTTTATCTTCCTTCTTCGATCAACAATGGCGACTTCTTCATCCGTTCATGATCAGACTGCTTCGTCAATATTGCTTACAATCAAACCCAATCAAAATATGATCATCGAACTTAACCCGTTTTTGTATGATGCATATATGTTGCAAGTAGTAGAATGTTTGAAGTACTCACCGCTAGTGTTAGCCCTAACACAAGTTGAAGTTGTCCCAATGTCGCTCTTATCTCAAGTTTATTCCACTGCTACATATGACAAAAACAAAGAACGCATCTATTTTGTCATCCACGATAAGCAGGCATCTGTTTCGAAGGTGAATTTTTGTTCGATTTTGAATCTTGCTGTCGATTCTTCGGTTATCTCGCCGGATTTTATTACAATGACTCAACTGTTCTTGATGCTTTATGAGATGGGGTATACCGATGTGCTAACCACCATTACCAAAGTCAAGAAGTCATGTTTACCGTCTCAATGGAATGGATTGCTCACTCTACTCATTAAGGTTCTAGCAGAACGATGTGGTGGTTCAGACGGTACCAGCAAGGGTTTCCTTACCCTTCTTTATGGACTTTACAACAGGATTAATCTTGATTATGGGTCAATAATCTGGTCTCACGTGGTGCAGAGCCTAAACACATCTACGAGGCATTCTGAAGTATCTTGTAGAAGATTTTGGACTCTTATTACGAGGAAAGCGATTAATTCTTTGGAGACTCCAGTTATGAAGGATGCTCTGCTTGCCTCTATTGCTACCTTCCACACGAAGAAGATCATTCTTTCGGATCCCCATAAGTTTCCTCACAATGGATCAATTCCTGAGTCCATGTATAGGGGTGTTTCAGACCGAAATAATGTTATGGCTGAATATCGAAAACTTCCTCCCATTGGACCGGGAGTTCTTTCTCCAGAACAACAGGCTGCTCTGGATGCCCTGGACAAGCCTAACAACCGAGGGAAGCAAATCTCCAAGAAAGAACCCACTGAGGAAGGAAATTCTATGTCCTCCAAGTCCACGAAACGCAAGACTGGTGAAGTGGATTCTTCTCATCAAAAGAAAAAGAAGATAAAGAAGATGGCACGAAGGTCTAAGAGTCCCACTCCTCCACGTTCAGAACATGACGATGACAATGAAGAAGAGGAAAGTCATCATGACTCACCAAGGGGTAACAGTCCTCCCCGTTCACCTACTCCAACCGAATCTCCCAATCACAACAGAGTTCCTTCACCACCTCCATCACCGAAAGAAACCATACCTCTCTCTGATCCTATTATTACCCCACCAGTCACATCTCAACAAACAACTTTACCACCACCACTTCCCATCACTTCCATTCCTATTTTCACAATTCCTTTATCATCTCCAATCCTTACAGAATCCACAACCACTACCATTCCTAACCCCACAGTGAATGTCAATGTATCTGATTGTTGGATATAGTGTCTAAGTCCATAACTTTATTTGGTATGTACTTGATCCGACCCGGCATGGTCCATTTGGGTTGCATGGCATTGCAATACTTTGATAGACTAAATGAGAGAATATGGCACTTATGATTATTAATATATTATAAGTTCTAATATATTAATAATAGTATTATTTAATTAGTATTTGATCAAGTATTAATCTAGTATTTATTTGGTGATCAAAGTGAGACTAATTAAATATATAGGGTTGATTATGACAATCATCAAATCTTTTATGGTGGATTAATGATCCATGGTTTATGGGTTATGGATGTAACCATTTGGAGCTCCATGGATATTCCATGGGAGTTACAAACCCATGGGTCATGAGAAATGAAGAGTCATGACAATTAAGAGTATTCATGTGAAAACCCTAATTGTAAAACCACTATAAAAGAGACCCTTTGGCTTGTGAAATCGGACCTAGTAAGGTTACTAGAGAGGGCATAACCGATTTTAAGTGCTAGAAGTATTCTCTTAAGTTATTCCAAGTTTTGTGGTGTTGTGTGAAGCATTTGAGGCACAACATTTGGGATGCTAGGCTCACAAAGTCTTGAAGGAATCCAAGCAACAAAAAGGTATGTATTTCTACTAGTTTTTATGTTTCATATATTCCCCATGCCACGCTAGTTAGGAAATAACCTTGAAAAATAAATTTGCATGTATATAGAGAAAACATAGATTCAAGGTTATTAGGTTTGCATGTACACTTAAGAAGTGTTAGAATGCTCAAAGCACATCAGTGGTATCAAAGCCTAGGATTGTTTTCTGTATACTTCATGCAAAACTGCTTGAAAATCGAAAAAACTGCTCATGGTCGACTGGACTCGCCGAGTCTATGTACAAATTCATCCTACTCGTCGAGTAGGATCATGCACTCGACGAGTAGGTGCGTGCTGGGCAGTCTTTTCGTGTTTTGTTGCTGGAAATGGATTAAAACCATTATCCCAATCTGTTTTGGACTTGTAAAAACTGTTTTTCAAAATGATAATGATTATGTTAACCCATTTTCAGATGACTTTTATCAATTTTCAAGAATTGTATATGTTAATATGATTCATGAAATTGCTTGGCATGAATTTGTGTTCTTATGAGTTTTTAGAAGATCATAGGAATTATGTGTAACCTCCATGTGTGTTTAATTCTTGATCTTAATTGTATTGATGGTGTCCATAACTTGTCCTCAAGTTATGGATAACCAAAAGTCACTTCTTTTAATTGTGATTAAAGAACTAAAGAGGTTTTATAAAATGAAGAGTCTTCATTTTTATGAACCATTAAAACTCATAAGTTACAAATTGAAGAGACTTGGAATAGTTTTAATTCTTGCCCTCAAGTTTTGGAATTTGAAAAGTCTTACACTCTAATACTTTAATTCCAAATTAAACCTTAGATTTTTAAAAAGTTTAAAAATCAACACTTATACTATTATTATAATTTTATTATATAGATATGTATAAGAATATGTCATTCTTACCGTTAGTAGGCCTCATTCACGAAGCCGGTCTATAAGGGGGGTATAAGGTTGTTGCCTATAAAATGGTGACTTAATAGGTGTCCACTCTCACCCACCGCTTCCTTGATCGGTGGAGGGTCGTTAGCCGAACGGGTAGGATATGACTTTAAATTCTCATTAAAAGTATAATGAATTATAAAGTAACTATACATTATAAATTCCCAATCTTAGTTACTTTAGGAAAATGTGAAATTGGTGCTAGCCCATAAAATTACACTTTATACCTTGCCAAGTCGTTAGTGGAGCGTGTGTGGTTAACCGGCACACTAACAGGGACTAGTAAGAGTGGCAAAGGGTAACTTGACTTTATTATAGATCGGTGGAGCGTGTGTGGTTAACCGGCACATCGATTAGGTAATATTGTAAAGGGTACCAAGTCAATTTATATGGTTAATCACACCTTGTTTGTGATCCTCGACATCCCAGTCACAAACTTGAGAGGGCACATTCGAGATTCAAACATGCCATTGAAAAGTTCAATGTATCTTAAAAGATCTAGGAGTTTCAAAACCAATAAAACCTAATAATAAAATATTTCGTCTTATGGTGGAAATTGGTAAATCGTCATTTACCTACCTTCAAATATTTTATAGTGTGGATTACGGCATCCCTCTTCCACCTATAAATAGTTTGTTGGATCCTAGCCTTAATATTTCATTTGGGTGACTTATTAAGGACTCTTAATCTAATGAAACTTATCTTCCTTCTATTCCAGATGTCTTCCAATAACGTTGCTGCCTCAAACCCTACAGGCTCCTTTTCCCTAATGAACTTGTGTGGTAAGGTCATCTTTGATGGATCCAACTTTAATGAGTGGATCAGAAACATCAGGATGATTACCCGCTATGAGGACAAAGAATATGTCCTTGATAGGGAGCTTAAGGTTGTTAATGAAGCCACTTCTACTCCAGAAGAGCTTGCGGAGTTCATTGCGCATGAGAAGGATGTCACCAAGGTGTCCTGCATCATGATGGCCACAATGACTCCGGAACTCCAAAAATCTTATGAAGATTTCTACCCCTACGAGATGCACCTAGATCTGATGGAAAGTTACCATCAGGGCGCGCATCAAGAGAGGTATGAAATCATTTCCTCCATGATAACCACAAGGATGAAGGATGGTGAACCCATCACCGGTCACTTGCAGAAGATGCAGAGGTTCGTTGACCGGTTGCTAAAGCTCAATGTTGACTTCCCTGAGGAATTGGCGATTGACATCATTCTCCATTCCTTACCTCCAAGTTATGATCAGTTTCGTATGACTTATCATATGAACAAGGAGGAAGTCCCTCTTAGCAAACTTCAAGGACTCTTAAGGACAGCTGAAAATGGCCTTAAGGGTAAAGCGGTTGCTACTTCTACTCCTTTAATAGCCCCTGTTCTTGCAATTAGGCAAGGGAAGGGTAAGAAGAGGAAAATCCCTTCAAAGGGTACCAAGGGTAAGACTCTGGATGGATCCTCTTCAAGTGGGACAAAGAAAGGTCCCATTACTCCTTCTTCGAACCCAAAGGAAGCACAATGCTTCTATTGCCAAGATAAGGGACACTTCAAGCGAAGCTACGCCAAATATCTGCAAGATGTAAAGGATGGGAAGGTTAAACCCACCCATGCAGGTATTTACACAATATTGTCTAACAACTCATCTAATACTAATTCTTGGGTGCTTGATACAGGGTGTGGTATTCACATTTGTACTGATTTGCAGGCACTAAGAAGAATTGAGCAAGTAGAGCACGGGAAGATAAACTTAGTCATGGGCAACAGGAAAGCATCACCTGTTACCAAGATAGGAGTTTATTCTTTATTGCTTAATAATGGGTTAATGTTAGATTTGAATAAGTGTTGTTACTCACCCGAAATGGCGAGAAATATTATTCTTTTCATGGCTTGTACAAACAAGGTTTTACATTTTCATTTGATAATAAAAATGCTGCTATTAATGTTTATTATAATGATGTATTTTACTTTAAAGCAATACCTTGTGATGGTGTATATGAAGTCGTGAATGTTGTAGACAATCTAGGAAATAATGTGTTGTATATTGATTCTTTTGATAGCTTGGATAAAGCATCCTTGTGGCATTGTCGTCTTGGACATGTTAACAAGAAGCGCATAGGCCAACTCCAAAAGGCTGGAGTCTTGGAATCATTTGACCTCAAGTCAGATGATAGTTGCGAGTCTTGTTTACTTGGAAAAATGACAAAGTCACCCTTCACAGGTACTTGTGATAGGGGTGAAGGTTTGTTGGACCTTGTACACACGGATGTGTGTGGGCCCTTCAGAGTTGCTACAAGGGATGCTAATCGTTATTATGTGACTTTTACTGATGATTACAGTAGATATGGATATATTTACTTAATCAAGCATAAGTTAGAAACCTTTGAAAAGTTCAAAGAGTTTACGCAGGAAGTTAAGAATCAATTGGGCAGGAACATCAAGATGCTCTGATCCGATCGAGGAGGAGAGTATCTTAGCACTGAGTTCCTTGACTATCTTAAGGAATGTGGGATTGTCTCACAATTGACACCTCCCAGGACACCACAGTTGAATGGTGTAGCTGAGAGGCGCAATCGAACCTGGTTAGATATGGTTCGTTCCATGATGAGTCGAGCTTCGTTGCTAATCTCTTTCTGGGGGTATGCCTTAGAGACTGCCGCCCATATCCTTAATCTAGTCACTACTAAAAAGGTTGCGAAAACACCTCACGAGATGTGGACTGGGAAAGTTCCCAATTTGGACCACATCAAGATTTGGGGTTGTGAAGCTTTTGTGAGGCGTGAGACTCATGACAAGCTTGAACCTCGAAGCGAGAGGTGTATTTTCATCGGCTACCCATAGAGATCCTTTGGTTACCTCTTCTACAGACCCAGTGACAATGTGGTCTTTGTAGCAAGAAGAGGAGTCTTTCGTGAGAGAGAATTCATAAACCAAGGGGACAGTGGGAGGCAAATTGACCTTGAAGAGCTTCAAGAGTCAAGTGGTAAAGGAACCTCAAATGCTGTCAGCCAACCTGAGGAGGAAACTCCTGTTGAGCCGATAGACGAGTCTGTACCTCCAAGACGTTCCACTAGAGTGAGGAACACACCTGAATTTTATTATGGTTATCACATCACCACTGAAGATGATACATTTATCAGTGATAGTACACTGATAGATTTGGATGAACCTAATAATTATAAGGAAGCCATGGCAGGCCCTGAGTCTGCAAAATGGAAGGAGGCTATGGACAGCGAGATTCAGTCCATGTATGACAATCAAGTTTGGAACTTGGTTGACAATGTACCAGGTCGTAAGACAGTTGGGTGCAAATGGATCTTCAAGAAGAAGACCGACATGGATGGGAAAGTACACACTTATAAAGCGCGACTGGTTGCGAAGGGCTTTACTCAAACTCCGGGAGTTGACTATGATGAGACCTTCTCACCAGTAGCTATGATTAAGTCTATTAGAGTGTTGTTAGCCATAGCTGCATTTCACGACTATGAAATATGGCAAATGGGTGTCAAAACCGCTTTCCTTAATGGGAAGTTAGCTGAGGATGTTTACATGGCTCAACCAGAGGGTTTTGTCGATCCAAAATACCCTAATAGAGTGTGTAAGATTGAAAAATCCATTTATGGATTGAAACAAGCATCTCGCAGGTGGAATCTTTGCTTTGATGAGAAAGTCAAAGAGTTTGACTTTTCTAGGAGTGAGGATGAGTCTTGTGTGTATGTCAGGGCTAGTGGGAGCATAGCTAGCTTCTTGGTTTTGTATGTGGATGACATACTTCTCATAGGAAATGACATCCCAACTTTGCAGGAGGTTAAGGGCTGGCTTGGGAAGTGTTTTGCTATGAAGGACCTTGGGGAAGCTACCTATATCCTAGGGATAAGGATATTGAGAGATAGGAGTAAGAGACTAATTGGACTTAGTCAAAGTACTTATGTGGATAAGGTACTGAAGAGGTTCAGTATGCAAGATTCCAAGAAAAGAGAACTACCAATCCAAAGTAATGCCAAGGTAAGTAAGACTCAGAGTCCGAGTATAGAGGCCGAGATAGCTGAAATGAGTCAGGTACCATATGATTCCGCTGTGGGCTTGATGATGTATGCTATGACTTGTACTCGCCATCATGTGGACTTTGCTTTGAGCATGGTCAGTAGATATCAAGGGAACCCTGTCAAGGCACACTGGACAGCGGTAAAGAACATTCTCAAGTATTTACGGAGGACTAAGGACTGGGTCCTTACCCTCGGAGGCAGTGATAACTTGAGAGTGGAAGGATATAGTGATGCTAGCTTTCAAACTGATAGGGACAATTTCCGCTCTCAGTCAGGCTGGGTCTTTATCCTAAATGGAGGAGCTATTACTTGGAAAAGTTCCAAGCAGGAGACAGTAGCTGATTCGACTTGTGAATCAGAGTACATAGCAGCAAGCGAGGCAGCAAAAGAGGCGATATGGCTAAAGAACTTCATCGGAGACCTTGGAGTTGTACCAGCTATAAAGGAGCCAATGGAAATTTTCTGTGACAGTGAAAGTGCGGTTGCTTTGGCGAAAGAACCAAGAGATCATGGGAGATCTAGGCACATTGACAGAAAATACCATTTCATCAGACATAGAATAGAAGGACTCCTCGTGGCAAAGAGGGTATCATCAGATGAGAACCCAGCAGATCCCCTCACGAAGGGATTGAGCAGGGTTAAGCATTTACAGCATGCAAGGCGCATTGGGCTGAAGGATGATATTAGTTTCGATAATTAGATCCCTGAAACTTGTAAAATGTAATTGACATTTGATGATAAATAAAAAGTTGTTATTTATTTATGAGTAAGGTGTTACTATCTTGTGTTGATTGTTTACTATGTTTCAATTTTGCATGTTTTTACTTCCAGAATAATTATGTTATGGTATATATCATATTATTCAAACCATCCACAGTCGGTCAAACTTTGGAAGTAAGTATTGATTCAAGACTGTCATGAATCTGGCTTGTATGATTTGTCTAAAGTGCTTTAGACAATGCAATGGTTGCTACAACATTCATGAGTACTCATAAGGGCTGAGTATTAGATTCAACCCACGCTCACTTGCATCACTTCATGGAATTTATCTCGAGTGATCGTGAGACGGTAATATCATATAAATCTTCAAACCTAGAGATATGATTTGTTGACTATGAGTTGGTTATTCATTGATTATACGAAAACGCATTGGTAACTTGATGCTATAAAACGTGCCTTTGTGAGTAATTCAACGAGTAGTTAGTACAAGCATATAAGTCGAAGTTTATCTGTTCCTTCTAGAAATAGAAGCGATATCTGGTCCCCTCGATGATTTGGTTTTGACCTATGTACCAGGCCCGGTCAGAACCTAATTGAAGTGTTCAATTTAGTTCTATGTCGAAACAAATCGGAGATCGAGAAACAAATGTTGGACAATAAGTAAGACCATGTTCCATGTGTTTGTCCGGCTGATATAATGAGAGCAGAGGATTATATGATCACTTATCTAAAATGGCGTATCATCATCATCTCAGTTCCGAGAGACTTTGAAAGAGCTACGATTGCTAGTCGGATTTTGAAGTCATATTTGCAAATATAGTTATTAGACTTATCCAAGTGGGAGACTGTTGGATATAGTGTCTAAGTCCATAACTTTATTTGGTATGTACTTGATCCGACCCGGCATGGTCCATTTGGGTTGCATGGCATTGCAATACTTGGATAGACTAAATGAGAGAATATGGCACTTATGATTATTAATATATTATAAGTTCAAATATATTAATAATAGTATTATTTAATTAGTATTTGATCAAGTATTAATCTAGTATTAATTTGGTGATCAAAGTGAGACTAATTAAATATATAGGGTTGATTATGACAATCATCAAATCTTTTATGGTGGATTAATGATCCATGGTTTATGGGTTATGGAAGTAACCATTTGGAGCTCCATGGATAGTCCATGGGAGTTACAAACCCATGGGTCATGAGAAATGAAGAGTCATGACAATTAAGAGTATTCATGTGAAAACCCTAATAGTGACACCACTATAAAAGAGACCTTTTGGCTAGTGAAATCGGACCTAGTAAGGTTACTAGAGAGGGCATAACCGATTTTAAGTGCTAGAAGTATTCTCTCAAGTTATTCCAAGTTTTGTGGTGTTGTGTGAAGCATTTGAGGCACAACATTTGGGGTGCTAGGCTCACAAAGTCTTGAAGGAATCCAAGCAACAACAAGGTATGTATTTCTACTAGTTTTTATGTTTCATATATTCCCCATGCCATGCTAGTTAGGAAATAACCTTGAAAAATAAATTTGCATGTATATAGAGAAAACATAGATTCAAGGTTATTAGGTTTGCATGTACACTTAGGAAGTGTTAGAATGCTCAAAACCCATCACTGATACGGCGGTGACTACTGTAACAGAAACCCCTGTCGTCACTAAACCTCTTTCCCCTATCCACTCCACTGATTCTGGTGCTACCCTTGGTGGATAAAATGATGAATATGACTCTACTTATTTCAGTCCATACCAGCTTCCAACTGATGATGATATTGATGCTCCTGTCACAACTCAACATTTACAGGAAATTCATGAGAAGCTCGATCGCGTACTTGACGATAGTAAAGCGTACAGTGGTGTTATTCTTAAAGCCTTCCTCGAAACTGCCATTGATCAATACACAAAGGCTATTGAAAAATCTACTCAGGCAGTTGATGCGTCTACATCGTCTTGTAAACAGGAAACAACAGAGGTTACTGAGGTTGTTCACACAACTCAGATATTCCTTGACTCTTTGAAAGCTCATGCAGAAACCACTACAGCGAAAGTACAATCCTTTGTGGACTCCTTTTCTAAGTCCCTTCAAGAAGAAAGCACTAAGTTCGATGTTGTACGCTCATTGCTCCAAACCGAGAAAACTTCTTTTTTTAAGATCATTGGATTCTCGTTTTGATTCTCTTCATGCTACTCTGGCAACCGAAAGTGCCTTGAAGGAGGATCTAGCCAAACACAAAGCCACTATTGAAGTCCAAAAGGTGCAGCTAGCCCAAGCGAAGAAAGAAATTTCTTTGTTGAAGGTCCAACGGGCTGTATATAAGAGCTGTGCGGGTGAGGTGAAGGACTTGTTGACCAATTTGCTTGGTGCTCATGATCATATTTTAACTTTTACAATTCGTAATCATCTCACATCCAAACTCCTTCCTGCCCTTGCCATGTTGCATGAAATGAAGGGTGTTTCGGAGGGGTTCGTACCTCCAAAACAAGGGGGAGAAAGTAGTGCTCGTGTTGTTCAACCGAGAGTAATTGTGAAAACAGAAGATGCTTAACCAAGTGTCACAACCGAACTGAAAGATAATGTAGCTTCAGGTTCTGGTTCACAAGCAAAGCCAAAGGAGACCATTGATGAAAGTGAAAGCGAGGAAGAAGAAACCATTGCTGATGCTATCAAATGAAAGAAAACAAACAGAGAGCTGGATGAAAGTTTGAAAGTAGAAAAGGAAGCAGAGGAAAGGGAAAGGAGAAACAAAGAAGAAGAAGATGCCCTGAACTGTAAGAAGGCTTTGTTTCCCTTATGGACGAAAGAGACACTTATCAATCAGGCGATTGAGTTTCCTTCTGTCTATTGGTTGTAGCCAGTTGCTTCGTTTGATTGTGATAACTCCAAGGACTCGTAGTTTGATATGCTAATTACAAGGAAGGCTTTTACTTTCCATTGTTTTGAGTCAACTGCTGAGGTTCCTTTCCCTCACCCGAAGGTTGATCGTGGGCTGATAGACTTTTACTTAAAATATGGGCAACCGCAGTACTTGACTTGGAGCGCACAAAAGACCATTACTGTCAAGGTACTCAAACCTTCGCCTGCAGGGAGATTTATCAACATCAATTTCAAGATCACTCGTGGTATAGCAAACACGGTGTCTACTATCTCTCTTGCAGACCTTCCCAATCTCAACCCCCATGATTGGATTCTGCTATACAACATTCTGCTCACTAATCCTGTGGAATATGAGCCTATTTTAGAACATCTGAAGAGAATGTTGGCCTCATACATCCATGAAGTTGCTACTATGGATCAGGAGATAGAGAAGGTGATGAACAAGAAGCCAATTGTGAATACTACACCGAAACCAGGGGATGTGAACAAGATGAAAATAGGACAGATAGATTCAACGAATCTTACTGTGATGTTCACGAAAGGCGAAGCTCACAAGTTTTTGTTTGCTGTGGTAGATAAACATCTTTTTTCTACTAACTGCTTGGAGCATATTATCAACTAGATACATCGGTGCAAGCAAAACTCAGAAGCTAACAAGAAAATTTTCACTGATATGCTGCGTTGGTACATTACTTTCTGGTACCATCTTTTGGCTATCATCCCGAGGATTCTCAAGACTATGAAGAAGTCTTCAGTTGTTAAACAAAGTTGAGGTTTCGGCTCCAAAGACGCAAAGGGGGAGATTGTTGAGTCCGTTTGTGTTGCGTCTTGGGCCTTAAGTTTTGTATTCGGATTGGGCCTGTCCATCCGTGACTATCTAGACTAGGTCAGTGATTATCTAGATTAGGTAATTGGGTTTTACTATAAATATGCATGCATGTATGCATGATAAGGAGTTGATTTTAACGTTCAATATTGTAAACCCTAAACACCTCTACAGTCAAAGTTCTTTATCGAGCTCTTCTGAGGTGTTAAAGCATTAATCATTCGACATATTCAGCTCTATTCTTATGTTCTTTATTACGTCCTTATTTATTAACTTGCATAGAATCATACGATCCTAATAGAACATTGTTCTAACAATATGAATGTTCGTACACTTATGAGTTTAGAAGATCATAGGAAGTATTTGCAAATAGTTGTTAGTTTAATTCTTGATCTTGATGTGTTTTAATGGAATCCATAATTTGTCCTTAAGTTCTGGATTACCAAAAGTCTTCCTTTTAAAGTCCATTAATGAATACATAGGTTACATAAAATGAAGAGTCTTTCATTTTAATAAACCATTAACTCACAAGTTATGAAGTTGAAAAGTTTTGAAAGTTACAAAACTTGCCCTCAAGTTTTGGAACATGTAAAGTCACTTTAAAAACTTTAGTTCGAACCCCTAGAATTTTAAAAGTTAAAATTCAACCCTTACACTTTATAATATTATAAGTTTTATATATATATATATATATATAAGAACAAGTCGTTTTACCGTTAGTAGGTATCATTCACGAAGCTGGTCTATAAGGGGGGTATAAGGTTGCTGCCTATAAAATGACAACTTAATGGGTGTCCACTCTTACCTATCGCTTCCTTGACTAATGGAGGGTCGTTAGCCGAACGGGTAGGACAATGACTAGAGACATTACCCTAAACTTTTTTGGTCTTATAAAACTTGTTTTAGATGGTTTAATGGTTATGCTAATCCATTTACAATGGCTATTATCAAAATTTCAAGTTTTGTATGTGTTATTTATGATTCTTGAAATTGTTGATATGAATGTTCGTACACTTATGAGTTTAGATCATAGGAATTATTTGCAAATAGTTGTTAGTTTAATTCTTGATCTTGATGTGTTTTAATGGAATCCATAATTTGTCCTTAAGTTATGGATTACCAAAAGTCTTCCTTTTAAAGTCCATTAATGAACACATAGGTTACATAAAAGGAAGAGTCTTTCATTTTAATAAAACATTAACTCACAAGTTATGAAGTTGAAAAGTTTTGAAAGTTACAAAACTTTCCCTCAAGTTTTGGAACATGTAAAGTCACTTTAAAAACTTTAGTTCCAACCCCTAGAATTTTAAAAGTTAAAATTCAACCCTTATACTTTATAATATTATAAGTTATATATATATATATATATATATATATATATATATATATATATATATATATATATATATATATATATATATATATATAAGAACAAGTCATTTTACCGTTAGTAGGTATCATTCAAGAAGCTGGTCTATAAAGGGGGTATAAGGTTGTTGCCTATAAAATGACAACTTAATGGGTGTCCACTCTTACCCATCGCTTCCTTGACTAGTGGAGGTTCGTTAGCCGAACGGGTAGGACAATGACTTTAATCCTCATTAAAAGTATGATGGTTATAAAGTAACTAAACGTTTTTATAAATTCCCAATCTTAGTTACTTTAGGAAAATGTGAATTTGATGCTAACCCATGAAATTACACTTTGCACTTTTCTTAAGTCGGTAGTGGAGCGTGTGTGGTTAACCGACACACTAACTTGGACTTAACAAGGTAGGAGAATGGTGGCTTAAGGTTTATCATAGATCGGTGGAGCGTGTGTGGTTAACCGGCACATCGATTAAGTGATAAATATTAAGGGCACCAAGTATATTTGCATGGTTATTCACTCCTTGTTTGTGATCCTCGGCATCCCAGTCACAAACTTGAGAGGGAACAATCGAGATTGAAACATGCCATTGAAAAGTTCAATGAATCTCAAAAGATCTAGGAGTTTTAAACCAATTAAAACCTAATTTCTATTTTGTTTGCATGGTGGAAATTGGCGAATCGTCATTCGCCTACCTTCAAATATTTTATAGCTTGGATTATGGCATCCCTCTTCTAAGTTATAAAATATTGTGTTGGATACTAGCCTTAATATTTCATATTGGGTGTTATATTAAGGACTTAAATCAACTAACTTGAATTTCTCCCATTGTAGATGTCTGGTTCAGACAATTATGATCTTCCTAAATCTCTTGAAATAAGCTTTCCTAGTGAAAGATGGTGTCCCATGGTTAGATCATGGAAATCATACTTCTCTTCCTCCACCTCCTCTAATTATTCTCCCTAACCTACAAGTTCTTGAATAGTTCAAGGTCACTCAAGCCCTATTGGCAAGCAAAGTCTATGTGTACTCACATCTTGAAGATAAAGTCACATATTGACGAGCCAGGAGAGTTGCCGCCTCAATTTCACTTATATCATCAAAATCATTTTCGATATCAACAAAATTGTTTTGACAGTTAGATGTCGAATTCTCAGTTCTTTTCAAAAGTTTTATTTGTTTAATTTTGGGCAGGGTCTCATTTACAATGTCAACAAGATCATTCGCATCTAAACATTCATCAATTTATACAACAACATATGCATATCTATTATCTGGAACCTTATCAAACTCATAAATTGTCTTTTAACAGTCAAAGGAAGTCGAGTCAATTTTCTCTCTTTCGAAAGCTAAAAAGGGAAAAAGCTTCCTATGTTGTTCTTTGCTAATGTATGATGAATGATGCAATGCAATTAATTTTCCATACAAAAGTTTAGCTGTATTACAACATATATTTCGTTGTTTAAGCAAAATCATAACATCAGAACTCAACTTATCTCTATCACACATAAACTTGGTTATTTGTAAATCTAAAAATGTTCATTCCTAGCCTTCTTGGATTCCAAACATCTCTGAGTTTCTAGCAGTAAAGTCTTAGACTTTTCATCATCACTACTAGCAGAAATAAGCAGATCATTAACATAAGTAATTGCTTTATCAAACTTAGATAACATTAAATTATATGTACTTGAAGGAATATTAAAGGATTTTAAAAGAGAACATACCTACGAAGTTATAGGTGACTTATAAGTTGTTGTTGAAACGAATCACCTGCTAGTGATCACCTCCTCATCCTCATCCTCATGCTTTGTGAACATCGCCCTGTGATCAGGGTTTCACATCTCGTCGTCATCGGATCCTGATGACCAAATTTGATATGTGCCTTCTTCCTCATACGTTACTTTTGCAACCAAAGACATTCCCTTAGTCTTCAATCTCACTTCCCCAATCCTCTCCACATAGTAGGATTCGTCCTTGACTCTGCTCTTCTTCTCATTTGTTTTCCTCAGCATGTAATCACTTGCCATGTGATTCACTCCATTACAACAATGGCAGTCGAATCCAGAATCTCCCTGATCTTTTTCTCTTTCTTCACTTCCTTAGACTTCACTTCCTTTTTCTCCTCTTTCTTCTCTTCAAACATATTCCCGCCAAAAAATTTCCTTTCATCTCACCTAGTTTTGACTTTAGATTAAATGACTTTTTGAAGAATTTCTTCACACGATTATTCGAATAAAAAGCCACAAATTCGTCATCAGAATTGACGATCAACCCTTCTTCTTCTTCCGAACCCTCATTTTCAGCAGACTCTTTCTCAGCTTCTTTACTAGCAACCTTCGACATCAGTGCCAATGGACCTCCCAATCCACTTCTTGTTTCTTCAGCTATCTCATTCACTTTTCTTTCATGTGCCTTTAACACATTATAGAGATCATTGAGAGAAAAGTAGTCAAAGCTTTGTTGAGTTTTTATCATTAGGGTGAGATTACGGCATTCTTTGCGAAGCCCCACGATAAAAGTCAAGTTGAACTCCATTGTTGACCTTATAAATCCATATTTGTTACACTTTTAAACCAGTTCATTCAGACGATCGTAATAGAGATCAATGGATTCTCCTTCTTTTTTCTTGAATTGTCCTAACTTAACAGAGCTTATCTTTGTATTCTCATTACCTTGGTACTTATCCTTCAAATTTTCCCAAATTTTCTTTGATTTCTTGTGACTACACACATAGTTGTACACAACAAGTGGAAGTGCACCACGTAATTCACACAAGCATCGTTTCTCATTTTTCAGCAGTTTCTCAGCTTGTTGAGGAACATCTGGATTGTTAGTAGTAGTTCCAACATTTTGCATCGCAGTAGGAGCACGAAAATATTCAGTGATACATTTCCAGAGATCTTCATCTATTCCATTTAGATAGTCCTCCATTCGATCAGCCCATTGATCATATAATTCAGGAATCAACGTAAGAATTCTAGTGGATGAACCAAGAAGATGAGAGTATGAAGTCATGGTGTTCATGTTAAAGTTCGCCATTTTTGTACGGACGAAATTTGTGAAAAGATTCAGAAATTGATATTTGATTGACATAACTTCTAGAAAACTGAAATAACATACTCGATATAACAAACCGTAAGAAGAATCGAATCAAAACAGATGATCTGTGATGATTTTTCAGAATCAAAAGAGCGGAATATTTTGAATCTAGAACGAGACTCAAAACCTTTTGAAAACTTAAGAAAATCATATCAAAACTGAATGAATCCTGCTCTGATACCGAATATAGTTGTAATTAATCGAGTATATGAAACTAGATCATAGTATTTGATGAGTTATGAACACGAGATGTAAATATGATCTGTATGACTCGATTACGCTTTGACAAGAAACATAGAGAAAATAGAGAGTACAAGTTGAAGACACCAAGAACTCCTATAACTCTAGTATCCGTCCCATATTTATAGGGATAAAAAAAGCGTACAAAAAATATAAGGGACTAAACATTACAGTTTCAAAACTAACATTGCCCTTATAATAAACAAACAAACAAACTTTTGACACTAAGAATGACCTAGACCGACTTCCACACCTCACAACAACTTTCGACCTCAACAAATCGGTTAGGGTTACTTCTCCCTGTGTCTTTTAGCATTCATCTATGAATTTACCCGTCATCTTTGAAAGTAAACTTCTCTGTTCTTCTCCTTAGTTTTCCCTTTACTAACAATAGGCATGAAAATGACCGTATCTCGTAAGAACATCCTTGCTCCTTTTGAGGATGATTTCATCGACCAAAATATCTTATTATACGACGGGATATGTTCCTTAGACGAGGACGATATAGAGTCGCTGAAAACAGTTGGCGCTTTCTCCAATGAAGCTATTTTCAAACCCTTTGATCCAAAATACCAACCTGATTTTGGCTACTCCTATTGGGTCTGCTTTCCCAAAAACCCATTTGGTATGGGACTGAAATACCCCTTTTCTTGGATCATCTACAAGTTCTATGAAGTTACCGAATTCTCTTACATCCAAGCCATGTCCATTGTTTGGAGAAACTTGTGCTGGATTGACATGATGAAGCAGTCTAAAGATCTAGATATAGGCTTAGCTAAGTTGGCTCATGTGTATGATCTTACTGCCTTTGGAAACTCCTATTTTCTTCTTAAGCTAAAATCACACAAATCCCCTCAGGTTCTGAAAGCAAAGCATAATGACGGTGTTTGGAAGGAGAAGTACTTCGTTTTACGATGTGATTCGATCCTTGGCGGGGATTGCTTGCCGAAGACCCGAGTTAAAAAGGGTAGGACTAATTTTTCATTGCACTGGGGATCTTGGAATTCTAATTTCATTATTTAGTTTGATGTTTTCTAGGGATGAGATTTAGAACCGGAAAACCGGACCGGAACCGGAATCGGACCGGAACCGGAACCGTTAGAACCGGAATATGTAGAACCGGGTCCGGTTCCGGGTTTAAAAATTGGCTTTATCCGGGTTCTAGGTAATCCGGGTTTGGGTCCATCGGGTCCGGGTAAACTGGGTCTAAAAACCGGAACCGGTTTTTGGAACCGGAACCACCTTTAGGGCCGGAACCGGTTTTTGTGAAACGTTTAAAAGATGCATATCTTATTCGTTTCAACTCTAATTGACATACGAGTTTTTCCAACATGTAGTTTAGAGTTTGTACATGATTTTAGACTATAAATTTGTCATTTTTAGTTTTATATTCATTAACTTACAGTCCTCCAAAGTCGAGATATCAAAGCTGGAAGTTTTTAGTTTTTCAGTTTTTTTGTATTCGGTGAAAGTTTCAAAACATGCATATCTAATTCGTTTGAAATCGGATTGACATGTGGTTTTTTCCAACTTCTAATTTACAGTTTTTACATTAGTTTAGACTATAATTTTGTCATTTTTGGTTTAACATTCAATGATTTACAGTCCTCCGAAGTCGGGATATCAAAACTGAAAATTTTCAACTTTTCAGCTATTTGTTTTTGTACTTTGTATTATGTGAAAATATTAACACAAGCATATCTCATTCGTTTAAAGTCGGTTTGACATGCGGGTTTTTCCAGAGTGTACTTTAGAGTTTGGACATAATTTTAGACTATAATTTTGTTAATTTTGGTTTCGTATTCAATGAGTTATAGTCCCCCAAAGTCGGAATATCAATCTAAAAATTTTCAAAGTTCAACCCACTAAGTAGTAAGTAATTACCAAAAAATTCCGTTTTTTTTTCGCGTTTTCCGGTTCCAACCTACCCACTTTGATGTTTTCGGGTTTTCCGGTTCTAGACCCACTTTACCCGGAACCATACCCGGAACCGAACCGGAACCGGTTCCTATATACCGGTCCGGTTTCCGGTTCTTTAAAATCTCGTTAACCGGTTCCGGGTTTTCCAGGTCCGGGTCCATCCGGTCCGGGTTTGGACCCACTTTCATCCCTAATGGTTTCCATCTTTCAAGTTCGAAGAGCTCATCCTTGTCGCAAAGGATACTGAGGAGAAGATAGAGAAGCTTTTTCGCTATTTCTATAGTTCATAGGTCTTTCAAATTCGATTGCTATAGCCTCCAAGAAGGTTCCTCCAACACCATTTCCATGGCTACAGGTAAAAATCTTTGCCGTGCCTGTGATAGTTTAGAATCAATGAGGATCTTGAATTATTGAGGATCCTGAACTGAGGAGGATCTTATGTGATCTGTAGGATGCGAGGCTACTTGTTCCAATGCTCGATTTTCTCTATCTGCTCTTGAGGATGATGTGTCCAACGACCTGCTCATAGTCAAGAGGGAGAAAGCTGCCCTACGTCTTTCTCTTTAGAAACCTTACATTGATCTTATCGTAAAGACCCCTAGTTCTCACAAGAGGAAGACCTCAGAAGCCACAGATCTAAACTTGGAGAATCTAGGAGACGAGGACGTGCTTCAAAAATTGCTTTCCTTTTCTCAAGCCGTAAGTGTTTGTGTGACATTAATTTCTGATTCTACTTGTTTTTACTAACGTTATGCTTATTCCAGTTTTCTGCTCATGTTTCTCAATCAGTTGTTGATCTAAGGATTCGTGCTGAGGAAGTTGAGCAAGTTCTGAAGGGGCGAGAGAAGGAGTGGAAGGCGACCCATGAAGATCTCCTCAAGAGGATCGAGTTGTTGATCAAAGAGAAGGTTGAGAAGGAGGAGGATCATATCCTAGAGATTGAGGAGGTTATTGCTGATGTGAAGGCGAGTGTCGTGGTGGATATCTGGTAGGGTAAGATAAAGCTTGTAGAGGATCTTGAGAACTCAGGATCTTGGAACGTAGCGGGGTGAAGCCAGGCCCTAGCCAAAGTAATAGGAAAGCCTGCCACCACTATTGAGGATCATGCGTCGAAGCCTGCAAACGAGGATAAGAAGAAGGATGCGGTCGATGATGACTAGGCTATGGTCTAGGCCTACAAGAAAATAATCTAAATAGTTTTTGTTTTATCACTAATGTAAGACAATTAATTTTTGTTGGTTTGGTGCGCAACCCTTTTTTTAATTCAATGGTTGTATTTCTCTTTCATACTTCTTCCTTGATTTACCTCCACGATTGTTATGGTACCTTGATCCTTAAATAACTAGGATCCCAAAACCTGATGATCTTAGGAACAATTTGAAGTTATGAATTCCCTATTTTTGTATGATCCTAATGCTATCATGCGAAATGATCTTCGCTTTACAAGTTCATTGGAAAGGATCCTTATTTGTCTTAATTTTAGCAAATTTCAGGAAGGATCCTTTATTGAAGTTAACTTTATCTTGAGGAAAGTCTTTACATGATGATGCTATAAATCTTGATTATTTTTTGGGAAGTATCCCATCTTCAGGTAACATGATAATGTTATGACTTTATATATAACAAGTATTTGGGGAAAATCCCAATTCAAGTTAACATGTTAATGTTACAAACCTTGGTGAATCACTTGGGAAAATCCCAAATCTTATGATAACATGAAAATGTTATAAACTTTATGTATTTTCTAGGGAAGATCCCAACTTGAGATAACATATAAATGTTGGAGAAGATCCTAAACTTGAGATAACATGTATATGTTATTAACCTTAGATTTAAACCCTAGGATCTCAACTTATGTTCGTAAATACGAGGGTATCCTAGCCACTAAAGCGTGAAACGATCCCCTCATCCACATCCTTTGTTGGATACCGTGCGTCCAAGACAGGTGTATAAAGCTTAACTCGTGTGAAAGAGGTAATCAACTCTTTAAACATTAGAGAGGATTAAGTACCCTTATTCGTAGGAGAGATGATTAGTTTTTATTCTTGGAAAATTCATATTGTGAATTGTAGGATGTTTGCAGTCATGTGATTCTTATGTTTCAGTGGTCCTTTAAATATCAGGATCCTTGAATATTCATTTGTTACGATGCTTGGAGGTCAGGATCATTAAGTGTCGGAATCCTTAATTGTTCAGGATCCTTAAGCGTCGGGATCCTCAGAGGTCAGGATCCTTAAGTGTCAGGATCCTTTAGTTCCTGTGTGCAACAATCATTAGCTAGGGTGGGCGTTAGCCTAGCTAACGCCCCTCCGATGCTTATGTTAGTGGTGATATTTGAAGAAAATAAATAATGGAAAATGAAGGATAAAAGGTAAATAGAATGTGTACCTCGAGTGTGTTGGGAAACGACTAATCTTACTTAAATGAAATAGGATTTAAGATGTATAGCATTCCAGGATCGTGGCAGAATATTTCCTTCTAGGGTGACCAACCAATATGCCCGCTTTCTTGCTTCTGCATCTAAAAGATATGGCACTTCCCATTTAGGTTCCAGTTTTCTTGCACTAGGGTCCTTGGTGTTTTGGAATGTTTTCCTTAGTACCAACTCTTCTATTTGGAATCTTATGACTTTCATATTTTTATTGCACGCCTTGTTGATCCTTTGTTGATGAGCATCAATACGGATCTTGGTAAGATCCCTAAGTTCATCTATAGGGTCAAGATCATCGGCTAGGATCCTATTGTTGTCCTCTTGGTTTTGAAGTAGGTATCTTGCTGTTGGGATCACCACTTCAGTGGGAATCATTGCTTCCGTTCCAAACACTAATGAGTATGGGGTTTGGCTCATAGCTACCTTGGAAGTGGTCCTATCTACCCATAATACGAAAGGAAGTTCTTATGCCCATCTTCCTTTCTTCTCATCCAACCTTTCCTTCAAGTTATCGACTATGATTTTATTGTTGGATTCTGCTTGGCTATTTCTTGAGGGTGGATAGGAGTAGATATCACCATCTGAATTCCCCAGGTTGTGCAAAAGTCCCTTGTCCTTTTTCTTATGAATTGGGATCCATTGTCGCATATAATTTTGGCGGCGATTCCAAACCTAGTCAAGATGTTTTGTTTAATGAATGAAGCTACCTCTTCGTCTTTTACTAGGACGCAGGCTTCGGTTCTATCAATTTTGAGAAGTATTCTGTCATTACTAGCATGAAGAACTTTCCTCCAGGGGCTACTGGCAATTTTCCGACTATATCCACTCCCCATTTCATGAATGGCCATGGGGAGATGATAGGATGTCGAAATTCCGCCGGTTGATGTAGGATGTTGCTATGTCTTTGACAAGTATCACACTTTTGAGCATGAAGGAAGGAATCTCTCTTCATGGTTGGCCAGTTGTATCCTGTTGTGAATGTTTTGGAGCATAAGGATCTGCCCCCAGTGTGGTTGTCACATTCTCCTTCATGTATATCTTTTAGGACCACTACAGCCTTATTATATTCTAGGCACCAAAGGTATGGACCTACCATAGATTTTTGTACAACTTACCTTGGATTATAACAAATCTTGAGGTCCTTCTTCTAAATGAACTTTCTCTTTTCTCTTCCTTAGGGACTATGCCATTTTGGTGGTATTCCATGATGGGTTGGATCCAAGATCCTGACGTCGGAGAGGGATCCTTGATGTTGGGATCCTGATGCTGAATCTTCAAATCAAGATCTTCGATAGTGGCGACGTTAGTAGTTTCCATGTGACTGTTGGGGTCCTTCAGTCTCTTGGAAAGATCCTAAATTGTCGGGATCAACACGTGGGTTATAGGGATCCTGGTTTCTGGTGGGATCCTTAGGGAAGATCTTAGATTGGCCAAAGCATCTGCCTCAACATTTTCCTCTCTAAGAACCTTGTTTAAGCTAAATGTTTAAAACTCTGAAGTCATGTTTTTGAGGATCTGGAGATATAGTGATATCTTCTCTCCTTTTATAGCATAGAATCCATTAAAATGGTTAGTTAATAATAAAGAATCGACAAATACTTGAAGATCCATGAGTTGAACATCTTTGGCTAGTTGTAGTCCCATGATTAGTGAATCGTATTTTGTTTCGTTGTTGGTTGCATTGAACTAACAACTGATTGCTTGGGGTAGGATGTCCCTATGTGGCGATTTTAGTATGATCCCCAAGCCAGTTCCTCTTTGGTTTGATGCTCTATCTATGAATACATCCATCTTCCCACGTTCTCTTCTTCTAGATGTTGTTTGGCTCCTATCTCAACTTTAGCTCTTAGATCATCACTAAAGTTAGCCACAGAATCTGCCAATGCTTGGGACTTTATAATGGATCTTGGTACGTACTTTATTTCATATGTGCTTAGCTTCATGGACCACTTTGCCAATCTTCCAGGCATTTTTGGTTTTCTTATAACACTCTTAATTGGATAGTTAGTTCTTACAGTTATAGGGTGTGTTTTAATATAATGTCTTAACTTAGTAGAAGCTGTTATTAATGCAAGTATAAGTTTTTCAAAGTGGGAGTACCTGGTCTCAGGATCCAGGAGACTTTTACTTACATAGTAGATGGGATGTTAGTCACCATTGAGATCCTTTGCTAATAGATACCTGCATTTTTAAGACCAAATGGCATGACATTGTAACAATAGATACATGTTGGAGTTATGAATGCCATATCTTCTTGGTCAGATGGTTCCATCTGGATCTCTTTGAATCCTGCTAACGTGCCCATGAATGTTAGTAACTCATGACCCGCTATTGCGTCTATCATGGAGTTGATGTGTGGTAGAGGGAAATGATCATTGGGACAAGCCTTTTTGAGATACATATAATCTACACACACACACACTCCATTTTCCATTCTTCTTTTTTACCACGACCACATTAGCTAGCCATCTTGGGAATTTCACCTGCCTAATCATGCCTATTTTGAGAATTTGCTCTACTTCTTTTTGTATAATTTGGTTTCTTTCCAATGCAAACTTCCTTCTCTTTTGGTGTATCAGCCTGAAAGGTGGATCAATGTTCAGTTTATGGGTTATTATGCTCTTGTAGATACCTGTCATGTCCTCATGCTTTCATGCGAACGTCTTGCTTCTAGCCTTGAGGATCCTACGAGAACCTTGGCTTCAGGATCCTAAAGGTTCGGTGACACTTCTTTTATATCTTGCTCTCTTACTTTTAGCGTGTATCATGCCACCTTCCTTAACTGCTATGCTTGTCGTGGTACCGTCGAAGATTTCATCGAAGTCTTATAACATTCATTGGATTCTTTTTGGTCTTCTATGATCTTCATTGTCCCCCAAGGGGTAGGAATCTATACGCGTTAATGATACGTGGATGGAACGGCCTTCATTTTTTGGATCCATGGTCTACTTAGTATGATATTATAAAAGGATAATGTATCAATTATACAAAAATGTTGTATATGGTTTACCCCCTCTATGTGGATTGTGAGCTTTATCTTGTCGATGGTGTGCTTGGTTTCGCCAGTAAATCAAATCAACACTGAGGATCTTATGACCATCTCAGACTCTGCGATGTTCATTCTCTTCAATGCTTCTAGGAGTATGATGTTGACCGAGGATCCTCCTTCAACGAGGATCCTTCTAATGAAATGGTTGGCGATGTAGAGATTAATCACTAATCCTTCATGGTGAGGATCATGGATGTCTTGCCTATCCGCTTCGTCGAAGGTGATATCCTTTTTCATTTTTGATCGATGTGTTATTCTGTTGTCCT
This sequence comes from Lactuca serriola, assembly GCF_051521515.1. Lineage (NCBI taxonomy): Eukaryota > Viridiplantae > Streptophyta > Magnoliopsida > Asterales > Asteraceae > Lactuca > Lactuca serriola. Next base: position 123,109,392 of record NC_136412.1, read on the forward strand.
TTTTCCTTCTCTGTTTTGGATACCTTAGCGTGTCTCTTTTCCGCAGAGTAAGAGGTACCACAAATGTCAGATTCTCCAGAGATCATATTGATTACCTTGACATCAGCAAGGGGATCCTGCTCTTTCGAGGATCTTCTGAGGATCCTGGTCTTTTTCTTTGGATCTCTCCTTTCTTCTTCCAAGGATATCTTTGAGGTATCTTTTTCCTAGGAGATAACTGATTTCCTTCCTGAGAGCTATGCAATCCATGTGACCAAAGTCTTCATGGTATGCACACCATTTTGATTTGTCTTTCCATGCTGTGGATTTTTCTCCTTTTCATGGCCATCGCGCTTTGTCTCCAAGATCCTGCATAACAAATATCACACCTGAAATATCCACAGAAAAACAATATTCAGTAATCTTAGGAAAATCTTCTTCCTCTCCCCCGTCTTCAAGGGTGTTAACCATATGATGGTCAAGTTTGGAATAAGGTTTCATTTTATAGGATCTTTGGGCTGAGGAATCGGCCTTCCTATTTGGGTGATCATAAGAGCTTGGTGGGTTGCTCCTCTTTTGGATCTCCTTGTCTTCTTCGAGCCTAATGAACCTTAGTGCTCTTCTTTTGACTTCGTCCTTTCTCTTGTGTGGAGTTATTATGAGGTCTTCATAGAAGGGAGAATTTGTCTTTGAACCCTATTTAAAGGCTCCAACTGCAGTCGCCATGTCGATGTTGGAGATGCTTACAACTTCCCTGCCAAACCTGTTCACAAAAGTCCTAATGGATTCCTTAGGAGCCTGGAACACCCGATAGAGATCGCTAGTGATCCTTCGAATGTTCTGCTACAAGAAAACTGATTGTTAAATAGATTAATCAAATGAGCAAAGGATGTAATAAAATAAGGAGGAACATTAAGAAGCGACTTCATAGCTGATCCTATAAGGGTGGAACCAAAATCCTTGCACATGCAAGCTTCTTTTAAATGAGTGGGGATCGAAATAATCTCCATCCTTTCTCTATGTTGTGCCACGTGCTCCTCAGGATCTGTGGTTCCATCGTAAGGCTTCATGCTAGGAGTTTGAAAGCGCTTTAGGACTTCGGTATCAGCTATGGCTGGAATGAATCTGGAGATCTCGCGGCTCATGGGGGATACTTCCGGTATAGGCTGAACTACTCCGGGTACGCTTGAGATCATTTTTCTTAGTTGCTATAGTTCTTTATCCATATATGGTCTTAATCCTGCATCAAGATCCATTGAGTTATTAGTAAATATATTATTATTATTAGGGTTACCATGATCCTTGTTATTGGGAGTAACAAAGGTTTCATTGGGATCCTAGGTCGTATGGGCTTGGTTCCTTGGAGTCGCGTCCCAAGCGAGAATATAAGTCGGTATTGAGGATCCTGTTTCGCGATGAACCACTGAGGATCCCAAGTTACCAAAGTTTAGGATCTTGGGTAGCAAGATTGAGGGCACTGCCTCCTGAGGCTTGTGGATTTCTGTCCTCATTCTTTCTACTTCCTTGAGAATTGTCCTATTATCCTCCTTCTATTGGGCGACTTATCGTTCTAGTATCTTCATCATAGCGAACATTTCATTGTTGGAAATAAACATAGGAGGATCCTGGGGTCTTGGGGTAACGACCAAATATGTATTTTTATTCGGTGCTTCTAAAGTTTCTTGGGAGCTCCAGCTGGAGGTGGTGGAAGGTTTTTGGATGAAAAGGGAGGAATGGAGGAAGAGGACAGGGCTGATTGTACAGACATGATTTTTTTGAAGTATTATGAACACCATGGCCCCATGGTTTGCGCCAAATTGTTTTGGTCAAAAAATGAATGAGTTAAGATCGACCAAAGTGTAGGAGAGGCTGTGATGTTCAGAATAATGCAAGTATGAAATGTAAATCAAAGTGACATAAGTTGTTTACAAGGAAAGCCATTGATCCTTGCTAGGATCTCCGACATAAAACCTTGGGATGTGATAATGATCAATTGTCTTGATGATTTTATTGATCAAAATGATGATTACAGAGAAAATACAAAGGGTGAGTACAAATAGTGTTTTCCCACTAAGTTTTGTGTGTACTGTGATGAATATAGGTGATTTATATAGTCTAAAGCTAAGTAACAAGAACTCCGAAAATTTCGGGATCCTCCGAGATCAACTCATAGACGTTGTTGGACTTGGTCTTCCAGATCTTTTGCATGGTTATGACGACTATTCGTTGAGAACAGGTCTTTGACTAGTTATTTCGGCACATATAAGACAGACAATAGAATATATAACCGTTATAAATATTTGGGAAATAATAGTTAGGATCTTGAAGTGTGCTTGGGATCTTGAAGTTTGAGGATCCTTATTGTAGTTTAGAGATCTTAGCCCTAACAACTATTATCTAAGGGAAATACCCTAATGATATGTGATTGTTTATAAGATAAGATAATAATCACGACTATCATAAATGATAGGTGATTGTTTATAAAATAAAATCACTATTATCTAAGGGAAATACCCTAATGATAAGTGATTCTTTATAAGATAAAATAATAATCACGAATATCGTATATCATAGGTGATTGTTTATAAACTATAATCACTATTATCCAAGGGAAATATCCTAGTGATAGGTGATAAGATAAAATCATAATCACGACTATCGTAAATGGTGGGTGATTGTTTATAAAATAAAATATTAATCATTATCATCAGTTCAACAATCAAGAGAGTTAATTTACTCTTAGTAGAACTAAATAATAAGAATGATTAATAGTAATTAATAATACACACTCAGTATTCTCCCAATAGAGCCTTCGTGTTAAGCACTCCTAGTTGAATTTCGGGGAAGAAATTTCTTAAACGGGGGGAGAATATAGTGAATACGACTTTTGGCACCGATTGTTATTTTCGAAAAGTGACCAATGTCAAATAGAATTGACTTAATACGTTAACTACTTCAACATATGATAAAAATATAAAGTTTTGTGTTAAAAAAATAAGAAAAATCAACCAAATTATCCATAAGTCATAAAATTAGTACGCCGAAACATATATATTTTATTATATATTTTGAAAATACACGTCTTCCTAATCCCGAAAAAATAAATTTCATAAAAATCGGAGTTAATATGAAGGATATATGAATTTTATAATATATAAAAATCAGTCACATAGTTAAAAACTATTAACTTCAAAGGTACGCACAAAATTGTAGACTTTTGGGTAAATTCACTAAATGATAATCGTAATACTCTTTAAACTATGAATTTTGATAAAAGAATCACCAAAATCAAAGTCCGTACCAAAGAATTATGATTTTTACAAAATTATTAGATTATATAAAAATAAGGGTTAAAAATAAAACTCAGAATTAGTCAATGCAACCTAAATGAAAGTTATAATACTCGTCGATAGCTATGTGTGGATATAAAAAAACGTTGAAAATAAAGCTCGTATGAATAATGTATGAATTTTTTAAATAATTAAAAATCACACATGCTGGTAGAGCGTGACATGCACAAGGTTCTAGAAGGGACAACGCCACACCAACGAAATTTGGACACATGTCAGCTGAGAAGAGCCACACAGGCAGGGGCGGCGTCCACCTTGGCTGCACGGCACGCACGTCTTTTTCTTCGCCTATAAATGGCCGATGCCATTTCTTCATTTCTAAGTCGATCACAATTCACTTTAGTGAGATTCAAATTTTATTTTAATTTCAGCTTTATTATATGTTTCATTTATATTTTATTTTATTTTATTTATAATTTCTTTGGAGCTTCTATTTTTCAAGCCCGATTAATCTGGAGACTCTGACCATTTTTCGGCAAGATCTCGTATATCGCTTTTAAAACATATTTTTATTTGTAATATATTAAATAGTTTATGCGATAAATAATAAGTTAGGATAATATGTTGATAGAAACTCTCCTAGTTTTAAGCGATGATGTCATGCCCAGTCATTATACTGGCTAGGTTCTTAGGATAACCTTACACCTAGTCGTTATGATGGTCAAATAAATAGTGATATTTGGTATACGGCGTCATCACTCTATCAGTATAAATAGTGATATTTAGTATACGCTGTCATCACTCTGTCATCACTCTGCCCATATAAATATCGATATTTAGTATATGCTGCCGTTACTCTGCATATATAAATATCAATAATTATTATACGTCGTCGTTACTCTGCCCGTATAAATAGTGATATTTGTTATACTCTGCCGTTACTCTGTCCATATAAAATATTGATAGTTATTATACGCCACTGTCACTCTGTCTGTATAAATAGTGATATTTATTATATGTCATCGTCACTCTACCCATATAAATAATGATATTTAGTATACGTCGCCTTTATTTTGGCCGAACCTTTAGTGCAACATTATACTCAGTCATAGCACTAGCCTAATTTAGGATAAGACACAATATGTAGTTGTTAGTATGCCATAGTATCTCATTTAGCTTTTAAATAAAAGATATAGTCACTCTAATAGAAGTATCCAAAGGGCATATTTTTGAAATAAAAGACATAATCTCTCTAAAAGAAGTATCCAAGTGACATACTTCTGAATTAAACCTATAATCAGTCTAATAGAGGTATCCATTGGGCATACTTCTGAAATAAAATATATAATGACTCTAATAGAAGTATCCAAAGGGCATACTTATGGAATAAAATATATAATCACTATAATACAAGTATCCAAGGGGCATACTTCCGACATAAAGTATAGAATCACTCGAATAAAAGTATCCGGGGGGCATACTTTTATAATAAAAGATAGAATCACTCTAATGGAAGTATCCAAGGGGCATTCTTAGAGTAGTATTGTTTATACAAGCATACTTCTTGGATAAAAGACGATAATACAAGTATTCAAGGGACATATTCTTGAATATAAAATGAGTGGTATGCGTCTATAAGATAATAATACTACAGATAAGATTATATTTATCCCATTTGAAAAGAGAAAACCTAGAGAGAGTGGTAGTATGTGATAAAAAGTAATGCGTTAAAAGTTTAGTATCTAGAAATAGTAAATATACTATTAGAAGATAACTTAACAATATAAATCAAAATACTTTTATAACTTAATAAAGTTATGCATAAAAAGTATTTTCAAAGATATAGCACTCAAACCTGTGAGCTCACCAACATTATGTTTACATTTTCAAAACCTCATGTATTCCTAGGAAACCGTGAGATTGAAGCCTGCACTCCAGGAAGCAGTAGTTGATAGAGGAATCACCTAGAAGACTTCTATCATTTATCGTTATGCCTACCTGTTAAGGAACCTTTGTATTAGGAGTTTTATTAATCTGATGTAATTTTTTTATCGATCAGTAAAAGTGATATTTATGTTACATATTGTTTTGTATTATTCAATAACTGTGATCCAATATCCATACATTGCAAAGCTCGGCATTTCCGTCGACAACCATAGGTGTGACACTTTTACTTACATAGTAGACGAAATGTTGATCCCCATTAAGATCCTTGGATAGGACTACGCTTACAACATTGGAAGATACTGAAACATAGAGTAGGAGTGGTTCTCTATTTAATGGTTTTACCAACTGGGGTGCTGAACTTAAATATTTTTTAAGTTACTGGAAGGTATATTCATGCTCTTTGGTCCACTCGAATCTTTTGTTTTTCTTCAAGATGCTGTAGAAAAGTTTACACCTCCATGAGGATCTTGATATGATCCTATTTAAGGTTTCTACTCTTCCTGTTAGTCATTGAATGTCCTATGTCGATGATGGGGATTTTATATCAATGATGTCCTTGATCTGTTTAGGGTTGGCTTCTATCCCTCTCTTGGTGGCCATATATCCAAGAAAATTTCATGCCTTCATCCCGACATGACATTTGGAAGGGTTTATCTTCATGTTGTATTCATCTAAAATTTCGAAGGCTTTTTAAAGATCCTTGAGGTGATCTTCAACTTTTATGGATTTGACCACTATATCATAAATAGAGACTTGAATGGTGCCCCCTAGTTTGTCCTTGAACATCCAATCCACTAGCCTTTGGTATGTTGCTCCTGCATTTTTAAGACCAAAAGGCATGACAATATAACAATATATACTTGTAGGACTTATGAAGCCAATATCTTCTTGATATGATGGTTCCATCTTTATTTGTTGGAATCCTACTCAATCATCCATGAACGTTAGTAGCTCATCTCCTGCCATGGAATCTATCATTGAGTCTATGTGTGGTAAAGGGCAAGGATCCTTAGGACATGCCATGTTAAGATCCGTGTAATCCACACATACTCTCTATTTTCCATTATCCTTTTGGACCACCACTACATTTGTTAGCCATCTTGGGAGCTTTACTTCTTTAATCATCCCTATCTTGAGAAGTTTTTCAAGTTCTTCTTGAATGATTTGGTTCCTTTCGGGTGCAAATTTCCTTCTTTCTTGGTGTTTAGGCCTTAAAGAAGGATTTATATTGAGTTTATGAGTTATAATTTTCTTGTGTATACTTGTAAGCGGAGGTCTTCTTCTATCTTTTAAGAACTTCATTAGTTCTTGCTCGATTTGTTCTGATATTGAGGATCCTATAAGGAGTTTGGCTTCAGGATCCATGGTATTTAGGGGTGCTTCCTTAACATCTTGTTCTCTTGCTTCTAACACACCTCATGCCCCTTTCTTTAATTGCTATACTTGTCATGGTACTATTGAAGATTTCAATGAGAGCTTATAGCATTATTTAGATTCTTGTTAATCACTTGTGATCTTCACCGTCCTTCAAAGAGTGGGCGTCTTTACAAAATGGTGGTACGTAGATGGTACTGCTCTCATGTCATGGATCCATGGTCTACCTAATATAATATTATAGGAATACAAGGTATCAATCACACACAAGCGTTGTATAGAATTTATCCCCTCGATGTAGATATGTAATTTAATCTCCCCGATCGTGTGCTTTGTTTCACAACTGAATACTATCAGCACTGAGGACCTTTTAACTATCTTGAATTCTGGGTTGTTCATCCTTTTCAGTGCATCTAGGAGTATGATGTTGACTGAGGATCCCCTATCGACAAGGATCTTTTTGACAAAGTGGATGGCGATGAAGAGAGTGATCACCAATCCATCATGGTGGGGATCCTAAAGGTCTTCCGTATTTGATTCATCGAATGTGATTTATTTGTTGTTTGTGACTGGTTTATTCTTTCGGGGCCTTTCTTCTTTTTCTGTCTTAGACACTTTGGTATGCCTTTTTGTTGCAGAATAAGAAGTTTCAAATATGTCAGAACCTCCAGCAGTAACATTGATTACCTTGGCATCTACAGGTTGGGATTGTGCTTTTTCTAGGATCTTAGGTGGATCCTGATATTTTTCTATGGATGATTCGTTTCTTCTTTTTAGGATCTCTTTGAGATATCCTTTTCTTAGGAGATAGTTTATCTCCTTCCTAAGAGCTATACAATTCTCTGTAACATGGTCACTCTCTTCATGGTACACTTACTATGTAGACTTATGCTTCTAACCGATGGACTTTTTTCCTTTCTTTTTCCACCTTGCTTTGTTACTCAGATCTTTCATACCATAGATTATACCTGAAATATGCACATAAAAACAATAATCAGTGATCTTGGGAAAATCGTCTTCCTCCCCTTCATCCTCAAGGGCATTAACCCTGTGGTGGTTATAAGGTTTTCACTTGTAGGATCTTTGGACTGAGGAGTCGGCCTTCGTATTGGGGTAATCATATGATTTAGGATGGTTACTCCTCTTTTGGATCTCAATTTCCTTTTCTATCCTGATGAACACTAACGCTCTGTTCCTCATTCATCCATCCTTTTGAATGGGGACATTACAAGGTCTTCATAAAAAGGAGAGTCCTTTTTCAAACCCATTTTGAAAGATTCTATGGAGGTCACCATATCGGTGTTGGTGATAGTTAAGGATTCCCTGCTGAACCTATTTACAAAGTCCCTAAGGGTTTCCTTAGGGTCCTGGGTTACCCAATAAAGATCACTAGTGATCTTTTCGAAAGTTCCGCTATAAGAAAATAGATTATTAAAAAGATTAACTAAATGTGTAAATGAAGTAATAGAGTTGTTTGGTCAAAAAATGAGCGAGCTAAGATCGACCAAGGTGCATGAGAGGTTGTGATGTTCAGAATAATGCAAGTATGAAATGTAAATCAAAGTGTCAGAAGTTGTTTACAAGGAAAGTCCTTGATCCTTGCTAGGATATTCGACATAAAACCTTGGGAGGTGATAATGATCACCTGCCTTGATGATTTTATTGATCAAAATGATGATTAAGGAGAAAATACGAAGGGTCTGAGTACAAATGTTGTTTTCCTGCTAAGTTTTGTGTGTAGTGTGATGAATACAAGTGATTTATATTGTCTAAAGCTAAGTGTAACGCTCGTAGATTCGGGCTAGTCAATAGGGGCCGAAAATGACTTTTTGACAAAAGATTATTTAGAATAAATAATCTTAACCAAGTTGTAGAATATGTCTCAAGGGTTACGTACATATAAAGAACGCCGAAATCCGAGTTATAACGAAGAAGTTATGACCTGTCGAAGTTTTATGGCAAAACCGACACGGCACCGGGAGACGTAAATAGTGAATTTACGATAGATCAATTTTTGGCCTTAGTGATCTAAAAGAAAGTTGTAGTATACGTTAAACCGATAACATACAAAAAAAAAAAGAACGCCCAAATCTGACTTCGTATGAAGAAGTTATGAATTTTCTAAAATTTGGCATAATAGTGCACGACCCGAAACTTGAATTTTAGTTCGAGTGGCTTTTAGCCTACGCGACCTAAATGAGAGTTGAATATCTCATGAATAGGAACTCAATAATAAAAAGACAGACGAAAACGGAGTCCGTATGTAGAAGTTATGAATTTTACGTGGATATTTAACAATATAATCTCCTCTTACTATTAAATTTAAGATCGGTCGACAATTAGCCGATGGAGTCTAAATGAAAGTTGTAGATCTTGTTTTTACCTACGCGTGGATATAAAGAGCGTCAAAAACAGAGCTCGTATGCGAAATTTACAGATTTTAGAAGATAATTATTTTTTGGGGTAATTTGCGAGTGACACGTGGCACAATATGGGCCACACCTTCTTCCCCATGACTTAGAACAAGATGGCGACACGTGGAAATGAACGCGATGCATTCATCTAGGGAACACTCCGCATTCGCGAACGCGCTGCGTTCCCACCAAACTCAACCTATAAATAGTGGCGTAAATCACTCCCAAAACTCACACCTTCACCCTTCTTTCTCTCTCAATACTCCAAACCTCTCCTCCCCAATCCCTAGCAACTTCCAAGTGCTAGAGGCAAGTCACAGAGCGCTAGAAGGCTTCGAGAAGAAGAGCTTTTCGGCTCGAGAACGTTGCTCCAAGCAAATCCTGATTTTCTATAAAACCCGTTGTAAGTGAGCTACACCTACACTATTTTTAATATAGCTTTTATTTAATTATAGTAACGTTATTAGGAACTTATAATAAGTACTTGGACTATTATTATGGGTTATATAAGTATTGTTTAACGCTTATATAATAGTAATAATAGCTAGACTATTAATCAGTCTCGACGAATATTAGACTAAACTCTAGTGGTAATGATACTAGGTTTTGTGCGAGGAAAATTGTGTTGAGAGTAACGAAGTGTTGTTCGAGTGCCAAGTCACCACCTTCTCAAGTGAGTGCATAGTTACTTTCATCTTATACATAGATATGAAGTATTTTATATAAATTACATGCTATGTGTGCATATAACCTGTATACTTGCTATATATGCTGGATAAACGATTGTATACATGTTTTAAATAATTTAAATTGTATATATATTTTATATCTACGAATATGTTGGATAAAACATGGGTAGATGAAATATGAGTTGGATGATGAGTTGAGAGGTGATATAGACAATGAGGTAAGGGTGAGAGGTGGACGATGTGACAAGCCTTGTTCCCAAATGCTGGCGTACACCCGTCATCTAGCAGAGTGTGGATGACAACCACAGATTATTCTAGATAGTCCAGTGGAACACTAGCAGGCTCGCAACCTGCAAGTGTTGTGAACTATGTGTTCACCCGGTGTACTCTATGATGGGTTTTATGCATAAGAACAATCCTATGTGCTCATATAAACCCTAATGCTTGGATCTAGGTTTCTTTATTGTACATGCATTGAATCCAAGACTTGAAAACCATAATCTAGCATACATAATTCGAAAATTAACTTAATACATCAGATCTAGATGTTTACCTCTTCAAAGATTGGGTTAGATCTTATTTTCTTCTTCTCTTGAGCTTAGAGTCACAATTGTAACTCCTCTAATGGATCACAAACACCTCAAGCAAGAAGGCAACTTTGAGAGAGCAGGGGGGATGCTAATTTTCGCCCTAGGGTTTCTCTTGGAAGCAAGTGGCCGAAAATTGGAGCCTTGGGGTCATATTTATAGTCCTAGCTGCTAGGGTTTCAGTCTAAACCCTAATGGATAACTTAGCCAACAAGCAGCCCTAGGAACCTTCTGGAATAAGGCCCTTGGACGAAAATATGATGACCCCTCATCATAATTTCGTTCCCCCTTAGTCCAATGGGTTTCCTTAGCTCAAACTCATACATTTGACAGCTTATGCCCCTTTATTTAATTAATCTCTTTTAGTCACCAAATTAATTCCTAATTAATTTTTGACCAATACTAATTAAATAAATATGATATCTCCTTTAATATATTATTCTTATAATATATTAATAAACCATAATATCCTCTCTCTCTCTCTCTCTCTCTCTCTCTCTCCTCAAATCACCTTGTCAAGTTGCTTCGGTGAAGGCAACCCAAAAGGACCATGCACAACCGGGTCAAGTACATACCAAATATAGTTACAGACTTAGACACTAATCCAACACTCTAAACCTTGGCGATCATGCAGACTTGATGCCTAAACCCTGGTGACTATGCAGACTTAGTGCCTAAACCTTGGCGATCATGCAGACTTGATGCCTAAACCCTGGTGACCATGCAAACTAGGTGCCTAAAACCTGGAGAATATGTAGACTTAGTGCCTGTTATGTAAACCGTGACAACGATGGACTTCGTTCCAATTCCTTAGGACGATCCTTAGGAATAAATGAACGAGGAATAGATGATTCTTAGGGTAGATCCTTAAGAGTAAAGAAGATAATAGGGATGGGTAATTGGGTTAACTTTTTATGATTAAACATAATAATTATATTATTATGGGTTGAAATCCCTATGTACTCACCAGGTTTCCCAACCTGACTCACTCAGTTTATTTATATCACATGTGTTGATATGAAGTCACATTACACTGAGAGATTAAGGAGATATAAATCACTAGTGATAATGAATATAAGTTCTATTTATGCTTATGTTTCTATATTGAAGATGACATCCCAAATGTTTTAAAATGATTAAAAATACATTTCTTCTGAAATTCCTTGATAACGTATTTATCATGTTTTACTGGGAACAAATTCCGCAACATTTTTATTAAAAGAGGTACTCTGGTTTTTTTTATAAAGCATAAACAAAATCGGTCTTTTCTGGCCGTAAAAATGGGGATGTCACAGTTCGTATCAGAGTGTCACACCCCCAAACCGGAACGGTGGAAATGTTCGGGGGTGGCTGACGTCATGCGTTGTATCACAACAATTGTATCATAGCAAGCATAGTAAACACAACCAGACATTGAATACATATATGAAAAGGTTTACATTGTTTAATACATAGTTTTGTTCAGATCAAAAGTAAAATAGTAAAGACGCGACTCTAATGCTTCGAATTCTCCGAACTCCTGGAAGTACCTGTCTACTAATTCCCTGAGAATACAAGCAGTTTTGAAGAATATTAGCATAAAGTTGGTGAGTTCATAAGCATTTAGTTTTAGTGAGAAAATGCTCTTTGAATCCATTTGAAAAGTATTCTTCAAGAAAATCCTGTATTTTCTTATGAAAAGCGGTCTTGAAAGAGTGTCTATTAGTAGAAAATAAACCATCAGTTTTAGAAAAACATGTTATCCGTCCTAGAGGTAGAGATGCCAGTTTAGAAGTCCTTGATTTCTAACAACATATATAAAAGTAGTTTTGTTACTTAAAATAAAACAAATGAAGAAGAGAGTCCGTAAACAAAGTTAGTTTATACTTATTTTGTGAGTCGTATAACCATACTTGATATGTCCGAGAGACCTTTATAACGTTCTTCAGGCGTTAAGCTAAATGGCATTTGTTCACCCCAAGCGTGCCTGCCTAACTGTAGCTAGCAGTTCAGGTGTGGGATTGTCAGTCCCGAATAGATCTATTCACAAATCTCACGCTCTCCCTCCAGGAGACTCTGGTTATACTAAAAGGATTTATCACTATACACCTAAGGGTATAGTATTGAAGTAGCGCCTCACAATTTTGTATAATCTAGTTTACTAGCGAGAAATCAACATAAAATAGTAATCATCCTTGAATAAATGTACTTTATACTTCTGAGAAAACATATAACATAAACTAAATCTGCCATAGTTTATATATATTCTTTTATGAAATCTGATTAAGTAGAGACTGCCTAGAGGGTTATCCCAAACTATACCCATTATAGTTTACTAGAGTTTATATGGAAAATGCTTTGTAAAAACCTTTCTGAAAGCTATGAAGTTGTATTTCCCAAATAGAAGTTTCCCTTATGTTCAACATATTACAAAAAGAGATAAAATATCTGAATATGTTATTAATCATGGAAATCGTTGGACTGCATGAATAAGTTTTAAAATTTAACAAAATACTTAGCGTTTGGCTTGTATTCCCCCCTGAAAACATTAAAAACACAGAAAATGTAGGGGTATGAACTCACCGCCTGGCAGATGATTCGAGCGGATGATCGGTTACGAGTGTTGAGTGTGAATTAAGGTTTCGCACTCAAGTGGATCCTAGTAACATATAATAGCACATATATGTATTAGATTGAGGTATTCCATGACAAAACATGACGGAAAACCACCCTAAATACTTGGAAATGCTTGTCGGGACCTTATGTGATGAAACAAGGAGGTGTATGGTCATTAGGGTGTGTGTTCGGACAAGGTGTGAAACCAGGCTGTGTGTGACCAGGCTGTGTGTGTGGTTGCACACAAGAGTGTGCGGCCAGGGTGTGTGTGTGGCTACACACGGGAGTGTGCGGCCATACGCTCTTCGTTTATGCTTCAAAAGTCGATTTTCAAGTGTTTCAAGGCTCAAACCAAGTCCAAATAAGGGATAGAGGGCTAAAACTTTCACTTTGGAGGGTTTCTGAGGTGTGTACGGCCACCTTATGAAGGTGTGTGGCCGTCACCCTATATAAAAAGGGATGAGTGCGCGACTGGAGGATGGGTGTGTGGCCACACACTCGTGTGTGAGACCATACACCCGGGTATGCGGCCACACACTCATGTGTGTAGCCATACACTTGGGTGTGCGGCCACACACTCATGTGTGCAGCCATACACTCGGGTGTGCGGCCACACACTCGTGTGTGCAGCCATACACTCGGGTGTGCGGCCATACACTCGTGTGTGCAGCCATACACTCAGGTGTGCGGCCACACACTCGTGTGTGCAGCCATACACTTGGGTGTGCGGCCACACACTCATGTGTGTGGCCACACACTCCTTTTGATGGAGTGTTTGGCCTATTTTCAACCCTAAATCTTAAACCAACCCATCCCTAATTCAAACTTTGGTTGTACAAGGCTTTAGATCATCCAAACAGGCTCAGGACAATGATAAAAGATAGCTGGAACGAGTTTATCATTGATAGAATTGGCCAAGTGTACAAGATAAAAGTTTCGGGTTGTCACATCATCCCCCCGTTAGGGGGAATTTGTCCTGAAATTCAAGAATAAAGTTGCAACTCGTGGACTTGGAAAAGATAGGGTACTTTTGTTTCCTTGGATTCTCGTGCTCCTAAGTGAATTCAAGTTCTCGTTTGGTATCCCAGTGAACCTTCACTATCTGGATACGACGTTCGTCTCGTGCGATGGACTTCCTGGTACATGAGTTCAAATGATTCCTACATGAAGTGTAGACTCTTGTTTAACTCGATATTGTTGAGGGGAATCGCAAGTGTCTCATCAGACAGACACTTGTTTAGGTTTGACATGTGAAGGACGGGATGTATGTTGCTAAGTTCTCTAGGTAACTGGAGTTTGTACACTACGGGACTGATCCTAGATAGGATCTCAGACGGTCCAATGTATCTTGGATTTAGCTTTCTAAGCTTTCCGAAGCATATCAGGTATTTCCATGGTGAGACCTTTAAAAGGACACGGTCACCAACTTGGAATTTCACGGGTTTTTGCCTCTCATCGGCGTAGCCCTTTCATACGATCCTTTCTGCTGTCTCTCTGATGATGACTTGCGAGAGTGCTATTGTGGACTTGACTCTTGTCTAGTTGTGTGTTGCCCACCTCAACCCAGCGCAGATGGGGTCTGTACTTATGGCTGCAGAGGGCTTCGAAGGGCGCAGCCTTGCTACTGGAAAGGTCGCCGTTTTTGCAAGAAAGTTCAATTAAGGGTAGATGTGTGTCCCACTACACATGTTCAATTGTCCGGATGGTTCCCTTACTTTGTCCTTCTCTTTGTAGATGATACTCTTTGTATGAATACTTTTGGGCTTTGAAGAGAGATGAATTCTTTGAAGTTCGCATCTTGTTGTCGTCACGAGTGACGGGATTTTTGCGATCGAACGATTTAAGACAAAAGGGTATGGTATAACATAGACTCAGTCGAGCTAGACATAATGGTGTCGTAGAATCGCGCATCCAGTTAGTCTGGGAGGATCGTTTTGCTAGCACATTGGTGCCCCTGGGTGAATGTCTCTAGTGTTTGCTGTGTTTGATTCGAAATTGGAGGGTACCACAAGTATGAGGGTTCTGATACTTCGAAATTATGAACTTTTTATGAAATGGTTCTTACTGGATCTTCATAAAATCGCTTGGTGTATACAAGTCATGTATGACTACAACTGACTCTAATGTATTCACTAAGCTATCATAATTTACTCATTAGAGTTTCAAATCTTATAGGAATGTCGCGATTTAATTTGGACGGGAAAGAAATCACGATTATGAATATTGAGGTTTTCGGAACATACCAATTCACAACAGGTTTCTTTGATGCTTCCTCATTTCCTGAGGTTAGACTCCCGCTGTTCCTCATTGTTCTTCTCTGTTGGGCAGTCTCTTTTGAAATGCCCCATTTCGCCACATGCACCGCACAATTGAACTATGCTAGCATCGGTAATGGAAGTGATGTATTGATTCGGGGTCTTCGCGAAGCGAGCTTCCTTGCCATCCTTAGCCCTTGGACAATTTCTTTTGAAATGCCTTTCACTACCACAAAGGTAACAGGTTGGACTAGCCCCAACATTGGTACTCAGAGTGACGAACTTGACTAGGGTCCTACATCTGCTGGAGGTGTGCCCCTTCCTATTGCATCAGGTGCAATGCAACACTCGACAGACTCCATGATGATGGTAGTTGCATTTGCTGCAGTGCAGGAGGTTTCCGAAGTAGGGTGTGGTTGGTGTTAGAACAGTAGGGCTGACTGGGGTATTGATTGCCCCAATTCGTTGCCTTTTAGTAGGTCCTAGGGTTGAACAAGTTCCTTTGAACTTTCGTTTCAGGAGGTTAGGATGGGGATCAAGGGTATCCTTTCCAGTAGGCACTTGTTGTTGAGGTTGGTTAACACCATGGTTTGGCCAGCCATTAACACTTCTACTCGCATTTGTGTTGTTAGCGTTAAGAACAGCTAGGGTGACTGCTACAGCTGCTGTGACAATAGCTTAGAACGTAGCTGAATCCATCTGGAGGATTGGGGCCTTACCAGTGGGTTGGTTCTGCTTCTTTGGAGGCATGATCTGCTATGTGTCAAGAAAAGAGTTTGTGAGCAACAATGGTTTCCTCTGGATGTATCTTAAATGTTTATATATGCACTAAGATTTCTCGTTTTCGATTCGACCCACATCCCCATGATGTGGTCCTAGCAAGAATAGAAAATGATTTGAACGCAATAAAGTTCACATAAAATAACTTACGAAATCCTTGCAGTTCAGCTCATTGCGCTGGTTGGATAACTCTCACATTTTCGTCGGGTCTAGACGATATGGAGATATAGCTATAAGGATAGTTCCGGGGATCGAGTCGATACGGGATTAAACTAGACACTCAGAAGAAATCCATTAAATGTATTTGGGGAAGACATCAGGAAAGCTGCAGACTTCGAAGATGCTCTCGAGGCCTGTAACGTTTTGCATCTCATTGACAACATAAGACAGGAATGCATGGCATCCCTTTTTCGCAGATACTTCTGGACTCTGGCGCATGAAATGATACGAAGGTTCGAACAAATTCTATCACTATGACCAGTGAGGACTTAGTCAGAGGAAAAAATTAAAACGAATCGCCCTTTCGAAGCAAAAGGACATCAGCACGATTTGGGCCTAACCATCTCATGCCGATTATAACGTCGTAGCTTGTTATGGAGACTGATATGAAATCGATGGGGAAAAGGAATGATCGTCTTAAGGTAAGAGTACTTCCTATGACACATGCTTCTAAGACGAAACGGTAGCATGCCTTTGATAAAGTTGCTTAATTTGCATGCTGTCGATCTAAGGTATACTTTTGACAAAGATCTTCTTTAACTGAAATATGGTTGTTGCCATCATAACTGAAATGGAGATTACCTATATTTCGGAACCCTTGACCTAAAAATAGGTGTAAGTTATTCTAACAAGGAAAGAATCTTGGCAACATGAAGGTCATGGATGTTTACAGAAAAGAGCTACTTAGAACATAGATATGAAGGTTATTCCGTAGATCAAAAAGGAAGGATGAGTAGAGTATTCTCCTATCGGCGATGGGCACTCCTCAGACGGGTCCTTAAGTTAGCCAGCTGGCACTCCATGTCAAGTAGGTGGCTCTTGTATACTGTCTGGCGTGCTCAGAGCTCTATGAGCTCAGCTCGTGTGGTAGCTAACTATCGCTGTAGGGCTTCATTGTTCCTTGCAGCTCTCGCATGAGCAATCTCGAAGCAACGGATGCGGTCTGTGTTGGTGTTCGAATCAGCTTCGAACTCCATAGTTCGTTGAAGGGTTGCCATACATAGCTCCACATTACGAGCCACTCAGCGTATCAGGATTGGAAGGGCCCTATCCATGGGGCCTCCTTCGTTCAGATTATAGAAGTTACGGTTTCCGTCATATGGGAGGGGTTGGTCTTGTTCATAGCTTCACCTATTCAAACTCCCGACCCACATAGGCGTTAAACCTTGGAGTTCAACTCGAGGGTTAGGATTTGGTATTGGAGTCACTTGAGGTATGTTTTCAAATTCGGGTTCCAAGTCAGTCTCTTTGGGAAATGGTTCGGCAAGGTCATTTTCCAAAGGAATTTCATGGTTTCCTTCTGGCTCTGGCTCGATCCATCCATCATCTCCCTGGTTGGGAAAGTACGGGTTGCTAGGGAGGTGGAATCCAGCCATGCTATCTACGCGAGGTGATGGTAAATGGATAGGCATCGAATCTAATAATACTTCCAATGATGGATTCTTGGGTAAGTTTCTGTTTTGGTCATTATAGCATCCTAAAATACTCCTATAGTATTTTAACCCTTATGTTTAGTTCTAGAACTCTTCTGGTACCTAGGTAAGTTTTAGACTTGCTGCGACACCACAGTCACTCCCAAGCACATATTGGTCATGTCTCGAATGAATATAGTTGATCAGGCTATATTGACCCTTGACATGATTACATAACTGCCCAGGTTTAACCGCGATGTCCAACATCCAAATACTTTTGTTTTGTTCTACTTACGAAACGGATTCTGATACTCAGGTATGCTTATATACTTATATAAAAATACTTGTATTTTTGAAAGTATACTTTTAGTTTAGAGCACTTAGGCCCCTTAATATTTATAGTTGTATACCATGTAAGGTTTGATATACTTAGTTCACTATAAACAATGGCTCTGATACCAATCTGTCACACCCCCAAACCGGAACGGCAGAAACGTTCGGGGGTGGCTGACGTCATGCGTAGTATCACTACAATTGTATCATAGCAAGCATACTAAACACAACCAGACATTGAATACATATATGAAAAGGTTTAAATTGTTTAATACATAGTTTTGTTTAGATCAAAAGTAAAATAGTAAAGATGCAACTCTAATGCTTCGAATTCTCCAAACTCCTGGAAGTACCTGTCTACTAATTCCCTGAGAATACAAGCAGTTTTGAAGAATATTAGCATAAAGCTGGTGAGTTCATAAGCATTTAGTTTTAGTGAGAAAATGTTCTTTGAATCCATTTGAAAAGTATTCTTCAAGAAAATCCTGTATTTTCTTATGAAAAGCGGTCTTGAAAGAGTGTCTATTAGTAGAAAATAAACCATCAGTTTTAGAAAAACATGTTATCCGTCCTAGAGGTAGAGATGCCAGTTTAGAAGTCCTTGATTTCTAACAACATATATAAAAGTAGTTTTGTTACTTAAAATAAAACAAATGAAGAAGAGAGTCCGTAAACAAAGTTAGTTTATACTTATTTTGTGAGTCGTATAACCATACTTGATATGACCGAGAGACCTTTATAACGTTCTTCAGGCGTTAGGCTAAATTGCATTTGTTCACCCCAGGCGTGCCTGCCTAACTGTAGCTAGCAGTTCAGGTGTGGGATTGTCAGTCCTGAATAGATCTATTCACAAATCTCACGCTCTCCCTCCAGGAGACTATGGTTATACTAAAAGGATTTTGTCACTATACACCTAAGGGTACAGTATTGAAGTAGCGCCTCATAATTATGTATAATCTAGTTTACTAGCGAGAAATCAGCATAAAACAGTAATTATCCTTGAATAAATGTACTTTATACTTCTGAGAAAACATATAACATAAACTAAATCTGCCATAGTTTATATATATTCTTTTATGAAATCTGATTAAGTAGAGACTGCCTAGAGGGTTATCCCAAACTATACCCATTATAGTTTATTAGAGTTGATATGAAAAATGCCTTGTAAAAACCTTTCCGAAAGCTATGAAGTTGTATTTCCCAAATAGAAGTTTCGCATATGTTTAACATATTACAAAAAGAGATAAAATATCTGAATATGTTATTAATCGTGGAAATCGTTGGATTGTATGAATAAGTTTAAAACTTTAACAAAATACTTAGCGTTTGGCTTGTATCCCCCCTGAAAACATTAAAAACACGGAAAATGTAGGGGTATGAACTCACCGTCTGACGGATTATTCAAGCGGATGATCGGTTATGAGTGTTGAGTGTTAATTGAGGTTTCGCACTCAAGTGGATCCTAGTAACATATAATAGCACACATATGTATTAGATTTAGGTATTCCATGACAAAACATGACGGGAAACCACCCTAAATACTTGGAAATGCTTGTCGGGACCTTATGTCATGAAACAAGGAGGTGTATGGTCATTAGGGTGTGTGTGCGGCCAGGCTGTGTGTGGCTAGGCTGTGTGTGTGGTTGCACACAAGAGTGTGCGGCCAGGGTGTGTATGCGGCTGCACACAGGAGTGTGCAGCCGTACACTCTTCGTTTATGCTCCAAACGTCGATTTTCAAGTGTTTCAAGGCTCAAACCAAGTCCAACTAATAGATAGAGGGCCAAAACTCTCACTTTGGAGGGTTTTTGA
This sequence comes from Lactuca serriola, assembly GCF_051521515.1. Lineage (NCBI taxonomy): Eukaryota > Viridiplantae > Streptophyta > Magnoliopsida > Asterales > Asteraceae > Lactuca > Lactuca serriola. The sequence continues at coordinate 123,129,077 of NC_136412.1, forward strand.
GGTGTGTACGGCCACATTATGAAGGTGTGCGGCCGTACACCTTCAAGTGATGAAGAACACGAAGAACATGAAGAGTTTCAGGGTTAGATTTAGGTGTTTTACCTGTATAACAAGCTAAATGATGGAATTCTTCACATTTTTCTCTTAGAGTGTTCTTGGATGAAGTTTTTAGAGAGAGAAAGTAAAGTGCAGCCAAATGAAAGGAATGAGTGAAGCGGTCACCCTATATAAATAGGGATGAGTGTGCGGCTGGAGGATAGGTGTGCGGCCACGCACTCGTGTGTGCGGCCATACACTCGGGTGTATGGCCACACACTCATGTGTGCAACCATACACTCGGGTGTTCAGCCACACACTCATGTGTGCAGCCATACACTCGGGTGTGCGGCCACACACTCATGTGTGTAGCCATACACTCGGGTGTGCGGCCACACACTCATGTGTGCAGCCATACACTTAGGTGTGCGGCCAGACACGCATGTGTGCAGTCATACACTTGGGTGTGCGGCCACACACTCATGTGTGTGGCCACACACTCCTTTTGATGGAGTGTTTGGCCTATTTGCAACCCTAAATCTTAAACCAACCCATCCCTGATTCAAACTTTGGTTGTGCAAGGCTTTAGATCATCCAAACAGGTCCAGGACAATGCTAAAAGATAGTTGAAACGAGTTTATCATTGATAGAATTGGCCAAGTGTACAAGGTTAAAGTTTCGGGTTGTCACACAGAGCATTAGTTTAAGCGAACTAGGAATATGGATTTATTTCTAGACTTCAACTTAGAATGCTAAGTAATGATTGTGAGGAGTGTGTCTTAGGTAATACACCTGAATAGACACAAGCACTAGCTTATTTAGGGAAAATGCCTAACATGCTTTTATGTGCTAAATGATTTATGATGCTAAATGTATGATCGGATCTATGGTCTGTTGTCGACCGGATCTGGAAACTTTACGTGTTCAGACTTCTAAACGTTTAATTACGGTATTAGAACTGGCATGTAACTTTTCAGAGTAATAGGGAGATTTACACGTCGATCGTAAATAAAATCTTTCCTATCTTAATTTTCATCAGTACACATTGAACGTCTGAATTGATGTATAGATTGAAATGGCAAGAACCCGAAGTGGAGTCGAGAACTCAAATGCAAATAAGAATCAACAACCCCTAGTGATCGAACAAATACCTATTGTAGTAGAAGTTGCACCTGAACCAATCACCATGGCTGGAGTACAAGCCATGATTTGAGCTATGTTAGCTGAACAAAGGGAAGAAATGAGGAGGATGTTGCATGAAAATAGGGACGAACCTACCATGCCCATTGAGAAACCTGAGCTAATCCTCGAGTAATCGGAGGAAGGAAACTACACCCGTACTGTGAGTCAAGTTGGGACTCAAGGAGAACGAAGGAATGGCCCAGACAGGGGAAACGACAAGGATGAACGTATGTATAAGAACTTCTTGGGTGCCAAGCCACCAAGCCTTTCCAGAACCCCAAAGCCGGGTGAGATTATGGACCGGATCTCCGAAATGGAGATGGTATTTGAGAGTTGTGACTGTAGCGACAGGAAAAAGACCGTCTTTGCTGTCAGAAAACTAAATACTGGAGTACTAAGTTGGTGGAAGTTATTGGCAGATACAATGCCACGAGGAGAAGCCATGTGAATGTCTTGGGAAGCATTCATGGAGCAGTTGAAAATGTAGTACTACTCAGAGATAGATCTGATAGACCTAAACAACGAATTTCAGAACCTGAAGAAAGGAAAGATGAGTGTGGATGAGTATGCCACCGCATTCACCGAGAGGATGAAGCTATTCCCCTACTTGGTGCCTACTAAAATCTCCAAGATCGATAGGTTTGCTAACAAACTGTCCACATAATTTGGCCCAATAGTCAAAATGCCAACTACCTTGAAAACAGCTGTTAGAGCAGCCAGGAATGTTGAGACCCATATTAGGGAAAAGGGTCTGGAGAGAGCTAAAGTTGGCAAGAAAAGGAAGTATGAAGGATCTTCAAAATCCAACAAAGAAAGGAGATTCTCAAAGACTGAAGGAGGAGGAGGAGGTGAAGCTAAGTGGTGCGAGAAGTGTAAAAATAAACAATTCGGGAAATGTAGCGAGGAGGTGACTTGCTACAAATGTGGAAAGACAAGGTATTACGCCAGCAAGTGTACATCCAACAAGAGGGTGTGCTACAGATGTAACAAAGAAGGGCATGTTTCTAAAGACTTCCTGAAGAAAAACGAGGCAACAAGGTCAGAAATGCCACCAAGGCCAAGGGCATTCCACATGATCCTCGACAAAGTAGAAAACAACGTAAGGAATCGAGGATGAGGAATTCATACCCGAAGATCGAGTTATGAAGTAGCCAAGGGGATAGAATCATATGATGTAGCCTATTAGAGGCGTAGTCTAGGGTGATTTTGAACACTTATAGCATAGTTTCAAGAAATAATAAAATCTTCGTTTTGTTATCTGGTGTGTTAAACTGTTATGTGAATTTTTGTATGGTGACTTGGGAAACTGCGAGACAATACTTGGGACGAGTATGAGTAGGTGTGAATAGTAGTAGAGGTCTATACTACCGGAAGCACATGACTCACACTTGGATCAGGGAAAGTCACAAGGTTACCAAGAAGCTAGTAATTGATACCGTTTTATTCAAGTATGTTGTTACCATCGTTTTGGTAATGATTAAGAAGATTATTGTTATTCCGACCCTAGTGGTCATATTAAATGGAGTCCGACTACGATGAGTATGTTACGTGGTTCCGAGAACCAAGTTCGATGTAGCACCTGACTTAATCCGGAAGAATTAATCAAAGTGATTAGTAGAGGTATCGCGACGGTTGCTTGTAGCTAGAAATGATACCTTTTAAGATGAGATTAGAACATAAAGGAAAGTATAGTCTGTTCTGGAAGACTCTAAGAGACCTGAGTCCAAGCAATACATCATACGATAAGAGGTCATTAGAACATGACCCATCGGTCTATTATGATAATCGAAGGAAGAAACTTATCTCAAGTTTGTTAAATAAGGAGTCTCCAATAAAGATCGAGATCGTGACATGAAGATCATGATTGGAAGTCTAACATGAGATAGAGAGCGGGTCCAAGATCGGGCACCACCTGCAGTCAGGAATTCTTAGAGTTAGATACTCATTCGAAGAAACATCAAAGTTATGATTATTACTTAGTTGATGATTCCAGGACGTAATCATCCAGGACGTAATCATCCTAAGGGGAGATAATTGTAACGCCCGTAGATCCGGGCAAGTCAATAGGGGTCGAAAATGACTTTTTGACAAAAGATTATTTAGAATAAATAATCTTAACCAAGTTATATAATATGTCTCAAGGGTTATGTACAAATATAGAACGCCAAAATCCGAGTTATAAAGAAGAAGTTATGACCCGTCGAAGTTTTACGGCAAAACCGACACGACACCGGGAGATGTAAATAGTGAATTTACGATAGAGGACTTTTTGGCCTTAGTGATCTAAATAAAAGTTGTAGTATACGTTAAACCTATAACATACAAAAAAAGAACGCCCAAATCTGACTTCGTATGAGGAAGTTATGAATTTTCTAAAATTTGGCATAGCAGTGTACGACCCGAAACTCGAATTTTAGTTCGAGCAGTTTTTAGCCTACGCGGCCTAAATGAGAGTTGAAGATCTCATTAATAGGAACTCAATAATAAAAAGACAGACAAAAACGGAGTCCGTATGTAGAAGTTATGAGTTTTACGCAGACATTTAACAAATTATGTCCTCCTACTGTTAAATTTAAGATAGGTCAAGAATTAGTCGATGGAGTCTAAATGAAAGTTATAGATCTTGTTTTTATCTACGCGTGAATATAAAGAACGTCAAAAATGGAGCTTGTATGTGAAAGTTACGAATTTTAGAAGACAATTAGTTTTTGGGGTAATCTGCGAGTGACACGTGGCGCAATCTGGGCCACACCTTCATCCCCACGGTTTGGAACAAGATGGTGACACGTGGAAATGAATGCGCTGCGTTTGTCTAGGGAACATGCCGAGTTCGCGAATACGCTACGTTCGCACCAAACTCAACCTAAAATAGAGGCGTAAATCACTCCCAAAACTCACAACTTCACTCTTCTTTCTCTCTCAATACTCCAAACCTCTCCTCCCCAATCCCTAACAGCTTCCAAGTGCTAGACGCGAGTCTTGGAGCGCCAGAAGGCTCCGAGAAGAAGAGCTTTTCGGCTCGGGAATGCTGCTCCAAGCAAAGCCCGGTTTTCTATAAAACCCGTTGTAAGTGAGCTACGCCTATAATAGTAATAATAGCTAGACTATTAATCAGTCTCGATGAATATTAGACTAAATTCTAGTGGTAATGATACTAGGTTTTGTCCAAGGACAATTGTGTTAAGAGTAACGAAGTGTTGTTCGAGTGCTGAGTCGCCACCTTCTCAAGTGAGTGCCTAGTTACATTCATCTTATACATAGATATGAAGTATTTTATATAAATTACGTGCTATGTATGCAAATAACCTGTATACTTGCTATCTATGTTGGATGAACGATTTTATACATGTTTTAAATAATTTAAATTGTATATATATATATTTTATATCTACGAATATGTTGGGTAAAACACGGGTAGATGAAATATGAATTGGATGATGAGTTGAGAGGTGATATAGACCATGAGGTATGGGTGAGAGGTGGGCGATGTGAGAAGCATTGTTCCCAAATGCTGGCCCCGTCATCTAGCAGAGTATGGATGACAACCACGGACTATTCTAGATAGTCCAGTGGAACACTAGCAGGCTCGCAACCTGCAGGTGTTCTGAACGATGTGTTAACCCGGTGTACTCTAAACCTTGGCGATCATGCAGAATTGATGCCTAAACCCTGGTGACTATGCAGAGTTAGTGCCTAAACCTTGGCGATCATGCAGACTTGATGCCTAAACCCTGGCGACCATGCAGACTTGGTGCCTAAACCCTGGCGACTATGTAGACTTAGTGTCTGTTGTGTAAACCGTGGCAACAATGGACTTCGTGTCGATTCCTTAGGATGATCCTTAGGAATAAATGAATGAGGAATAGATGATTCTTAGGGTAGATCCTTAAGAGTAAAGAAGATAATGGGGATCGGTAATTAGGTTAACTGTTTGATGATTAAACATAATAATTATATTATTGGGGTTGAAAACCCTATGTACTCACCAGGTTTACCGACCTGACCCACTCAATTTATTTATATCACATGTGTTGATATGAATTCACATTACACAGAGAGATTAAGGATATATAAATCACTAGTGATAATGAATGTAAGTTCTGTTTATGCTTATGTTTATGTCTTGACGATGACATCGCAAATGTTTTAAAATGATTAAAAATACACTTCTTCAGAAATGCCTTGATAACGTATTTATCATGTTTTACTGGGAAAAAATTCCGCAACATTTTTATTAAAAGAGGTACTCTGATATTTTTTTATAAAGCGTAAAAAAATTCGGTCCTTTCTGGCCGTAAAAATGGGGATTTCACACTAAGCAACAAGAGCTCTGAAAATTTCAGGATCCTCTCAGATCAACTCGTAGACTTTGCTGGACTTGGTCTTCCGGGTCTTTTGCATGGTTATGATAACTATTCATTGAAAACAGGTCTTGACGGGTTATTTCTTCACATGTAAGAAAGACAATAAAATATATAACTATTATATATATTTGGGAAATAATAGTCAGAATCCTAAGGTGTGCTTGAGATCCTGAAGTTTGAGGATCCCGAGGTTTGAGGATCCTTATTGTAGTTCAGAGATCATTGCCCTAACAGTTTCCCCTAATTTTTCCCTAAAATGAATTAGTAAAAATAGAGAGAAGGGTAAAGAGATAAGTTCTAAATTTGAAATCCCCAACAACTAGATTTCTACTCGTTTAAGAGGTATTTACGAGGCAGTCAAATCATACGCCTCTCTCTTAAGTCATCGTTATAAGTAGGGCGAATAGTAAGTTTTCTTCTACTCCTTCTCAGTCCTTTTTTATCTTTATCGGCTAACTTCGAAGGTAAATTCCTGCTCTTTTAATAAACTTCTTATCATGGGAAAAAAGATGGCCGATTCCTGTAAAAACATTCTCGGTCTTCCTGAGGTTGACTTCACCGATCAAAAGCTCTTGTCTTATGACGACACATGATCTTTTGACGATGAAGACATCCAGTCTCTAAAATATGGTGGAGCTTTCCCCCCTGACACTGTGTTTAGGCCATATGACCCTTTGATCCAACCAGATTTCATTTCCCCTTCATGGGTGTGCTTCCCAAAGTACACTTTTTCTTTAGGCCTAAAATTCCTTTTCTCTGGTGTGACTTCTGATTTTTTTGAGGTTACAAAGCTCCTTTACATCCAAGTGATGCCTATCATTTGGAGGATCATGTATTGGTTTGATCATCTGAATCAAACTCGTAGTCTTGATATGGGTCTGGCTGTATTGTCCCATGTCTATGACCTTTCGACTTTCGGCAATTCTCGTTTCCTGTTCAAAGCTAAAAACAAATCCCCTCTTGTGATGAAAATAAAACACAACGATGGGACATGGAAAGAGAGATACTTCTTTGTCAGGTGTGATTCCATTCCCGACGGGGATCTTCTGCCCAAAGAATGGATTAAGAAGGGTAGGATTTCAAGATTATGTTAGAATATCCTAAAATTTACTTTCTTATTTTGTTTCTTTTGTTACAAGTTTCAAGCTTGGAGAAGTTATTTATGCTGTTGAGGATACAGAGGAGAAGATCATTAACTTTCTCACACTCCCTGAGGCAGATAGATCCTTTAATCTCAACCAAACTAGCCTAAAAGTGGGATCCTCCAACACCACTTCCATGGATATAGGTATAATTCCTCATTTCTTCTTCTAGGTGGTTTTATGATCTTCGATTGTTAGAAGGATCTTTACATTTATGTAGGCTCCAAGACCACTCAATCTGGTGCTCTTTTCGCTTTGGTAGATATTGAAGTTGACATGACCAGCAACTTGATTACGATCAAGCATGAAAAGGTTTTTACCCTCCCTCCTTCGAAAAAGACTCCACTTGATCTGGCTGTGAAGACTTCGAGATATCGAAAGAGAAAGACCTATGAGGATATGGATTCGTGCCTTGAGAACCTCAACATTGAGTATTCTCTAGGGAAATTGAATTCCTTCTCCCAGGCTGTAAGTTAATTTACTTATGTAGTTAGATTTTTACATGTTCTTTCCTTTACCTTTACTGATGTTGTGTTTTCTTCAGGTCTTCGCTCAAGTCTCTAAGTTATCCACTGATCTTAGGATCCATGCTAAAAGAGATGAACATGCTATAAAGGAGAAAGAGAAGCTCTAGAAGACAACAAACGATGATCTTCTACGGAGGGTGGAGTTGTTGAAAAAAAAGAAAGTCGAGAAGGAGGAGGAGCATATCCTGGAGATCGAGGAGGTTATTGCTGACGCAAAGGCAAGTGCTACGGTGGCAATTTGGGAGGTGAAGATCGAGCTGGTGTAGGATTTTGAGAACTTAGGATCTTGGAATGTAGATGAATGGCACGAGGCACTAGCCAAAGTTACCGGAAAGCCTGTCACTGCTACTGAGGACCTTATGTCAAAGCCTGCAGAGGAGAAGAAGAAGGATGTTGCCGATGATGACTAGGTTAAGGTCTAGGCCTACAAGAAATTAACCTAAATAGTTTTTTGTTTTATAAGTAACGTAAGACAATTAATTTTTGTTGGGTTGGTGCCCAACCATTTTTTCATCCATTGGTTGTATTTTTTCATACTTCCTCCTTAATTATCCTCCACGATTGTTATGGTACCAGGATCCTTAAATAACTAGGATCCCGAAAAATTTGGTTCCTGCAAATAAACTCAAGGTAAAATGCTTTTCGTAAGTAACAAACCATCTTCAATAAGTAACCTTTTAAATCCAACTTAAAGATTGGAGATCTGAAGATCAAATAATATTTGTCTTGGATCCTGACAACTTTGGGATACTCGGACTTTACTTAGAAAAAGTTTTAAAGTTTTTCAAAACTAAGGATAGACGAAACCTAATGATCTAAGGAACAATTTGAAGTTATGACTTCCTTATTTCCGTAAGATCCTGATGCTATCATGCGAAAGGATCTTCGCTTTAGAAGTTTATCGGGAAGGATCCTCATTTGCCTTCATCTTAAAAAAATTCATGAAGGATCGTTTATTGAAGTTAACTTTATCTTGAGGAAAGTCTTTGCATGATGATTCTATAAATCTTGTTTATTTTTTGGGAAGTATCCCATCTTCAGGTAACATGCTAATGTTATCACTTTATAGCAAGTCTATGGGGAAAATCGCAATTCAAGATAACACTTTAGTGTTACAAAACTTGGTGAATCACTAGGGAAAATCCCAAATTGTATGATAACATGAAATGTTATAAACTTTTTGCATTTTCTGGGGAAGATCCCAACTTGAGATAACATGTAAATGTGATTAACCTTATGCATTATCTGGGAAAGATCCCAAACTTGAGATAACATGTAAATGTTATTAACCTTAGATTTACACTTTAGGATCTCAAATTATGTTTAGAAATGAGAAGATTGCCAAGCCACTAAAGCGTGAAATGATCCCCCCCATCTACATCCCATAGTTGGAAGAGGTATAAACCTTAACTCGTGTGAAAGAGGTAATTAACTTTCTAAACCTTAGAGGGGATTAAGTACCCTTATTTGTATGAGAGATGATCAGTCTCTATTCTTGGGAGATTCATATTGTGAATTGTAGGATGTCTGTAGTAATGGGATTCTTATGCACCAGTGGTCCTTTGAATATCAGGATCCTTGAATATTCATCTGTAAAGATCCTTGAGGCCAGGATCCTTAATTGTGAATGATCCTTAAGTGTCTGGTTCCTCAGAGGTCAGGATTCTTAAGCGTCGACATCCTTTAGTTCCTGCGTGCAACAAACGTTAGCTAGTGGTGGACGTTCAGCTACCTAACGCCCCTCTGATGCTTAAGTTAGTAGTGATATTTGAAGAAAATAAGTAATGGAAAATGAAGGATAAAAGGTGAATAGCATGTGTACCTCGAGTTTGTTGGGAAACGAATAATCTTATTTTAGGAAATAGGCTTTGAGATGTATAGCATTCTAGGATCTTGGCAAAATATTTCCGTCTAGGGTGGCCAACCAATATGCCCCCTTTCCTGCTTCGGCATCTATGAGATATGACCCTTCCCATTTAGGTGCCCGTTTTCCTGCACTAGGATCCTTGGTATTTTGGAATGTTTTCCTTAGTACCAAGTCTCCTATTTAGAATCTTCTGACTTTTATATTTTTATTGTACGCCTTCGCAATCCTCTGTTGATGAGCAACAATACGGATCTTGGCAAGATCCTTAAGTTCATCTATAGTTCAAGATCCTGGGCCATGATCCTATTGTAGTCCTCTTGGTTTTGAAGTAGGTATCTTGCTGTTGGGATTACGACTTCAATGGGAATAATTGCTTCCCTTCCAAACACTAATGAGTATGGGGTTTGGCTCGTAGTTACCTTGGAAGTTATCCTATCTTCCCATAATACAAAAGGAAGTTCTTTTGTTGTTGGGGTGCATGCATGTATGACTTTATAATGGTTTGACTCTTGTAGACGCACTTGAATGTGGTAGAGTAGCCTTGTGACATGAGAGAGAGAGAGACATGTAAACACTTCTATATATAATGGGTTTCATACCACTTGTAGAGGTGTGCTTGAGAGATGTAGTTCATAGTGACTATTGAGTGAGATATTTATGAAGTTCTAGTCTAGTACCTTTTTTGTACTCATTTACTGTGATAGAATAAGTCTTTAGCACCCAAATCATTTTGTTCTTTGTGTTTTTTTAATTCCTCATGCTAAAACAAATGCTCATAATTCACATCAACTGTTATCAGAGCGGGTGTTCGAAGAGCAAAACAATTTTTTGAACGGTTCTTGATTTGGCTACATTCAACACAATTGGAACGTTTATGTTGAGTCTCTCGATGATCTTTTTAAATCTCTTTGATTCGTGCTTGCGTTCTTGAATTTTATGATCATTTTGACTCATTGGATCATTTTTTTTTTGAAAAAACTCATTTGCTATGATCCAATAATTTTTTCATTGATCAAGCCCGATCCAATCCTATTCTTTTGTTTTATTTGATTCTCAAATTTAAATTGTTTGTTTGAATCAAGATTTTATCCAAAAATCATTTTGATTCACTTTTAGATTCTGATTACTATTCATACTGAAAGCCATTATTAAGCCCAAAAATTCGTTTGGTTATGATCCAATGTCATTAATCCATTATTGTTCATGAATAATTTTTGGCCCATACACTTTCTTGTGATCCGATAATAAATTGATGTAAGTCCAAAGACTCACTAAATCAGTTCAATACTTCATATTCACTGATTGCGTTGTTTTGTTTTGTGTGCTTAAAATGGTTGTACATCAAGATGTTCTTGACTCACGATTTCTTCAACCTGTACTTATATCTTTGTTTTCGATTCTTTATATCTGGAATTCGATTGGATTTGATTGTTGAGTTGGACTTGGGAATCAATTCTATGTATTGTGTTCAATCACAAAAATCAATTATGATCAAGTCAAAGTTGAGAAATCATCAAATTGGATCTTTGATTTGGATGAACTTGACCAAGAACACTTGAAGGAGATAAAGAACACTTGGTTAAACACTTTTTGATCTGAAATTTGGTATTAGAATAATCAATTTCATGTTTGTTGATCTTTGACTTCGAAAATTCAAACCCAGAAAAAGTGAAACTCGATTTTTATGTGTTGATTCTATGAATTGGAGGTTGAAATTGGTTAATACAAGTTGTATTTGGGCTATGGATGTCGAAATCAAGTTTGATTTGGTGTTTAATTTCGAAATTGCATGGATTGGAGTTCTTGTTGTTGATGAAAATTCATATGCTTTTGTTCGACTCTTGAGTGTTGATTTGGAAATCGAAGTTATTTTCTGGTCAATAGTAATTTTGATTGAAGAAAAATAGGTCTTAAAAGGAGTAAATTTTGATTTCGAAAGTCAACTTTAGGTTGGAATCGATTTTTGTCTTCGAATGAGGTTGACTGTTTGACTGGAACAAGTAATTTGGGGAAATCGGTTCGAAAGTTTGGTACAAAGGATCGATTCAGAAGAATTAATATCGAATGGTTGAATTGAATAGCGAAGGGAATTGTTTTTTATATCGGATTGGGAGGGTTTGGGTTGACTTTGAAGACAAGGTATGTCAACATCTCTTGACGGGATGAATATGGTCGAGTGATTGTTGATTTCGAAATGGGTCAATTGAGCATCAAGCTTCGAAATGGAAGTAATGACTGGGAAGGTGTAATTTCGAAGGCTTGTTGTTGTGTGTATCGACATGCGGTGGTCGATGGTTCCTGATGGTATCTGATTTCGAAGTGCACTGCTCATATGCAACTTCAAAGTGTTGTCAAGAAGAAACAAAAACTGTCGATTTGAATCCTTCATCATTCGTAGAAGTGACATTTTCACCCACCTTCGAAATGGGAACAAAAGTGGAGTTAAAGCTGAATTTTTGTTTCGAATCCCTAGACTTTATGCAAATGACAAAATTTACACAGTTTCGACATTAGGTTGAAAATTCTAAAAAACAGGAATATTTTGGAAACAGGACCATGTAGTTAATGCGAATTGACACTTTATTCTCAGTTTCATAATTCGGGTAAAGTTTTGAATCTTAGGTTGTTTTGGGCATACCGGGTCACTGCATGATTTTGAATTTGACAGTTTTTACCCATATTTGTGAAATTTCGTCAAAGGCGGTCCGTGAACAAATTCAAAAATTGAGATTTTTTGGATTTTTCCATATTTTTGCAAAACATTGATGCCATGTGGTAAGGGGGAGTTTTGGATAGAGAAATTCTGAATTGAGCGCTTTCTTATTCCTTTTTAGTTTTATAATCATTATTAGATTATAAAAAAGGGGAGAGAATTAAATATGGGAATTCAAAAGTTGAATTTTTCATATTACGTGTACTTGAAGACCGAAGTGACCTTGAGCAATGAAGTTTATGAAGTGATTCAATTGGAGATTCGGAAGTGATTAGTTCATGATGGGTTTGGACTTATTGAAGATTTTTGGGGTGTGCTTTTAAGCTCAAAGTTGGGTAATTTTGTGGAGATTTGGATACTCCTAATTTCCTTTTGATGCTCGGTTTGGAAGGTCTCACACTCTAAAACCCGGATTGGAAGGTCACTGAAGAATTGAAGATTTGAATTTCACTTGTACATGTGTCACACTTGAGGTTTGGTTCTGAAGTTGCTTGATTTTTGGAAGACTGAAGCGAGTCATCTATTTCTAACATTGAGGCGGAGAATGTTGGGGTGCAAAGTTATGCATGTATGACTTTGTAATGGTTTGACTCTTGTAGACCCACTTGCATGTGGTAGAGTAGCCTTGTGACATAAGAGAGAGAGAGAGAGAGAGAGAGAGAGAGAGAGATAGAGAGAGAGCGAGATGTAAACACCTCTATATATAGTGGGTTTCATACCACTTATAGAGGTGTGCTTGAGAGATGTAGTTCATGGTGACTAGTGAGTGAGATATTTATGAAGTTCTAGTCTAGTACCCTTTTTGCACTCATTTACTATGATCGAATACATCTTTTAGCACTTAAAGCACTGTGTTCTTTGTGTTCTTAAATTCTGCTTACCAAAAAAAGGCTCATAATTCACATCATCTGCCCATCTTCCTTTCTTCTCATCTAGCCTTTTCTTCGAGTTATTGACCATGATTTTATTGCTAAATTTTGCTTGACTATTGGCTTGAGGGTGGATAGGAGTAGACATCACCATCTTTATTCCCTAGCTTATGAAAAAGTCCCATGTCCTTTTCCTTATGAAGTGGGATCCATTGTCGCATATAATTTCTGCGAGGATCCAAAACCTGCTCAAGATGTTACGTTTTATGAAGGAAACTACTTCTTTGTCTTTTACTTGGATGAAGGCTTCAGCTTCTATACATTTTGAGAAGTAGTCAGTCATTACTAGCATGAAGACCTTTCCTCTAGGGGCTACTGGCAATTTGCCCACTATATCAATTCCGCATTTCATGAATAGCTAAGGGGAGATGATAGGATGTTGCTATGTCTTTGACAAGAATCAAACTTTTGAGCATAACGGAAGGAATCTATCTTCATGGTTGGTCAGTATATCCTGTTCTAAATGTTTTGGAGCATAAGGATTTGCCCCCAGTGTGGTTGCGGCAGTCTTCTTCATGGATATCTTTCAGGACCTCTACAACCTCATAATCTTCTAGGCACCTAAGGTATGTACCCGCCATATATTTTTTGTACAACTTACCTTGTATTATAACAAATCTTGAGGTCCTTATTCTAAACGCCCTTTCGATTCTCTCTTCCTTAGGGATTGTGCCATTTCGGAGGTATTCCATGATGGGTTGGATCCAGGATCCTGAGGTCGGGAGGGACCTTGATGTTGGGATCCTGATGATGAATCGCCGAATCAGGATCTTCGATAGTAGCGATGTCAGTAGTTTCCATGTGATTGTCGGGGTCCTTCAGTCTCTTGGAGGGATCCTCAATTTCCGGGCTCCACACATGGGTTATAGGGATCCTGGTTTCTGGCGGGATCCTTAGGGAAGATCCTAGATTGGCCAAAGCATTTTCCTCTGCATTATCCTCTCTAGGAACCTGGTTTAAGCTAAATGTTTCAAATTGTGAAGCCATGTTTTTGAGGATCTGTAGATATAGTGCTAGCTTCTCTCTTTTTACTACATATGATCCATTAAAATGGTTAGTTAGTAATAAAGAATTGACGAATACCTGAATATCCTTGATTTGAAGATCTTTAGCTAACTACAGTCCAATGATTAGTTCCTCGTATTATACTTCGTTATTGGTTACATTGAACTCATAACTAATTTCTTGGGGTATGATGTCCCTTAGTGGCGATTTTAGTATGATCCCCAGACCAGTTCCTTTTTGGTTTGATGCTCTATCTATGAATATCATCCATCTTCCCACGTTCTCTTCTTCTAGAAGTTCTTTGGCTTCTATCTCAACTTCAGCTCTTAGATCATCACTAAAGTCAGCCACAAAATCTGCCAATGGTTGGGAATTTATGGCGGGTCTTGATTCGTACTTTATATAATATGTGCATAGCTTCACGTGCCACTCTGCCAATCTTCCTTACATTTCTGGTTTTCTCATAACACTCTTAAGTGGATAATTAGTTCTTATAGTTATAGGGTGTGTTTCGAAATAATGTCTTCACTTAGTAGAAGCTGCTACTAATGCAAGTGTAAGTTTTTCAAGGTGGGAATACTTGGTCTCAGGATCCAGGAGACTTCTACTTACATAGTAGATAGGTTGTTGGTCAACATTGAGATCCTTAGCTAATACTGCACCTACTGCATCAGAGGATACTGCCAGGTAAAGAAGGAGTGGTTCCCGGTCCAATGGTTTCACTAGTAGGGGTGGTCAACTTAAAATTTTAAGTTCTTGGAAAACATCTTCATGTTCCTGGGTCCATTTGAATCTTTTGTTCTTTTTCAAGATGTCGTAGAAAGACTAGCATCTTTCTAAGGATATTGAGATGAACCTGTTTAGGGATGCCACTTTTCCTATTATTCTCTGGATAACTTTTGCCAAGGATGGTGATCTTAGATCAAGGATGGACTTGATTTTCTCCAGGCTTGCTTTGATTCCTTTTTTGGTCACCATGTATCCTAGGAACTTATCCGATCTCATCCGAAAGTGACACTTGGAGAGATTCATCTTCATGTTATATTGGTCAAGGATGTCGAAGGCTTCTTCAAGATCCTTGAGGCGATCTTCAACTTTTTTGGACTTGACAACCATGTCATCGATGTAGACTTCCATGGTGTCCCCCAATTTCTCTTTGAACATCTTGTTGAGCAGTCTTTGGTAAGTGTCATCTATATTTTTATGATCAAATGGCATGGCATTGTAATAATAGATACATGTTGGAGTTTTGAATGCTGTGTCATCTTGGTCGGAAAATTCCATCTGGATTTTTTGGAATCCTGCTGACGCATCCATGAATATTAGTAACTCATGACCCGCTGTTGTGTCTATCATGGAGTCGATGTGTGATAGAAGGAAAGGATCCTTGGGAGAATCCTTGTTCAGATCTGTATAATCTACATACACTCTCTATTTTTCGTTCTTCTTTTGTACCACGACCACATTATCTAGCCATCTTGGGCATTTCACCTCACTGATCATGCCCGTTTTGATAATTTTCTCTACTTCTTCTGGTATTACTTGGTCTCTTTCCGGTGCAAATTTCATTCTCTTATGGTATATCGGCCTGAAAGATGGATCAATGTTAATTTTATGGGTCATTATGCTTTTATCGATACCTTTCATGTCCTCATGCTTCCATGCTAACGTCTTGCTTCTATCCTTGAGGAATTTTATGAGATCATGTTCGATTTGTTCGGGCACTGAGGATCCTATGAGAACCTTGGCTTCAGGATCCTCAAGGTTCAGGCGCACTTCTTTTATATCTTGCTCTCTTGCTTCAAGCACCTCTTGTGCCCTCTGACTTAATTTCTATGCTTGTCATGGTACCGTCAAAGATTTCATCGAAGTCTTGTAGCATTCCTTGGATTCTTGTTGGTCTCTTATGATCTTCACTGTCCCCCATGGGGTAGGCATCTTTACGCATTAATGATACATGGATGGAATGACCTTCATTTTGTGGATCCATGGTCTACCTAGTATGAAATTATAAGAGGATAATGTAACAATTACGCAAAAATATTGTATATAGTTTACCCCCTCTATGTAGATTGGTAGCTTTTATCTCGCCTATGGTCTGTTTGGTTTCGCCACTGAATCCAATTAGCACTGAGGATCTTGCGACTATCTTAGACTATGGGATGTTCATTTTCTTGAATGTGTCTAGGAGTATGATGTTGACCAAGGATCCTTCATCAATGAGGATCCTTCTAAGGAAATGGTTGGTGATGTAGAGAGTAATCACTAATCTGTCATGGTGAGGATCCTGGATGCCTTTCCTTTCCATCTCGTCAAAGGTGATCTTCTTTTTGTTTGTGATTGATGTGTTCTTCCGTGGTCCTTTTTCCTTCTCTGTTTTGGATACCTTCGCGTGCCTTTTTTCTGCAGAGTAAGAGGTACCACAAATGTTAGATCCTCCAAATATAATATTGATTACCTTCGCATCAGCAAGGGGATTTTGTTTTTTTTCTTTGGATCTCTCTTTTCTTCTTCCAAGGATTTCTTTTAGGTATCCTTTACCTACGAGATAGCTGCTGATTTCCTTCCTGAGAGTTATGCAATCCTCTGTGACATGACCAAAGTCTTCATGGTATGCACACCATTTGGACTTGCTTTCCAGTCTGTGGATTTTTCTCCTTTTCTTGGCCATCTCGCTTTGTCTCCAAGATCATGCATATAAAATATCACACCTGAAATATCCACAGAAAAACCATAGCCAGTAATCTTAGCAAAATCTTCTTCCTTTCCCTCATCTTCAAGGGCGTTAACCCTGTGATGGTCAGGTTTGGAATAAGGTTTCGATTTATAGGATCTTTGAGCCAAGGAATAGGCCTTCCTATTGGGGTAATCTTAAGAACTTGGTGGATTGCTCCTCTTTTGGATCTCCCTGTCTTCTTCAAGCCTAATGAACCTTTGTGCTCTACTTCTAACTTCGTCCATTCTCTTGCATGGAGTCATTACGAGGTCTCCATAGAAGGGAGAATCCTTCTTTAAGCCCATTTTAAAGGCTTCAACTGCAGTCGCCATGTCGATGTTTGGGATGCTTAGAGCTTCCCTGCCAAACTTGTTCACAAAAGTCCTAAGGGATTCCTTAGGATCCTAGACCACCCGATATGGATCGCTTGTGATCTTTTCAAATGCTATGCTACAAGAAAACTGACTGTTAAATAGATTAATCAAATGAGCAAAGGATGAAATTGAATAAGTAGGAACATTAAGAAGCCATTTAAAAGTTGATCCTATGAGGGTGGAACCAAAAACCTTGCACAATCAAGCTTCTTTCAAATGATTGGGGATGGGAATGATTTCCATCCTTTCTCTGTATTATTCCACGTGCTCCCCATGATTTGTGGTTCCGTTGTAAGGCTTCATGCTGGGAGTTTGAAAGTGCTTTGGGACTTCCGTATCAGCTATGGCTGGAACGAATCTGGAGATCATGTGGCTCGTGGGGGATAATTCTGGTACAGCTTGAACTACTCCTCGTATGCTTAAGATCATTTGTCTTAGTTGTTGTAGTTCCTTAACCATGTTTGGTCTTAAACCTGCATCAAGATCCATTAAGTTAGTATTAAATATATTATTATTGATGGGGTTACTAGGATCCTTGTTATTGGGAGTAACAAAGTTTTCGTTGGGATCCTGGGTCACATGGGCTTGGTCCCTCGGAGTCGCGTCCCAAGCGGGAACAGATGTGGATACTGAGGATCCTGTTTTGCAATGAACCACTGAGGATCCCGGGTACCAAAGTTCAGGATCTTGGGTTGCATGATCACGGGCACTTCCTCCAGAGGCTTTTGGATTTTTGTGCTCATTCTCTCTACTTCCTTGAGAATTGTCCTATTGTCCTCCTGTTGCTGGGCGACTTTTCGTTTTAGTCTCTTCATCATAGCGAAGATTTCATTGTTGGAAATCAACACATGATGATCCTTGAGTCCCGGCGTAACGACCGGAGAGGTATTTTTCTTTGGTGCTTTTGAAGCTTTCTTGGGAGCTCCAGCTGGAGGTGGGGGAAGGTGTTTGGAGGAAACGGGAGGAATGGAGGAAGAAGATAGGGTTTTTGAAGGATTATGAACACCACGGGGTGGGCGCCAAATTTTTTTGGTCAAAAAATGAATGAGCTAAGATCGACCAAAGTTTATGAGAGGCTGTGATGTTCAGAATAATGCAAGTATGAAATGTAAATCAAATTGACACAAGTTGTTTACAAAGAAAGCCCTTGATCCTTGCTAGGATCTCCGGCATAAAAACTTGGGAGGTGATAATGATCACCTACCTTAATGATTTTTTTTGACCAAAATGATGGTTACAGAGAAAATACAAAGGGTGTGACTACAAATGTTGTTTTCCTGCTAAGTTTCATGTGTAGTGTGATTAATACAAGTGATTTATATAGTCTAAATCTAAGCAACAAGAACTACAAAAATTTCAGGATCCTCCGAGATCAACTCATAGACATTGTTGGACGTGGTATTCCGAGTGTTTTGCATGGTTATGATGACTATTCGTTGAGAACAGGTCTTTGATGTTGGATTAATGTCTAAGACGATAACTATATTTGGTATGTACTTGACCCGACCCGGCATGGTCTATTTGGGTTGCACTTCACCGACACAATTTATATGGATAGTCTTTTGAGAATAGTATATTTATGATTAATATTAATATATTATAAGTTCTAATATATTAATAAGGAATCATATTATTTAATTAGTATTGATCAAGAATTAATTTAGAATTAATTAAGTGATCAAAAGTAACTAATTAAATATGGACTCTTATATATATGGAATGGGCCACATTCATTTAGGTTGGGCTAAGCTTTTATGGATAGTCCATGGAGCTTTTAACCCATGGATCCTATGTAAATGAAAGGTCATGGGTATTAGGGTTTACATGGATGTAACCCTAATCCTCCATAATATATAAAAGGCTAATCTCTTAAAGCTTGAAGACATCAAGCTACTTCAAAAGGTATGTCATCTGACTAGTCTTTGTAGTATAGGTGCTTCATAATATGCTAGTTAGGATGAAACCTTGGAATCGATCATATTTGCATGTATAATAGAAAAAACATAGATCCAAGGTTTATAGGGTTGCATGTACACCATAGGAGTGTTAAAATGCTCAAAACCCAACATTTGACTAGTTATTTCTGCACGTGTAAGAAAGACAATAGAATATATAACTGATATAAATATTTGGTAAATAATAGTCTGGATCCTAAAGTGTGATTGGGATTCTGAAGTTTGAGGATCCCGAGGTTTGAGGATCCTTGTTGTAGTTTAGAGATCCTAACCTGAATTAGAGTAAGGTAGAACATTAAGTGGCCATTTTAACGTTGATCACGTGAGGGTTGAATCAAAAACCTTGCATAGGGGGGCTTCCTTAAAATGTGAGGGAATGGGGTGATCTTCATTCTTTCCTTATATTGTGCCACATGTTCTTCAGGATCCATTATCTCGTCATAAGGTTTCATGCTAGGAGTTTGAAAATTTTTTGGGACTTCATGTTCAGCTAGCGCATGAGTAAATCTCGAGATCCTGTGACTGGTGGGAGATGCTTTTGATATAGGCTGGACTATCCCCGGTACACTTGAAATCATTTGCTTTAACTGTTGGAGTTCTTTGGCCATAATTAGACTTATTCATGCATCAAGTTCCATGGACTTAGTATTGGAGTTTTTTAACTGTTATGTCAAAGTTTTTCTCATGGAGAAGAGTTCGTTATTGAACACCGAGGTAGGAGGATCTTGGGAACCATGGATCCTAGAGCAATCGGAAGAGTATTCTTCTTTGGCATATCAGAAGTTTTCCTCTCGCTAGGCAGCCAACTTGGATGAGGTGGAACAAAGGGAACAGAGTAGGAGGAAAGGATTGGATGGGTAGACATGATTCCCCGGGATTACGAACACCAAGGCCCCACTATGATGTTTGTAATCGAATCATGTGAGCAAATTAAGGGTAGATGACACAAGTGATTTATAAGGAAAGCCTTTAATCCTTGCTAGGATATCCGGTACAAAACCTTAGGTGGTGACAATGATCACATGCCTTGTTAATTTGTATTAATAGAAAGATGAGTTACATATGAAATGATGAATATTAAAGTACACATGTTGTTGTCATTCTTGGTGTGTGTTATGTGAAAAATACATGTGTATTTATACTCTAGTCTAAGTAACAATAAGTCTGATATTCTCGGGATCCTCTCGAGTAAAAATGAACGCGTTGGTTTGACATGGTATTCCAGGATCTTTTGCCTGATTGAAGTGCTTCTTTGATGAGAATGAGTCTTATGTTGACTAATTTTGTACATGTGAGAAAAAGACTTGAAATATATCCATTAGTAGTGTTCGATAATAATAATAATAATAATAATAATAATAACAACAACAACAACAACAACAACAACAACAACAACAACAACAACAACAACAACAATAATAATAATAATAATAATAATAATAATAATAATAATAATAATGGTCAGGATCCTGACATATATTTAGGATCCTAAAAATTCTTGAAGATCTGGTATCTGATAAGGTTAAGGATCTTGGCCCTAATAACCACAACCATATTTGTAGAAATTCTCTTTCTAAATTTCACTCGCTTGATGGGTTAGTCTAGTAATATGGTCTATGTTGGTTGCCAAGATTTCAAAATCTTAGGTTTTGCTTGTATTGTTGAGTCCCTTTACTAATACTCTTTTTTATATATTTTCAGAAGTTGCATTAAAAGTTTTACCCACTAAATGTTGTATATATTTTTTCTTCAACAATTAATGATGATGTTGTTGATTTCCCTTTATTCTTAATGGGTGGCATTAGAGTCATATGGCTTGCTCCGTTTTATATTTTCTATTTCTTGAATCATTTCAAGACAAACACCTATTTTAGTGGAAGAGTATAAACCATCCTAAGTCATTGAATGACCGAACACCATTTGATTACTTTCTAACAGGTATTGGTAACATGCCATCCTCAAAATTAGAACTATATTAACACTACTACCATCTCTGTGCTTCTTTCAATGGTTATGGTAGATATCGCTAAACTTGGAAACTTTTTGGTTTAAATCGTCAACTTTGAGTTTAGTTAATGGTGTGAACAATAAGACACATTTTTCCGTGAATGATATCTAAAGTGGAGTCATATGGCTTGCTCTATTTCAGAAATTTCCGTTTAGTGAATCATTTCAAAACAAACACCTATTTTAGAGGAAGATTACAAAACATCCTAAGAAATTGAATAACCGAACACCATTTATTATTATCTAATTGGTATTGGTAACGAGCCATCCTCAAAATAAGAACTACATTAACATTACTACCACCTCTGTGTTGCTTTCAAACGTTATGGTAGATGTCGCTAAACTTGGAAACCATTCGGTTTAAATCATCCACTTTGAGTTTAGTTAATGGTGTGAACAATATGGTTGAAGACACATTTAACTGTGAACTATCTCTAATGTGGATCCAAAATGTACTTGATGTTTGCGAGTTACCAATTTGACAATCCTCTTACATCTAGATCCAAGAACTTGCCAAAACAACTTGCTCGATTCAGGTATAAGGTTGAGAAATAGTTGGATCGATACAAGTATTAATGGAGTTTTTCAGAGCTCTTACTCGGCCATGAAGGTTTCGGTTGGGTTTCCGGATATAAATTATTGTCTCGGGTATAGATTTGGAAGATTGGAATCGGGACTATAGGTATTTTGTATTGGAAAACATGGAGCCATTAGAAAAAAATACATATGTTGGTGACACCGAAAAAATAATAATTATTGTTGCACAAACGAGTTATCTTATAGAGGGAACAGGGGATGTTGAATCAAGACGTGAAACAAATGGTTATGTTTGAGGTATTATTTGGATCCATTATATGTGATAGTATGAAGAAAGTAAAAGAGAATGGATGGATAGGTGTGTAAAGGATTAATAGTTATATGGTTTCGTAAGAGGTAAATAAATTAAACGATTGTTCACCGATCTAATATAAGAGAGTGAAAGAGATCTGAACAACTTACACTTCACTCGATAGAGAGGCCTACCTGTGTTGCTACTATATCCAACATAGTTTTCTTGCAGTGTCTCCTAACCACGTTATCACCTCTAATAGTCTCACCAATAATGGGAAAACACAAGGGATATAGGGTTATTGGTCATAACACGTACAAACCAACATTAAGGGTGTGTTCGGCGGCACAGAGCATTTCAAAGCGTTTGAGAGCTTCTAGCTTCTTGCATTAAACGTTCTGTTTTGAACAAAAAGTATCATTTGACACTACAAGCTTTTAGCGTTTAGTTTAAACAAAACACTCTAAATCCGAAAGCTACCTCACATAACGTTTAACAAAACTCTACCAATTATCTGCTACTTGCTACGTACTACCTACTACTATCTAGTTTTGCCAAACACGCACCAACTAAATTACTACGATTATTATATTCATGAACATTATGAATTCTCCATGCTCAATATGTTTGTCTTGAGTAATTTTTTTTCTAAAATGTATTTTTTAGTTTTTGATGATATTGTTAAATGTTTGTCATTTCAATAATTAATTAGCTTTAGTATGATTAATAATTATCAAAAAGGAAATTTAAAGTAAAAGTAATTAAATAGTTTGTCAAATCAAGCACGTTAGTTGGATACAACATTCAACGGGTAACTTGTTATTTATGCACAAATCCAGAAAAAAAAGTTACTATAATTACATCTTACGTTTCATATTAAATTAGTGTCCACTTAAGCTCCTATATATACATGTGATATTGTTTCATTTATTTTAGATGATATGACTTTCAAACAAAAATTTGAAACATCAAAAATAAAATGGGAGCAACTTGTTTGCTTACCCAAATGATTACTCATAAGTAAGCATGTATGGTTCATCTATATATCCAACATGCATGTTTTATATTTTCTAATGTATTATATATCTAATTTTATTAATAAAAGAAAGAGTAGTATAATGTGTTCATATATTGACTTTTTTAGTTGCATTCTCTATCAAACTTAAACCATAAACTTTTAGTTATTAGGTTTTTTGGAACGAAAAAATATAATCTCCTCTTAAATCTATCTATGTTTTAAGTGGAGCTCGAACCCTCATCTTTAAAGAGCTTAAAGATGAAGGACAACGCTGATATGACCTTATTTAACTATATATTCTAGGTCATTATCTTAATATATTTAATTAAATTGTTATATTTTTAGATATATGATACTTAATATTCTTGAAAATGTTCTATTATAGTAATAATGGGAGCTGGGATGCAAAAGGAGGAAAACGAAGTTGAAAAATACCCAAAAATGATGGTATTGAACAACTTGACACCTCGTCAATATTTTGGCCATATCTCATGACTCATAACTCCAATTAAGGTGCTTCAAAATGATCTGAAAACTAGACAAAATTTCGGATGGCTTTTGTGTTTGTGCCAAAATGTGAAATCCAACCACCATGACGTGGTGAATGGAAACTTCACAATCATTGAGCGGACTTGGAGAATACAAGATATCCATGAAAACCATAACGTGGTGCATGTTAACCACGTCGTGGTGGCGAGAATTTGTAGGGGTCGAAATGAAGATAGTGAGGAGTCAAAATATATTCAGTCTGTAAGGGTTCGAAATACAAGTGATTTTGACTCTATATGTATTTACAAGGCACATCTCGTTTTTGGTACTAGAATGTATAGACCTTGTAATTTTTGTTGAGTTTCTAGTACCCTATAAATAGGGTAAGTATTAGAGTTGAGATTAACTTTTGTGCTCTTCAAGTTTGTAAAAACTCTCAAACATCTTGTACTCTTTACAAACTAATACGAGACAATCATATCTTATTTACACAATGTATTTTTGCTTTTTTCTTTGATCGATTACGTATTCATTACTCGATTTTAACTCACATCAGAATTTGAAAAGTATATATATTACGAACATTAGGTCTTTTCTAGAAGGTGGAGGCCTTATGGTTATGATTATTCATGAGGAAAAACTCTCCATGGGTCGATTTTGAAGATAGATATTCAAGTGGAGCAAGGATTTGAAGATTCAAGCGCTATTTTGTCACACCACAAAACCAAGAACGGCGGAAACGTTCTGGGGCGGAGGACGTCATGTAAAATATCACAACACAGTAAAAGTAAACAAGCAAACAACATCATCCATTGCATTAAATATATAATTTTAATACAAGTGTGTTCTGCACAGTTATAGACACCAAAAATAATGTAAATCAAAATAATAAGATGAGCCTTGGATGCGCTCCATCTTCTCAAAAGCTGGCCTCGGTACCTGTCTACTAATGACCTGAGAATACAAGTTATTTCAAAAGAGTTTATCAGCATTAAGCTGGTGAGTTCATAAGTATTTTAGTGTCGGTGTTTGTTATCAAAATGTTTGAATATAACGCAAGTGTAAGTTTGTAAAATGTATGTAAATGTTTGCAAGTGTATGCAAAAGTTCGAATCTCTCAGAAAAACCTATATTTTCTATTAAAGTAGCCTTCTACCAAGGCTTAACTGTTTTGTATGTTCGTTTGTTGTAAAGTGTGTAATTTCCCAAATGTAACTATCATTAACAAAATATAGTTTGTACATTAATGTTTAAGTGACATAATCAATAAATATATGTAATGGGTAATTATTGTAGTACTGTAGTGTTGTATTATAGGAACTACTGCTGTACTAACTACCTTTAAACTAGACTTATATTAAGGTATCATGTGATAAATTGTACCATACTATCGACTGGATAAACAACGAGAAATGTAGGTCGTAAAACGGAATGACGTTTGGCACCCGCAGACCTACAGGTCCGGCTGTAGCTAGCAGCAAGGTGTAGGATAGTCAATCCAGTATAGATCTATACGCAAACTCATGCTCTCCCTTCAAGAGACTCTGGCAACAACTCGAGCCATGAAATTGAATTCATGCTCCGATACAGTGGATCACAATTGTTAACGTATTCATGTATATGTAATGTAATGAACTGTTCTAGTATAGTTGTATATGTTCTCCTTCTAGGATAGTTGTATATGTTCTTCTCTAGTATAGTTGTATATGTTCTTCTCTAGTATAGCTGTATATGTTCTTCTCTAGTATAGTTGTATATGTTCTCATAGTAGTAAGTATTGACTCATGAATGAACTGACTCATTGATCTAGCAATAGTATAAGTATGATCCTGTGCTACCCCGATGGTAGTCTACTAATGATGTAACTAGTACGCATGAATATGGAAGTACTTTTATGTCTATATATGTATACATGATATATAATTAGTATTTAAACGACCTTCGGACGGGTACCCGATATCCTATCAGACCACATCCAAATCGAGGAAAAGGAAACAAGGTGGATAGCCTTCCTAAGTCTTTTAAACATTACTTATATAACTATACATATACGGGCATGCAATTTATAATAAGTGGAACAAAGTTTAAATGAAAGTATTTGGTAAGAAAAGAGTTTGTAAAACATTTTGAAGTAAAGCAGTTTGATAAACAGTTTGAACAGTGATAAAATCATTGGTTTTATAGTTATTAATCACATGTGATTGATGTAATAACTATAAGTATTTAACTTGTATTCCCCCCCCCATAAAAGCATTTAAAACATTTAAAAGTATTTCAAAGGTTAATTAAAGGGGGTATGAACTCACTTGTGGTGAGTGGATTGGATTGAAGTGTCGGATACTGTTTTAGGTGGCAAACGGAGACTTGTTCACACGCACGAGCCTAGTTATCATATAATGAGCATATATATATAACTAATTAGCCAAATAATAGCTAATAACTTTAGTTGGGACACCCTAGAACATGTAAACACTTTGTATAAGTGTTATAAGTCCTAATGGTTGCATCTAAGTTGTTGTGGGACAAGGCTAAAGGGGTTTAAAGTTCCAAAGGCCCTTATATATGTGTTTACCACTCAATAAACTCCACACAAGGAGTTTACGGTCGTAAACCCTTGAGTTTACGGCCGTGAACTCCCAACTTGGTGGTACTTGGTGTTTTGAAGTGTTATTTGATTTCTAGAATAAGTCTTACTTGGTGGTTTAATCCTTTGGGTAGTTTAGGGTCTTAATACACTCCTTTGAGGAGTTTACGGCCCCAAGGCCAATTCCCTTGGACTTTACAGCCGTAAACTCTCATGGGATGGGTGTTTTTATGTTTTCAAGCCCCAAGCACAAGTAGGATAGTTTCTAGGCATTTGTTTTAAGCTAATGAAGGTCCTAGGCACACTTTGGTGCCCTTGATTTATATTAACGGCCCAAGAACATTACCAGGGCTGTAAACTCTCTTTGGGGAGGTGTCTTTGATGTTTTAAAGTCCACAAATTAGCTAGGATCAAATGGGGGTTAATGTCCAAGGCTTTAGGGGTAATTAGGGCACCTTTTGGCCCTTGAATTTGGAGTTCACGGTCCAAGAAGTTCTTGGGCCATGAACACCCAAAGCTTGGTGTTTTTGATTGTTTTCTAGCCTCAAATATACATACATACAAGCCTAAGCTAGTTACTTAACAAGGAAATGGGACTAGGTAGCATTTAAGCCTCATTCTTGGAGTTTACTCTCCAAGAACGTTCTTGGGCGGTAAACTCCCGAACCTCACAAATTTGTCATGTAATCTATTTTATTAAGCATATAATAAGTATTATAAGACAACTAGAGAAGTGTACTCACGATTTGGGGCGTAAACCCGAAGATCCGTGAGAGAGAAAATGGCTTTTCTCTAGTTGGAAATGAGAATAATGAATGAATTTGGTTCAGAATTCTATTCATAGTCCTGAGATATTTTTGGCCAAAAATATTTTTATTCCTGATATGATTTCTAATATAACAGAGTGTTGGAATAACAGTGTTGCACAAAACCATAGTGCATCCACTCTCCTAATATCTCCTTAAATGTAAACCCTGAAATACTCAAACTTTCTCGGAAAAGTCAGAAATTCACTGTAACTGGTCTAGCTTCTATTGAATTGATAATGTTCGTACAAAATGGAAATTTCGGGTTGTCACATCATCCCCCCGTTAGAAGGAATTTCGTCTCGAAATTAGAATTTAAGCAATTAAGAAGTTATAAATAACTAAGCGAAAAGATGATGGTATTTCAATTTCATCTGATCCTCATGTTCCCAAGTGAATTCCGGTCCTCACTTGGCGTTCCAGCGAACCTTCACTATTGGGATTCAGCTTTGCTTCGTCTGCTTGACCTCACGGTCCATGATCACTACCGGTTCTTCCATGAAGTTGAGGCTCTCGTTGATCTCGATTTCATCGAGTGGGATTACAAGAGTCTCGTCGGACAGACACTTTTTCAAGTGAGACACGTGGAATGTAGAATGTACGTTACGAAGTTCGTCGGGTAGGTTGAGTTTGTAAGCTACGGGGCCGATTCTTGCGAGAATCTCGAAAGGCCCTATGTACCTCGGATTCAGCTTCCCACGCTTACTGAAGCGTATCAAGCCTTTCCAGGGTGAGACTTTGAGAAGGACTCGGTCTTCCACCTGAAATTCCAAAGGTTTTCTTCGATTATCAGCGTAGCTCTTCTGTCGGTCTCTAGAGGCTTTCAATCGTTCACGAATCTAAACGATTTTCTCTGTCGTTTCCCGAATGATCTCCGGACCGGTGAGAGTACTGTCAGAAGCTTGCCCCCTAGCTAATTGGGTATCACCCACCTCAGCCCAGCACAGAGGGGATCTGCACTTTCGGCCGTAGAGGGCTTCAAATGGAGTAGCCTTGATGCTCGTGTGATAACTGTTATTATAAGAAAACTCGACAAGGCGTAAGTGAGTATCCCATGACTTTCCAAAGTCGATCACACAGGCTCTCAGCATATCTTCCAGTGTTTGGATGGTCCTCTCACTCTGTCCGTCGGTCTGTGGATGGTAGGTTGTGCTCATGTCCAGCCTTGTTCCCAGGGAGTGTTGTAGCGATTGCCAGAATCTTGAGGTGAACCTACTATCTCTATCAGAGATAATGGATATAGGTACACCATGTAGTCGTACGATCTCCCTAATGTATGTTCTCGTAAGCTTCTCTATCTTGTCAGTTTCTTTGATAGGTAGGAAGTGTGCAGACTTGGTCAATCTATCGACGATGACCCATATGGTATCAAGTCCACCCATTGTCTTGGGCAACTTGGTTATGAAATCCATAGTGATCCGCTCGCACTTCCATTCTGGAATCTCTGGTTGTTGCAGTAGACCGGAGGGCTTCTGGTATTCGACCTTGACCTTTGCGCAAGTAAGGCATTTACTTATGAAGGTAGCAATCTCTACTTTCATATTAGGCCACCAGTATAGCTTTTTAAGATCCAGATACATCTTATCCAAACCTGGGTGGACGGAATACCGAGTGTTGTGCGCCTCGGTCATGACCAATTTTTAGAAACCACCATGTTTCAGGGTCCAGATCCGGTCCCTGAAGTATAGAGCTCCGCCACCCTTGGCTTCTAAATTCTTATCCATTCCTCTTAGGGATTCACTCGTCACGTTTTCAGGTTTCAAAGCTTCAAGCTGGGCCGCCTGAATTTGCGTAGACAAGTGGGAATGGATAGTCATTGTCAATGACTTGAATCTTCGACCAGAATATTCCTTCCGACTTAGGGCGTCTGCTACTACGTTGGCTTTACCCGGATGATAATGAATTTCGCATTTGTAGTCACTGAGTAGCTCGACCCACCGTCGTTGTCTCATGTCCAGCTCTTTCTGGTCGAATATGTGTTGTAAACTCTTGTGGTCGGTAAAGATAGTGCTTTTCGTTCCATAGAAGTAATGTCTCCAGATCTTCAGAGCAAACACAACTGCCCCTAGTTCAAGATCATGGGTCGTGTAGTTAACTTCGTGTGTCTTCAACTGTCTCGAGGCGTAGGCGATGACCTTACCTCGCTGCATCAGAACACACCCGAGCCCTTGATTCGATGCATTGCAATAGACTACGAAGTCTTCTATCCCTTCGGGGAAGGATAGTATTGGTGCGGTGCATAAGGCTCGCTTGAGCGTTCGGAACGCTCTCTCCTGTTTCGCTTCCCAGTCGAAGGCCACGCCTTTCTGGGTCAGTGTTGTAAGAGGTTTCGCAATTTGGGAGAAGTTCTGTATGAACCTGCGGTAGTAGCCAGCGAGACCTAGAAATTGACGAATTTCTATGGGCGTCTTCGGTGCTGACCAGTTCTCAATGGCTTTAATTTTGGATGGGTCCACGTGGATTCCCTCTTCGCTTACCACGTGTCCTAAGAATTCGACTCTTCGGATCCAAAATTCACATTTCGAGAACTTCGCATAGAGTTTTTCCGTTCGTAAAGTTCCTAGAACTTGTCGCGGGTGATCGCCATGCTCTTCCTTACTTCGGGAGTAGATCAGGATGTCATCAATGAATACAATGACGAACTGATCAAAGTAAGGTCTGCATACTCTATTCATCAGATCCATGAAAACTGTGGGCGCATTGGTCAATCCAAATGGCATCACCTTGAACTCGTAGTGTCCGTAATGAGTTCAGAAGGCTGTCTTCACGACATCCTCCTCTAGCACTCGTAACTGGTGATATCCGGATCTTAGATCAATTTTGGAGAAGTAACTCGCCCCTTGTAGTTGGTCAAATAGATCGTCTATGCGAGGCAGAGGGTAACGATTCTTGACCGTTACTTTGTTGAGTTCTCTATAGTCGATACACATATGGAATGATCCGTCTTTCTTCTTAACGAACAAGACCAGTGCTCCTCAAGGTGAGAAGCTTGGTCTTATGAAGCCCTTGCTGAGCAGTTCGTTAAGTTGACCAGATAGTTCCTGCATCTCTGCTGGTGCTAATCGGTAGGGCGACTTGGCTACTGGGGTAGCTCCTGGGACTAAGTCGATTCTGAACTCGACCTGACATTGCGGAGGTAATCCTGGTAGCTCTTCTGGGAAGATGTCGGGAAAGTCACTCACTACTGGAATGCTCTTTAGTTCCTTCGTTTCTAGGCTCGTATCGACGACGTGAGCAAGTAATTCATGGTATTCTTTACGCAGATACTTTTGTGCTTGAATACTTGAGATAATACGAAGACTCGCACCGGGTTTGTCGCCGTAGACTATAAGAGTTTCGTTAGACGGGAGGTTTAGACGGACTGCTTTCTCGAAGCACATGATGTCGGCGCGATGAAGACTTAACCAATCCATGCCGATGATAACGTCGAAGCTTTTAATTGAGACCGGCATAAGGTCGATTGGGAATGAATGGTTATCTAGAGTAAGGGTACAGCCTAAGTATATGTTATTGGTACTTTTTGTTTTTCCATTAGCCATTTCTACTGTGAATTGTTCTTTGAGTGCGTGTGGTGGTTGTTTAAGCATGCGAGCAAATTTATGATTCACGAAGCTTCGCTCCGCTCCACTATCAAACAGAATGCATGCATAGGGGTTATCGAGGAGGAACGTACCAGTTACCATCGTTGGGTCAGCAACTGCTTCCCCATGGCCTATTGCTAGTACCCTCCCTGCTCCACCAACATTCTTCGATTTGGGGCAGTCCCTCTTGTAGTGGCCTGCTTCACCACATCCATAGCAGGTCGGGCTTGCGCCAGAGCTGGGGACTTGGGCGATCGGTTGTGCCGGAGATTTACAGAAACGGACTGTGTGTCCTTTCCTGTTGCAGTTAGAGCACTGCATTTCACGGCAGGGGCCCTTATGGTGGAAGTTACATTTGTTGCACTTAGGCAAACTCCCAGCATACTGCCTCACCGGAGCAGTAGCTACAACAGGGGTTATTGCGGCATGCACAACCACAACTTGCTGCTTTTCGGCAGCTCGTTGTTTCTTCTTGTCTTCCCAGAACTTCCGCTTAGTGTCAGCGGGTTTGGAGGGTTCCGGGATGGCTAGGGTGGTTTTTGTTGCAGGGGTTTTGACTCCATGGTCAATGAGTCGCTGTGCCAGTCGCTTGGCACTGTCGAAGGTAGCGGGGTTTGATGATAGGACATTCCCCAGATACGGAGGCACCAGCCCCTATATGTACCTCTCGATCTTTTTCCCCTCGGTGGGAACCATATTGGGGCAGAGGGCCACCAGTTTGCTGAACCTGGCGGTATAGGAGACTACGTCGGAGCCCTTCATGGTTAGGCTCCACAGCTCCTGTTCTAATTTCTGGATTTCGCCCCTCGGGCAGTATTCCTCAATCATGAGGTCCTTCATGGTTTCCCAACCCATGTCGTTGGCTATGATGAGGGTTAGAGCTTTAACATGGCCGTTCCACCACGTCAGGGCCTTTCCTTCAAAGGTGCATGCGGCATATTTGACTTTGCTCGCAGCAGGGCATGAACAGATTTCGAAGACTGATTCAGTCTTCTCGAACCATTACAAGAGGGCAATGACTCCGCCGGTGCCATGGAAGGACATCGACTTACAGTTGGTGAAATCCTTATAGGAGCACTCTCTCGAGCGCACAGGGGTTTCAACTGGAATGGAGTTAACAGGGGTTCAACCTCTGCTGTCGTCAGTAGAGTGATACTGAGCCATGGCAGTTGCCACTGCTGCGGCTACGGCAGCATTCAGGGCTGCAGTATCGATGACCGGAGGCGGAGGTGCAGGGTTATTCCTGGTAGATTTGCGAGGAGCCATCTTTCAGCTATAAGTTTAGAAAGATGAACAAAATGGTAAGAATCAATTGTAGGTGGGGTGAGAGTAACACATGGACTAATCAACTAAGCTATTCCAGTTACGATATCTATGCGAGAAAAGAGGTACTAGAATGTAGTATATAAGTAGCTTGTAGTAGTACAAAATACTCCTATAGTATTTTAAGTTTAGGTTCTACTGATCTTCTTGTGGTATTGTTGGTAAGTTTTTAGACTTGCTAACATATCACAACCATTCTAGGGCATATGCTAATCACTCCTAGGACCAGCATAGTTGATCAGGCTATGCCATTCCCAGGACTGACCATACATCCCCAAGCTTACTTGTGATATTTAACAATCGTAATACTTTTGTTCTTGTCATTGTGACACTGATTTTAGTATAAATGCAGACTAGTATACTTAATTAAATATTTTAATATTTAAAGTATAGACTCTTGGTTAGAATGCTTTAATCCCTAATGGGTTTATAGTTTAGTATATCTTTTAAGGGTTGATATACTTAATTCACTATAAACAATGCTCTGATAACAATCTGTCACACCCCAAAACCAAGAACGGCGGAAACGTTCTGGGGTGGAGGACGTCATGTAAAGTATCACAACACAGTAAAAGTAAACAGGCAAACAACATCATCCATTGCATTAAATATATAATTTTAATACAAGTGTGTTCTGCACAGTTATAGACACCAAAAATAATGTAAATCAAAATAATAAGATGAGTCTTGGATGCGCTCCATCTTCTCAAAAGCTGGCCTCGGTACCTGTCTACTAATGACCTGAGAATACAAGTTATTTTGAAAGAGTTTATCAGCATTAAGCTGGTGAGTTCATAAGTATTTTAGTGTCGGTGTTTGTTATCAAAACGTTTGCATATAACGCAAGTGTAAGTTTGTAAAATGTATGTAAATGTTTGCAAGTGTATGCAAAAGTTCGAATCTCTCAGAAAAACCTATATTTTCTATTAAAGTAGCCTTCTACCAAGGCTTAACTGTTTTGTATGTTCGTTTGTTGTAAAGTGTGTAATTTCCCAAATGTAACTATCATTAACAAAATATAGTTTGTACATTAATGTTTAAGTGACATAATCACTAAATATATGTAATGGGTAATTATTGTAGTACTGTAGTGTTGTATTATAGGAACTACTGCTGTACTAACTACCTTTAAACTAGACTTATATTAAGGTATCATGTGATAAATTGTACCATACTATCGACTGGATAAACAACGAAAAATGTAGGTCGTAAAACGGAATGACGTTTGGCACCCGCAGACCTGCAGGTCTGGCTGTAGCTAGCAGCAAGGTGTAGGATAGTCAATCTAGTATAGATCTATACGCAAACTCACGCTCTCCTTCTAGTATAGTTGTATATGTTCTTATCTATTATAGTTGTATATGTTCTTCTCTAGTGTAGTTGTATATGTTCTTCTCTAGTATAGTTGTATTTGTTCTCATAGTAGTAAGTATTGACTCATGAATGAACTGACTCATTGATCTAGCAATAGTATAAGTATGATCCTGTGCTACCCCGATGGTAGTCTACTAATGATGTAACTAGTACGCATGAATATGGAAGTACTTTTATGTCTATATATGTATACATGATATATAATTAGTATTTAAACGACCTTCGGACGGGTACCCGATATCCTATCAGACCACATCCAAATCGAGGAAAAGGAAACAAGGTGGATAGCCTTCCTAAGTCTTTTAAACATTACTTATATAACTATACATATGCGGGCATGCAATTTATAATAAGTGTAACAAAGTTTAAATGAAAGTATTTGGTAAGAAAAGAGTTTGTAAAACATTTTGAAGTAAAGCAGTTTGATAAACAGTTTGAACAGTGATAAAATCATTGGTTTTATAGTTATTAATCACAAGTGATTGATGTAATAACTATAAGTATTTAACTTGTATTCCCCCCATAAAAGCATTTAAAAGTATTTCAAAGGTTAATTAAAGGGGGTATGAACTCACTTGTGGTGAGTGGATTGGATTGAAGTGCCGGATACTGTTTTAGGTGGCAAACAGAGACTTGTTCACACGCACGAGCCTAGTTATCATATAATGAGCATATATATAACTAATTAGCCAAATAATAACTAATAAATTTAGTTGGGACACCCTAGAACATGTAAACACTTTGTATAAGTGTTATAAGTCCTAATGGTTGCATCTAAGTTGTTGTGGGACAAGGCTAAAGGGGTTTAAAGTTCCAAAGGCCCTTATATATGTGTTTACCACTCAATAAACTCCACACAAGGAGTTTACGGTCGTAAACCCTTGAGTTTACGGCCGTTAACTCCCAACTTGGTGGTACTTGGTGTTTTGAAGTGTTATTTGATTTCTAGAATAAGTCTTACTTGGTGGTTTAATCCTTTGGGTAGTTTAGGGTCTTAATACACTCCCTTGAGGAGTTTACGGCCCCAAGGCCAATTCCCTTGGAGTTTACGACCGTAAACTCTCATGTGATGGGTGTTTTTATGTTTTCAAGCCCCAAGCACAAGTAGGATAGTTTCTAGGCATTTGTTTTAAGCTAATGAAGGTCCTAGGCACACTTTGGTGCCCTTGATTTATGTTCACGGCCCAAGAACATTACCAGGGCCATAAACTCTCTTTGGGGAGGTGTCTTTGATGTTTTAAAGTCCACAAATTAGCTAGGATCAAATGGGGGTTAATGTCCAAGGCTTTAGGGGTAATTAGGGCACCTTTTGGCCCTTGAATTTGGAGTTCACGGTCCAAGAAGTTCTTGGGCCGTGAACACCCAAAGCTTGGTGTTTTTGATTGTTTTCTAGCCTCAAGTATACATACATACAAGCCTAAGCTAGTTACTTAACAAGGAAATGGGACTAGGTAGCATTTAAGCCTCATTCTTGGAGTCCTGAGATATTTTTGACAGAAAATATTTTTATTCCAGATATGATTTCTAATATAACAGTGTTGGAATAACAGTGTTGCACAAAACCATAGTGCATCCACTCTCCTGATATCTCCTTAAATGTAAACCCTGAAATACTAAAACTTTCTCGGAAAAGTCAGAAATTCACTGTAACTGGTCTAGCTTCTATTGAATTGATAATGTTCGTACAAAATGGAAATTTCGGGTTGTCACATATTTTATATAGATTTCACTTCGGGTTTCCTTGATGATCATGTGTTGCATTCTTTTTGGTGATGCTTTTCTTCTTTAGTTTACTGAATATGGTGTAAAAACCTTTACTTTCACTAGATATTAATGAACCATTGTTGATAAGCTTTGATATCATTAGTAGGATTAATTAAATTTGGTTTTTATGTGTGCTCGATTGATTGATTTACCCTTCATGTTAAGGTTATGCTTTTTATTGTTTATTGTTGAGTATTATTAGGATTTGATGATCATTCTATCTAATGTACTTGAATCATATGAATCTATGATCATTAGGTTTGTATGACTAGGACTTTGATCATAAGACTAGGGTTAGATAATATTAATCAGTAACTTTGATTGTGTTAGAGAGCATTAAATATCCATGTTATGCTTAGATTGATTGTCATGATCATTGACAATAAATCACTAGATCATATCATTCATAGTTCGAATATATTTAATGACTTATGTGCTCACAAATTTCATGATCATTATGTTAGTTGTTCATTAATTATTAGTACTGCGAAATCTGATTAAGATAACTAGTCATATTACAATTCGGCAATCAATTTATTAATACATTCAACTTCTAATAAATCAAACATAAAAACTTGGGGGATTCGTATTCTAGTGGAAGTATTTCTTATTTATTTTTTCCATTTAGTTGTTTCATTTTATTTATAGAGTGTTAAAACTAGTTTAATTTAGTTTACAAAAATCGAATTTTTACTTTTTCTTTTTTTAATTTAATTAACATTTGAATTATTTGATCAAGACCATTCATGTTCCCTGAGTTCGAAACCCTTTCTTACCACAACTATATTACTTGACGACTAGGTACTTTACCTATTTATGTTTCAGACTACTTGAGATAAGATAGGACTTTATAAATATAGAAACTAATGCAAATAAAACACATCAAAGTTTTTGGTGTCGTTGTCATGGAATGGTTGCATTTAGTTCGGATTATTTATTTGTTGATTAAATTTTGTTTACAATTTAGTTTTTAGTTTTCAAGTTTATTTAATTTAATGGATACAATTGATGCTATTCTTGAGCTGGGGTTCCAGGCACTTGATGATCTATTCGATCCAGAAAAAAGAATTGGAGGAGCTGGAAAGGTTGCTAGCAAGGGTGATCCTGAGGAGGAGGGACAAGAGTCCATACTTGATTTCAATCAAATTCTGTTAACTCTTCTTGCATGGCTGTAATCCAATCAGAATGTTCTAAGCTTTCTTTGATGGATTTAGGTTCAATCGTTGATTTGAAGGCCGAGAAGTGACACTCGTTTTTAATGTTCGCAGCGAAGTGAGTTTGAACTCCAGCATTAGGATTACCAAAAACTTGGTTCGGAGGATGATCCTTTGTCCAGATATGCAATCTTAGAAGTTCTTGTGTGTCAGATGATCCGATATCAACAATGGGGTTATGTTGCTCCTCCTGAACAATTTGAATTTGAGGATGATGCTCCCTTTGAACTCCTGAATTATATATGTCAGCATCGTCATCGTTAGAAAAGTCAAAGAAGTTGACATCTCGGGAAACTGGAATGGCCGATGAGGACAATATTGATTAAGATTCTGAATCAAGATCGGTTTCTATTGGTCCGAAGAGACTTTCGAAATCAACTTCATAGATAATTTGAGTCTTCGGCAACCCAAATGGTGGAGCTTCGAACTCCATGATATGTGTGCTAACATGAGTAGGAACCGAGTTTCGAACAAAATTATCATCAAAAGTGATATAAAAGCTTTCTTCAGTTACATGAGTCCTACGATTTAGGACTCTGTAAGCTTTAGATTTGGCTGAGTATCCCAGAAAGATGGACTCATTGGATTTTGGTTGAAACTTGGTGAGTTGATCACGGTTGTTTTGGATAAAGCATCTACATCTAAAAACATGTAAGAACGAAATACTTAGCTATCGACCATTCATCATTTCATACAGTATCATGTTGAGACGAAGATTGATGATGTTTTTATTTAGAGTAAAGCGTTTTGTAGAGACAGCTTTGACCCAAAGATAGAGAGGAAGGTTTGAAATGTTCAACATCGATCAAGCAGCTTCAACAAGAGTTCAATTTTATCTTTCAACAACACAATTTTGCCGATGGGTGTAGGGTGCCGATAAATTATGATCAATGCCTTTATCGGTAAGAAACTTATCAATCGAGGCATTTGTGAATTCGGAGCTATTGTCCCTTCAGATTCTTCGAACATGAAGTTTAACAAGAATTTCAATTCCTTTGATGAAATTTATGAGTGCAAAGGTTGTTTCAGACTTTAGCCTAAGGAACAAAACCCATGTAACCTTGGGTAGTCATCCATAATCAAAAGAATGTACTTTTTGTGATGAAAACTTTCTATGGTAGATAGTCGACAAATACCAATTTGAATAAGTTCAAGTGGTTCCAAAATGGAATTTTCAATCATCACAGGATGACCTTTCTTAGATTGTTTCCCACATTCAAAAACAGCGTAGAGATGATCGTTTTTAAATATGATGAGTGGCAGACCTTAGAACATTTCACCAGAACCTAGATTATTCATGTATCGAAAGTTGAGATCAGCAAGCCTCCGATGCCATAGACCATATAACGCTCGGCTTTTGGTGCTAAGCATTTATAGACAATGTAATAGTCTAGGTCAACTATTGTAAATCTTTTTGAAGTAATAAAGATGAAATATTTGAATTCTATGTGAATTATGTGTATTTGTGTGCTTAATACTTAATTATAAAGATATAATTAATAAAGGATAAAAATAAGCGTCAAAATTAATGTGTGAGATATGCCCAATATCTTTATATAAAGTTGTATTGGTCGAAACAAGGATTCCAGAGATATAAAGAACGACGAAATCCGAGTTATAACGAAGAAGTTATGACCCGTCGAAGTTTCGCGACGGAACCGACACAATACCGGGAAGCGTAAATAATGAATTTACAATAGAGCGAGATTTAGCCTTAGCGATCTAAACGAAAGTCATAGAATATGTTAATCTGAGAGCGTCCATAGAAAGAACGCCCAAATCTGACTTCGTATGAAGAAGTTATGATTTTTCGAAGTTTCGGCTTAGCAGTATACAGCCCGAAATTCGAATATTAGATCGATCGGTTTTTCGCCGACACAACCTAAACGAGAATCGAAGATATCGTTAATAGTAGCATAACGATTAAAAAAAAGACGAAAACGGACGTCGGATGAAGAAGTTATGGATTTTTAACGGACCAATCTTGTCTTGGCCTGTTAAAAATATAAAATTTGAAATAAATTAAAAATTAGCTGACGAAGTCTAAACAAAAGTTGTAGAGTACGTTCCCGCCTTCGTGTGGATATAAAGAGCATAAAAAACGGAGCACGTATGCGAAAGTTACGAATTTTTAAAGTTTGTAGTCAAATTTGCGAGACCTGATGCGAAAGTGCTGACGTGGCGCTTTCCCAACCGTCGGATGAACTCGCTTCGGATGGTGACACCTGGTGCGAGGGTTAAGCCCAGCGTAGTGAAGAGACACCCAACGTCCGGAGTACGCCCCGCGTCGGAAAGTAGTACGCCTCGCGTATAGCTGTTCTACTTGGTCCGAGATGGAGCCACGATGCACCACCGAGACGTCGACACATGCGAGACAGCTGGAGCTCCTATCCGAAGTTATGCCCCGCGTAACCTCCCTACGCCCAACGTATCACTGAGGCTTCGTGCCTATAAATACATGCAAGGGCTGCCGAGCAAATCACACCAAAAA
Organism: Lactuca serriola; assembly: GCF_051521515.1. Taxonomy (NCBI): domain Eukaryota; kingdom Viridiplantae; phylum Streptophyta; class Magnoliopsida; order Asterales; family Asteraceae; genus Lactuca; species Lactuca serriola. The sequence continues at coordinate 123,167,367 of NC_136412.1, forward strand.
CCGTTCTCTCTCTAAAATCTTTCTCTCTCTAAGGTTCCAAACCACCCCTAAACCCGAGGAAAAATCCACTAGCACCCTAAGGAAGCGCCAAGGCTCCCAAAGTCCCGAGAAAAAGGGTCTTTTGGTTTCGGAAATGCTGCTTCGAGCAAAGCCCGATTTTCTTTAAAATCCGCTGTAGGTACGCTTACGCAACTTTTAATATAGCTTTCAAATAATTATAGTAATGTTATTAAGTCCTTAAAATAACTATTTGGGCTATTATTATGAGTTATATTGAGTGTTATTTAACGATTATATAATAGTAATAATAGTCAGAATATTAATTTGTTGAGGTTATCGTTAGACTAAACCCTAGTGGTATTGGTACTAGGTTTTATTGAAGGAAAATTGTTTTAAGAGTATCGAAGCGTTGTCCGAGTGCTGAGTCACCACCTTTTCAAGTGAGTGCATAGTTACTTTCAGCTTACACATAGATATGAAGTATTTTATATAAATTACGTGCTTTGTGTGCATATTATCTGAATACTTGCTATCTATGCTGGATGAACGTTTTTATACATGTTTTCAATGATTTAAATTTTATATGTATTTTATATCTACAAAATGTGTTGGGTAAAACATGGGTAGATGTAATAGTTGTTGTGTGACAAAATAAAATAATGAGAGGCCTCGTTATAGATGTTATTGATGATCCAATCATCTAGCGGAGTATAGATGACGACCACAGACTATTCTAGACAGTCCAGTGGAACACTAGCAGGCTTGCAACCTGTAGGTGTTTATTTGAACTGTGTGTTTATTTGAACTGTGTGCTCACTTGGTGTACTCCATCCCCCACATGATTGCCTTAAGGATATTTACTGCTGAGGAATCCCCTTAGCAGTAGTGTCCATCCCGATGATGATCCTTAGGCTAGGTCCCTTATGATAGGTGTTTAGGGACGTAATGAGAGGATAACGGGAATGGGTAATCGGGTTATTGTTGATTGATAAAGTTAATAAACTTATTTATTGTGGGTTGAAAACCCTATGTGCTCACCAGGTTCCCAAGCCTTACCCACTCAGTTTTGTTGTATTACAGGTAGTGGCGCATGAGCATAGATGTGATGTCTTGGGATGAGAGATTAAGGGATTTTAGGCATGTATTGTTTATGCTTATGATCTGTATCAAACATGACATCCCGAGTGTTTTTAATGAAATACATTTCTATGGAAATGCTTTTGATAAATCTTTACCATATTTTGTTTTGGGACAAATTCCGCAACACTTTTATTTAAAATGTTACTCTGATTTTTAAACAAAGCATAAACAAAATCGGTCTTTTCTGGCCGTGAAAATGAGGATATCACAGACCACTTATGTCAGGAACAGTCTTTGAAAGAAGGCAAATTTAAGGTTTTTCGAAGATCATGTTGATGTCTAATGGATACATATTCTTGATGCAATTTGATTTTATAAGACATTCTTTTCTGTCTTCTATCATAACATAGATGTGCTTCTTACAGAACTCAACTCTCTGATTTATGTTAGTGATTTGAGCCACACTAATCAAATTATGGTTGAGATCAGCTACATACGCCACATTAGAGATAGAGAAATTTCCGTTGGTCAAGACACCATAACCTAAAATTTGAGAATTTGAATTATTGTCATAAGTAACATAACCAGCATTTAGAGAAAGTTTCAGATCACACAGGAAATATTTATGCCTAGTCATGTGCATAGAACAAGCGCTATAAATATACCATATTGTATCTTGTTCTGAAGCACAAAACTCTTGCAAATTAGTGAATTTTAGAGTTTTTAGGCTCCGAGTTAGATTTGGGGACTTTAGCACGAGCTTTGGACTTGGTTTGTGATTTCTGAGCAGCTGATATCTCGAAAGGCTTTTTCCAAGATTGTTTTGGAAAGATGCAAAATGACAAGGTCTTTTCATTTATCCAAAAATCATATTCAACCATTGGTTGTTTGGGCATTGCTTTCCTCGGAGGAACAGTTTCCCGAGATGTTGCTTTAAGAGCTATTTTCAGAGGTGTTTCAATTTTGGAAGGTGATCCTTTGTCCAGATATCCAATCTCAGAAGTTCTTGTGCATTGGATGATCCGATATCAACAATGGGGTTATGTTGCTCCCCCTGAACAATTTGAATTTGAGGATGATGCTCCCCTTGAACTTCTAAAATATATATGTCAGCATCTTCATCGTTCGAAAAGTCAAAGAAGTTGACATCTCGGGACACTGGAATGGCCGATGAGGACAATGTTGATCAAGATTCTGAATCAAGACCAGTTTGTATTAGTCCGAAGAGACTTTCGAAATCAACTTCATAGATAATTTGAGGCTTCGACGATACAGATGGTGGAGCTTCGAACTCCATGATATGTGTGGTAACATGAGTAGGAACTGAGTTTCGAACAAATAGTTTTGAGACCATAGATTATTTATCTTAAATAGTTTTGAGACCATAGTTAATTAGCTTATAATTGTGTTTCACTTTGCATGTTTTACTTCTTGAATGATTTGATTATTTGAAATTCCCCCGTTACTTATACTTTGGAAGGAAGTAGTGAATTAAGACTTTCATGAATTGAATTGTAGATTGTTTGTGGAGATTAGACATTGCAATGGTTGCTTCAATGTTCATGAGTACTTAGAAAAATGGTGATTTTGAGTATTGGATAAACCCATACTCAGCGAATTACTTCATGGATTCTATCATGAGTAATTATCAGACGATAATATCATTTATTTTTCAAATAGTAATATATGAGTTGTAATTTACAAATTGGTTGTGCATTGATATTGTGAAAATGCATCATTAATGTGATGTTATTAAATATAGTGTCATGCATAATTTGGTGAGTAACAGATATAGGCATACAAGTCGAAGTTTATTTGTTCCTTTTGCCCTAACAGGAAAAGCGATATCTTTCGGGCCCTCAATGATTTGCTGTCAACATTTAAAGTGCTTGGCCGAGTGCGGACAAAATTGATGTTTCAATTAGTAGTATAAATTCAGTTGTCCTAAATTAGGAAATCGAGAAAAAGAATCTTATACTATAAGATTGATTCTAATCCATGTTTCATATCCATACAATATCTTCTAGAACGATGGAATATCTTATCACTTATCTTAAGGCCAATGTCTGATTAAATCAGAGTTTGGATGTGGCTTTGGAAAGCACTCTTTGTCGTTTGGTTATACCTGCAATTGAAGTTATAGACTTATCCAAGAGGGAGACTGTTGGATTAAGGTGTCTAAACTTATAAATAAATTGGTATAAACCTGAAAATAGAAGTAAGCTCCTTTTGGGTTTCCCCCATAAACAGAAATAGCTAGAAATGATATTAGGGGAGAAAGAGAAATATTTTGTTAATATATTATGTGATTAATATATTAATTGGAAATAGATAATTGATATGTTAATTTGTTATGTGATTAATAAATTAACATGTGTCAATAGTTAATGATTAATTTGTTAATTCATATGGTTAATAAATTAATAAAAAAATAGTTAGAGTTAATCAGAATTAATCTGGAATTAATTTGGGATAAATTGAAATTAGTTAAAGGTGCAAGGGGTGAATTGTAATTGTTCAATAGTTGAACAAAAGAAGCAATTCTAGAATCATCCAAGGGGTAAATGAAATTGGGAGTCTTTTAGGGTTTCTAGAAGCCTCCACGTTGCATAAAAGTAAAGGATTTAAATTAGGATTAATTTTATTATTTAACCAATTTAGATTCTTCTTTGCTTGCAAGTTACCTAAACAATAAATAGGGCCCCAAGGCCATCAATTTTCGTTCATGACCTTCCTAATAAGCATAAGAACAAAATTTATTCCTCCCTCTTCTTCATTCTAGGGTTTCTAGGGTTTTGGGTGTGAGTCATCAAAGGTACAAGATTTCTAGTGCTAACTTTCTAGAGCTTGTTCAAGAGTGATTTTATTGATTAATTATCATAATAATAAAAAGGTATGTAAACCCTAATCTCTTTGTGAATTTCTATAATAATAGGTTTTCCTAGGGTTCTTTTAATGTTCATAGATGATAGCTATTAATAGAGAAAATTTAGATTCAATTAGGTTTCATGTGAACTTAAGGGTTAAGTTTTTCTACCACATGATTTTTAATAACCTATAAAATCCAGTAATAAGTCCCTTCTGTAGAGAGGGTTCGAGCAACACTTAGTCTTTAACTTCAAAAGTTATCGGTTATCGCTTCTTATCTGCCTAGCTTATTTTATGTTTCTGAGCTGCTAACATTTTTTCTCTGGCTACTTTCAATTTTTCGGCGATCTAATGGACGATATCCGACCCCATAAATTCTTTCTCTCTAACCTCAAGCCAAAAAGATGGCGTATGACATTTATATTCGTACAATACATTTTAGGGTGATATCTTCATGCTCAAGTGGTCATTGTTGTTGTATGAAAATTTAACTAACAACATATGCTCATCCTAGCTACCCATTAATTCTAAGGTACATGATCACAACATGTCCTCCAGTGTTTGAATCGTTCTTTCACTTTGCCAATCAATATGTGTAAGGTAAGTTGTACTCAAACATAGTTTTTTTTTACCAATTTCTTCATGTAATCCCTTCCAAATCTTGAAGTTACAGGAATGTCTCGATCAGACATAATCGTTGTGGGAACAATGTGAGATTTTAGTAACTCATTCACATAGACCTTGGCAAGCTATTCCATAAACCATTTCTCATTCGCTGATATGACATGTGCACTTTTCCTTAATCAGTCCACAATTACCCAAATCATGTCGTGACTTCCTTTCGTTTAGTGTCATCCCAAAATCATGACAAAATTTTTCATTTTTCAAACCATTTCAAAATCCGTAAGTTACATAAAAACATAGTTTCTCAAAATTATAAACATGAATCAAAGAATCCTAAAAATCATAGTCATATGAAAATACAAATGTTTTTCATTTTTCAAACCATTTCAAAATCCATAAGTTACATAAAAACATAGTTTCTCAAAATCATAAACATGAATCAAAGTACCCCAAAAACCATAGTCATATGAAAATCCAGATGATGTGCACAATCAAGCCTGTGCCTTGCCTCTGTCCTTTAAAGTACCTGAAAACCATAAAATTAATCTGCAAGCCAAAGCTTAATGAGTTGCCCAAAGTACCTCACACAACAATACATAAATACACATAGCATATTGGGTCTAGAGTCTCCCGATTGGATTACCCTTGACCAATAGTCTCCCGACAGGATTGCGCCTCTGGCCCACAGTCTCCTGAATGGATTGCGACTGGTCGTAGTCTCTTGACTGGATTACCCCAGGTTTGGTTTCCTACAACACAAATTAGTACAACCTCATCCCACCCAAATTATATCAATATAGGCAATAAATTAACGTATAACAGCAAGTACATGTAAGCATATAGATCTACCTATCTACATATAACCAGAAAATACCGGTAATCATACCGATCTACCACTATAACATATAACCAGTATAGCATCATCCTATATACCAGGATACATAACCTAGTGAGCCAACATTGGTGCCTTTGACCCATAAGTACAGTGAGGAAAACTCACCTCACACTCTGAAAGATAGCTGAACTAAACATTGCTCGAAATATTGTCTCTGCAGGTCACCTAAACAATAAACTGGGATCCAATCTCAATCTAATATTAAAACGATCCAAAATGATCTAAAGTTAAACTTGGTTAAATTCAACGGTCAATGGTCAAAAGTTAAATGTCAAAATCCTACATCAGCTTAGTAGGCACTACATACTCCATCTCTACGCATGGCGTAGAGATCATTCCTCAGATTATGAGACTCAAACTGAGTAAGTGTTGTGTACCCTTAGGTACGCCCTACATACTTAAGGTAGAACAACTTCTTCATTAAACACATATTCCCTTAATACCTTTCATCCAATACTCAAATCTAACCCTACATAACATCCTAAATCATAAAGTTTCTAACTTTATGACTTTGCATGGCTATAAAGTGCCCAAGACCAGAACCCTAACTTATCACAAGATCTTAAGCTCCATAACTCATGCATGGGTGAAAGGAAAGAATAGAGATTGCATTTTTATGATTCAAGTCACTCAAAAAACATCATAAAAGGTTACTCACAAGGTCTTGAGTGGTGCTTACCCATCAAGACCAAGAATATGGGACAAAAAGGGAAATAAACCTAAATCTATCAACATATAAAATGAGATTCATCAAGTTCAAAACTTTATAACTCTTGGACAATGATTGAGAGGCTCAAATCCCAGATCTACAATGCTTGAAGTTTTCTAAGCAACACTCCTAACTTATTTTTCCTTTAAAAACACCTAAGGAACAAATATGGGGTTAGGGTTCCAAGGGAGTCATTTGGAGAGATAGAGGTTAAGAATGGAAAGTTTTATGGAGGTTAAGGTGTTTAAACATGGCTCAAAACCCCAGATTTAAGGTTTACACTTCGGTTGGGTATGCCCTGTGGGCCCTCTAACTGTGCCACGTGTAGTTAATTGAAAGCCTCACATGAACGTCCCCTCTAAGCGACAACGTGTAGATTCTATATATTCCTTGCATATACTTGAACCTCACAACCAATTAGAAAAAAGGAAGTTTTACAAGAAATAACCTGGTGTTACGATTCTGCCCCACATGAATCAGACATCATCCTCGAAGTCTAATGTTGCGAATAACTTTAGGTAGTGCTCCCACATCTCTGACTTGAGTTCCTAAGTCCACTCGGAACCCATCTTATTTTGTGACCGAACCTTGACCAAAGGTACCACCTTGTTGCACAAGGTCTTCATCTTCCTATCCAATGTTGCCACTTCTCTCTTAACATAGTGTAAATGCTCATCAACCTGAATATTGTCCAAAGGAACCACTACTGAATCATCTGCTACACATATACGAAGCTTAGAAACATGGAAAGTGTTGTAAATCTAACTAAGCTCGTCAGGCAGGTCGAAATGATAGGCCACCCTCCCTACCCTAGCCACCACTCGGAAAGGTCCAATAAATCGGGGCCCTAACTTGTCCCTCTTCATGAAGAATATTACACCTTTCCAGGGTGATAACTTTAGTAAAACCATATCCCTAACCTAAAACTCTAATTCAGGCCATCGTCTGTTGGCATAACTCTTTTTCCAGCTTTGAGTCATCTAAAATCTTTGCTTGATCTGATGGATGAGCTTTTTTATCCAAAGGACCATCTCGTTCTTCCCCATAACCCTATAACTAACCTCCCCCAAAAAAATAGGTGTACGACACTTCTTCCCGTAAAAAAACTTGAAATGTGACAGACCAATACTAGAATGATAGTTATTAATGCATGAAAAAAACATCCAAGGGAAGGTAGGACACCCAACTCCTACCGAAATCTACGACACAAGCTCTCAGCATATCCTCGAGTGTCGAGATGGTCCGCTCGCTCTGGCCGTTAGTCTGTGGATGATAGTCATTGCTGAAGTGCAATCTCGTACCTAATTCCTCATGGAACCTATACCAAAATCATGAAGTGAATCAAACATCTCGATCATATACAATGAAGACCGGAACACCATGTCAAGGGAAGATCTGGCACACATACATGTCGGGTAATTTCCTGGCCGAGGAAATCTCTTGGATAGCCAAGAAGCGGGCACTCTTAGTCAGACGATCCATAAAGTCCCATATTACATCAAATCCTTTAGTCGTCATGGGTAACTTGGTGATAAAACCCATTATGATTTGTTCCAATTTCCACATGGGAACCTCCAAAGGCTGAATCTTGTCGTGCGACCTCTGGTGTTCGACTTTGAGCATCCAAAAATTCAAGAACCTGTCTACATACGAGGCTATCTCCTTCTTCATGCACAACTACCAATAACTTTGTCTCAAATCATGATACCTTTTTTTGGCTTAAGGGTCTATTGAAAATTTGGACTTATGTGCCTCCTTCATTATGGTCTGCCTAACCGCACCAATATTTGGAACCCGAACCTGACCACAATAGGTCAACAGTCTGCAACTATCGGTGCCTAATCTACTGATCTGACCTCTGATACTCTCATTCTTCTTGTGCTCACTACTGATTCTCTCAGCCTGAACCTCCGTTCTCAAATCCAAAAGCGGTGAATCTATAGACATCCTCATACATAAACCCCGAATAGAAGTAATAGCCATCTTGCGGCTCAAAGCGTCAACAACCACATTCGCTTTCCCGAGATGAGAAAGAATGTCACAACCATAATCCTTAACCATGGCAAGCCATTTATGTTGTCTCATATTCAGATTTAGCTGATCCATGAGATACCTCAGACTCTTGTGATCTGTGTAAAAGGTACATCGGACCCTATGTTGAAACAAGAAAGTGATCCTCTTTAGCTAAGAAGGACCCGAAGACCTCATTGCCTTGTGAACCTAAAAAGACATACCCGAAGACTGTTTTTGTCATCATATGGACCTGGGGACGTGAAGAAGACCCACAGATGAACGTAACATGAAGACTATCATAAATTACCATTTACCATCTTTGATTGTAATCGTAGTATTAATTGGTGTACCATTCAGGTTCATTGAAGTTAAATACTTTATGTTAGTTTATTATTTTCGTGTAACTTTTGGGACTCTATAAACCGAGCTTCCCACTTCATGTTTACTTACCAATTCAGAGCATATCAATATAAGATCTTTCACCTCTATATCTCAAGTTATATTAACTGATACTTAAACCAATTCCCTCTTCACTTATGTTGTTCATCATATGCTAACTTGTGTTTCCATGAAAACCATGTTACAATTCAACTAAGTGTCTAATTGTTTAAATGCTTATTGATATGAACTTGTTGCTATTTACTTTCCTTACATTTCCGCAATCTAACTTATCTAACTTTTATTGTTGAGATAATAAGATCCATTGAGATTAACTTATTATTCCGCAAATTATTACCTCCTTCCAAAATCTTATCAAGTTTTTCTCTCAAAAATTGGTATCAGAGCCAAAGTGGTTGCCTTTTAACTCCTTTCAGAAAAAAAAACAACTCTTTTCAACAAACTCTGATTTAAAAGCATTCTATACCACTAAAGCTCATTTAAAAAAGGAAAGATGGCACAAGCTTATTCTTTAAACATTTCAAACAGTGTTGGAGCTACTAACAGAGCTCCAATACTTGTTGCAAGTGAATATCATCATTGGTCCCAAAGAATGAAAAGATATTTGAAGAGAATCGGAAGAGATGTGTGGAAATCTATAGAAGAAGGGCCACATGTCCCTATTCTCACTCCTATTACAGTTGATGGTGCTCAAGAAAAACTTGGAGGTGGTCAAGCGGCTATGAAGATACCCACCAACAATGATCTCGAAAAGATGATGAAGGATGCAATTGCCTTCTACGGAATTTCATGTGGTGTTACTCCAGACAATTTTGACATCATCATCAACTGTGAATCTGCCAAAGAGATATGGGATGTACTCAAAAATCTCTACCCGGGGTCTGAACAAGATCAAGAAAAGAAACTCACTACTGATCTCAATGAATTCACCAACTTCAAAGCTCTACCTGGTGAGAGTCTTGATGATTTATTCAAAAGGTTCAACCTCATAATGACGAAACTATCAAATGTTGGTACCATCAGAGGCAACCATGAAACCAGCCTGCAGTTCCTAAATGGTCTTGGAAGAGATTGTACAACTGTAAAATGATAGTCTAGGAAGACAAGAAGATTCAGACTCTTACACTTTTCAAACTCTACGGTGAACTTCAAGCTCAAGATTCCACGGTGTTAAAAGAATGTGGATACTTGGGTGGATCCCTTGCTTTAATGGCTCAAACTCCTCAGTATGACATCAAAGCTCCCCAGTATCCCTATCCCGGAGAGTCATCATACCAACCGTCATATGAAAACTCTCTGCAGTCATATGAAGCAGATGTTGAGCTAGATGATGATGAAGAATTCAAAAATGCCATAACCCTCGTCAATCAACAGTTCAATAGACTCCCCACCACCCACTTTTCGCAAGAACCAACAGTTCACTAAACCACCATTCAAACGAAACTTCAACCAGCAGATCAACCACTAACGATATCCCATAAACCCTCACCACAATCCTCAGACTCAAAATGCACCTCAGATAAAGGATAACCCTCGGACTAACAAATCACAAGACTCCAGTACTGCTACCAAAGACAACGAGGATGGAGTTCTTGTCGATCATAAGTGTCACAAATAAAACTACTTTGCATGGGATTGTAAAGAAAATGTGGTAAAAGACAAATCATTCTATCTAAGAATGGTTTGGGAAATAGAGCATAAGGAGAAAGAAAAGACAAGGTCCTGTGTAGTCAGGTTCAAAGGGATCATCAGTTTTGGTCTTCGGCTAATAAAGATGAAGAGCCTGACAACAAAAGGAAAAGAAGGAAGATATGCATAGTAGCAACAAGTAATGAAGATGGATCTACAAACCTGCAAAGGAATTTCTACTACAAGGCAAAGGAACGAACCCTCAGTATCGTCGAATAGGCTATATGCAAGGAGGACCATGAAGAAGAATGGTTAATTGATAATGGTTGCTCCTTGAACATGACTGGAAGGTTAGAATACCTTCGTGACTTCATGCCAATCAGTAGTGACGGACACGTCACCTTTGGGAACAATGCAAACGGGATAATCAGGGGATATGGAGTGTTAACTAAGGGTAGCTTCTCAATTCAATGAGTAGCTTACATAGAGGGTCTAAAACACAACTTGATCAGTGTTGGTCAATTATGCAAAGTTGATCACCGGGTAGAGTTTGATAGTGAGTACTGGTATATCATGAAAAATGACATAAACAAATGCTTGATTAAATCCAAATCCGAAGGGAAAGTTTACCCACTGGATGTTTCTCTAATCATTGGCAAACCACAACTATGTTTCTTGTCAAAAGCAGTGTCCGAGGTGAGTTGGTTATGGAATCAAAAGCTTACACATCTCAATTTCAGATACATCAACAACATGGTGACTAGAGAATTAGTCTGAGGACTACCAATTCTAAAATTCAACAACGATATTTTTTGCCCAACGTCTGAGTGTGGTAAACAAACCAAAGGAAGTCATCCATTGATAATTGATTCCTCGATTGCTGAACCTCTAGAGCTTATTCACATAGACCTCTACGTCCTTCAATTATAGCCAGCCTTCATCACAAAAAATACATTTTGGTTATAGTTGATAGCTACACTCGTTTTACTTGTGTTCTCTTTCTAAGACTCAAATCAGACACACCGCAGATCTTGATCAACTTCATCAAAGAAATAGAGCTTTAAATCAAACTGCCGGTTAGAAGAATAAGAAGTTATAATGGCACAAAGTTTACTAATCAACTCTTGCATAAGTTTTTAGTATCAAAAGGAATCAACCATAACTTCTTGGCAGCATACACACCGCAACAAAATGGAGTAATGGAGAGGAGGAATAGAACGTTGTTCAAAGCTGCTAGATCAATGCTCATCTTGATAATGGCACAAAGTTTACTAATCAGCTCTTGAATAACTTTTTAGTATCAAAAGGAATCAGCCATAACTTCATGGCACCATATACATAGCAACAAAATGGAGTAATGGAGAGGAGGAATAGAACGTTGTTCAAAGCTGCTAGATCAATGCTCATCTTTGCCAAATTAAGTAATGGAGAGGAGGAATAGAACATTGTTCAAAGCTGCTAGATCAATGCTCATCTTTGCCAAATTACCTATCTACTTTTTGGCTGAGGCAGTGGCAACCACATCTTTTGTTCAAAATCGAAGTATCAATTGCAAACGCCTCAATAAAACTTTATATGAAGGTCTTAACAGCAGAAAACCCAATGTACTTTTCTTTCACATTTTTGGTTGTAGGTGTTTTATGGTCAACAATAAGGATCATCTAAACAAATTTGCACCAAAATATAATGAAGGAATCTTCTTGGGTTACTCAACAAACAAGGTTGCATACCATGTTCTCATCCGCAGAACAAGACTAATAGTCGAAAGCTTCAATGTCAAATTCGATGAATATTATGTATGCAACACAGCTCCCATCAACGAAACCAAATTCATCCTTGAAAATTATATTTCACCATCTTCAGGACTGTTAAATTTGTTGAAGTTAACTATGATGATCTCTTCGATCCCGCAAAGACTGCTCACCTGTTAAAGATATTGGTATCTCTGGTAGCACAACAGCAACATTTTAAAGTATCTGGACCAACCATTTCTGAAGGAACCTCATTCAATACTTCCACCTTGCCATTTGAGGGGGAAAATCAAATCCTTTAGAAATTGCAACCATCGAGGTTCCAATACTTGAAGATGTTGCTCTGGTGCTTGTATACAGAGTGACTAATCAATCAACCGTCTTTGAAGATTCAGAGGATGAAGAAGTTGAAAATATTGATACTGAATAGGATCCAAGGATAGTAACTCAATCATCAGTCCCCGGGAAACCGTCAACAGGTCAGGGGGAACCATCAAATTCAGCTGGAGAGAAAATCCCAACAGTCCAAGGCACATCTACATGATGCTCACAAACCGAGGGGGAACTACATTCTTCAAACAGACACGAAGACTCCTTTGAAGTAAAAGATATTCCCTCAGGTGCAGCTGCAGATCATCAACAATCTCGTCTACTCTCACACCCCCAAACCTGAATGGCGGAAACGTTCGGGGGCAGAGGACGTCATGTACAGTATCACAACAAGTGTATAATAGAAATCAAAGTAACAATAACCATTGTATTGATAATATATATAATTTACATTGAGTTCAAATCATTACAAGATTTACATTAAAACTAAAGCAAAAGATAAGACGTGATACTTCTATGCCCCGTCTTCAAAAAGCTTGAGAAAGTAGCTGTCTACTATTTTTCCTGAGAATACAAGTGATTTTGAAAGTGTAGCAACATTTAAGTTGGTGAGTTCATAAGCATTTTTGTGTTCGAAAAGTATGTTCTTTATTCTTAAAGAATGATGCTTTGAAATAAGAAATCATATTTTTTTCTATAAAGTTGAATTATAAATCATTTGTTTGTTGACCAATTGTATTTATCCCATAAAATCCTATATTTTCCATAAATCGAGTTGTAGTCTAATATATAAATCAAGACTGAAAAGTATAAGTATATTACCATACATAAATTAATGATATGTAGTTTTATTCGTTTATAAAACTATTTGAAGAGATATGTTTTTACATAAAAGTCCATGTATAGTTGTTTGTTCAATTAGTCTTAAAATACTGACGTTTATCCTGGAAAATCCTATATTTTCCATAAATCGAGTTGCAGTGTAATATGAATCAAGACTGAAAAGTGTAAGTAAATATGTCATACTTAACTTGAATAACTTGTAGTTTTATTATTAAATAAAAGTAGTTGAAGATGTGTTTACTCTTGATTCTGAATGTGATAATAATACCCTACTATGATTACTTAGTACAAACGAGTTAAATAAATAAAAAGTAATCATAAAGATACTACCCCCTTAAGTTTATTTGAGAAGTATATTACTATGTGCATGAGTCATTTTTTCCGCCATTTGAGTTCTAATAACCATACTTTTATGACAGATATGTCGGATATGAAATTATCCATGCGTCGAAGTGTTATGACATTTGTCACCCCGGGGACTGTAGCTAATAGTCAGGGTGCGGGATTGTCAATCCCATATAGATCTACACATAAATTCACGCTCTCCTTACAATAGACTTTGGTTCATAAGTGGGGACTTTTGCGGGTACAACAAAGAGCCATTGTCTCACAAATATACGGCTAACAACGAGTTCACGTGTAATACGGTGAAAAACCTTTTAGTAAGTAAACAAAAATACAAATTTTTATTTTGTATCTGCTTACGATAGAAAGAGTGGATTGACTCATAAATTATACTTATTATAATTTATATGCTTGTTTTCATATCGTTTTTCCTTCTAAGTAAAATAACCTGTAATTTCCATAAACTATACCTATCATAGTTTATATGCATATTATTTATGTAATAAAATCTCGTTATTAACAACTTTTAAAAGTTTACAAGCTTGATAATAACATTTATTTCTTGTAATCGATATTTTCATGTAATAAATACATAAAGTATAAGAAAAACATAATCTAACAGTCTGTATTTTTAAACACAAGTTTTCTTGTGTTATACTTGTAATCCTCCCCCCCCCCCCCCCCCCCTTAAAACATAAAAAAATCATTGAAAAGTGTAGGGTTATGAACTCACCTGATAAGTGGTGATTTGGGCCGCTTTTCGTTTCTAGAAATGATTTTCCTTGACAAAACCATGAGTTTTTGATGAAAAATCGGGTTTTATGTGAACAAAGTTTCGACTAGAAAAGATTATTTTCTTGAAGACTTCGAGGCTTCCGGGCTTGCTTCAGGACTTGGATATGGTATCGGGGCTTCGGGGTACTCTAGACAGGTTATAGAGGGTATGAGAGATGAGAGAGTTTGAAATTTTCTAAAAACTTCCGGATAGCCTCGCATCTTATTTATAGGGGTAGAACTAGTCCTCGTACGTTGGGCGTACATGCGAAGAACGTTGGGCGTTCCGGTACGCGGGGCGTAGCCTCGTACGCGCTGCGTTCGTTGATACATGGTGCATCTTCATTTACCGAGCTTCGGACGTGGCTGGTACGTGTATGCATGCGACGGGGGAGGGGGTGGGGATGGGCTGGGGTGGGTGGGGGGGGGACATGGTCAATCCAAGGCCATGTTCTAGAGTACGCTGGGCGTAAATCAGTACGCGGGGCGTACTCCTTCGGACCAGCCACGTAATTTGTACCTAGAACTTCAAAAATTCATAACTTTTGAATACGAGCTCCATTTTTAATGTTCTTTATATCCACGCATAGGTGAGATTATACTCTACAACTTTCGTTTAGACTCTGTCGGCTAGTTTTGAATTTATTTTTAATGTTATATTTTTAATAGGCCGGGATAGGAAAAGTTTGTTTAAAAATTCATAACTTCTTCATCCAACATCCGTTTTCGTCTGTCCTTTTACCGTTGTACAACTATTGAAAAGACCTTCGATTTTCGTTTAGGTTGTGCCGGCTAAAAATCATCAGATCTTTAATTGGAATTTTCAGGTGTACACTGTTATGCCGAAATTTGGAAAATCATAACTTCCTCATATGAAGTCGGATTTGGACATTCTTTTTGTGTAAAATCTCGGTTAAACTTATTCTATGACTTTTCATTTTGATTGTTAAGGCTAAAAAGCATTCGATTGTAAACTCACTTTTTATGACACCTAGCGTCGTGTCGGTTCCGTCGTGAAACCTTGATGGGTTATAACTTCTTCGTTATAACTCGTATTTCGGCGTTCTTTATATGTACGGAAACCATGTGACATATACTACAAGTTAGATAAGATTATTTATTCTAAATAATTCTTTATCAAAATGTCATGTTTGGCGTGAAATAATGGGTTGTTACATTATCCCCCCGTTAAAGGGAATTTCGTCCCAAAATTTGAATTCTGAGTGGCTACTAGGAATTAGAAAAGAGGTAGATACTTCGGTTCTATCTGATCTTCTATTTTGATTGGTAAAGAGTGTGCGGGTTTGGATTACTTGACTACATTCTCTTGATTCTCCTTGTCTATGTTCTCTTATTGCTTCCTTTACGAAGTGTATTTACTTTGAATGTATCGAGTGGAATTTCTAATGTCTCGTCGGTTGGATGTTGTTTTAGATTGGGCGTGAAAGATGGGATATCTATTGTCAAGTTCCTGTGGTCATTGGGGTTTATAGATCAACGGTCAATCATGCCTTGTCTCCAATTGCTCATGGATCCAAAAGTTCTTCGCTATTACTTCTTTTAAGATCTTTGGGTCGGTGAGGGTGTTTTTGGTCATTTGGTCCCTTTGTCTGTTGGGAGTTCCTAGCTTTAATAGAACCTAATTGTGATTTGTTCTTGTTTCCTTACAGTGCTTCATCCAAAGTGGCATTGGTGTCGGGGGTAAGGCACTATTTGTAAGAGGACTCAACCAGTGATGGGTGAGCATCCTATGCCTTGCCAAAATCTATCACAAGGACGTGATGCATATCTTCTAATGTTTGAATGTCTCTCTTATTCCGACTGTTCGTTTAGGGATGGTAAGCTATATATGCCTCTATTGCGCATACACTTGGTAATGATCGATTAATTGTATTTTTCTTAATCTCTATATTCAAACTTGTATTGCCATACTAGTGGCATTCTTGAATAGTCTGCTAGGGATACTTGGAAATAATTATGGAGGGTATGGTATACTTCGCATAAGTACTTCTGAGTTTTGAAATGGAAAATGATTCAGAAGTTTGTGTCGGGTTTGTCGTTATAGATTAAAAGGGTTTCGTTAGTTGTTCGATTAGGGTGAAGGGTCTTTTTGTAACACAGGAAATTTGTATGGTGAGGACCAAAACAAATCCAAGTCAAAAGATGATATTGGATCTTCTTAGTGAAACATGTGTTAAGTCGATTAAAGAGAAATGTTTGTTTAGAGTGATATTCCTTTATGTGATACTCTCTAGTGCCTTCAGATTTATACTTGTTATTACTACTGCGAATGATTCGTACCACATTAAGCGAGTACTAGTAGTAAGAGTGTTCTGATAACTAGAAATGATGATCTTTATAATTGTTGGGATTATTAGATTGCATCATGAGCTCGGTCCTTAGCCCAATTTTGATTTTGGTATTGGGCATGTCCAACCGTGCATAATTATGTTCTAGGGTTTAGTATATAAGCCGCATGCATGCAGTCTTAGAAGTTATCGCTTTTAATTATTTTTCTCTGAAGTTTTGTAAACTTTAGCTCGGCTCTACAACGGAAGTTCTTCATCAAGCTCTGCTGAGGCGTGACTTTATTGAATCATAAGCATACATTAGATTCCATTCTGTGTTATTCTCTTACTATTTTTGTCTTGTTTGATTTTCATAATCATACCTGTGAAAGATCTAATCGATCTAGAATTTAACTCTCATCAATTGGTATCAGAGAAGGAGACTGTGTAATTCATACACATCTCTTTTGTCGAAGAAGTTATTAGGGTTTTTAATTCCGCATTGATTGATATTAATTGAGCCGTCATTCCATATTGACGTATCTCATTAATTGTTGATCTAACCCTAACGATATATTTCAAGTCTGATCTTTTACAGGTAATCGATCAAAAGTCATTACAATGTCCATGGATGATTCACAAACCAATCCAATCAACATCTCCAACAGCATTGGTTCTACGACAAGGATACAATCTTGTATACACAAGACTATGAAGTTTGGACGCATCACTTTGAAGATTATGTGATTGGATCGGAGGATAATGGATACTTGATCTGCGAAGCCATCACTGTTGGCCCATTCGCTCACTCAAGCACCTCTTAGATTGTCAAAAATTAGAAAGAGTACAATCAGCTTGTTAATGATGTCAAATATATTCCTCAAGACGAGAAGGAGAAGTTTCAATGCAACATTAAACCCCTGAGGATGATAAGGTTTGCGCTGCAGTCAGATACGTTTCGTTTGGTAAGTTCTTGTGCCACGGCTAAAGAAATCTGGGACAGATTAAAAGAATTGTATTCCACTGATGAAGATTTAGAGCATTCAATTCAATCTCTCTTTCTGCCTGAATTTGGAGACTTTAAGCTGAAGCCTAAAGAGAAACTTGTTCAAGCCTTTGATCGCTTGAATCATCTTTTAAGTAAGATGATAAAGCATGGGATTGAAAGGAAAGTTATCAAACAAAAAGTTACTTTCATGAACGGTCTCAGATCCGAATGGATGGTTGTTGTATCTACAGTCAAAGCTGATGAACAGTTCAAGTCTTATTCTCTGGTGAAACTAGTGGGTATCTTGAAATCCCACGAAAGTGCACTGTCTAAGGAAACGAATGTGGTTTCCTGTCTGGGTTCTTTAGCTCTTGTCTCTAAAGGAAAAAGCTCGGTTGAAGAAGAAGAGGAATTGGATCTTGCCAATTTTGATCTAACCGGTGAAGAATATGCCATGATGGTGTCTAATCCAAGAAAATTTATTATGAAGAAATTCCCAGCCAACAAGAACCGAAACTGGCAGGGTAGTTACAGCGCCGAAAAGATCAAGGAGGAACCGAAGATGGGGTCAAAGTCTAAAGAGTCAAAGAAAGAAGAGAAAGCTGGAGGGGACTCAGGATTCGACTGCCATTACTGTGGCGGCAAGAACCATTTTGCAAAAGATTGTATGCTAAGAAAGAAAGAATAAAAGATAAATGAAGAAGATGAGGAAGCGAGCCTCCTGAGAAGACTGGAGGAAATCAAGAAAAGAAAGTCTGCCACTAACAATACTACCATGAATGCTTTAATTGTGCAGGATACAGAAAACTGTGATGAATTCGGTGGTGTGGAAGTTTGGTCCACAGATTCAGAGGATGAGGAAGTTAGGAAGCCCACTCATGGGAAGGCTATGTTGGCAAAAGAAGATAATGTAACAGGAAGGTGCTTCGTCGTGACCGAAGGTGTGTCTCAAATGAGAGGATATATAACCGACGGGGGAGTAGAAGGCGAGAAGGAGCGAGAGGACAGGTGTTTTGCTGCCAAACCTGTCAGCGCACAGATTAACGAATGTGATGAGTTGATCAAAAAGGTACAAAATATTCTTGCTTCTCTAAAAATACCTATTACTAACTATGAAAAGGAGTTAAATAACTTAAAATCTAAATTTTCAAGCATAAGTAGCAGTCTCACCCAAACCCGTTTCACAAACTCTAACCTAACTGATCAAATTAGCAGGATTTCATCAAAGAGTGAGGAAAGGAGGATGTGGATCGAGCAAAAGGAGAAGGAGTTGATTAGGTCTAAGGATGATTCAATTTATTTGCAAAGAGACAATCTTAAACTTCTTAAACAGCGAAATGTGTTTTGTTTAATTGCTAAAAGACTCTATTTTAACATCACTCAGTTGCATCTTGATTGTGAAATAGGAAAGAAGATACATCGCATGATTTTACCCTTCCTTGAGTTAAAGAAGGATGAAATTGATGCTGAAGCCTACAACTATGAATGTGTTGTATCTTCTGACAAGGTTTCTCTATCATATAAAATAGGTCTGGACAAAATTGAATCCTACATAAAGTCCAAATACGACAAGGACATGCTCAAAAATCTGTTAGACGAAAATGATAGATTGAAATTAAGAACCGAAACCGTACAGAAATTTGACTCTTTGAATGCCAAATTAAGTTCAGAAAATAAATTTGATGTTGAAAATGCATCTGAACTTAATGAGGATGATGATTTGATTGAAATCTCTGTAGAGGATGTGGTGGAGTGTTCAGAATTTGTCAAAAGCGAACCTAAGTCACGCAAAAACCTGATTTCTGAAAACTCTGTTGAGTTTGCTCGCTCGTCTACTGACAAAACCAAAGTTCTCAAAGCTAAAGTTGTTGTGTACCAAAAGGTAAAAACCACTCCAAATCAAGTCTACACAGTTTCAGGTGTTAGTCCACAAAAAACTATAGAATTGACAGTTATGGTGGAAGAAGACAATGTTGGCGGATATGACGAGTTTTTCTGGTAAGCCCCAATAGGCAACGCTGACGAGACTAAGGGTCTATCTCAGAAAACCTCATGGAGAGTGAAAGGTAGATATATACCCGAACAACTAAATGAGCCTGCAAGATATGATGTGTCGAGCACAAGTGGAACGAAAACCTCATTGGGCGAACCTGTGCAAACCACTAGTGAAACATCCTCAGCAAAAAGTGAATGTTGTGCTCATGCTTCAAAAAGGAAGGCTAACATTCACAAAAATCCAAAACAGGTGGCTGATCGAAAGCATCAAAGAAATCTGAGATACAAGAAGAATTTCTCAGAAAGAAAACAGTTTTGGAAATCACAAAATCCTCACTTTATAAGGATAGAAAAGAAGCACAAATCGCAAGAGGAATCAAGGAACCGAAAGGGGTGTTTCGGTCCCATGACGGAAATGAACCGAAAGAGTAGTTTCGGTCCTCATAACAACACCAACCGAAAGGATGGGTTCGGTCCCTCGACTAAAAGGAACCGAAAGGAAGGTTTCGGTCCATCTACCGAAAGGAACCGAAAGAAGAGGTTCGGTCCCTCAACCGAAAGGAACCGACAGGATAGTTTCGGTCCTTGAATTAACTGCAACCGAAAGAGCAGTTTTAGTCCACATCCATACAAGTCCAATCAGAAACTCAGGGGATCCAAAGTCGCTTCTAAATCCAACACTTCCCATTCAAATTCTCGTCCTTCAATTGATTCAAAGGGAAAAGGAAAACTCTTTCCTGAAAATAATTGTCTTCCAAAAGAGATCCAAAAGAATGCTGGAGTCAACACCACTAATTACAATCCTATTAAATCAACCAAAATTAAAGTTTTCACCATAAAAAGAAAAGATGAAACAACTTTAGTTAAACGCACATACATGGTTGATATTTCTCTTACTATTCCCTGTCCTGTAAAAGGCTCACAAGGACCCAAGAAACTTTGGGTTCCTAAATCCGCTTAATATTTTGCAGGTTATTCATGACAAGCAGTTTGACGAAGAATGGTACATTGATAGTGGCTGCTCACGTCACATGACATGAAGGAAGGAAGAACTGAGGGAGTTTTGGTCTCTCAAGGATGGTGGTATTGTGAAGTACGACAACAACTCATTTGGTACCATCAAAGGCAATGCAATGATCACTAATGGCGAGTTCTCTATAAGAAAAGTGGCTTATGTTGAAGGGCTCCAACACAATCTTATCAGTGTATCATAGCTGGTGGTTGGCACTGGATTGAAAGTATCATTTGACGATGAAGGCTCGGAGATTGTTGAGAAGAAATCTAATAACATTCTGCTGAAGTCAAAGCAAAAAGGGGAAATGTATCCTTTGAACCTCAACCCAATTCGAGGTAAACCAGTAGTTTGCTTACTCACAAATCCTCACTCCAATGAAAGTTGGTTATGGCATCGAAGACTCTCTCATCTGAATTTCAAGGATATGAACAAGTTGGTTTTGGGTGATCATGTTCGAGATCTTCCAGTTCTAAAATTTGATAAAGAACATCTTTGTGTAGCATGTGAAATGGGAAAGCAGAGTAGGCAAAGTCATCCTTCTATTATTAATACTAAGGTGATAGAACCATTGGAGCTATTACATATTGACATGTGTGGTCCATCGTCCATTGAAAGCATTGGGGGGAACAAATACATTCTGGTTATAGTGGATGATTTCTCTCGATTTACATGGATATTCTTCCTGAAGCAAAAGTCTGAAGCCACTCCAAAGCTTAAGCTCTTTATAAAACAGATAGAAACACAACTTAGAAAATTCGTTCGTAATGTGAGAAGCGACAATGGCTTGGAATTCAAGAACAAAGATTTTGAAGATTTTCTTGCTGAAAAGGGAACGACTCACAATTTCTCAGCCCCTTATACTCCACAGCAAAATGGTATCATTGAAAGATAAAACCGATCTCTGTGTGAAGCAACTCGAACAATGCTATGCTTCGCATCCTTACCTCTGTATTTCTAGGCTGATGCAGTTGCCGCTGCTTGTTATACTCAAAACGGATCATATTTGAACAAGCGATTCTCCATTACACCTTACGAGATATTGAATAATCGTAAACCAAATGTGAAATTCTTTCATGTGTTCGGTTCAAGATGCTTCATCTTCAACTCCAGAGAGAATCGAAACAAGTTCAATGCTAAGGCTGATGAAGGAATATTCTTAGGCTACTCCCTGAACTCCAAGGCGTATAGAGTTCTCAATAAGCACTCAAAGAAGATTGAAGTAACATACTATGTCACCTTTAACGATAGTTATGTTAAGAAGATGAAATCAACAGAAGGTGCAACGCAAGAAATCTTTCCAAAGAATGGTCAAATTACGACCTCTATCTCAAATCTTTTTGAGCAATATCTGCTTCTGTTTGATGAGCCTCAAAAGGCGATTGACACTGAATCAGTTGCAAAAGACAACAAAGTTGATAATCTAAAACAAATTATCGACGAAGCTGCTCAAAAGATGATTGATGAACAATCCAAAGAAACCGAAAGGCCAGAAGCAAGCGAACCTTCACGTGACCGTCCTAATGTCCAGGGGGAGGATCCAACTCCTCATCATGATCAAGGTTATTCATTCCAGGGGGAGAACTTATTGTCTCATTCTTCAAGCTCTTCTGAAATTCCAATCAAAGGAGGGAATACCAATACAGGTACTAAAACAGGAGTCATTCTTCGAGGGGGAGAACACCAACGTCAATGATGATGACACTCTGTCTGAGTTAGAAGAAGAAATAAATGCCGAATTGGATCCCACTTACGATCCAAATTACCCACCACTTATCAAATGGAACAAAGATCACCCTCAAAGTCAAATTATCGGAGAATCTTCAGAAAAGGTGTTAACTCAATCTCAAATCAAAGCGATACAAGTTGCACTCTTTTCTCAAATAGAGTTTTGCATGTTCAATTCCTTTGTCTCCAAAGTTGAACCGAAGACCGTTAACTCTGCACTTGATCATTTAGATTGGGTTCAAGCCATGCAAGATGAGTTAAATGAGTTTGAAAGAAACAAAGTGTGGCGTCTAATTCCAACTCCAAAGGATGCTTTGGTTGTCGGTCTCAATGGCTATTCAGAAACAAGATGGACAAGGAGGGGAATGTCATTCGTAACAAAGCAAGGCTGGTGGTCAAAGGATACTGTCAGGAAGAAGGCATCGATTATGAAGAGACCTTCGGTCCAGTTGCAAGATTAGAGTTTGTTCGTATCTTTCTTTACTATGCAGCTCACAAGAACTTTGAAGTCTATCAGATGGATGTCAAATGTGCCTTTCTCAACGGGGAACTTGAAGAAATTTTGTATGTTGAGCAACCGCCAGGCTTTGTGAACGAGAAGTATCTAGATCATTGTTATGTCCTTGACAAAGCTGTTTATGGCCTAAAACAAGCTTCCAGAGCATGGTATGAAACTCTCACTCATTTCTTAAAAATGTCCAAATTCAAACAAGGTTCGGTTGACCCA
This sequence comes from Lactuca serriola, assembly GCF_051521515.1. Lineage (NCBI taxonomy): Eukaryota > Viridiplantae > Streptophyta > Magnoliopsida > Asterales > Asteraceae > Lactuca > Lactuca serriola. Next base: position 123,190,365 of record NC_136412.1, read on the forward strand.
ACCTTCTTTCGCAAGCGAGAAGGTAACTACCTTATGATAGTCTAAATTTATGTTGATGACATCATCTTTGGCTTCACGAATCCTAGCTTAATAGCTGAATTCAGGAAGTTGATGGAAACTAAATTTGAGATGAGCTCAATGGGTCCAATTAACTTTTTCCTTGGATTAAACATTAGACAGGGACCCGAAGGCATTTTTATTAATCAGGAGGCATACACCAAGACTCTATTGGCTAAGTTTGGGATGATGGGAGACTCCAAAGTGAAAGTGCCTATGGCCTTTGGGACAAAGCTTACACCCTCATTAAAGAAACCAGCAGGTGATATGACGCTCTATCGACAAATGATTGGGTCTCTGATGTATCTCACAGCCAGTAGACCTGACATCATGTTCTCAGTCTGTTACTGTGAAAGATTTCAATCCAACCCACGCGAACCTCATCTACAAGCCGTGAAAAACATCTTTCGCTATCTGAAGTGAACCTCCTCTCTCAGTCTGTGGTATCCAGCCAACTCAGGATTCTTTGTTCAAGCATTCTCAGATGCTGACTTAGGTGGCTGTGGATTAGATCGTAAAAGCACCACTAGAGGATGTCAATTTCTAGATGGTAAATTGGTTAGTTGGCAATCGAAGAAACAAACTTATGTTTCTCTCTCCACTGCAGAAGTTGAATACATTGTTGCAGCATCATGCATATCTCAAGTTGTATGGATACAAAGTCAACTTCTGGATTACGGGCTAAACATGAAGAAAATCCCACTATATTGTGACTCTAAAAGTGCAATTAGGATTTGTCACAACCCAGTGCAACACTCGAAGACCAAGCATATAGCACTGAGGTACCACTTTATCAAGGATCACGTCGAAGATGGTAACGTAGAAATTCACTTCGTTAGGACAACCGATCAACTGGCAGACATACTCACTAAGGCCTTACCTGAAGCGAGCTTCAATAAGATTCTACAAGGCCTAGGAATGATGCAAGCCGAATCCGTACCAAAATTGCCTTCGCTTCCATAAAGGTAACAAGCGAAATAGAGCGAACCGAAACGAACCGAGCGTTCGGTCTATTTCGGGTTCGGTCTATTTCGGGTGAAGTTTGACCATAAACCGAAATGAACTGAACGTTCGGTCTATTTCGGGTTCAATCTTTCTGAACTTGTCCGCTTCTTTTTCTTAACAAGGCATTTTGACTATATTCTTTTGTCCACTTTTTCATTACTTCTTTTCTACTTATAAAATCCCAAAATATTTTTCTCTTTTATTCTCATAAAAAAATACTTATAAAATCCAAAAATATTTTTCTCTTTCGTTTAATTGGTCAATTCTCACAAAATTCAAAAATATTTTTTTTATCTAAAGTTTTTGTTTTAGTGTAAGTGTGATTCTCGATGGCGAAGCTAAGGCGGGTAAATGTTTTTATTAGTTAGGAGTCCCTAGAAGCATGCTGATGTATGTTGACTAAAGCCTCGAAAGATTTTTGAGTGAAGCCTTAATAACATGATATATACCAATCATGTTTTCCCAATCCAAGCTGTCATATTCACTCTAATCATGAGCTACCTTACTCTACTCACATTGAGTTTAGAGTTTTCTGCTTGGTCCTTCTTTTCTTTAGAGCAGAGGTACATTTGCTTCTTATACCATCTCACAGTTCAACACCACTAATGAATTGACGGTGAATCCTAATATTCAAGATCTTACTTGTTACCTAATGAAATCTCTTTTTACTTTTGAGTGATCTTTATGAGTTTGTCTTAAACCAAGGCTGCTCTTACCCTAAAGATCCAGTTTTTTTTTTTTTTTGAGATTTCCTTACTTCCTTTTGTTACTATAAAATTTATCCAACCTACTTGTTCAACAGATCACAATGATCTCGCAAGTACTTCATTCAGTTTCGGTCTTATGTAAAGTATCGAAATTATGAATTGAAGCGAAAGCCACCCTTTATAACCTTCAAAACATGCCTTTCAATACTTCTCAACAAGTTATTGATCGTTATTTAATGGGAAACCAGGCAATCACTTTAATGTCTCTCTTGACTTTGATGGAAGTGATTCATACCCAGAATCCATTATTTTATGTCTATTTAAGGCATCAAAGATAATCCCACAAATTTTGCTTTATTTCTTTATCTTTTACACCCTATGCACGAAATTTTTTAATTTTCCACACTCTGGTTCTTTTATGGCTGTTCAATAAAGCATTATAGGAAACGATGATTCAATTGTATTTTGGAGTGACAATTGGGATAAAGTGAAAGCTGACTTAGCGGTTATCCAAACGGTTTGGCGATTTGAAAAAGTGCATTTTATGGAATGGCGCGCAAAAATGAAACGTCCTTTCTCTTTCCTGCGTCATCTTCGGCATGCGAACTGTTTATCCATCAAATCAGGCGCTATTTTTGCGATATTCCAAGATCTCAGCCGGATTTTTCTCTCTCTTCCTTGAACGTATTAAAGGAATTGAAATGGTACTCTCTAACCTTTTATCACTTACCAATCTCTTTCAAGGAACACAAGCGATTTTTATTACTGTTCATCATCTTCTCCAAGCTACTACAATGGCAGACTCTTCGTCCGTTCATGATACTTCCGTTCGTCAACCACTTCTCACAATCAAAACCCAACAGAACCTGATCATCAATCTCACTCCGTTTGTCTATGAGCCATACATGCTATACGTTGTTGAGTGTCTCAAATACTCACCTCTCGTCGAGTCGCTGACTAAAGTCGAAGCCGTACCAATGTCCTGCCTTTCTCTTGTCTACTCTACTGCCTACTACGACAAGGTTCATGAAAGGATTCACTTCGAAATCCACAATGAGAAGACCTCTATCTCCAAGCACCGCTTCTATGCCCTAATTGGTCTTTCTCAAGAACAATCTCTGGTAAACCCTGAATCCATCACCACTGGTCAATTGTTTTCCATGTTTTATCAGATAGGATATACCGAAACCCTCACCACAATCACAAAGTTCAAGAAGTCCTGCCTTCCGCCTCAATGGAATGGCCTTTTCACGTTACTGTTCAAGGGACTCTCTGAGCAAAGCGCCGGCTCAGATGGTGCGAGCAAGTCTTTTATGACTGTGCTCTATGGGTTGTACCATGGGATCGACTTAGATTATGGGTCATATATCTGGCAACAGTTGGTTCAAAGCTTGGTCTCTTCATCCAGGCACTCTGAGATCTCATGTGGGCGATTTTGGTCAATAATCACCAACTGGGCAATGGACCGCCTTCATGTTCCAATAATGGCGGATTCTCTTCTCTCCTTCATTTCTACCTTTCACACAACCAAAATCATTGTCACATATCCTACCAAGTACTCCTTCATTGGATCTATTCCTGAAGGCATGCCCGCTCGTATCTCTGCGTCGAGTAACGTTCTCCAACAATACAGGAAGCATCCTTCTTCAGGACCAAGGGAGCTTACACCAGCCATAGTTTGCTCCATTGAAGAGGCTGATAAACCAGCTAAAAGGAGCAAGAAGACTAACAATCAAAAGGAGGCACCTGTCTCTAAACCAACCAAGGGACAAACCCCCTAAGAAGCGAAAGTCTGATAAGGCTGCTACATCCCAGGCTCAACCTAAGAAGTAGAAAAAGCCCGCTAGGAGGCTTATCTTACAATCTTCAAGTGATTCAGATTCAGAATATGTTCCTCCTAAACATAAGAATGCTTCTCCTTCAGAATCTGAGAGAGAAAGCTCTGATGAAGAGGCTTCAGGCCGAGGTGATACCCTGCCTCGCTCCCCTACCCCAGAAATTCCAGTTCGCTCTCACCCTCCTTCACCTCCACCTGTATCCATCCCTCCTATATTTCCCATTGCAACCACTCAACCATTCTCTACAATTCCCATCCCTACTCCCATCTTCACAGACACTACTATTACCACTACTACCACAGGAGCTCACTCCACTACTCCCAATCCCCCAGTAACAACCGAACCACCTGTCACAACCGAACCTCCAGCCACTACCAAACCCTTATCTCCCACTCAATCCACAGAAAAAACCCTTATTCTTGGTGATGAGGACTTGGAATTTGATTCCACGTATTTCAGTCCTTACCGTGTGCAGAGTGATGACGATGATGATGAGCCTATTACAAAGCGTCATCTCAAGGCAGTGACTGAAAAGCTTGATCAACTGCTCTCATCGTCTTCCTCCGGAGCTTACTCTTAAGCTGCATTAAAGGCCTTGTTCTCCTCTATTGTTACAGAACACAGTGCCACACTCTCTGCTGCAGCTAAAGCCATTGAAGCCTCTACTTCACAGTGTCAACAAGCCTCACTTGCTGTTGATGCTTCTACTAAGGAGTGCAAGGAAGCGACCGCAAAAGTCGATAAACTAGTTTCTGAAGCTCACCTGTTTCTAGATTCCTTGCAAGCTGCTGCTACTAAGAATTCTCAAACCGTCAACTCTTCGATGGAGAACCGTCAACGTCAGGCCATTGAAGCAGCCAACGAAACTTTACATGCTAACATCAAAGACTGCTTGACTCAACTGGAGGCTGAGTTTGCTGTAGAGAATCGTATCATGGATGAGCTAGATAGGAGAACCTCATAGCTGAAAATGCAATACTACAAGCTGTGTACTGCTACTGCTGAGGTCAACAACCTAAAGTCAGAAAGGGAGGTCATTCGGGTTCTACTGCTGATGTTCACTCCATCCTCCTTCATCTCCTTGAGGCTCACGATCCTATCATCACCATTACTATCATGCGCCATCTGGCTGACAAGCTCCGACCAGCTTTGGACATCCTTAGTCGTATCTAGGGTGTTTTGGTGACTGGTGTCCAGCCGAAACAAGGGGGGAGAAGGTGAAAACTCAAACTCCTTCTGGACCGAAACCATTTACTGAACCGAAGGGTAATGAAGCTTCGGTCAGTAACAAGGAGAAAAAGAAGAAGAATATTGGTGAGGATGATACAGACAATGAGGATGATGTCTATGCGGAGAATCCTAAGAATCCCTTTCAGAAGGTAAAGCCCTCTGAAAAGGAAATGGAAGAAAACTACAAGAAACAAAAAGCTGAGCTCGGGCAGAAGCAAAAGGAGGCGGAGCTCCTAGAGAAGAAAAGTCCATGTTTCCTGTCTGGACTATAGATTCGCTTCAAAGATGCGCAATCGATGGGCCAATCATTCTTTGGCTTGAGCCAGTAATGTCCTTTGGGCTCGAGAACTTCAAGGATGCACAGTTCGATATGCCAATCACACGAAAGGCATTTATCTTCCATTGCTTCAATTCGACTGTTGCTATTCCTTCCCCAGACCCGAAGGTAGATAGGGATCTGCTGGAGTTTTACTTGGAGTTTGCTCAACCCCAGTACTTGTCTTGGAGTTCCAAGAAGATTACCACTGTCAAGGTTCTGAAGCCCTACTCAGCGGGTAAGTTTATTAATGTAAAATTCAAAGTGACTCGAGGAACCGAAGGCTCTGTTCACAACTTCACCCTTGCTGATCTACCGAACCTTAATCCCCATGACTGGATACTCCTCAACAACATTCAATAGTCAAATCCTCAGGAGTACCAGCCAATAATTGATCATGTCAAGCGTATGCTTGTATGCTACATTCACGAGGTAGCGAAGATGGACCAGGAGATTGCCTCTGCCATTCACAAGCGAACCACGATCTAAACTATGGGCAGAGCAGGCAATATCAACACTATGGTCAAGGGGAAGATAGATTCAAAGTTCCACACTGTTATGTTCATCAGAGGCGAAGGTTAGATGTCACACCCCCGAACCAGATGGCGGAAACGTCCGAGGGCTATCGTGACTCAATTGAATACCATCACAATGAATATATATGAAACATAACATCATACATTACCAAGCATTGAAATGTTACAACTGGTAGCGTTTACATTCAGTACATTGATCCATGATATTACATGCCCAAAAGTAAATTGTTCGATACTAATTAAAACCACAGCAAGTCGTTACTGAATGCATATTTCCTTTTCGATTTACCTGTTACCTGAGAATACAAGTATTTTGAAAAACGTCAACATATGAAATGTTGGTGAGTTCATAAGTAATGTTTGAAATATAGTGGTTTGTATTATTTTGAAAATCACCAGAAAATCCGATATTTTCTGAAAAGAGCATAGTATAAAAAGTGTGAAGATTCGTAAGTATGCTTGTTTGTTTCTATAAATGTAGAAGTACAATTCGTAAAACTCGGTATGTAACTCGTAGGTGGATTAATTAAAACCCTAGGAAAACCCGATGTTTTCCTGATACTTTGCATCAAATGATTTATATCTTGTTATTTCGTTACGACAAGTGTATTCGTTGAGTCCCGGTGACGTTGGATTAATTATGGATTGTGAATTGTTATAAACACACATTAATGAAAATGACTAGTTTACAACCATACAAACGATCCCTTAGGCGTCGCTCGCACTATTCACTTAATCCAAACACCCGGCTTCTTGTACCCCACAACCGAGGAGGAAAAGAGGGTGCGAAGCCCCGATATTTTCCGTAAGTCGTTCAAGGCTATCGTGAATGTGAAGGGCCCTTAGCCAGACTCGCATTTGGTGAATTCTCGACTTTACTAGCAGCACCAGAGGGCCCTTGGGGTCCAACAGCACAAAGCCTGTAAAAGTCCTTTTACACGAGATTAGGTCATATAAGACCCAACTACATGTAAGCGAGTTTCCTTCGGGCCTAAAGATCATGTCATTGGGCTAGCTAGGCCCAACAAACACGATTTGAAACTTTCGGGCCCAAAGACGGTGTATCGACGTCTGGTGTATTCTCACGTGTGTATTGACTTCCCGAATTTTCCGCGTGTGTATTGAAGTTTCGTCGTGTTAGTAATTTCGGATTGATTATTGATTCGAGACCGAATCAATTCGTTTGATAACGATTTTTGGTGTTGAAGGTGTATTATAATTCGCCGATAGTCAAGGTGCTAGTATTTCATCATGTCGGATTTATTGTTTAAAACATTAGAATATTTCATTTTTGCAGCCCCTTTCTTTTGGATAATTTACACTTTTAACCCTTTGTATAAAAATTTCTATTTTAGTCCTCAAACCATTTTTCTTGACACTTTAGTATCAAAACTTGTAGAAAAGTTATTTTTTAGCTCAAAGTTATTTGAAAAACAGTTTTAGTCCATCAAATGAAATTTTTCTCGGCTGAAACCCTTATTTTCGCAATTTTTACACTTTTGGCCCAAAGTAGAAAATTTTTGCATCTTTGGTCCCTTTTAAATATGAAAAGCATTTTTAAACCTTGAAATGGAATTGGAGCACTAGTAGTCCCCTGTTTTACAGAAAAATACAATTTCAGCCCCTCTAATTTGAAAATCTCGCATATTGGGCTTTATTGGGCCGAAAAATTCATTTTTGGCCCATTATGCTTAAAATTTTCACATTTAATCCTTCAAAGAGAATATTTCCAGAAAAATACCTTATTGAAACTGTTTTGACTCATTTCATCCATCAGAATTTGTATTTTGTCATTTTGGGCCCTTTAATTTTATATTTTTAACATTTTAAGTCCAAAAATGGGATTTTTAGCCCAAGGAGTTCATATTAACCAACTTGGTTATTTTTCTAGAAATGATTTGTGTGTAATAATATGTTTAACACTTGTTTCATACATCCTAATGCAAATCTCGATTTTAAGGACTTTTTGACTAGTTTCAACACCATAATCACATAAGAACACGTAAATAAACATAGAAATCATACAAAGCATACATATACTCATAGATCTACACATTTGCTTGTATTCCCCCCCCCCCCCACAAAACTTATAAAAACTGAAAAATAGGGGGTATGAAGCTCACCTTGAGTTGTGGTTTCGGTTTGAAGAAGAAAAGAGAAGAGTTTGTTGCTATTTCGGCCCTAGTAACCTTTTCTTGGAAGATCTCGAATTTAAGGAGCTTATAAGGTGCAAGATCACAAGATTGAATGAATTTAGAAGAGATTTTGATGAAGTGGAGGGAGTTAGATCATAATTTAGACATCAACTTACCTTAGATGATGAATTTCCTTATGAAGATCCTTAGGCTTCAAGCCAAATTTTCGAGATTTTTGGATGGAGAGAGGAGATGATTCTTTAGTAGTTTAGAGAGAGTTTTGTGAGGTGTGTGTGTTCCATTCTTGCTCTCGGCCGAAGGAAAAAGAGGGAGAAGAGAGTGTGCATGGGAATGTGAGTAAGGCTTGGATGTATGATGAATAATAGCTTAGATACCCACAATATAATAATGAGGTGGCTAGCATAAGTCAACCCTCTTCCATGTTGGGCTGTTGGGCCGAGATTTTGAAAGAAAAAAAAAAGAGTATTGGGCTTTAATGCCCTTAAGCCCATATTAGAGTTAGGGTTGATGATTGTTGGCCCTATAAAATATAAGTGTATTTTTTATACTTTGTTAGGCTAGTTTTGGTTAATTATGGTTCATAATGGTTCATAATATTTAATTTGTTCCATTCTAGGCCCAATATGGCCCAAAATATTGAATTAAATGGATATGGGTCCAATTAGAGCCCATTTAAAGGCTCTAATCCCATGATAGTTAAATTGGAAGCTTATTGGTCCATTGAGTCCAATAAGGTAGTCCTAGTCCAAAATGAACCTAACAAGAACTTCTAGGGTTTCCAATTGCTTGTTTGACTATTTGTAGTACTTGTATGGTGTATTGGATTGAAATTTTGTTGTCATAGAGTAAGCATCATACATGCTCTTAAGTTTTTGATTCTACATTTTTCTTGAGTGTAGTGATTACAAGGCACAAATTTCTAGTTGTGACATCATCCCCCTGTTAGAGGGAATTTCGTCCCGAAATTCTATTTGAAAGCTATATTTGAGAATGCTAGAATAGGTGACGGTACTTTTGCTTCATTTGGACTTCGCGTTCCCACGTGAATTCTGGCCCACGCTTCGCGTTCCACCGTACTTTCACGATCGGGATCCGACTTTGCTTAGTACGCTTCACCTCCCTGTCCATGATTTCAACCGGTTTTTCAACGAACAGGAGATTCTCGTTGATTTCGATCTCGTCAAGGGGAATGACGAGTGTTTCATCCGATAGACACTTCTTTAGATTAGAGACATGGAACACGGGGTGTACACTGTTTAACTCTGTGGGTAGTTGCAGTTTATACGCCACTGGACCTATTCGGGCGACGATCTCGAAAGGTCCAATGTATCGTGGGTTCAGTTTTCGCCGTTTTCCGAAACAAATAACTCCTTTCCAGGGTGAGACTTTCAACAGTACTCGATCCACGACCTGAAATTCTAACGGCTTTCGCCGTTTATCGGCGTAGCTCTTTTGTCGGTTGCGCGATGCTTGTAATCGAGCTCTGATTTGAACGATCTTTTCTGTGGTTTCACGAATGATCTCCGGTCTCGTTAGCGCCTTGTCCGATGTATGTGTTTTTGCTAGTTGGGTATCACCCAGCTCAGCCCAACATAACGGTGATCTACACTTACGCCCGTATAGTGCTTCGAAAGGAGCGACCTTGATGCTCGAATGGTAACTATTGTTATATGAGAATTCGACTAAGGGTAAGTGGGTATCCCAAGACTTCCCAAAGTCTATCACACATGGGCGGAGCATGTCTTCGAGCGTTTGAATGGTTCGTTCACTTTGACCATCCGTTTGTGGATGATAAGCGGTGCTCATGTCGAGATGAGTTCCTAGTGCCTTCTGAAGAGATTGCCAAAAACATGAAGTGAACCTACTGTCCCTATCCGAGATAATAGACACTGGTACTCCGTGGAGTCTCACGATTTCTCGAATGTATAAATGTGTCAATCTCTCCATCTTGTAGGATTCTTTTATTGGCAGGAAATGGGCAGATTTCGTCAGTCGGTCGACTATTACCCATATGGTGTCTAGTCCATCCGACGTCTTGGGTAGCTTGGTCACGAAATCCATAGAAATTCCTTCCCATTTCCACTCAGGGATTACCGGTTGCTACAACAATCCTGAGGGCTTCTGGTACTCCACCTTTACCTTGGCACACGTAAGGCACTTACTAACATAGGTGGCGATTTCCGCCTTCATGTTAGGCCACCAATAGTGTTGTTTAATATCCAAATACATCTTGTCTGAGCCGGGATGAATGGAGTATCGCGTCTTGTGGGCTTCCTTCATAACTACCTCCCTAAATCCTCCGAGTTTAGGGACCCAAATACGGTTCATGAAATAGTATACTCCATTCTCCTTTACCTCTAGGTTCTTCCCCATTCCGCGCAATGCTTTGCTTGCTCTATTTACTGTCTTCATGACCTCTGACTGGGCTACTGCAATTCGAGTGGCTAGGTGAGATTGAATGGTTATTGAGAGAGTTTTCGTATGACGAATAGAGTACTCCTTCCGACTTAATGCGTCAGCTACCACGTTGGCCTTGCCTGGGTGGTACTTGATCTCACACTCGTAATCGTTTAGCAATTCAACCCATCTTCGTTGCCTCATGTTTAACTCTTTCTGGTTCAAGATGTGCTGGAGACTCTTGTGGTCCGTGAAGATGGTGCACTTCGTACCGTAAAGGTAATGCCTCCAAATTTTTAGGGCAAAGACCACGGCTCCCAATTCTAGGTCATGGGTCGTATAATTCATTTCGTGCATCTTTAGTTGGCGGGATGCATAAGCTATCACCCTTCCACGCTGCATGAGAACGCAACCTAAGCCCTGATTTGACGCGTGACAGTAGACCACGAAATCTTCTGTTCCCTCCGGTAGTGATAGTACCGGGGCACTACAGAGAGCTTGTTTCAGGGTTCAGAATGCGACTTCTTGTTTGTCCGTCCATTTGAATGGTACGCCCTTTTGTGTAAGCGAGGTAAGCGGTTTGGTGATCTTAGAGAAGTTTTGAATGAATCTCCTATAGTAGCCTGCTAGACCCAAGAATTGACGGATTTCCGTGGGTGTTGCCGGGATTGCCCATCCTTCAACAGCTTTGACCTTAGAGGGATCCACATGAAGTCCATCTTGGCTAACTACATGACCTAGGAAGTTCACACTCCGGAGCCAGAACTCACACTTAGAGAGTTTTGCGTATAGCTTTTCCGATCGCAGAATTTCTAGGATTTTTCGGAGATGTTGGCCATGCTCTTCTTCGCTTCGGGAATAGACGAGAATGTCATCAATGAAGACGATGACAAAGTTGTCGAGGAATGGTCGACAGATTCGGTTCATCAGATCCCTAAATGCGGCAGGGGCATTTGTTAGACCGAAGGGCATTACGACAAATTCATAATGTCTGTAACGAGTTCGGAAAGCGGTTTTTGGAATATCCTCTTCCCGGACTTTGAGTTGGTGGTATCCGGACCATAGATCTATCTTAGAAAAATAACTAGCTCCTTGGAGCTGGTCAAATAGATCATCGATTCGTGGGAGTGGGTAGCGATTTTTAACAGTGAGTTTATTTAACTCTCTGTAATCGATGCACATTCTAAAAGATCCGTCCTTCTTTTTGACAAAGAGGACTGGAGCTCCCCATGGCGAGTAACTAGGGCGGATGAATCCCTTCTCCAAGAGTTCACTGAGTTGGCTGGACAATTCCTGCATTTCAGCAGGAGCTAGCCGATAGGGTGATTTAGCGAGAGGAATTGCTCCTGGAACGAGGTCAATTCGGAACTCCACTTGTCTCTCTGGGGGTACTCCAGGAAGATCTTCAGGAAACACGTCTGGGAACTCACATGCTATGGGAATGTCTTGAACGTTAAACTCTCCCTTGATTTTATCCACTATGTGAGCCAGGAACGCCAAATTGTTCTTTCGTAGATGCTTTCGTGCCTTGATGCACGAGATGAGGCGAAGGTTCATGCTAGGTTTGTCTCCGTAAATTACAAGGGTTTCATGATTAGGAAGGCAAAGGCGCACGGCCTTCTCGTGACACATAATTTCAGCATGGTGGGGGCTTAACCAGTCCATGCCAATAATCACATCGAAACTCCTTATTGATACAGGCATTAAGTCTATTCGAAAGACGTGTTGATTTAGGGTTAGGGTACATTCGATGTAGATTTCCCCGGTGGATTTGGTTTTCCCATTGGCCATTTCCACCGTAAAGGTTTCATTTAGCTTCTGGGGCTGTTGTTTTAATAAATGCTTAAACTTATTGCTTACGAAACTTCGCTCCACTCCGGTGTCAAAGAGGATGCATGCATAAGTGTGGTTTAGGGGAAACGTACCGGTAACAACAGCGGGGTGCTGAATCGCCTCTCCCTGACCCATGGTCAGCATCCTTCCTGTTCCTCCATTTCCGGGATTGTTGTTGTTAGGGCAATCTCGGCGGAAATGCCTAGTCCTCCCACACCCATAGCAGGTGTGGCTAGGACCTGCATTGTGGCCGCCGGTGGTGATGTTGTTGTTGTTGCGATTGTTGTTGTTGTTGTTGTTGTTTCCCTGTTGTTGGTTCTGGGGAGGGTAGGTCCTGCAGTACCTCGCCGTGTGTCCCCTTCGATTACAACTGGTGCACTGCAACTCCTTGCATTCTCCATTGTGATGGAAACCGCATTTGTTGCACTTAGGAAGATTACCGGAATAAGGTCTAGGAACATTTGAAGCAGCTGAGGCTGGAGCATCTGGTGTGGCTGGAACCGGTGCGGTGACAGCATTAACTGCCACTGTCTCCTGCTTTTTAGAGGTCTCGGGGCCCTGAAGCCCCTTCCTCTTGTTGTTCTTCTCTTTCTTGCCATCACCTTCCTTCTTTCCTTCAGCCTCCGCTGGCTTCTCACCCTTCTTGTTGTTATGGTCATATAGCTTCTTCGCCAATCTTTTTGCACTGTCAAATGTTTCGGGGTTTGCAGCTATCACATTTCCTTGGATTGGTGATGTTAGTCCACAGATGAATCGCTCAATCTTCTTTCCTTCCGAGGTGATCATACCCGGGCACAACAGAGATAGTTCACTAAATCTCGATATGTAGGCATCGATATTCACATTCTGCACAGTGAGGTTCCACAGCTCCTGCTCCATTTTCTGAATCTCACCTCGTGGGTAGTATTCAGCCATCAACATTTCTTTCACCTCCGACCATGGCATGGAATTGGCTACAGGGAGTGTCATGGCTTCCACATGTCCGTTCCACCAAGTGAGCGCTTGGTCGACAAAAGTGCAGGCTGCGAACTTCACTTTCATCTCCTCAGGACAATCGCATATCTCGAATACCGATTCCACCTTCTCGATCCATCGCTTCAGAGTGATCACTCCTCCAGTGCCGTTAAAAGTTCGTGGTTTGGCATTTGTGAAGTCCTTGTGGGTACATGTTTTGGTGGGTCCTTGATTCATCCCGTTGTTCGAATTGCCCCTTGCCCGTTGCCTCCTCCGTTGTTCCCTTGGTGAATTTGTGTCATTGCTACGGTGACCGCAGCAGACACGAGCGCCTGGAATGCAGTGGAGTCAACTTCGGGTGGGGTTGGTCCAGGGTTTCCGTGAGTAGGTCGGTGAGGCATCTTCTTGTCACGAAACGGAAAGATGTTGAGTATACGTGGTTTCCGTGAGGTTGTGGTCCTACTGACTAGGTGTATGGCACGAACTTAAGTACTTCTATCATTTAGCATACAATCATAGATTCGCAACACATAGCAAAACACATAAAAGTTCACTAATATTATCCTATGCCTCTTCCACTATTGCAGACTAAACAGACGTTCTCTTTTTGGTGATAAAGGGGTTTGTTTTTAGGTTCCGTAGCTCGCGATCTCATCAGAACATGTGTTAGTTTTACCTTGGAGGGGATGTAGTTGATCAGGCTACATCCGCTTCTTGATACCACTACGAACAGTCCTGAGTTAACCGGATACTAGCGTTATCTTGTTTGGTTCGGCGTTATGTTCCTCATTCCTAATGCAAGCAAAAGTGTTTTATTGTTGTATTTTTCTTGTTTTGTTCAGAGTTATGTTAGTCCCTCTTTTGGTTTATAGTTGCATATCAATGTATGGTTAGATATGCTAGTTCACTATAAATAGAGCTCTGATACCAACCTGTCACACCCCCGAACCAGACGGCGGAAACGTCCGAGGGCTATTGTGACTCAATTGAATACCATCACAATGAATATACATGAAACATAACATCATACATTACCAAGCATTGAAATGTTACAACTGGTAGCGTTTACATTCAGTACATTGATCCATGATATTACATGCCCAAAAGTAAATTGTTCGATACTAATTAAAACCACAGCAAGACGTTACTGAATACATATTTCCTTTTCGATTTACCTGTTACCTCAGAATACAAGTATTTTGAAAAACGTCAACATATGAAATGTTGGTGAGTTCATAAGTAATGTTTGAAATATAGTGGTTTGTATTATTTTGAAAATCACCAGAAAATCCAATATTTTCTGAAAAGAGCATGGTATAAAAAGTGTGAAGATCCGTAAGTATGCTTGTTTGTTTCTATAAATGTAGAAGTACAATTTGTAAAACTCAGTATGTAACTCGTAGGTGTATTAATTGAAAACCCTAGGAAAACCCGATGTTTTCCTGATACTTTGCATCAAATGATCTATATCTTGTTATTTCGTTACGACAGGTGTATTCGTTGAGTCCCGGTGACGTTGGATTAATTATGGATTGTGAATTATTATAAACACACATTAATGAAAATGACTAGTTTACAACCATACAAACGATCCCTTAGGCGTCGCTCGCACTATTCACTTAATCCAAACACCCGGACTTCTTGTAGCCCCACAACCGAGGAGGAAAAGAGGGTGCGAAGCCCCGATATTTTCCGTAAGTCGTTCAAGGCTATCGTGAATGCGAAGGGCCCTTAGCCCGACTCGCATTTGGTGAATTCTCGACTTTACTAGCAGCACCAGAGGGCCCTTGGGGTCCAACAGCACAAAGCCTATAAAAGTCCTTTTACACGAGATTAGGTCATATAAGACCCAACCACATGTAAGCGAGTTTCCTTCGGGCCTAAAGATCATGTCATTGGGCTAGCAAGGCCCAACAAACACGATTTGAAACTTTCGGGCCCAAGGACGGTGTATCGACGTCTGGTGTATTCTCACGTGTGTATTGACTTCCCGAATTTTCCGCGTGTGTATTGAAGTTTCGTCGTGTTAGTAATTTCGGATTCATTATTGATTCGAGACCGAATCAATTCGTTTGATAACGATTTTTGGTGTTGAAGGTGTATTATAATTCGCCGATAGTGGAGGTTCTAGTATTTCATCATGTCGGATTTATTGTTTAAAACATTAGAATATTTCATTTTTGCAGCCCCTTTCTTTTGGATAATTTACACTTTTAACCCTTTGTATAAAAATTTCTATTTTAGTCCTCAAACCATTTTTCTTGACACTTTTGTATCAAAACTTGTAGAAAAGTTATTTTTCAGCTCAAAGTTATTTGAAAAACAGTTTTAGTCCATCAAATTAAATTTTTCTCGGCTGAAACCCTTATTTTCGCAATTTTTACACTTTTGGCCCAAAGTAGAAATTTTTTGCATCTTTAGTCCCTTTTAAATATGAAAAGCATTTTTAAACCTTGAAATGGACTTGGAGCACTAGTAGTCCCCTGTTTTACAGAAAAATACAGTTTCAGCCCCTCTAATTTGAAAATCTCGCATATTGGGCTTTATTGGGCCGAAAAATTCATTTTTGGCCCATTATGCTTAAAATTTTCACATTTAATCCTTCAAAGAGAATATTTCCAGAAAAATACCTTATTGAAACTGTTTTGACTCATTTCATCCATCAGAATTTGTATTTTGTCATTTTGGGCCCTTTAATTTTATATTTTTAACATTTTAAGTCCAAAAATGGGATTTTTAGCCCAAGGAGTTCATATTAACCAACTTGGTTATTTTTCTAGAAATGATTTGTGTGTAATAATATGTTTAACACTTGTTTCATACATCCTAATGCAAATCTCGATTTTAAGGACTTTTTGACTAGTTTCAACACCATAATCACATAAGAACACGTAAATAAACATAGAAATCATACAAAGCATACATATACTCATAGATCTACACATTTGCTTGTATTCCCCCCCCCCCCCACAAAACTTATAAAAACTGAAAAATAGGGGGTATGAAGCTCACCTTGAGTTGTGGTTTCGGTTTGAAGAAGAAAAGAGAAGAGTTTGTTGCTATTTCGGCCCTAGCAACCTTTTCTTGGAAGATCTCTAATTTAAGGAGCTTCTAAGGTGCAAGATCACAAGATTGAATGGATTTAGAAGAGATTTTGATGAAGTGGAGGGAGTTAGATCATAAGTTAGACATCAACTTACCTTAGATGATGAATTTCTTTATGAAGATCCTTAGGCTTCAAGCCAAATTTTCGAGATTTTTAGATGGAGAGAGGGGATGATTCTTGAGTAGTTTAGAGAGAGTTTTGTGAGGTGTGTGTGTTCCATTCTTGCTCTCGGCCGAAGGGAAAAGAGGGAGAAGAGAGTGTGCATGGGAATGTGAGTAAGGCTTGGATGTATGATGAATAATAGCTTAGATACCCACAATATAATAATGAGGTGGCTAGCATAAGTCAACCCTCTTCCATGTTGGGCTGTTGGGCCGAGATTTTGAAAGAAAAAAAAGAGTATTGGGCTTTAATGCCCTTAAGCCCATATTAGAGTTAGGGTTGATGATTGTTGGCCCTATAAAATATAAGTGTATTTTTTATACTTTGTTAGGCTAGTTTTGGTTAATTATGGTTCATAATGGTTCATAATATTTAATTTGTTCCATTCTAGGCCCAATATGGCCCAAAATATTGAATTAAATGGATATGGGTCCAATTAGAGCCCATTTAAAGGTTCTAATCCCATGATAGTTAAATTGGAAGCTTATTGGTCCATTGAGTCCAATAAGGTAGTCCTAGTCCAAAATGAACCTAACAAGAACTTCTAGGGTTTCCAATTGCTTGTTTGACTATTTGTAGTACTTGTATGGTGTATTGGATTGAAATTTTGTTGTCATAGAGTAAGCATCATACATGCTCTTAAGTTTTTGATTCTACATTTTCTTGAGTGTAAAATTTCTAGTTGTGACATTAGAAATGCTTGTTCGCTCTCGTTGACAAACACCTCTTCTCAACGTCTTTCCTGGAGCATATCTTGGAGATCATTCAGAGGTGTGGTTAGAACAGTGCTGCTGACAATAAGTTATTCACTGACATGCTGAGGTGGTATATCTAGTTTCGGCAGACACTTCTTTCAATAATTCCCCGTCTGTTCAAAGTAATAAAGAGAGTGAAGCCAACACAGAAGAAATGATCTCTCGCCTCATTTGACGCAAAGGGGGAGATTGTTGGGATTATTAGATTACGTCATGGGCTCGGTCCTTAGCCCAGTTTTGATTGCCGGTATTGGGCCTGTCCAACCGTGCATAATTTTGCTCTAGGGTTTAGTATATAAGCTGCATGCATGCAGTCTTAGAAGTTATCGCTTTTAATTATTTTTCTCTGAAGTTTTGTAAACTCTAGCTCGCCTCTACAGTGGAAGTTCTTCATCGACCTCTGCTGAGGTGTGACTTTATTGAATCATAAGCATACATTTGATTCAATTCTGTGTTCATTCTCTTACTGTTTTTGTCTTGTTTGATTTTCATAATCATATCTGTGAAAGATCTAATCGATCTAGAATTTAATTCTCATCAATAATACAATACCTACCAGGTCTCTCTATAATCACTTGGTGTATAGGAGTCATGTATAATTAAGATTTTAACTGGAAATTTTTTTGTGAAAAATAGATATTTAATTATTGTTGTTTGGAAACATACAAAAACTCTTAGTAGCGTTCATTGTTGTTTCTTTATGTCTTGTTGTTTAAACTCCTCCTACTCCTCCGTCATTCCTCTTTGTTGGACAATCTCGCTTGAAATGTCCTGTTTCACCACATGCATAGCAAATTCGCCTCATTCCGACATTGGTGGTTGAAGTGATGTATTGGACCGGAGTCCTACATTGGCTGACGGTGTGTCCTTTTCATTGCACCTATCGCAATACATCTCCTGGCAGACTCCATTATGATGGTAGTTGCACTTGTTGCAGTGTGGAAGGTTCCCACGATATAGTGTTTTCAATGTTGAGGTAGTAGGGTCAGTGGGGGTACGGATTACCACCGTCGATTGCCCTTTGGAGGTTCTTTGAGATGAACAACCCCTTCTCTTGTTTTATGGTTTTCGTTTCATATTCTTAGGTTTGCTTTTTGGGGCGTTCTTTCAGATAGTCACTTGCGGGCGCCTTTGATTGTTACTACGATTAGGATTTTGGACACCATTTCCTTCTCTGTTTGTGTCGATAGAGTTGTTGTATGCCATAATGGTTGCCATAGCGGCTATAGCCGTAGCTTGAAAAGTGGTGGTGTCCATTCGTAGGAATGGTATCGTGTTGGTGGGATGATTACTTCCATGTGAAGGCATGATTCTGTTAAAAGGTGTGAAATAAGTTCGTAAGTAATGATGGTCGTTTCTAGTTGTATTCTATCTACATATAAATTTTTTGTTCTTCTGTACAGTTCTTACTGTTTCGGTCAACATCCCTGTGATGTTTTCATGGTATAGGGTAGAAATAGGTATTGTAAAAGTTTTTAAGTTGTAAAAACAAAATAGCAGTGTGAAAACCATAGGTTGGCTTGGTTTCTATCAGTTTTGAAATGGCGTATCTCACTTGACTTACCATTACTAGTCGTGATCAAAGATATGATAAACCTAACACATAGTATGAGTAGTGTAATCACTAACTAAATAGGTTATATTAGTTTAATAGATATTAGAGTGACGTATAAAGTGTCCTGCTACTCTGTATGACTCGCGGACGGTTTTCTTTGTTATTCGTCATTGTTATGATTTCCTTAGTTTAAGTTGTAAAGATTTATTGTCCTATGGTGGCTATCTCTTTCTCTAAAGGGTGTAGGTGATTTTTTTCTGATGTACTTGTGGGTATGGTGTTCATATGGTGTTTCTTATTTTTCCATAGGTATGTTGAATCCTCGCTCCATCATGCTTCGGGTGTTGACATTGATTTCCTTTACTTTTGTGATGGAGGGTCTGAACTTGAACGTCTTTGCGAGACTCCCTTGTCTGTTCCTAATAGGGTAAGGTTCAGTAATGATCACTCCGGTGCCTTTCTCTTTGGCTGATCTCTTCTCGGAATCTTATTCATGAACTTCTCCTTGTTCCACCTTGTCTCCTCTACTGACTACTGTAGTGTAGTGGTTATATCTAACTGTATTGTTCGTGCGAGAATGGGGATGTTTAAAGAATATTAAAAGTTTTTATGGTGATCCCTACCGGGTCCTCAAATAATTACGTTGTGTATACAAGTTGTATATAACTAAGATCGAATAGACCTTCGAATAAGTGATCTTACTCTAAAACCACAACCAAACAAGGAACAAATAGTGAAGCGTAGATCACACATTCTAAGTCTATGAAATATTAACTATATATAACCTTGGAGCATACACTCCACAATTGTAGACCTGCCAATAAGGGTCTTTTAGTTTTCACATAAATTATTTTATAGCACGTAAAATACTCCTATAGTATTTTAAATCTTATGTTTGGTTCCAGAGTTCCTTTTTATGTAGAGTTTGGTAAGTTTTAGACTTTGTTGCAACACCACAACCATTCCTAGGCATATGTTAATCACTTCTTGAATAAATATAGTTGATCAGGCTATATTCATTCCATACCTGATTATATATCCCAAGGTCTACTCATGTTGTTCAACAATCTTAATACTTTTGTTTTGTTCTTATTATCATACTATTCTTGTATATATGTACACAACTATACTTTTATAAAAAATATTATTATATTTAAAAAGTATAACTCTTGACCAGAGTTTTTTTAGCCCCATTGTAGTTATAGTTATATATCTTATATGATTGATATACTTAGTTCACTATAAACAAAGCTCTTATACCAATCTGTCACACCCCAAACCTGAACGGCGGAAACGTTCGGGGACGGAGGAGGTCATGTACAGTACCACAACAAGTGTATCATGGTAATCAAAGTAACAACAACCATTGTATTGATAAAATATATATTTTACATTAAGTTCAAAACATTACATGATTTACATTAAAACTAAAGCAAAAGATAAGTCGTGATACTTCTATGCTCTAACTTCATAACGCTTGAGAAAGTACCTGTCTACTATTTTTCCTGAGAATACAAGTGATTTTGAAAGTGTATCAACATTTAAGCTGGTGAGTTCATAAGCATTTTTGTGTTCGAAAAGTACATTCTTTATTCTTAAAGAATGATGCTCTGAAATAAGAAATCATATTTGTTTCCAGAAAGTCGAATTATAAATCATTTGTTTGTTGAGAAATCAAATTTATCCCAGAAAATCCTATATTTTCCATAAATCGAGTTGTAGTCTAATATAATCTAGACAGAAAAGTATAAGTATATTACCATACTTAAATTAATGATATGTAGTCTTATTCGTTTATAAAACTATTTGAAGAGATATGTTTTTACGTAAAAGTCCACATATAGTTGTTTATTCGATTGCTCGTAAAATACTGATGTTTATCCTGGAAAATCTTATATTTTCAATAAATCAAGTTGTAGTCTAATATGAATCAAGACCGAAAAGTGTAAGTAAATATGTCATACTTAACTTGAATAACTTGTAGTTTTATTATTAAATAAAACTAGTTGAAGATGTGTTTACTCTAGATTCTGAATGTGATAATAATATCCTACTATGATTACTTAGTACAAACGAGTTAAATCAATAAAAAGTAATCATTAAGATACTACCACCTTAAGTTTATTTGAGAAGTATATTACTACGTGCATGAGTCATTGTTTTCGCCATGTGAGTTCTTATAACCATACTTTTATGACGGATATGTCGGATATGAAATTATCCAGGCGTCAAAGTGTTATGACATTTGTCACCCCGGGGATTGTAGCTAACAGTTAGGGTGCGAGATCGTCAGTCTCATATAGATCTATACACAAATTCACGCTCTCCCTACAAGTGACTCTGGTTCATAAGTGGGGACTTTCGCGGGTACAACGAAGAGCCATTGTCTCACAAATATACTGCTAATAACGAGTTCACGAGTAATATGGTGAAAAACTTGTTAGTAAGTAAATAAAAATACAAATTTTTATTTATATCTGCTTACGATAGAAAGAGTGGATTGACTCATAAATTATACTTATTATAAATTATATGCTTGTTTTCATATCGTTTATCCTTCTTAGTAAAATAACCTGTAATTTCCATAAACTATACATATCATAGTTTATATGCATATTATTTATGTAATAAAATCTCGTTATTAACAATTTTTAAAAGTTTACAAGTTTGATAATAACATTTGTTTCTCGTAAACAATATTTTCATGTAATAAATACATAAAGTATAAGAAAAACATAATCAACAGTTTGTATTTTTAAACACAAGTTTTCATGTGTTATACTTGTATCCCCCCCCCCCCTTTTTAAACATATAAAAATTATTGAAAAGTATGGAGGTATGAACTCACCTAATAAGTGGTGATTTGGGCAGCGTTTCGTTTCTAGAAATGATTTTCCTTGACAAAACCGTGAGTTTTTCATGAAAAACCAGGCTTTATGCGAACAGAGTTTCGACTGGAAAAGATTATTTTCTTGAGGACTTCAGGGCTTGCTTCAGGACTTGGATATGATATTGGGCCTTCCGGGTAGTCTAGAGAGGTTATAGAGGGTATGAGAGATGAGAGAGTTTGAAATTTTCTAAACAATTCTGGATACCCTCGCATATTATTTATAGGGGTGGAACTGGTCCTGGTATGTTGGTCGTACATGCGAAGAATGTTGGGCGTTCCGGTACGTGGGGCGTACCCTCGTACGCGCTGCGTTCATTGATACATGGTGCATCTTCGTTTACCGAGCTTCGGAAGTGGGTGGTATGTATATGCATGTGACGGTGGGCAACCTAGTCAATCCAAGGCAATGTTCTTGACTACGTTGGGCGTAAATCAGTATGCGGGGCGTACTCCTTCGGACCAGTCTCGTAATTTGTGCCCAAAACTTCAAAAATTCATAGCTTTTGCATACGAGCTCCGTTTTTGATGTTCTTTATATCCACACGTAGGTGAGATTATACTCTACAACTATCGTTTACACTTTGTCGGCTATTTTTGATGTTATTTTTAATGTTATATTTTTAACAGGTCGGGGCAGGAAAAGTCCATTTAAAAATGCATAGCTTCTTCATCCAATGTCCATTTACATCTGTCTTTTTACCGTTGTACAACTATTGACAAGACCTTCGATTTTCGGTTAGGTTGTGTCGGCTAAAAATCTTCCGATCTTTAATTCGAATTTCTAGTTGTACACTGTTATGCCAAAATTTGGAAAATCATAACTTCCTCATACGAAGTCAGATTTGGACATTCTTTTTATGTAAAATCTCGGTTTAACATATTCTACGACTTTCATTTCGATTGTTATGGCTAAAAGGCATTCGATTGTAAACTCACTTTTTATGACACCTAGCGTCGTGCCGGTTCCGCCACGAAACTTTGATGGGTTATAACTTCTTCGTTATAACTTGGATTCCGGCGTTCTTTATATGTATGGAAACCTTGTGACATATACTACAACTTATATAAGATTATTTATTCTAAATAATCCTTTATCAAAAAGTTATGTTTGACGCAAAATAAATCGAGTAATGAATGTAGTATCAGAGTAACAAGAATTATGAACACCGACAGTAAATAAGATATGGTTTCAGCTCAATTATGCTTCAAGATTACAAAGAGTGAATAGACAAGACAGACTCCCAAAAACTCTTATCTAACTCTAAGTAACTCCCCTATTTATAGGAGAACAATAAAGCATACAAAAAATTACAAAGGACTAGACATTCAGTTTCGACATAAACTACCTTTATAAAATAACATTACAATTTCGACATCTTACAACCTACCTTCGACCTTAACGATCTCCCCCTATGTAAGCAATGGCGAAATCAGCTGATCAAAACTTGAGCAGCTAAGTGTAATGTTCTTCAAATCTCAGAATACCAATTCATCACCTTCTTTAGTTCTGCCTTATCTCCATCATTCTTCTTCTTACAATTATTCATACGAACAATTAAGTTCGTATACTGATCAGTTGTATATCATTCAATTTCACTTGTTTGAAAAAAGAACTTCGATGGATTTCCCTTCTTATTCTTCCTAGCAAAAATTATGCCAAAAGGCTTCAAACATATTTCACCATCCACATACTTCTTCATCTGAGCTTCGCTTATTGCCTTGATTTTAGGAGCAACAATTTCCTTTTCCAATGTAGCAGCCAACTCAACATCTGTCATAGCAAGACAATCATAGTAATTGTCTATGAAAAGTTTTATATGACCTAGACCCAATATCAACACATCCTTGCTTGTGTTTTGGAGTTTAGAAGCATCCTTATCCTTAAGAATATATGCAACTTGAATCAAATCATTCAAGTTCATCAAAGGAAAATCAGCAATTGAAAATTCAAAAGTTTCTTTGTTTTCCCTCACTACATGATATCGAAAATTCTGAAGCATATTTTCGAACATTTCTCCTTTCGATATATCAAGTACTTGCACAGTTTTTATCAGAGACCAAACCTCTTCTTGTTCTTTTCCCAACACTGCATGGAATCTCAGCTTCATATGAGAAAAATGATCCTTGTTCTCAAATTTGTTCACAACCTTGTATTGAGTAGTGAGAAAAATCATCTCATTAATAGGAAAATCAAGTTGATTCATATCTGAGTTCTCAATTGCATAACTCTTTCTTGGCTTTTTCTCGAATTCATACATCTCATTGTATGCAACTCTTGCTTCAATGTTTTCGTAACTGTGCAATTTAAGTGGATCACCTTTGTTTATTCAAGGTGGAACACTTGCACGAAGCATCAAAAGACTCTAAATATGACGCTGCTTTTCCATTTCCACTTCAATCTCTGCCTTCCTTTCTTGTTACGACTTTTCAAGAAGAATTGTTTTCCCTTTGTCTGAAGTTTTGGTTGTTTCCTTGGGTTTCTAACTACTACCCTCTTTAGCAGTTGATCCAATTACAATGCATTTTGAGATTGGTCTTGTAGTAACAACAATTGATTGTATGGGTTCAGCTTGCAAAATTATTGGTTTTGTCCTGGGAATGTGAGTTGTAAAAACTTTGCCAACAACTTTCACTTCTTCATTTTTAATTCTAGATGCACCTTCTCCTTTACCAACATTCACCTTTTCTCCCCCTTGCACCCCTGTAAAAACAGGTGGAGCATTTGTTAGGAAGACAGTGGCAAACTGAGACAAGGGAGCCAACAGTTTTTGAATTACAGCTTCGAAATAACGAAACTTGTGATCAATAAACTCAGGTGTAAAAAGGGATGAGGAACTAGGTTTCGAAACAATTCCCTTCAATTCTTCAAGAAGAGAAGTAACTTTTTCAAAACTTGTAACAGCACCTGTTGCAGTCTCATCAAATTTATGATCAAAGGATTGATGAGTTTTAACGAATGTTGTAACATCATTTGCGATAATATCAACTTTCTCAAGTAGAGAAGAGTATTTGATATCCATCTCATGAAGCTCTTTGGATACATCAACCTTCAGTTCTTCAATCTTGTGATTGACATTCTCACGAATCGTTTTAACATCTTGTACAAACAGAACATGGCGTTCCTTTGTAACCCTTTTCAAATCCTTGAGCTCTTCATTAAACATCGAAGAGGCAGACTTGACTCGCAACTCGTTACATTTATCCATGGAATCAATATTTTCTAAAAGACAAGATTCTGATTCATTAATCAGCTTCTCCACTTTCTTAAACAACCGAACTTCCTGAGCTTTAAGCATCACATCAATTTCAATACTTGAGACATAATTCTTACCACCTGCATCTGCTTGTGATTGAAGTACGGAATTGAGCTTTTTGTTTAGAATCTTGAACTGCTTCCCAGACATCAACATATGATCTGGGATATCATCTTCTTTGGGATCAAATTCTAAATCAGCAAATGAACCTCCAAACCCTCCATCATCAGTATCATCATCGTTAAGAGGTTTAGGTGGGTCACTGGATTGGGATGAAAAGATAGACGTGATGGGATGATCAATGATCATACCAAAAGTAGGAGAATGAGTGGTTGGAGCAATAAATGTGATTATTAGTGGTAAAGAAGTGTCAGTTTGAGCCGTGACAGTTTGAAGAATACCTTGAGAAACAACAAGATGTTCATCATTAGAAAATCCTTCACCCATATTGACATTTACATCCGTATTAGATACATATGTAGAGATTCCTGAGATACGAACCTCCTCATAAAATGATTCAGTTAACGAAACCTCGGGTGGTATGTCTGAAGTCTTCATAGGAATCAACACTTGTGTGGATGCACCAAATATAGTAGATGTGTCTACTATCAAAGTTTCAACAGAGTAACTTCCAACTCCTGTCATGTCGAAAGTTGACTTGGCAGGTGATTTCTGTGGAGAAGAAGGATTACCAAGTGGAGAATCAAGAACAATTTCTTCGTCTTCATCATCTTGAAGAATCAACTTCCGCTTCTTTGGCTTCTTGGTCTTGCTAGAGATATGTTTGGCAACATCCTCGTCCATGCACTTCTTTGATGATGGTGAAACAGGTATAGGAACTTCATGAAGAACAACACCTTTTCTTGTTACATGGGGCTTCCGAATCAGTGATGGTGAAAAACCGGATGACCTCTCAGGAGATGTTTTGGCTTTATAAGACATCTTTTTGATACGCTTTAAGACACCAATTTTTGTTGGAATTAGCTTCTTGTTAGAATCAAGTTGGGCAGTTTGCTGAGATTTCTCAGACTTCTTCGAAACTTTCCGTACCTCTACAGGTTGTTTCTTTGGTGACATAGAAACAGTTGTGTCTTTATCAGTTTTCTCAGGAGTTGAGACAATCTTTGACTTCCGATATTTCTTCGAAGAGCCTTCATCAGGTTTTGATAGCAAAATACCAAGTCCATCATTAGTGTTGATACAAAGTAGATAAGCCTCCAATACAGGATTCAAAGGATCAACCTTCTTTAGCATCCCATCAGGAATTCTAGAAACAGTTGGAAAAACATTTGCATCATCTTCAATTTCCCTGGGGTAGTGATACTTCAAGAATCCAGCTTTAGGTTCATCAGTTGGCACCACAATACCTTCCTTCTCATAGACAAATTGGAGAACGAGACTCCAATACCTTGCACATGAAATCCTATTAACCACATTTGTATTTTCAATGCTTTTCAAGAATTTTTTCCATGGTTAAGTTGCATCGTCGACAGGTAAATCAAAATAAATACCAGCGACCATAGCATACACCTCTATACGCCCTTTGTCTAAACCAATGCTTCGACCAGTAAGACATCGAAGGTAAATCCCAAACAGAAAATTCCACAAACTTGGAAGAGACGATTTTTTGAAATCACTAATCTTTGTGAGAGTAGGTTGATAACCCATCTCATTGAACATGTGTAACACTTGTTCATTTGAAACTTTGTAGAATGGTGGAGAATTAAGGATTCCAAGAATTTTAACAAATAGCTTCTTGGTTAGACGAAACTTCTTGTCATTGACTAAATTGAAAGTCACAGTATTCATCGTCTTGCTGTAGGATGCAGTAGAACCTGCCATGGATAACCAGGACATTGGTACAACAAATGCACTGAACATGGCAGTTGACAGAGCAGAATGTTGTAAAGCCACAATTAGCATCTTGATTTCTTCAAGATAAACTGAAAGATGACCGTCAACTTGATAATTTGTACTTTGAATCTTCATGAGGGGTTGTTGAGATGATTCTTCGTTAGTGGTGTTGGATTGAATGACAGCCATGATTAGGGTTTTCTTTGAGAATCAAGAAAGGAAGAAAGCACAAATTGTTTGGAGATTTTGTAGAATGTGTAAACTTTGAATGATTATCCAATTACCCTTTATATATGGATCCCCTTTTGAATTTCAAACGGTTATAATAAAAGATCGTGACATGTGGCCCTTGAAAGTTGCACTAATTACCATCTTTAACTCCAAGTCAGAAAAAGTATAGGACACGATCTCTGAGAAATAAGCACAGTAACTAAACCATCATATCAATAGTCGCTTCGTGAGTACAAGTGGATAAGGACAAAACCTTTGGAATTGAGGTTGGGCTCTTTTGTTTTAGGGTTTGAAAATGAAGTCATATGCCAGACTTGTTGAAATCATCAGCCTGAGTTGGTAATACTCAGAACCTCAAGGATTTCGTGAGTGTAGTGTGCCAATAGAATGAGATAAGAAGCAAAATAACAAAAAGTTGGGATATGTGATGTCGAAAAATAAATTTTCGACACAAAAGTAGTTAAACCCTGGGAAAAAGTTACTTCGCTATTCATCAAGAAATATGACTAGCAGCTTGTGTGTTTTCCCGAGAATTACAATCGAATACTTGCAGAGAAGTATCGAAGGGTCTCTTTTTGATAAGCTTCTTGGGTGGTGTGAGATTTCGTTACATATCAACACTTAACACAAATGTGAGTAATTGTAATAGAAATTACTTGTATGACCAATGTAATCAATGACAAGTATGTTATGGAAAAATATATGAAGTGACATAGAATTCAAATGAAACTCACCCGGAAATCATATTCAAGAAAAAAAATGTTAACTGGATCGTGTTGGGTAACAAACATCGTGGGATTCAACTATTTGATCAAGATCACTTAAAAGAATTGAATATGATTTGGAGTTTTAAAAGTTGGTACAAAAACAAATGTTTCATGAAATATGGAACAAAATTCCTCGTCATTTCCTTAAGAGAGTTGGACATTTTGGGTTTCACTTTCATCATGGTCTCATGATGTTAGGTCATTAACACAGAAGTTTGATATGTCTAAATCCTGATTGGTTTGACCGGAGATCTCTCAGACATATGTCATTGTGTGTGAAAGTGTAAGAACGTTGTGATGAAAAAGATTGGTTAAAGAATTTCAAAAGTGCCACTGCTTTTTGATAGACTAAGTAGATCACTCTAAACTTGTGTGAGTAGAGTATGGTAGCTCATGGACTAATGTGAATATAGCCTGATTGGGAAGAAATTTTCGTGATGAAAATTTCATTAAAGCTTCAACACACATTGAGTCAAAAGAGGCTTGGGTCGACATGCTGCAGCATGCTTCTAGGGACAACCTAACTAGTACATAATATGTCGAAAACGTACCTTCCCTTGAAACAACAAGCAAGTTACCACATAATATTTGTTCATCATTTGTTTCATGTTCCATACTTTTCTTCAAAACAAGCAAACTAAAAGAAAATATTGTTGGATTTTTTATTTTATGAACAATAACAAAAATAAGAAAATCTTTTTTTCAAAACAAAACAAAACAAAAATATTTTTGGAATTTTTTATTTTTCAAAAAGACAAACAACTTAGCAATCTAACAAAAGTTCTATACCAGACTATCGAAAAAAAAATTATGTACCAGACTATCGAAAAAATTAGTGTAAAACTAACAAAATTTTGACAAACTATCGAAAATTTATCAAGAAAGCAAATTTCACTTAATGTCGAAAGTGAAGCGTGTCAAAGCGCTGAATGTGAACAGTAACCATTGAACACATAATGAGATTCTTTTGAAAATCATTCAGCACCTCTGATTCGACATTCTTGCAATCAGACTCTCTTCATTCTTTCGAAAATGTTCCAGAGATTGAATTTCCATCTATCATTCCAAGTCCTTCCAAAATTTTCACAAATGATTTTTTATCTAAAGGTTTTGCGAAAATATCAGCCAGTTGATTAGTTGTTTTCACAAAGTGAACTTCAATGTTTCCATCTTCCACGTGATCTTTTATAAAATGATATCGAAGAGTAATATACTTCGTTTTCGAATGTTGTACAGGGTTGTGACAAATACGTATTGCACTTTGTGAATCACAATACAACGGAATTTTCTTCATGTTGATATCATAATAATGCATTTGACTTTGAAAGCATATGATTTGTGAAGTGCAAGCTGTAGCGGCAACATATTCAGCTTCTGTTGTGGAAATTGAAACACATGTTTGCTTTTTCGACTGCCAGCTTACTAGCATCCCATCCAAAAGTTGACATACGCCACTTGTTCTTTTTTGATCAAGATTTCAACCTCCTAAATCAGCATCTGAAAAAGCTTATATGAAGAATTCAGTTTTTGAATCATACCACAATCCTAAAGAAATTGAGCCTTTGAGATAACGAAAAACATTCTTGAATGCAGTGAGATGTGGTTCTCGAGGATTTGACTAATACTAGCACAATTACAAACAGAAAACATAATATCAGGTCGACTCGTCGTGAGGTAAAGTAACGAACCTATCATGCTTCTGTAAAGAGTCAAATCAACAGTAGGTTTATCTAACGAAGGTGTAAGCCTTGTTCCAGTCGCCATCGGTACTCGTAATTTCGTGTTATTCGTCAATCAAAATTTTTCGAGCAGATTCTTGGTATATTTTTCTTGATTGATAAAAATTCCTTCTCTGTTTTGACGAATATTTAAACCAAGAAAATTGTTGATTTTTCCCATCATACTCATCTCAAAATTTCTTTACATCATATTTTCGAATTCATTAGACAAAGCAGGGTCAGTAGAGCCAAAAATAATATCATCAACATAAATTTGAACAAGCATTAGATGATCCCCAACTTTCTTTCAAAAGAGAGTGGGATCAACTGATCCTTGTTTAAATTTCGATTGTTTTAAGAAAGAAGCTAAAGTTCCATACCATGCTCTTTGTGCTTGTTTTAACCCATAAACAGCCTTAATCTAAAATATAGCAATGATTAGGATATTCTTCACTTACAAAACCAGGAGGTTGTTCCACAAACACAATCTCTTCGAGTTCTCCATTCGAAAATGTACATTTCACATCTATTTGATAAACATCAAAATATTTATGAGTTGCATAGGACAAAAATATTCGAACTACCTCCAGTCTTGCAACATGGGAGAATGTTTCTTCATAGTCTATTCCTTCTTGTTGAAAATAACCTTTTACTACAAGTCTAGCTTTATTTCGAACAATATTACCATCTTTGTCTGTTTTATTTTTGAAAATCCATTTTAACCCAACTATCGAAACTTCTTTTGGCTTAGGAATTAATCTTCAAACCTTGTTTCTTTCGAATTCAGTCAATTCAGATTGCATTGCAACAACCAAATCTGAGTGTTCCATTGCAACCTTAACTGTTTTTGGTTCAATTTTCGAAATGAAAACGTTAAACATGCAAAATTCCTAATGAACGTTAAGTACCGCATTCTTTGCATGAAGTTGAGCTCTCGTTAACACACCATCTTGTGGATTTCCTAGAACTTGTTCCTTTGGATGATTTCTTGTCCATTTATCTAAAGGTGGATATGTTGGATCAAAATCCAATGGTGCATCTTCAAACGTTTCGTCATTTTCAGATTCTGCAATAGAAACATTGTCATTTGAATAATGAAAATTTTCATTATGATCACTATTCGACATAATTGAATCATTTCGCTCCCCCTTAACATCATTATCCAATCTCCTATACTCCCCCTCAAAACGATGCTCCCCCTCAACCTGAGTTGTCGAATTCAAGTGCTCCCCCTCCACTTGATCATTTAGCATGCTTTCGCCAATTCTTGGAGAATTCGATGTCGAATTTAAGTCTAAAATATCTTGTGTGAATGTTGAATCATCAGAATGCTTTGAAGCTTCAGGTATGCGATTATCAGTTGCATTAAATTCAACATCAGTAGCCATATCTGGAGTACCAAAAATTAAATCATAATCAAAATTTGTCAAATTTGAAATTTCAGACTCAATATTTTATTCATTAATAATTAGTTTGTGATCAAAATATTTTTTGACTTGTTTAACATAATAATCATCAAATGTTAGATTAAATGTTTCTTCCACTTTGCGTGTTCGTTTATTCAAAACCCGATATGCAACCGAATTATGAGAATATCCCAAGAAAATTCCTTCGTCAGCTTTGGACTGGAATTTCGAAAGATTATCCTTGAGATTCATGATAAAACATCTTCAACCAAAAACATGAAAGAATTCAACATTAGGTTTTCAGTCATTAAGAATTTCATAAGGGGTAATGTTGAAACGACGATGAATAAACGATCTGTTTTGAGTAAAACATGTAGTGGAAACAGCTTCAGCCCAAATATAATGTGGAAGATCCGCATATGTAAGCATTGTTCGTGCTGCTTCACAAAGAGAACGATTTCTTCTTTTAACCACACCATTCTGCTGAGGTGTATATGGTGAAGAAAAATTATGTGAAATCTCTTGATCAACTAAAAACGAATCCAGAATTTTATTCATAAATTCAGAACCATTATCGCTTTTAATTTTTTGAACTTTCTTCTTTAAGTTGATCTCTATCTTCTTGATAAAGTCGATCATTACTTGAGCAACCTCAGATTTTAACCTGAGAAAATAAACCCAAGTAAACCATGAAAAATCATCAACAATAACTAAAATGTATCGTTTCTTGCTGAGTGTCTCAACATTCGATGGTCCACATAAGTCAATGTGAAGTAATTCCAACGGTTCAACAATCTTTGAATCAATAACCATTGGATGACCTTTGCGATGTTGTTTACCTTGTTCGCAAGCTGCACATAAAGTATCATTATCAAATTTTAACACAGGAAAACCTCGAACAAGATCATCAGCTACCAATTTATTGATATTTCGAAGATTCAAGTGAGAAAGTCGTCGATGCCAAAGCCAAATAACATCAGTTGAGGCTTTCGAGAGAAAACACACTGAGGGTTTTCCAATGATTGGTTTGATATCGAGAGTAAACATGTCTCCATGTCGTTTGGATTTGATCAAAACTTCTTTAGTGTCTACATTTAAAATGATGTTTCCTGCTTCATTAAACACCACTTGATTGTCAGTGCCCACAACAAGTTGTGAAACACTTATCAAATTATGTTGAAAACCTTCAACATATGCAACTCTCTTAACAGTAAATTTCCCATTCGTGACTTTTCCATATCCTTTCACCTGACATTTGTGATTGTTTCTAAATTTAACTACTACTGCATTCTCCAAACTTCGATAATCACGCAAATTCTCCTTCTTTCCAGTCATGTGACGAGAGCAACCACTATCAATGTACCATTTATCATCATATTGCCAATGGTCGATATTAGGTACCCATTGTTGTTTGGGTCCTTGGTTATTAGCTTTGAAAACCAAGTGAAATGAAGAACCTAAAACCCAATCATGAACTTTTTATTTGAAAGTATCAATTAAGTCGACATCATTAGGTAACGAAGCAGAAACATAAGTTTTCGAAGGTTTAGGATTGTCACAGACATTCACCTTTTTGTTCGTAGTTTGTTTCTCAACATGTCTGCCTTTCGAAACTAGTTTCCATGTTTTCACAGAAATATTTGATTCTTTTGAGGATGAACTTCCATTTGAAGAATCATTCACATATTTCTTATAAGCTTCTCGAATTTGTTGTTGGGAAAAATTTCGAGATTGAAACATCTTTCCTTTCCCTTCAAGCCAATGGTCGATATTCTTCACATTTGACAAACCCTTAGTGTATGAAACTTTCGAATATTGCTTCCCAGAAGGATTTAGAAATTTTGGTTTTTGTGGAGTGAAATCAATATTTGATTTAGGACGAAATTTCTCAAATTGTCGATTTTTAACACTGATTTTGACATTTGTGTTACTAGAAAATCGATTTTGAAAGTTCTTTGATTGAGTTGGAGGATGAGTGTGTTTTAAATTTGTATTTTGAGAAAATCTTCGATGTGCATGAGGAGAACATCGATTTGTGAAATTTTGATTTTGAACTTTTTGTGATGAATGATTGAAATTTTTCAAAAATTATGTATCAACTTGAGTTTTATCTTTCGAAAATGTAGTTTGTGAAATGGATTCAGAAAATGATTTCTTAAATTGAGCGGGGTTTTTCTGATTGCCTGAGTTTGACAAAGACTTAGTTATAACATATTTGAATTCTATCTTTTCAGATGTTTTCTTTGTCAATCCATTTTGTTTCTTTCGAGACTCAACAGTTTGCCAAAAAATTTCTTTCTTGCTTGTGTTTTTGAAATGTCATTATCTTCTGAAAATTTGTCAATTTGATCTTTAAATTCTTTTGAGTTGATTTTGACAAATTGTTCAATTTTCTCCTCACTTTGTTTTGGAATTTCGTTTGAAAATTTTGATTTCTCAATCCATTTTTTTTGTGGTTTTTGTCTTTGAAAAGTGTATGTATTCTTTGTGAGATTATTTTTGATAATACTCTGATTTGCGAAAAAAATCCTTCATCAAATGTTTGTTTGTTATCTTCCTCAACTAATTTGTTAAACATTGGTTTAATGCTTTCGACATTTCCTTTTGTCACAAACACTTGATTTGGAAAAACAACATCATCTGAGCATTTGAAGTTCGGATACACCACTTGATTAGTTTCGAGATAATGAGCACCCTTTTCAGTCATTACCTTACTAAATTTTTCAGTGTCACCATACACCTGATCAACAACAATTTGTAGAATTGTTGTTTCTTTCGAATCGTTACTTGTTGATGATGTTTTGTTTGAAACTTCATCATCATTTTCATCATCACTACTATCAAGGTTACCGAAATCACCGTGTTCATTATGTGTTCTTTCATTCCGCATGCCAAACCAATGTTTATAATTCACATCAATTGGTATCAGAGCAGGAATCATATCTCTACGATCTGATTTTCATTCTGAGTCAAAAGGTTTTTGAATCAATTTCTAGATTAAAAAATTTCAGCATCTTTTGTTTTGAAAATCATTATTGATCTACAGTTGTGATTCGATTCTGCAACTAATTTGTTGAATCGAGTGTTCTGTTTGAAATCTCAGATCGTTTCAGCTTTTAGTTTTCAAAAACTCATAAGTTTTTTCTGAAAAATTCATCCGTATGTCCATGGCTAATTTCAACCTGAACTCAATGACTTCATATTCTCATCTTCTAGGATCTTCAACTAAGATTCCTATGCTGATCGTTGAATACTATGATTAGTGGGTTGATCACAAGCAAGACTACTTAAACGGGCTGGATGGGGAGCTCTGGTCATGTATTTCTGGAAATAGTACTCCTTCACCAAATGTTCAAGCAATTGGATCTTCATCTGGAACTTCAAGTGTTAATGATCAATCTGATAGGCTCAAGAAGCTTGAGAAAAGATGTATGAGACAATTGCATGGTGCATTGCCTCCTGTTGTGTACAACTATGTCTGAAGTTGTACAACTGCAAAAGACATCTAGAACAATCTTAAAGAAAAGTTTCAAGGAAGTGAAAAGACTAAGATCAATTCTTTAAAACACTATTTGATTGAATTGACAGAATTGAAAGAATTCAAACAGAGGGATGGTGAATCGATAGAAGATTACTATGATCGATTGAACGAGTTAATCTACAAGTGTAATCGCTATGGAATCACTCGAACAAACATGGAGTTCAATTTGACATTCATCATGGGTCTGCGCAAAGAATGGAGGAATGTGACATTGATAGTGAAAACTCAGCAGAGTTTCGATACTTCGACGCTTAATGACTTGTACAATCTGCTAAAAACTCATGAAGGAGAAGTAAATGAAATTGTTGAGGAATCAAAAATGAGTCTTGGAGGACCATTAGCTTTGATGTCGAAAGTTAATGAGAAAGAGTTAGTCGAAAAGGAAGATTCTGATAGTGAAGGATTTTTGGTTAATTCAGACAATGAAGTTGTTGCATTTTACTCGAATAATTAGGTAAAGAAATTTTTCAAGAAACCCTTTAGTTCAAAGTTGAAAATTAGTGAGGGAAAAGGAAAGTCCGTGGAAAAAGCAGGAGGAGAAGAGAAAAAGAAAAGTAAGAAAAGTGATGTTAAAGAGGAAGAGCAGATAGTTGAGAAAAAACTAAAAGGAGACTGTGGAATTGATTGTCACTATTGTCATGGTGGAAATCATATGTCTAGTGATTGTATGCTTCGAAAGAAGGATAAAAAGAAAAATAAAGTGAAATACGAAGCATATAATGTTGAACGTTTGGAGGAAGTAAGAGCGAAAGCAAAAGGAATGACGTTAGGAGCAAGAGGCAAAGGTGAGGAAGATGGCACTTATCAGATATGGTCTTTAGGAGCTGATGATGAAGAGATGCGTAATCTGACGCATGGGGTCATGTTCGCATAGTTTGAAGAGGAAGAAGAAGAATTGGTGAATGGTCATTTCTACATGACCAAATCAGGAGATAAATCACCAATGAAAACAAAGGTACGTTCTATTCTTCAATCTTTTAATATTCCTTTAAGTGCATATGATTCTGAACTAATTGCTTTTGATGATATTGTTGCTTATTCGATACTTTGGTTATCTCTGCTAATAACGTGGCTAAGAAATCAACTTCTCAGTTGCTAGAGGTTCAGAAGCAATTAGATTTCAAGAAAATAAATATAGAAAGTCTAGAGTTACAGATTACAAATATAATGTGTGATAGGGATTCTTTGAGTACTGAAGTAAAGTTGTTGTTAGCTCAAAGAAACATATATTGTAATTCTACGAAAAGACTTTACGCGAAATTAACTGCTTTGCGTCATTCATCTGATATAAGCAAGGAACAACATATGAAGTTATTACCTTTTTTAGCTTACAAGAGATAGAAGGTTGATAACATTTCTTATGATGTTGAGAAAATAATTTCCGAATTTGATAAAATTCATGATGATAGATATGCTTATGGAATTGTGAAAATTGATGAATATCTTGATGCATATGAATTAGTTGATATTGTGAATGATACCTTGACCAAAACTGAACAAATTAAAATTTTGAAAAGAGCTAAGAATTCAACATCTGATTCTCAATTTAATTTTGTTGATATTGAAGATAATTTTGATAATATTAGCGAAATTAGTGATTTCGAGGATGCTGATTGTTCTCAGTTATCTGTCATTAATGTTGCATCTAAGTCTAAAGGATAAGAAAAGTGTAATGATTCGTTGGTTAAGATTGTCACTAACAAACCCTCAACTTCGAAAGTCTTTGATTTCGATCATGTGAGTCTCAAAGATAGTCAAACTGAATGTCTATTCCTTTGTAATTTTTTTGTATGCTTTATTGTTCTCCTATAAATAGGGGAGTTACTTAGAGTTAGATAAGAGTTTTTGGGAGTCTGTATTGTCTATTCACTCTTTGTAATCTTAAAGCATAATTGAGCTGAAACCAGATCTTATTTACTCTAGGTGTTCTTAATTCTTGTTACTCTTATTCTACGTTCATTACTCGATTTAATACTTCATTAGTTATATCTACATATCTGGATGAAAGATCACCTACCAGGCCAGAGCATCGGGAATACATATGTAGGTATTCAAACTTGTTCCTCTATAGACTTAACTAATCATTGTCATTATGTAGCTTTCCTATCTTTGATCGAACCCAGAACCATGAAAGAAACTCTTCTAGAGCATGATTGGATAATTGCAATGCAAGAAGAATTTCTGGAGTTTGAAAGAAACCAGGCTTGGAAGCTGGTACCGAAGCCTAAAGGCCACATTGTAGTTGGAACCAGACGGGTTTACAAGAATAAGTTATATGAATCGGGTATAGTGATTAGCAACAAGGGTCGTTTGATTGCAAAAGGGTACAGTTAATTACAGGGTGTTGACTATGATGAAACATATGTGCTTGTTGCAAGGATGGAATCCATACGTATCTTTCTAGAGTATACAGCTCATAAGAATATCAAGGTCCATCAAATGGATGTGAAGAGTGTTTTCCTTAATGGTGAACTGAAAGAGGAATTTTATCTACAAAAACTTCCAACCTTTGAAAGTTTAGAATTTCCCAACCATTGTTACAAGCTGGAGAAAGCAGTCTACGGGTTAAAGCAGGCACCTAGAGCTTGGTATGAGACTCTTTCAAAGTTTCTTGTCAACACCGGGCATAAACGAGAGGTGATAGATCCCACTCTTTTCAGATGAGTAAATTATAAAAACTTAATGCTCGTTCGAATTTATGTGGATGCTATCATCTTCGGCTCAATGGATCAAGAAATGGTGGATGATTTTGCAAAGCTCATGAGCAGCAAGTTTCAAATGAGCATGAATAGAGAGATTAATTTATTTCTAGGTATTCAAGTCAAACAGAATTCTCAAGGGATCTTCATCCATCAAGAAAAATATAGCACTGAGCTGTTAAAGAAATTCTCAATGGATAATTGCTCCTCGAAAAAGGTCCCTGTAGCCTTCTGGTATACCTCACTACAAGCCGACCGTATATTGTTGTTGCTATGGGTTTATGTGTTAGATACCAGGCCTATCCCAAAGTATCACACTTGACTGTAGTCAAGAAGATCTTCAAGTATGTCAAAGGGAGTAAAGCCTTGGGTCTCTGTTACCTAGTAGGGAACGACTTCAGTTTACAAGCTTTCACTGACGCAGACCATGCATGGTAAAGACTTGATCGAAAGAGAACATCAGGAGGATGTCATTTTTTGGGTGGAAGACTAGTGAGTTGGTCTTCAAGGAAACAGAATTGTGTTTCTCTCTCCCCCGCAGAGGTTGAGTATGTAGTTGCAGCTAGTTGTTGCTCTCTGGTCCTATGGATGAATACACAACTTTTGGACTATAGGTACAGGATGTTGTGGGTGCCTATCTACTGTGATCCAGACAATGCAATAGCCATTTCACACAATCCTATTCATCACTCGAAGTCGAAACACATATAGTTATGGTATCACTTCATTAAGGATCATATCCTCAAAGGTAACATTGAACTCATCTTTTTCCCAACTCATGAGGAAATAGTTGATGTTTTCACCAAAGCAATTGATTCTACAAAACTGAATGGATTTTTCGAAATGTTAGGAATGATGAATCCAGACCCTCAGTTCTTCTTTATAGGATAACTACCGAAGACCTCATAGTCTTCAGGTGTCATTAAATGGCTTCTTTTCTTTTTATCAAAACAAAATCTTGAATCATTTTACTCATTATATCCATTTCTAGAATAACTGATGTAGTACGTACTTCATAAATTTCTCCTCGGTATACTCTGTATAATGAAGCCATTTATGATATATTTACTCATCGGGTCAATTTATTTTTTTGTATTTCTAACCTCTGTGAACAAGTTACTCTTCAATATCATCTCCCGCAGACGCATCAAACAACCTGAAGTCTTCATTTCGCAGACGCATTAAATTCATTGTGTGCTAAGTCTTAAGGAAATAGTTAAGCGTCATAGAGTCAAAGCACTTTCAATGACTATCCAATTTTGTCTAATCTTGCAGATTAGAAATGCTCAGCTCGAGGCTCTAACATAAGAAAACATCAAGGCAGGAAGTCCTAGAGGAATGGAAAAGCAACTAGAAGTTAGGGATGATGCAGCAAGGTACTTCATGGACCGAATATGGGTTCCAAATTTTTGTTACATCCATAAAATTCATGAAAATTTGTAACTTTTTCAAGCATTCAAAAACCATTATTTATTACAAAATGTTTTCAAAGTAGTTTCATATCAAAGTATCCCAGAAATCAAAATCATAAAACATGAGGACGTGCACAATCAAGCCTTCGCCTTCCCTCGATCATCCGAAGTACCTAAAACAAAATCCAAAACTGTAAGCCCGAGGCTTAATGATTTCCCCCAAAATACCAACGCCATAAAAACCATAACAATATCATAGCAAACATCATGCATATAGAGTCTACAGTATGACTGGACCACCCTCACTGGGCCTTCAGTCTGTCCAGCCCACTCTCAGAACCTTCAGCATGCCTGGTCTGCCCTACCGGGCCTTCAGCCTGTCTGGACCATTTTCCGGGCCTTCAGCCTGATTGGAATGCCCATCGGGCATATAGTCTATTTGGGTCGCCCTAGGTATGTTGGCCTATAGCACAAAGCAGGATCGCCTCAACCCACCCCTAACATACAATCAACACATAGATAACAAATGCTAGCATGTATAAATAGTCAGACCGATCTAACAGATCACTAATCATAGCATCATCATTTATACAGGGATACCGACCTAACAGGTCACTAAACATAGCATCATCCTATATACTAGGATACAAATCTAACAGATCACTAACCATATCATCATGCGATACCTAAGATAACAATCCATAAAGGGTCGGCATTGGTGCCTTCGACCCTGTTAGTATAGTAAGGAAAACCCACCTCACAATTTTGAACTAAACTGAAAAGATCAAACTCCCGAAACACAGCTCCAAGCACAAACACCTACAACCACCATTGATCCAATTACATAAATTCCCAAATTACCAAGATACCCTCAGAAGTCAAACTGGTCAACCATAAGGTCAACAGTCCACGTTAACCTAACTCGTCGAGTGCAACTTATAGACTCGTTGAGTTCCTTCAGAACTTAGAAAACTGCAAAAACCTGAGTCAAATCACCGAGTTACCAAAAAACTCGTCGAGTCCAGGCAGTGTCCAGAATATTCAGGAAAACCCTAACCAACTCATCGAGTTGGCTATGCAACTCGTCGAGTTCCTTCAGCCCTTTTCTCATTCAGACGCTTTTAAGCGAAACCAAGGCTAGAAACTGTACATCTAGCCTCCTAGGGTGTTGTTACCACGTAAAGTTGCCAACTTTACATGCATGCAAGGCCTCAAGAGACTAAAACACCCAAAACTAGTCTTAGGATAAGCTTTTGGGCATGGAGAAGGGACAAAGCTTGATAAAGTCGAGAACTTTATGTCCATGAGGTCCTAGAGGAGTCCAAATCTGAACTCCTCACTTCAAAACGTGCTCAATACTAGAAATGCCTCAAGAATAAGCTAGAAATAATCCTAAACTCTTGAATGGAGAGATCTAACAAGAAAATGATCAAGGTAATGACTTTTTACCTTCAAATAATGCCAAAACGAAGCACATGTTGGATCTACAAGCTCCTTCTCGTTCCAAGCTTCTCAATCTTCAAGTATCTTTAATAAATGCACCAAACACACACTCTTTAGCCTCACACACCCTCAAAATAGGAGGTTAGCTCGATTAGGGTTCATTTCTGCACGTCAAGGTGGTAAGGGAGGCTGGAGGGAGAACTTAAGGTCCTTTAAATAGGGTGCAAACCCTAAAAATTAGATTTTTCAAGCACAGCCTCAACTCGTCGGGTTGGGTCCTCCAACTCGTCGAGTAGGTCCTAAAGTTCACGTGGCCTGATTAGTTTCTACACGACGAGTTGGGTTAGCTAACTCGTTGAGTTGGTCTAAAAATATGAACATAAAAGCTTCAAATTTATACATGGGAGTCGGGATGTTACAATTCTCCCCCATTTGAACTAGACTTTGTCCTCGAATTCTGCTGCAGCAAACAGATCCGGGTAATGCTCCTGCATCTCAGCCTCGGGCTCCTAGGTCCACTCAGATCCCCTCCGATGCTCCCATTGTACCTTTACCAAAGGTGCCTCCTTGTTCTGTAAAACCTTCACTTTCCTTTCTAAAATAGCCACTGGCCTCTCCACGTAATTAAGGCACTCATCGACCTGAATATCATCTAATGATACCACTGCCTCCTCATCTAATATGCACTTCCGCAATTGAGAGAAGTGAAAAGTGCTATGAATCTGACTGAGCTCCTCCGGAAGATCCAGTCTATATGCCACCTTGCCAACCCTAGCAATAACCCTAAAAGGTCCAACGTATCGGGGACCCAACTTCCCCCTCTTTCTGAAGCGAATCACACCCTTCTAGGGTGAGACCTTCAGTAGTACCATGTCACCAACCTGAAGCTCCAACTCAGATCGGTGTCGGTCGGCGTAACTCTTCTGCCGACTCTGAGCAGTCTGTAGCCGTTACCTGATCTGCTGAATCCTCACAGTAGTCTGCAGAACTACCTTTGTCCGACACGTCACCCTGTGACTATTCTCACCCCAACAGACTGGGGTGCGACATATCCGTCCATACAACATCTCAAATGGTGGAGAACCAATACTGGAATGAAAGTTGTTGTTGTAGGAGAACTCTGCAAGAGGTAGGTAGGAGTCCCAGCTCCCACCATAGTCAATAACGCAGACCCGCAATATATCCTCGAGGGTCTGTATGGTTCACTCACCCTGGCCTTCTGTCTGCGGATGATAAGTTGTACTGAAATCCAGTCGCGTGACCAGTTCCTCGTGGAACTTCTTCCAAAAACAGGAGGTGAATCGAACATCACGGTCTAAGACATGGATACATGTACCCCGTGGCGAGCAACGATCTCACAGATATACATATCGGCCAGCTTCCCGGTCGATGAGCTCTCCCAAATTGCAAGAAAATGGGCGCTCTTGGTCAATCGATCCACGATGACCCAAATAGTGTCGAAACCCTTCGCTGTCCTCAGTAGCTTGGTGATAAAATCCATCGTGATATGCTCTCATTTCCATATGGGAACCTCCAAATGCTGCAGCTTGCCATGCAGCCTCTGATGCTCGGCCTTGACCATCCTACAGGTCAAGCACCTCTCGACGTACCATGCAATTTCTCTCTTCATGCACGGCCACCAGTAACTCAGTCTCAGATCTCGGTACATCTTGGTGGCCACCGGGTGGATAGAGAAGCGAGACTTATGAGCCTCCTCCAGTACAATCTGTCTGACCCCACCAGACATCGGAACCTAAACCCCACCACAACAGGTCAACAATCTGTGACTATCCTGCACAAATTTCGTGATCTCGTCTGTAATCCTCTCCAGCTTCCAGTTCTCCTGTCACACACCCTCGGCCTGAGCTTCCCTGATCAAGACCACAAGTGGAGAATCCACTGATATCCTCATACATACCTGGAATAGAAGATCCAGCCGACTTACGTCCCAGGACGTCCGTAACCACATTCGCTTTACCCGGATGGTAAAGGATCTCGCAGTCATAATCCTTGACTACGTTGAGCCACCTACGTTGCCTCATGTTTAGGTTCGGCTAATCCATGATGTGTCTCGGAATCTTGTGGTCCATGTATATGGTACAGCGGACCCATTATAGATAATGTCTCCAAATCTTGAGAGCGAATACCACCGCTCCTAACTCCAAATCACGTGTCGGATATCTCGTCTTATGTAGCTTCAACTGTTGCGATGCATAGGCTATCACTCGTCCTCTCTACATAAGGATTGCTCCCAATTCGGTGATCGATGCATCACAGAACACCATGAAATCATCAACTCCCTCAGGGAGTGCCAAAACTGGCGCCACGTAGAGTTGCTGTCGTAGAGTCTCAAATACAGTTTGTTGCACAAGGCCCCACCGTAAATCCTCCCCCTTCCTTGTCAGACGAGTGAGGGGTACCACAATCTTAGAGAAATCATGTATGAATCTCTGGTAGTACCCTGCGAATCCCAAGAAGCTCCTAATATCCGAGTAAATTTTCGGAACCTCCCACTGCATAACCGCCTCGATCTTGGCTGAGTCGACCAAAATCCCCTCCTGATTAACAAGGTGTCCAAGGAACTAGACCTCTTGTAACCAAAACTCGCACTTCGATAACTTGGCATACAACTGTTCTCGCCACAAAACTCTCAATAGCTTACGGAGGATCTTCTCATGATGCTCTTTGGTCTTGGAGTATACCAATATATCATCTATAAACACAATAACCGAGCAATCGAGCATCGGTCTGCATACCCGATTCATCAGGTCCATAAACACTATCGGCGCATTATTGAGCCCAAACGGCATCACCATGAACTCATAATGTCCATAACAAGCCGGAACGCGGTCTTCTACACGTCCTCCTCCCTAACCCTGACCTCATGGTATCCGGACCTCTGGTCTATCTTGGAGAACCAAGATGCTCCCTGCAACTGATCGAAAAGATCATCTATCCTTGGGAGTGGATAACGGTTCTTCACCGTTAACTTGTTTAACTCCTGGTAATCAATGCACATCCTGTATGAACCGTCCTTCTTTCTAACAAAGAGAATCGGCGCTCCCCATGGAGAGCTGCTCGGACGGATGAACTACTTCCCAGCAGTTCATGCCATTGAGATGACAGCTCCTGCATCTCTGATGGTGCCAATCGGTACGGTGCCTTGGCGATAGGGGCTGCACCTGGTACTAGGTCGATCCTGAACTCGACCTGCCTCTCCGGAGGCACTCCGGGTAACTCCTCCGGAAACACATCAACGAACTCTTTGACAACCGGAACATCCGGAACTGAAACCTGATCCCTGACCCGTGTATCCACCATATACGCCAAATAATCTGCACACCAGTGCTGAATATACTGCCGATCCCTAGCAGCTGAGCAAATCCCTTAACCTAATCTGGTGCCCTCGTCGTAGATAAACAGTTCTCCCCCACTTGGGGTTCAAACTACCACCCATGGACCCTTGCAGTCGATCATGGCACCGAAACGACTAAGCCAGTCCATACCCATAATCACACATACATCCCCCATAGGAATCAGAATCAATTCTATCGGGAAGGATACCCCGAAGATCTCTAGAACACAACCTCGATAGACTGAAGAAGAAGAAATCTCATGTTTGTTGGTGATAGAGACTCTCAACGAACACCCTAGCTATCCTATAGGCAAACCGAACTCCCTACTGAACGGTCGAGAGACAAATGACCGACTCGCCCCGGAGTCAAATAATACTAGTGCATGTAAGATGTTCACTAAGAACGTACCTAACATAGGTACAAACACATAAGCATAAAACATATATAATTAATAAGATAAAGGGTAGAAAATTACCATCCACCACGTCCGGTGTTGTCCTGACCTCCTCGGCTGTAAGCTGAAAGGCGCGTCCCTGAGCCCTAGGGGGCTCTGCTCTACCCTGACTCCCGTCAGTAATCCTTAGGGTAACCGACGTTGGAGCCTGCGTCGACTGTGCAGCGAGCAATGGACAGTTGGTCTTCACGTGACCAACCTGATCGCAATGATAACAGATCCTCATATCCTGAATCGGGGCTGACTGGCAGCAATCCTTCGCAAAGTGCCCCACATTGCCGCATTTGTGGCATGAACTGCTAGATCTACAAACTCTAGAATGACCCTTCCTACACTTCCCACAAGTGTGGCCGCGCTGGCCCCCAAACCTAGAATCAGTGGTCTTGGACCGCTTTGGCGCAGGTTGTGATTGCGCTGGGGCCTGCCTCTACTCCCACAACTATAACTCAATCTCAAGCTCACGCTGCCTAGCGACCTCCTGTAACTCCAAAAATGTATCACAACGCTGGGTAGCAACAAACTGTCGGATGTTGGTCTTGAGCATGCTCAGATAACATGTCATCTGAGCATGCTCTGAA
Source organism: Lactuca serriola (assembly GCF_051521515.1). NCBI lineage: Eukaryota > Viridiplantae > Streptophyta > Magnoliopsida > Asterales > Asteraceae > Lactuca > Lactuca serriola. Next base: position 123,234,575 of record NC_136412.1, read on the forward strand.
GCAAACTCTGGGCAAAACATCGCCCTCTCAGTCAACATACGGGTGATCTCTGTCACCGACTCCGTACCCTGTCTCAACTCCAAAAACTCATGTGCCATCCACTCCCGCTCAACCCGTGGAATGTAGCGAGTGTGGAACATCTCCATGAAATGATCCCAAGTAACTGCAGCTCTCTGATCAACAGTACACGACCCTGTCATCAACCTCCACCGGTCCTTTGCTCCTGACCTTAGCAGGTTTTGATCACACCTGACCTTCTGGTCAGTAGGACATGAGCATGTGAAAAACATCCCTCAATGTCAGATAGGCGCCTCATGGCTATGATCTGCACCTGAATCCCATCAAAAGTTGGGGGCTTCGTGTTATCGAATTCCCAGTACTAAAACGCCCGACTGGTCCCACCACCAGTGGCTGCTACAGTTGCGGAGGCTGCAGCGGCAGCTGTCTCAGCAATGGTTGCATAGCACTCATCAAAGTATTCGACCATAGCAATCTTGATAGTGTTGGGTTTTTTAGCATAACATCATTCCTATGGTGTACATGCAACCCTAATCGCTTTGGATCTAGGTTTTTCTAATTTGAACATACAACTATGAAAACCAAAGCAGTAACCCTATAACTAGCATACATATTTAGAAAATCACATATGATTAGGGTTAGAATCTTCACCTCTCTAGTTATGTAAAAATAACAAGTTTAATCCTTCTTTATCTTGACTTCTGAAAGCCTGGTGCCGTAAGTGTTGCAACTCTAATGGAGTCACAAACACCCAATGCAAGGAGAATGACTTAGGAGAGAAGGATTTCAGCTAGGGTTTCTTTCTTTAATGCTTAGGCCGCAAATCACCCTGTATGGGGTCCTATATATAGTTGTGGCTGCTAGGGTTTTCAGGTGGAAACCCTAATACCTAACTTAGGCAACAAGCAGCCCATGAACTCCTTCCTTAGAGCCCATGGACGAAACTAAAGGGCTTCCCTATAGGATTTCGTCCACTCCACTCTATGGAGTCCATCAGCCCATTTATGCAACTATCAATGATTTGCATAACAGTCCCCTAATTATTTAATCATTCTCTTTTGATCACCAAATTAATTCCAAATTAATTTCTGATCAATACTAATTAAATAATATGATTTCCAAATAATAAATTAATCTTGTAATATATTAATAAAACCATTTAGAGTACTAATTTATTATTCATATAATAAATTCTACTCTCTCTCCTCTTGTCATCCTATCAAGTTGCATGAGTGAAGGCAACCCAAAAGGACCATGCTCATAATCAAATCAAATACATACCAAAATAGTTATGGGCTTAGACACCTAATCCAACAGTCTCCAACTTGGATAAGTCTAATGACTATTCTTGCGTACGACTTCAGAATCTGATTAGCAATCATAGCTTTCAAAAGCCATTTTCGAACTCTGATCATATCAGTAACGCGTCCTTTAGATAAGGGATCATATATTCCTCCATTCTAGATATCGTATAAACTGAGACATGGATTATAATCATTCTTTCTATTCATTTGTTGTTTCCTAATTTCAGATTTAAGACGAATGTCAATAGACTTCAGTTGAACACATCAACCTAGTCTAGGATTGGCCAAGCGCTTAGGTGTCATCACTAAATCATCAAGGGGCCCACAGATATCGCTTTTATCCTACTTTAGGGAAAAGGAACGGATAAACGTTGACTCATATGCTTGCACTATTTACTCATCAAATTACACATAACAATACGTTTTATAACATCAAGTTACTGATACGTTTACGTATTATCAATGTGAAACCGACTTGTAAACAACAACTCATATCTCTCCGTTTCAAGAATATAAGATATTATCGTCTCACAGTCACTCGTGATAAAATCCATGAGGTGGTTCACGTGAGCGTGGGTTTAATCCAATACTCAAATCCATATTTCAGGAGTACTCATGAACACTACAACAGACTTTTGCTATGTCTAAACACTTAGACAATCTACAGTCGGATTCATGACAGTCTTTCCTTAATGCCTACTTCCAAAGTATGATCGACTGTGGATGGTTTGAATAATCTTATTATTCAGGAAGTCAAAACATGCGAAGTGAAACACGGGAATAATCGATGTAACATCCAGGAATTCAGGTATATCTCTTTGATCCTTTTCTTTCCTCAAGTTGTCAAAATTAGTCGTTGAAATAAATTTTTGCCTTTTGAGTAGGGGTGGCAAATTGGGCCATCGTGTCGTGTTTTTGTCTAACACGGCACGACACGACAAGGGTTTATGTAACACGAACACGAAACGACACGATCTCGGGTTTATTTAACTAACACGAAAACGAACCGATTAAAAAACGACAAACACGACACGACACAACAAAGATAACATGAAATAAAAATTAATGTATTTAATTAATATTTATTCATACATAACACGAAAAACACGATAAACACGAAAAAAACGACAAAAAATGTTAAATCGTGTCAATTTCATGTCAAATTTTGAACACGATCATGACACGATACGACATCGTGTCTTTTGCACACGAATTCGAATTTCAATTTCATCTCAATTTCGTTTCGTGTCGTGTATTTTTTTCGTTTCGTGTCATAAATTGCCACCCCTACTTTTTAGTATGTTGGGCGTAAGGGAGAGTACACTGCACGTACTCATGAGCGTATTCTTGACGTGGAGTCTACCCAGTACGCTGGGCATACCATAGTGTACGTTGGGCGTACTAGGTTCAGAATGAAACCCTAATTGTGGGGGGCGAGCACTATATAAGGAACATTATGGCCTCACTTTTAGCCACCATTTCCAGAGAGCAAAACCCTAAATGTGCCCTAACCCTCGTTCTAGAGCTTGTGTGAGTGTGGTTGAGCGTGAAAGTGTTTTTGTGTGCTTTTGAAGAGAAGGAGGTGCCATTGAAGGAGATAGAGTTGGAGGGCAAGCTTTGGATCTGAACTTTCTGAGGTTGGAGCATCATTTGGAGGTAAAAAGCTTGGAGCTTTCTCAATCTTTTTGATTTGTGCATTATGGACCATTTCTTGGGTTTTTTTCCCAAAGGTGGAGACTTTGTGAGTAAAGGAGCTCCATAGACCTTGTTTTGTCCATATTCAGTGTATAAAGTTTTATAGATCCATAAAAATCCAATCTTGGAAGTTAGGAGTGAGCGATGCATGAGGTATGAGCTCTTTAGTGAAGGAAGTGGTGTGTTTTGGATGATGATGACCTTTACAGCCATGCAAAGGCGTAAAGTCTTCGACTTTACAGATTAGGAAGCTGTAGGGGGTCCAGATCTGTATTTTGAGCCAAAGTATTAACTGATTAAGACCATAAGTGAGATAATAGTGAAAGTGGGACATACGCTGAGCGTAAATCCTAGTACACGGGGCGTAGGGTTCAAGCAGCCCGATATCAGCGTTGTGGTCGAGTACGCCCAGCATAGGGATCTGGTACACACCGCGTACTCCTTAGGGTTGACTTTTGTTGACTTTTAGGGTTTAGTCAACAAATGGACTTTTAGACCATTGAAGGGGTAGAATGGTCTTTTACCCTTCTAAGAGAGCATAGGAAGGGATTAGTCTAGCCTTTGAGATCCTTTATTAAGTAGAGATATTTTTTGTATGTGATTAGGCGGAGGCTAGATCAGTGTTTCGAGTTCGAGATCATTTGAGTTACCCGAGGTGAGTCTTCTCACTATACATTACCTAGGGTGATCACTATACATTACGTAGGGTGATATCTGTGTGTGGACCGGAAGGTCATACATGTTTGCTTGAGATTATGCGTTTTGTGATTATGTATGTTGTGTGCTATTCTGACAAGACCGGAGGGTCCAATGATTTACGAGGCCGGAGGGTCCTAAACCAGACCGGACCAGAGGGTCCAACGAGCTAGACCGGACCAGAGGCTCCAACGAGCTACGAGACTGGAGGGTCCCGTTGACACACATTGACCAGAGGGTTGTACAGAGTATAGCCTCGACTGGCGAATTGTTGTATGTGGTATTTTGGAGAACTCATTAAGCATTCGTGCTTACTGTGTTATGTGTTATGTCTTTCAGGTACCTCCGAGGATCGCGGAAAGGCACCGGCGTGATTGTACACACACTCTTGATGTTGAGCTATGATTGTGGATCTCAGATTTGAATAATTGTGTTGAAAACTTGTTGGTTGTTTTTGAGAATTAATGATGAGACATTTGTTTATGAGTTTTAAATTGAAAATTTTGTTTGAAAAATCATGTCGTTACAAGTTGGTATCATAGCCTTGGTTTGAGGGAATCGGATACACCTTCGGGCATATCTGAACTCAAACTGAGGATTTGAGAAAAGTTTTCAAAAAGAAACAACTTATCTAAAAAGAGTAAAAGATTCCAAAAGAGCGGAAAAGAGCAGTATCTACAATTCGCCAGCGCCCGAACGGTGATTTCCCAAAATACCCTTACGTTATGTGTTATGAGATATTATGAGATGTCTTATGCATGCCAGAGTACGCTAGGTATTCATATTTTGGATTAGAGTGGCCTGATTTCTGATGCCTTAGCCTAGGAGTTACTGCTACTATGAATTACTTCGAGTGTGAGTAGGTAGCAGAGAGGAGCTTATAAGAGGTCTATTGGGTGGTAGCATGCGCCCGGTGAGATATAGAGTACTTGTGATCTAGAATCCTAGGAGGAGGACATGGGGTGAATACTGATGTGGTGTGGAAGGTAGTATAGGTCCCGTACTACTGGAAACACCAGACCAGTAAGCAGTCCAAGTAAGAATCCCTAGGGTACTAAGGAACAAGTGTTGGAATAGTGTCTAAGGCTACAACTATATTAGGAAAGTATTTGACCCGGTTGTGCATGGTCCTTTTGGGTTGCCTTCACCATAGCAACCTGACAGGATTATTTGTAATGAGAGAAGGAATATTGTTAATATATTATAAGAATAATATAAGGAATAATAATATTGTTATTTGATTAATATAAGTCATAAATTTATTAGGAATTAATTTGGTGACTTAAAGAGATTAATTGAATAAAGGGGTATAAACTGTCAATTGTTTGATAGTTACACTTTAGGCTAAAAATCCCTTAAAGATAAAGGGGGACGGTTTTGAGGACTTTGGATAGGCCTTAAAATTGTCCAAGGCTTATCATGAAAGGGATTAGGATTGCTTAGGGCCTAAGTTATCCAATTAGGGTTTAAAGGTGAAATCCTAGGAGCCTTACAAGTATAAATAGACCCATAGGGTTGATGAAATCGGCACTCTTACCTTTGGAAGAACCCTGGCCGATTTCTACATCCCTCCCCACTCTCTCTAATCATCCTCTTGCTAAGTTGGTGTTTGTAAGCCATTAGATGAGTGATAATTGTGACTCTAAAGCCTCAAGGACAAGAAGATCAAGCAAGTGATTCAAGGTAAACTTCTAATTCTGATTTAATATTGTTATTAAAGTCTTGGATTCAATGTATGTTCAATTAGAGAAACCTAGATCCAAGCATTAGGGTTGCATGTGCACATAGGAATGTTCATATGGCTAAAACCCATCAGTGGTATCAGAGCCTAGATTGGTTTCTATTGAATTGATACATTGATTGCTTGTTTGTTGCTAGAAAAATCATTTTTTTTGTCTTCTGCCTGATGAACTCAGCGAGTCCCATGGTGGTACTCAGCGAGTAGGCTCACCTCGGCGAGTTCGAGCGTCAGAAAGAGCAATCTTCGGGATTTCTTGCTGTTTATCTTTGAGATACTTGCCTTAATCATATTAGATCAATATAAATCCGATTTTATGATATATATATATATATATATATATATATATATATATATATATATATATATGAGTATATTCTTGATCTAACTGAAGATATTTATCAATTAATAAAATATTTGTTTCCTTATGTGATAATTGATTAATTATTTTAATTAAATTGGTAAATTGTTTTGCAAGAAATCATTAGATAAATCAAATATGGATAATTATGTGATTAATTGTTAATTTAGATTATTTGTTATTTGATCCTCTATGTTGTGAAAAGTTTAAAACTTGCCCTCAAGTTTTGAAATTTATGTTTTGTGATTAAAAGTTTAATTTAGACAATTTAAATTTCAAACCCTACAATTTTACAAGTTTAAAATTCAACCCTATACTAATATAATATTACAAGATTAATATATATGTATATATATATATATATATATATATATATATATATATATATGTGTGTGTATGTGTGTGTATAATTAAAATGCTAGTCTTACCGTTAGTAGGCCTCATTCACGAAGCCGGTCTATAAGGTGGGTATAAGGTTGCGGCCTATAAAATGGCTCTTAATGGGTGTACACTCACACCCACCGCTTGCTTGATCGGTGGAGGGTCGTTAGCCGAACGGGTAGGATAGGGCAACCTCATCTCTTCATTAAAAGTATAATATGAAAATACAAAGTAACTAAATGTTTCTCAAAATTTCCCAATCTTAGTTACTTTAGGAAAGGTGAATTGATGCAATCCAATGAAATTACACTTTGCACCCTTGCTAAGAAGTTACTGGAGTGTGTGTGGTTTACCGACACACTAATTGGTTCTAAGCAAAGGTGACAAAGGGTGATCCATTGTTTATCATAGTTCGATGGAGCGTGTGTGGTTTACCGGCACATCGAATAGGTGATCGTTACAATGAAGGCACCATGTGAATTTGCATGGTAATTCACACCCACTTTGTGATCCTCGGTATCCCAGTCACAAACGAGAGGGTCATATCGAGATTTAAACTTGCCATTGAAAAGTTTCAATGAATCTCATTCAAACCTAGGAATTCTCAATACATTTAGAACATAAAGTTATGTTTCATGGTGGAGAATTAGTGAATCGTCATTCACTTACCTTCAAATTGTTTGCATGTTAGATTACGGTATCCCTTTTCTAATATGTAAATATTGTTGTTGGATCCTAGCCCTAATTTTTCTTATTGGGTGATAATTAGGGATTCAAATTCTAATCTATCTTTGTCCTTTCTATTTGTAGATGTCGAACGCTAACAACGTTGCTGCTAGTTCATTCACATTGATGAGCCTTTGTCAAAAGGTCACTTTCGATGGAACAAACTTTAGCGAATGGATAAGATACATTCGCACAATTGCTCGCTATGAGGACAAGGAGTATGTCCTCGATGAGAAGCTCGAGAAAATCAACCCACAAATCGCTACTCCGGCTGAAATGAATGCTTTTGAAACTCATGAGCGTGATGCAACGAAGGTACATTGCATCATGATAGCCACCATGAGTGCCGAATTCCAAAAGTCCTATGAGGACATGTATCCGTACGAAATGCACCAAGACTTGTTGGAGAGATACCACCAAAACACGAGGCAAGAGCGTTATGAGATTTTCACTAACATGATTTCCGCCAAAATGGGTCATGGAGAATCTCTTACCGTGCACCTGCAAAAGATGCAAAGGTATGTCGATCGTCTTCGCAAGTTGAATGTTGACTTTGGGGAAGACTTGGCGATCGACATGGTGCTTCACTCTTTGCCTCCGTGTTACAATCAATTTAGGATGACCTACCACATGAACAAAGAAGAGGTCACCCTAAGTAAGCTCCAAGGTCTCCTTAGAGTTGCTGAAAGCAACCTCAAGGACAAGTCTGTTGCACCCACTCCCAATCCGCCCGCTGCTCCTGTTTTGGCCATTGGGCAAGGAAGAGGCAAGAAGAGGAAGGCTCCGTCCAAGAGCCACCGCAAGGTAAAGTCCCGAGATGGTTCCTCCTCTAGTGGGACCAAATTTGATCCCGCTAAGCCTAACCCTAACCCTAAGGAGGCAGAGTGCCATCATTGCCATAAAATAGGACATTAGAAGAGAAGCTGCCCATACTACCTGCAAGCCATAAGGGAAGGAAAGATCAAGCCATCTTTCGCAGGTATATACACAATTAAATCTAACGATTCATCTCATGCTATTTCTTCGGTCCTTGATACCGGTTGTGGTTACCATATTTGTTCTAAATTGCAGGGACTAAGAAGAAATAGGGATGTGGAGCATGGAAGAATAAATCTAATCATGGGGAATAGAAGATCGTCGCTTGTCACCAAGATTGGAGTGTATTCTTTAGTGCTTAGGAATGGTTTATGTTTAGGTTTGAACAATTGTTGCTATTCGCCAGAAATGGCTAGAAACGTCATTTCATTTCATGGTTTGTTTAGACAAGGTTTTAGATTTTCTTTTAATAAGAATGGTTCTATTCTTGCTTATCTAAATGGTGTCTTTTATTTTGAAGCTGTACCATGTAATGGAATTTATGAAACCGTTATGATTGTAGATAACTTAGGAAATGATGTTTTATGCATGGATTCTTCCAATAGTATGGATAGAGCATCCTTGTGGCATTGTCGTCTTGGACATGTCAACAAGAAACGCATAGCCCAACTCCAAAAGGATGGAGTGTTGGAGTCATTCGACCTTAGGGAAGATGAAACATGCGAGTCTTGTTTGCTTGGAAAGATGACTAAGTCACCCTTCACAAGTACATTTGGAAGGGGTGAGGGTCTATTGGACCTAAACATACCGATGTATGTGGACCATTTAGATCAACCACGAAGGATGGGAACCGCTTCTATGTGACTTTTACCGATGACTATAGTAGATATGGGTATATCTACTTAATCAAGCAAAAGTCAGAAACGTTTGAAAAGCTCAAAGAGTTCAAGAATGAAGTGGAGAATCAATTGGGCAGGAAAATCAAGACACTTCGATCCGATCGAGGAGGAGAGTACCTAAGTCTTGAATTCCACGATTATCTCAAGGAGTGTGGAATAGTTTCACAATTGATGCCACCTAGGACACCGCAGTTGAATGGTGTGGCAGAAAGGCGTAATCGAACCTTTTTAGACATGGTTCGCTCTATGATGAGTCATGCTTCATTACCTATCTCTTTTTGGAGATATGCCTTAGAGACTGCCGCCCATATCCTTAACCGAGTCCCTACTAAGAAGGTTACGAAAACACCTCACGAGATGTGGACAGGGAAAGCTCCCTCGTTGGCACATATCAAGGTTTGGGGTTGCGAGGCTTTCGTAAGACGAGATGCTCACGACAAGCTCGAACCTCGTAGTGAGCGATGTATTTTCATCGGCTACCCGCAGAAATCCTTTGGATATCTCTTCTATAGACCTAAGGAAAATGTTGTCTTTGTTGCGAGGAGAGGAGTTTTCCAAGGGCGAGAACTCATAAGCCAAGGAGACAGTGGGAGGCAAATCGAGCTTGAAGAGATTCAAGAGTCGATAGATGAAGGAACCTCTACCGCTGGCACTCAACCCGAGGAGGAAACTCCGGTTGAACCGATTGACGAGTCCTTACTTCTTAGACGTTCCGAAAGAGTTAGAGTTCAAACCCAGTTTTATGGTTTTCATATTACTACCGAAGGGGATACGTATATTAGTGATGGTACACTAATAAATCTAGATGAACCTAATAGCTATAAGGAAGCCATGGCAGGCCCGGAGTCTGCGAAATGGAGAGAGGCAACGGACAGCGAGATCCAGTCCATGTATGACAACCAAGTTTGGAATTTGGTTGATAATGTGCCCGAACGTAAGACTGTTGGGTGCAAATGGATCTTCAAGAAGAAGACCGACGTGGATGGAAACGTACACACATATAAAGCGCGATTGGTTGCGAAGGGTTTTACTCAAACTCCCGGAGTTGACTATGATGAGACCTTCTCACCAGTTGCAAAGATAAAATCTATTATAGTGATGCTAGCTATTGCCGCATTTCATGATTATGAGATTTGGCAAATAGATGTCAAAACCGCTTTCCTTAATGGGAAGTTGGCTGAGGATGTTTACATGGCTCAGCCAGAGGGTTTTGTTGATCCAAAGCATCCAAATAGAGTGTGTAAGCTTGAGAAGTCCATTTATGGGCTTAAGCAAGCGTGTCGTAGATGGAATCTTTGCTTCGATGAGAAAGTCAAAGAGTTTGGATTTGTACGAAGCGAAGATGAATCATGTGTGTATGTCAAAGCCAATGGCAGTATAGTAAGCTTCCTCGTTCTGTATGTCGATGATATACTACTCATAGGAAACGACGTCCCAACTTTGCAGGAGGTTAAGTCCTGGCTCGGGAAGTGCTTCGCTATGAAGGACCTCGGAGAGGCTTCCTATATTTTGGGAATAAGGATAATGAGAGAGCGAAGTAAGAGACTAATAGGACTTAGTCAGAATACTAACTTAGATAAGGTACTAAAACGTTTTAGTATGGAAAACTCGAAGAAGGGGAAATTACCGATACAAAGTAATGCCAAGTTGAGTAAGACTCAAAGTCCGAGTACCGAAGCTGAAATAGCATAAATGAGCCGAGTACCATACGCTTCCGCAGTTGGCTCAATCATGTATGCTATGACTTGTACTCGCCCTGATGTAGCCTTTGATTTGAGCATGGTTAGCAGATATCAAGGGAACCCTGGCAGAGCCCATTGGATTGCAGTGAAGAATATCCTTAAGTACCTTCGGAGGACGAAGGAATGGTTCTTAGTCCTCGGAGGGTGTGATGACTTGAAGGTGCGAGGGTATAGTGACACCAGTTTTCAGACTGATAGGGACAACTACCGTTCGCAGTCGGGCTGGGTCTTTACCCTGAATGGAGGAGCAGTAACTTGGAAAAGTTCCAAGTAGGAAACCGTAGCTGATTCAACGTGCGAATCAGAGTACATTGCAACGAGCAAAGCGTCGAAGGAGGAAATATGGTTAAAGAACTCCATCGGTGATCTTGGAGTTGTACATGCCATAAAGGATCCCATGGAGATTTTCTGTGATAATGAAGGAGCGGTTCCCTTGACCAAGGAACCGAGGGATCATGGTAGATCTCAACATATCGACAGAAAATACCACTTTATAAGACATCGTGTAGAAGAAGGACAACTCGTAGTAAAGAGGATATCATCAGAAGATAACCCAGCAGATCCGCTTACGAACGGACTGAGTAGGGTTAAGCACTTGCAGCATGCTAGGAGTATTGGGCTGAAGGATGATATTAGTATAGATTAGATGGTAGTAGAAACATGTAATAGATAAATGTAATTAACATTTCATGATGAAATAAAAGAGTATTATTTATGAGTAATGTTACTGTCTTATGTTAATTGTTTAACTATTGTTTCATTTTGCATGTTTTGACTTCCAGAATAATTGAGTTTATTAAGAATAATGGAATTGTTCAAATTATCCACAATCGTTCATATGTTGGAAGTAGGTATGAATGAAGATTGTCATGAATTGGTGTGTAGATTGTCTAAATGGTATTAGACATAGCAAAAGTTTGCTGCAACGTTCATGAGTGCTTATGAACTAGTTTTGAGCATTAGAACAAACCCGCGCTTGCTGGAATCACCTTATGGAATGTGATAAAAAGGGTGATCGCAAGATGATAATATCATATGGTCTTAAAACCAAGATATATGGTTTGTTATTTGTTAATTAGTTGTACATTGATAATGCGAAACCGCATCAGTAACTTGATGTTATAAAATGCATTGTTGTGTATAGTTGATTAATGAATAATTAAATGCATATAAGTCGAAGTTTATCTGTTACTTTTATCCTAAGAGGTTAAAAGCGATATCTCAGTCGCTCGAAGATTTGATTTGACTTATGTGTCGGGCCCAGTCAGAACTGAATTGATGTGTTCGATTAAGTTCTATGTCAAATAAATTGGAGATCGAGAAACCAAATGTTGGACAAATTAGTTCCATATAAATGTCAGCATGATATCTAAACAGAGGACTGCACGATCCCTTATCTAAAGGATAAGAGTGATTAGATCAGAGTTTGACAGCGTCTTTGAGAGATACGATTGCTAATCGGAATATACTTGTATATATAGTTACTAGACTTATCCAAGTGGGAGACTGTTTGAATAGTGTCTAAAGCTACAACTATATTAGGCAAGTATTTGACCCGGTTGTGCATGGTCCTTTTGGGTTGCCTTCACCATAGCAACTTGACAGGATGATTTGTAATGAGAGAAGGAATATTATTAATATATTATAAGAATAATATAAGGAATAATAATATTGTTATTTGATTAATATAAGTCATAAATTAATTAGGAATTAATTTGGTGACTTAAAGAGATTAATTGAATAAAGGGGTATAAACTGTCAATTGTTTGATAGTTACACTTTGGGCTATAAATCCCTTAAAGATAAAGGGGGACGTTTTGAGGACTTTGGATAGGCCTTAAAATCATCCAAGGCTTATCATGAAAGGGATTAGGATTGCTTAGGGCCTAAATTATCCAATTAGGGTTTAAAGGTGAAATCCTAGGAGCCTTACAAGTATAAATAGACCCATAGGGTTGATGAAATCGGCACTCTTACCTTTGGAAGAACCCTGGCCGATTTCTATATCCCTCCCCACTCTCTCTAATCATCCTCTTGTTAAGTTGGTGTTTGTAAGCCATTAGAGGAGTGAAAATTGTGACTCTAAAGCCTCAAGGACAAGAAGATCAAGCAAGTGATTCAAGGTAAACTTCTAATTCTGATTTCATATTGTTATTATAGTCAATTAGTCATTAGAAGTCTTGGATTCAATGTATGTTCAATTAGAGAAACCTAGATCCAAGAATTAGGGTTGCATGTGCACATAAGAATGTTCATATGGCTAAAACCCATCAACAAGTAGGGTTGTGTGATGGAGTGTAATAATTCTCGAGCGAGTCTCTACTTTCTTTTGTGTTGCGTTTCGGAGATATCATGGTGGGTACGCACCAACCTGCAGAGAACAGCAGTGTTAGCAATGATGAGATTCGCAGAATGATTCATGATGAGGCGGTTGCATCCATTCATGCTGAGATACCGAAGATGTTTGGGTCTATCAAGACCATGCTGATTGAGATATTTGACAAGTGGTACGCTTCTCTTACCGATGTTGCTGTTGTTGCAGCCACCACAGTCGTCACTGCTGCTAGGCCACAAGGGGGTGACTCGTTGCTGTACCAGGAGTTCAGCAACACAAAGCCTCCAGAGTTTGATGGGATTCAGGATCCAATAGCAGCGATGAGATGGATCTCTGACATTGAGGGATGCTTCTACACATGTTCTTGTCCGGAGCATCTGAGGGTATAGTTCGCGCTGAACCAGCTTCGCTTGGAAGCGAAGGACTGGCGGAAGTTTGTGACAACTGACTTTCCTACTGCAGAGCTTACCGTGATGACTTGGGAGAGGTTCACCTCTATGTTTCGAGACGAGTACGTTCCCCCGGTGGAGAGGAAACGGTTGGCCCAGGAGTTCTTGTCCCTCAAGCAGAAGACTGAGTCTGTGACTGTGATCACACGGATGTTTCATGAGAGGGCGTTGTTTTTCCTTAAGCATGTGTCTACCAAGTAGGCATGTATGAGCCAATATCTGAGCATTCTGAGGAGATACATTCGTGAGTTCATGGCGAACTCGACACATCAAACATTTGTTGAGCTCCAGGCAAATGCTCGGAAGAGGGAGATTGAGCTAGAGACTCAGGCCAGGGAGGAGGCGGAGTCTCAGAGGAGGGATAGGCGACCGGCATAGTCTCAGCCGGCGTCCAAGAGGGCAGAGCCTGCTGATTCGAGATCGGGAGGTCAGAAGGGCCGCACTTATGGGAAGTGCGGCAAGAGCCATGATGGGGTGTGAAGAGCAAGTGTGTATTACAAGTGCGTGAAGGAGGGTCATATCGCGAGGGATTTCCCCAAGGGATTTTTCGTTTTGCTTCCATTGCAACCAAACTGGCCATAGGAAGGCCGAGTGCCCGCAGCTGCTTCAGGGATTTGCGCCTCCTACCACTCGAGCTACCGAGAGTCGGCTCGTGAAGGCTGAGGCCCCGAAGGCTCGCGGCAGAGCCTTCCAGTTGACAGCGGAGGAGGTCTGTGCAGCACCCGATGTTGTGGATGGTATGTGATCTTTTGCTTATTATTTTGTTTATATATGGTGCTTATTTCTGATATGTTTAGGCTCTTTTCTTGTGAGTTCTATACCTGCTTTGGTGTTGTTTGACTCGGGTGCGAGTCAATCCTTCGTAACGCTAGCATTTAGTCGTCACATCAGTAGCCGACGCGAGGCATTGAGTCGACCATTGAGAGTCTCCATAGCTGATGAGCATGTTGTTTTTGCGACTAATGTGATCCGGGGATGTGTGCTTGAGATTTTTGGAGTCGAGTTTCCGATAGATTTGGTACCTATCGCGATGGGGGATGTCTTTGTCATCGTGGGAATGGACTGGTTGAGCGGATTCGGAGCCATGATCGACTGTGAGCGGCAGCTGGTGACCATCTGAAACCCTAGTGGGGGAGTACTTATAGTATTCGGCGAGGGTATCCGATCTGGGTCAGCATTTTGTTCAGCTACTCGAGCAAGGAAAAGCTTGCAGCAGGGTTGCAAGGGTTTTCTAGTGTATGTGTCGGATACGCGGGATGTTATGGAAAGACCGAGTACTGTCGTTGAGGTTTTGGTGGTTAGCGAGTTTCCGGACATTTTCCCCGAGGAGTTACCGGGAGTGCCTCCCAAGAGGCAGGTGGAGTTTCACATTGATTTGCTTCCAGGGGTGGCACCCTATCGCCTTGCACCGCCAGAAATGTAGGAGTTATTCTCGCAGCTTCAGGAGCTGTTGGGAAAGGGATTTATTCGGCCGAGTAGCTCGCCGTGGGGAGCACCGATCCTTTTTGTCAAGAAAAAGGATGGTTCACACCGGATGTGCATTGATTACCGGGAGTTAAACAAGCTAAAGGTTAAGAACCGTTATCCACTCTCGAGGATCGACGATCTATTCGATCAGTTGCAGGGTGCATCTTGGTTTTCCAAGATTGATTTGAGGTCTGGTTATCATCAGATGAGGGTTTGTGAGGAGGATATTCAAAAGACAGCATTTAGAACTTGTTATGGGCATTACGAGTTCGTAGTGATGCCTTTTGGGCACACCAATGCACTAACAGCATTCATGGATCTCATGAACCGGGTATGCAGGCCTATGTTGGATCGTTCGGTGATTATGTTCATCAACGATATTTTGGTGTACTTGAGGTCTAGAGAGAAACATGATGAGCTTTTGAGAAAGGTTCTCGGAGTATTGAGATCGAAGAGGCTTTATGCCAAATTCTCCAAGTGTAATTTCTGGTTACGAGAGGTCTAATACTTAGGACACCTCGTTAACCAGAATGGGATTTTGGTCGACCCGGCCAAGATTAAGGCGGTTATGAGTTGGGAGGTGCCGAGATCCCCCATCGAGATCAGGAGTTTTCTGGGGTTGGCCGGCTACTACCGGAGGTTTATCAGAAATTTCTCCAAGATTGTTGTTCCTCTCACCAAGTTGACCCGGAAGGGTGTTGCTTTTGTTTGGGGTCCCGATCAGTAGACCTCGTTTCAGACTCTTCGCCGGAGATTATGCGAAGCTCCAGTGTTAGCTCTTCCTGAGGGAATGGAGGGCTTCGTGGTTTACTGTGATGCATCTATATCAGGGTTAGGTGCAGTGCTTATGTAGAGGGGGCACGTGATAGCATATGCATCGAGGCAGCTGAAGCCTCACGAGACAAGGTATCCCACCCACAATTTAGAGTTGGGGGCAATGGTATTAGCCCTCTAGATCTGGCGCCACTACTCGTACGGGGTTCGGTATACCATTTACACGGACCACAAGAGCTTGAAGTATCTGATGGATCAGCCTAACCTGAATATGCGCCGTAGAAGATGGTTGGATGTGGTAAAAGATTACGATTGTGAGATTCTGTATCACCCGGGCAAGGCTAACATGGTAGCCGATGCCCTGAGTCGTAAGGCGGAGAGTGCCCCGATTCAGGATATATGAATGACGATGACAGTGTTGACTCCGGTATTAGATACCATTCGAGAGGCCTAGGTGGACGCCATGATACCGGAAAACCGCAAGTAGGAGCGGCTGATCGGCCAGGTATCCGAGTTTGTGATGGATAGCTGGGTACTTATGACCTTTCGAGGTCGAATTTGGGTGCCTTATACGGGCAGATCTTGTAGCACTCTGATTGAGGAGGCGCATAGGTCTAGATTTTCGATCCATCCCGGGGCCACTAAGATGTATTTGTATCTGAAAAGAGACTATTGGTGGACCTGTATGAAGATGGATGTAGCATGGATAGTAGAGAGGTGCTTGACCTGCCGCCAGGTCAAGGCAGAGCACCAACGTCCACATGGTCCATTGCAGCCTTTGGAGATTCCCCAGTAGAAGTGGGAGCAGATCTCGATGGACTTTATCACCAAATTACCGAGAACGGCGTGTGGAGTTGACGCGATCTGGGTGATTGTGGATCGGTTGACGAAAAGTGCTCACTTCCTTGCTATTAGTGAGAGCTCTTCTGCTGAGAAGCTGGCAGAGATTTATGTGCGAGATGTGGTATCTCAGCATGGAGTGTCGACGTCCATAGTGTCGAATCAGGATGTGCGTTTTACTTCCAGATTCTAGAAGAAGTTCCATGAGGAGTTGGGAATGCGATTGCATTTTAGTACCGCCTACCATCCGCAGACAGACGGACATAATGAGCGGACGATACAGATGCTCGAGAACATGCTCCGACCATGCGTTATGGATTTCGGTGGGAGTTGGGACTCATACCTACCATTGGCTGAGTTTTCCTATAATAATAGCCATCACTCGAGCATCGGCATGCCTCCCTTTGATCTTCTTTATGGGAGGAGGTGTCATACTCCCATCTGCTGGGGAGAGGTGGGGCAGAGAGTTATGGGTGGCACTGAGATAGTGTTGAAGACGACCGAGCAGATTCAGCAGGTCAAACAGAGGTTGCAAACAGCTCAGAGTCGTCAGAAGAGTTACGCGGACAGACGACGATCCGAGCTTGAGTTCCAGGTCGGAGACTTTGTGCTTCTGAAAGTTTCCCCATGGAAAGGAGTGATCCGGTTTAGGAAGCGGGGAAAGTTGGGGCCTCGATATATTGGACCTTTCAGGGTGATTGCCAGGGTAGGCAAGGTAGCATATCAATTGGAGCTACATGAGGATTTGAGATAGATCCATAGCACCTTCCACGTGTCCTAATTGCGGAAGTGTGTGGCTGATGAGATGGTAGTAGTGTCATTAGAGGACATTCAGGTGGATGCGAGCTTGAATTACATCGAGAGGCCGATCGCGATCCTAGATCAGAAAAGGTTCTGAGGAACAAAGAAGTGCCCCTGGTTCAGGTCCAGTGGCAGCATCGGAAGGGGTCCGATTTGACTTGGGAACCAGAGTCAGAGATGAGGGAGCAGTACGCCGAGTTATTTGTGGAGCAAGACTTCGAGGGCGAAGTCTGATTAGTGAGGGAGAATTGTAACATCCAGGAATTCAGGTATATCTCTTTGATCCTTTTCTTTCCTCAAGTTGTCAAAATTAGTCCTTGAAATAAATGTTTGGCTTTTAAGTACTTTGGGCGTAAGGGAGAGTACGTTGCGCATACTCATCAGCGTATTCTTGACACGGAGTTTACCCAGTACGTTGGGGGTACCATAGTGTATGTTGGGCGTACTAGGTTCAGAATTAAACCCTAATTGTGGGGGTGAGCCCTATATAAGGAACATTATGGCCACACTTTTAGCCACCATTTCTAGAGAGCAAAACCCTAAGTGTGCCCTAACCCTCGTTCTAGAGCTTGTGTGAGAATGGTTGAGCTTGAAAGTGTTCTTGTGTGCTTTTGAAGAGAAGGATGTACGATTGAAGGATCTAGAGTTGGAGGGCAAGCTTTGGATCTGAACTTTCTGAGGTTGGAGCATCATTTGGAGGTAAAAAGCTTGGAGCTTTCTCAATCTTTTTGATTTGTGCATTATGGACCATTTCTTGGGTTTTTGTCCCAAAGGTGGAGACTTTGTGAGTAAAGGAGCTCCATAGACCTTGATTTGTCCATATTCAGTGTATAAAGTGTTATAGATCCATAAAAATCCAATCTTGGACGTTAGGAGTGAGCCATGCATGAGGTATGAGCTCTTTAGTGAAGGAAGTGGTGTGTTTTGGATGATGATGACCTTTACAGCCATGCAAAGGCGTAAAGTCTTCGACTTTATGGATTAGGAGGCTGTAGGGGGTCCAGATCTGTATTTTGAGCCAAGGTCTTAATTGATTAAGAACATAAGTGAGATAATAGTGAAACTGGGACATACTTTGAGCGTAAATCCCAGTATGCGGGTCGTAGGCTTCAAGCAGTCCAATATCAGCGTTGTGGTCGAGTACGCCCAGCATAGGGATCTGGTACGCGCCGTGTACTCCTTAGGGTTGACTTTTGTTGACTTTTAGGGTTTAGTCAACAAATGGACTTTTGGACCATTGAAGGGGTAGAATGGCCTTTTAGCTTTCTGAGAGAGCATAGGAAGGGATTAGTCTATCCTTTGAGAGCCTTTATTAAGTAGAGATATTTTATGTGTGTCATTAGGCAGAGGCTAGATCAGTGTTTTGAGTTCGAGATCATTCGAGTTACCCGAGGTGAGTCTTCTCACTACAGATTACCTAGGGTGGTATCTATGTGTGGACCGGAAGGTCATACGTGTTTGCTTGAGATTATGTGTTTTGTGATTATGTATGTTATGTGCTATTCTGACAGGACCGGAGGGTCCAATGATTTATGAGGCCAAAGGGTCCTCAACCAGACTGGACTGGAGGGTCCAACGAGCTAGATCGGACCAGAGGGTCCAACGAGCTATGGGACGGGAGGGTCCCGCTGAGACACATTGACCAGAGGGTCGTATAGAGTATAGCCTCGAGTGGCAAATTGTTGTATGTGGTATTTTGTGGAACTCACTAAGCATTCTTGCTTACCGTGTTATGTGTTATGTGTTTCAGGTACTTCCGAGGATCGCGGAAAGGCACCTGCGTGATTGTACACACACTCTTGATGTTGAGCTATGATTGTGGATCTTGGATTTGAATAATTGTGTTGAAAACTTGTTAGTTGTTTTTTAGAATTAATGATGAGACATTTGTTTATGAGTTTTAAATTGAAAAGTTTGTTTGAAAAATCATGTCGTTACAATCGAATCCAATATGGTCTCAAAACCTTTTGAATATAAATAAAACACCTTTTATTTAATCACCATATTGATTACACGTTATTCATTGTATAATGTTTCGAGTAATGAACTTAATACTTGAATTAAAATAATATTTATCTCATGCTCCAAGCATGCAGGCTATGTTTACCAATGGTCCTTCCTTTGTGAAATAGATCAATTGAACACACTTCCAATGACACTCATTTCACAATTCCCAATCCTTGTCACAAGTGTAAGAATATCAAATTCTTGCCACTATTAGAATGTGTTAGATTCTAACATTTTACGCAATGATCCTTTTATAATGGCATAGCACCAAAGTCACAAAGACTTTGCCAATTATATCACAAAGTGCTCTATTGGAGATTGTTACAAGACAACTCCATAGATATGAAGCCTCGCATTCAAAGTACATTCCTTTTAACATACTTCTCGCATAAAAGTTTCTAACCTACATAGATCCTTAATATCCAACTCCCATTATG
Source organism: Lactuca serriola (assembly GCF_051521515.1). Lineage (NCBI taxonomy): Eukaryota > Viridiplantae > Streptophyta > Magnoliopsida > Asterales > Asteraceae > Lactuca > Lactuca serriola. Next base: position 123,254,061 of record NC_136412.1, read on the forward strand.
GAAACATTTCCATATTTTCCATATGACAACTCATTATTAACAGAATCCTATCTATTTATAATATTGTCAATATGGTCCATCTAATATTATACTTTCAACTGCCCACAACTGACCAATCTTTGGTGAACCTTAGATCATACTTGACAGTTGTTTAATTTACTTTAGTCATATCTGATTCTTGTCCTTTTTCCTCTTAACTCCCTAGGCATTTGGAATAGACAGAACGGTCGAATATTACAGCATATGTAATTGATCCTATACCCAAAGCATATGGGATACGATACATAATGTCTTACATAAAGACATGATACCTTGCCAGCCTCCTCCTATAATATTTTCATATATAGAATTTTCTTATGTTGACCCTTTGCAACATAACATTCTTATATGTCCTTTGACTAAATTTGATTAAAATTTCTCGATCTAAGCTTTTAGATTTGAAATAAAGTAGAAGTTCCTCTCTCTTAATTATAGCAAAACAACTTTTCAACCACTGCAACTTTGTGAATTGAAACTTTTGTTTTCTATAATTAATATTGCTAACCTGCAACATTTAACATAATAATCATGCTCCCACTAGCATGATAATTATATCCTTACCAGCATAAAACTTATGTTCCCAGACTTCTAGAAATCAATACTTATTGACTTCCTTAACCAAAGTTCATATTTCTAATACGAGACGCTTCAATAAGCTTTTATCTAAGCTCATACACCTTTTAGAAAGCTCATATGTGTGTCTAAACCATTTCAAAGCTTACAGCAGTAAATCCAAAATGTTTAAACCTTTTTCCATTTCTCACAATTCAAACTATGAAGAGGGATGTCGTAATCATAATCGAATTTGAGAATGCAATACACAATTGCTATCTCCTTAAAATCTTCTTAGTGAAAACGTTTCCTCACAATCATTTTCATGAAGCGGAGAGAAACCTTGTCTCTTAAATTTTATGGTGTATGCGTTCCTATCCATGTGAATTTTTCATAACCATAATCATAAGACAAGATTGTGACAAATCCAAAACCATATGGACCGAACTTGTCCAATCTTAATTTCTTGCCACCTGGTAGCACAAGGGCCTACCATGTCTTCCAAGTTGTTCAGCAGTTCACCCATATAGATCAATGAACTTTCACTAATCAAGGTGCTTTGCCTTATGCAATCAAATGAGAATTCATAAAACTCACATGCATAGTCAACTCAACGGGAATGGCACAGAAATAAGAATATGTCAACACGATAGGTTACAAACCTCAAGTCGTGTGCTAGTGATAGACAATAGGTTTATTCTTGATTAGCTCCTGAAGATATTCAAGACCATTAAGACTCCCACTGACCTCTTGACATATAAGATTCTCTTATCAAGAAACATTCCTTGACAAACAAATATTCAAGAGTTAGTGCGGGTTCTTATCAAGACAAACACTTCACATAATTGGTCCTAGTTGGTCTTTATCTTATCCAAGACATCACACTTTACCAATTTCAAACGTGCAGGATTAAGAAACGTTTCAACTCCACATTTGATGAGTGTTATAAATCTTCTTAAGATGATGTCACTTAAGTCACAATTTTGGAGTACAGCTCTAAGACTTCATTTTGGAACGAAGTATGATTCACCTTTTGATTTAACCATTTCAATAATTGTTGATTCCTCTTCTTAGCCATACTAGTGCACTAACGTATCCTTAGAGGATCAATGATCACTAAGATGATCATAAAACACGATACTTAAGTACTCTCCTTTCTTTTCAAATTGGAGAAACTTTTATCTTTCTACCTAATTGATTCTTCCTATTCGTTCTGCCATACATTGAAACTTTTCAATGATTCAGAATTACACTTAATCTTGTAAGCATAACCATATTTACTAAAAATTTTAGCAAATCACGACGAATATTCTTATCGTTGTTTGTGGTGCACTTGATCAGTGCACAACCATGCGTATTAGATCCTTTAGTCCTTCACTTGACACACATACTTATGTGAACAAGGAATTAGTCTTAATTTTCCAAATACGAAGGTTCTCATTCATCATACAATACCAATTGCATGATTCCAAGTTTCTGTCCAATTGAAGCTTGGGTGATGAGATTCATTCCTTATTTGGTAAATTTCGGACACTACCACAAATAACATAACTAAGAATCACATCCATTTTCAATATTGCTAACAATAGAAACATACAAACATCAATTTTCACAAAAGTCATTGCAAGGATATATCTATAAATAAGACAAAAATAAATTTTATTTTATTTATAAAAAAACACGTAAAAACGTGTCCTTACAACACAATTACAAATGAAAACTATGTTATTAAATATTCCTAAGCAATCTATCATAACTCCTATGTTGCAGCTCAAAAATCCGATCATCTAACCATGCGATCAAAATTCATCTATTCGCAATCAGACTCGGCATACTTTTCCTGTAAGCTTCCTTTCTTTTCATCGATCCTACAAAACATCAAAATGCAATCTTATTACATCATGTATTAAGAATCTATAAATAGGAACTTAATAGAGTTAGATAGTGGATTTTACCTGAAGCAGAGTCATACATCTTGACTCTCCCATCCTTGCGATCCCTAGGGTAGATACAGCAGCTTCGCAACCAATTCCCCTTCTCGTAGCAGTAGCAAAAAGTATACTCTTTTGGAATAGCACATGGGACAATCTCAAACTTAGCCTTTCTCTTTACCAGGTGGTCAAATAGTTTGACCTTGGCTGATCCCTTTCCATTGGGAAGACAAGACTTTTCTAGACTTCCAATGTTGCCATTGTCAATGTCCATGGAAGTTTGGGAGGTTCATCTACTAGTCAAATATGCTTTACCAATGTGCCAAATCATTTCTAATTCAGCAGCAATAAGCAAATAAGTCAGATCAATGAGGGTTACATCGTGGTCCATCATATAGTAATCTTTAATGGACTCACTATATGATTCGGGAAGTGACTGAAGAACCAAGTCAACAGCCATCTTCCTCGAGACTTCGACACCCAACATTCCCAAGTTGTCAATATGCAACTTCATGTCCAAGACGTGAGCACATATAGACTTTCCATCTTCGTATTTTCTTGCCAATAGGGCTTGAGTGACCTTGAACTTTTCAAGTCTTCGAACACATGGGTCAGGGAGAATAATTGGAGGAGGTGGACAAAGTGAAGCATGATCCACGATCCAATCGTGGAACATCATCTTCATGTTGAAAGATTTTTCCAAAAGATTTGGGAAGACCATAGTTGTTAGAATTTAACATCTACAAAAGCGAAAAATTCACCCAAATGAATATTAAGGCGAGGATCCAACACAATATTCTACAATTCAGAAGAGCGATGTTGTAATCTAATTGCATAATATTTGAAGGTAGGTAAATAACAATTTACCAATTTCCACCACGAAAAACGAAAAAAAAAACATTAGGTTTTAAATGAATTGAAATTCCTAGATCTTTTGAGATTCATTGAACTTTTCAATGGCATGTTTAATCTCGATTATGCCCTTCAAGTTTGTGACTGGGATGCCGAGGATCACAAACAAGGTGTGAAAAACCATGCAAATTAGCTTGGTACTCTCGAAGACGTTTATCACCTAATCAATGTGTCGGTTAACCACACACGCTCCATTGATCTATTATAATCTACGAGCTACCCATTGCCATCCTTCATTGGCCCCATATTAGTGTGTCGGTTAACCACACACACTCCACTAACTACCAACAAGGTGCAATGTGCAATTTCATGGATTAGCACCAAATTCACATTTTTCCTAAAGTAACTAAGATTTCGGGAATTTATAAAAGCATTTAGTTACTTCGTATTTCATTATACTTATAATGGAAGTTTGTGTCCTATCCTACCCGTTCGGCTAACGACCCTCCACTGGTCAACAGTGCGGTAGGTAAGAGTGGATACCCAATGGCGGTCATTTTAGATGTCGTTTCCTTAAACACCCCTTATAGACCAACTTCGTGAATGAGGCCTACTAACGGTAAGACTGACTTTTTACTTATACATATATAATAAATTAAACTTTTAATCTTGTAATAGTATAAGGGTGTATTTTAAACTTTTAAAAGACTAGGTGGTTTAATCTTTTAAATAAATTAGACTTTTAATTCAATTAAAATTTTAAACCAGGTCATTATGGATTTATTAATTCTCTCTTTTAATTAAACACTTAATTAATTTAATAAAACCATAAGTGTGTAATTTGAACTATTCAAAATACTAGGGTTTTAGAATTTAATATTTCAAAATTAAAACTTTTAATTAAATTTTAAATTACAAAACTTGAGGGAAAATTTTGAAACCTTTCAAAATATTAAGGTTTAACTATTTAAATTTTAAAAAACTAAAACTTTTAGTTTTAAATTTAAACAATAAAACCTAAAGGGCGTAATTTAAAACTTTTTCAAAAATTACTAGGTTCAATATTTGAATCAAAATAATCCTATATTATCCATATTTAACCATATCTACCAATTTTGATAAGGATATCCATACCAATCATAAAAAAATCGAATTTAGGCAAGAAAAATGAGTTTTGGTAAATATCCTAATCAAAATCTGGCCAGAAAATTGAAAATACCGGCGCCAGGTCACTCAACTCGTCGAGTTCATGCAACTCGTCGAGTCCATGCATGGATTCGGCGATTCTACCGGTCAGACAACAAGTTTTTTCGATTTCCTGATCTTTGGTAGTTCATTTTTGTATCTATTCAATAGAAAAACAACCTAGTCTCTGATACCACTGTTGGGTTTTTGAGCATAACATCATTCCTATGGTGTACATGCAAGCCTAATTGCTTTGGATCTAGGTTTTTCTAATTTGAACATACAACTATAAACACCAAAGCAATAACCCTACAACTAGCATACATATTTCGATAATCACATATGATTAGGGTTAGAATCTTTACCTCTCTTTTTATATAGCAATAACAAGTTTAATCCTTCTTGATCTTGACTTCTGAAAGCCTAGTGCCCCAAGTGTTGCACCTCTTATGGAGTCACAAACACCCAATGTAAGGAGAATGACTTAAGAGAGAAGGATTTCGGCTAGGGTTTCTTTCTTTAATGCTTAGGCCGAAAATCACCTTGTATGGGGTCCTATATATAGTTGTGACTGCTAGGGTTTTTAGGTGGAAACCCTAATATCTAACTTAGGCAACAAGCAGCCCATGAACTCCTTCCTTAGAGCCCATGGACGAAATCTAAAGGGCTTCACTATAGGATTCCATCCACTCCACTCTATGGAGTCCATCAGCCCATTTATGCAACTAACAATGATTTGCATAGCAGTCCCCCAATTATTTAATCAGTCTCTTTTGATCACCAAATTAATTCCAACTTAATTTCTGATCAATACTAATTAAATAATATGATTTCCAAATAATATATTAATCTTGTAATATATTAACAAAACCATTTAGAGTACTAATTTATAATTCATATAATAAATTCTACTCTTTCTCTCTCTCTCTTCTTTTCATCATATCAAGTTGCATGAGTGAAGGCAACCCAAAAGGACCATGCTTATAATGAAATCAAATACATACCAAAATATTTATGGGCTTAGACACCTAGTCCAACAGATAGACCCAAACATCTCCGGCAACTGTGGCCGGAACAGTGTAGTAACCTCATCATGCAGGATCTCTCGAATCCTGGCGTCCAACTCATCTTACCAGTAGTCTTGGGCACTGCTGGTCTACCCTGATTGCCATCTCCTGATCCAAATCTGAATCTGATCACAAATAGCCTCGTAACCATCATATTGAAAATATACCAGGAAGATATCAGACACTCCATATAATAATTAGGGAACCAACTACCAACAAATCCCTAGGGGTTGTGACTTCCTTGCTCCGCGTATGGGTCATGTGCTTACAATAGTATGGGCCCATACTACATTCCACACCTACCCATATTTGTCTCAAGTATTATCACAACGCCCTAACAATATACATAAGCATAGGCGAGCGCTCAATCCTCACTCCTAGAGGAAGGCTAAATATCTCATAACTGGCCGACTGACCCCGCACAACTCTTCCATGAAACTCCCACCAACCCTCCAGCACTCGTGTATGCTAGTCATACATAACGCTAAACCCTATACACATTCGAATATCTGATCCTACCCTAAGCCCTTCAACAAACAAGAACAGAAAATAAGGCCAAACCAAACATTCTCAGGCTATAAGATCTTAATTATGTACAACTATGATGCATACAATAAGCAACCACAGTAATGATGTCAATTCCAAATAAGGAAAGCCCTAGGCAATCATGCATCATATAATCAGGAAATTCTATCATGCAATTCTTGAAGATCCCTAGCCTATCACTAGCGTGTTGTTCTAACATATCAAAATATCAAATATCTGTATGGTATTTTTGTGACATCCCCATTTTCACGGCCAGAAAAGACCGATTTTTTTATGCTTTATGACAATCAAAGTACCTCTTTTAATAAAAATGTTGTGGAATTTATTCCCAGAAAAACACGATAAATACATTATCAAAGCATTTCCGAAGAAACGTATTTTATTCATTTTAAAATATTTGGGATGTCATCGTCAATACAGAAACATAAGCATAAACAGCACTTACATTCATTTATACTAGTGATCTATATCTCCTTAATCTCTCAGTGTAATGTCACTGCATATCGACACCTATGGTTTAAATAAACTGAGTGGGTCAGGCTGGGAAACCTGGTGAGTACATAGTGTTTTCAACCCACAATAATATAATTATTATGTTTAAACAATCAAACAATCAACCCAATTACCCATCCCCATTATCTACTTTAGTCTTAAGGATCTACCCTAAGAATCAGCTATTCCTCGTTTATTCATTCCTAAGGATCATCCTAAGGAATCGGCACGAAGTCCATCGTTGCCACTGTTTACACAACGGGCACTAAGTCTGCATAGTCGACAGGGCTTAGGCACTAAGTCTGCATAGTCGCCAGGGTTTAGGCACAAATTCTGCATAGTCGTCATGGTTTAGGCATCAATTCTGCATGATCACCAAGGGTTAGGTATCAAGTTTGCATGATCACCAAGGTTTAGGCATCAAGTCTTCATGATCACCAAGGTTTAGGCACCAAGTCTGCATGGACGCCAGGGTTTAGAGTACACCGGGTGAACACATCGTTCACAACACCTACAAGTTGCGAGCCTGCTAGTGTTCCACTGGATTGTCTAGAATAGTCCGTGGTTGTCATCCATACTCTGCTGAATGACGGGGCCATCATTTAGGAAAGGCTTCTCACATCGTCCACCTCTCACTCTCACCTCGTGGTCTATAACACCTCTCAACTCATCATCCAACTCATATTAAATCTATTACATCTACCCATGTTTTACCCCCAACATTATCGTAGATATAAAATAAATATACAGTTTAAATCATTTAAAACATGTATAAAATCGTTTATCTAGCATAGACAGCAAGTACTCAGATAATATGCACACATAGCACATAATTTATATAAAATACTTTATATCTATGTGTAAGATGAAAGTAACTATGCACTCACTTGAGAAGGTGGTGACTCGGTACTCGGACAGCGCTTCGTTTACTTTAAAATAATTTCCTTCGACGAAACCTAGTATTATTACCACTAGATTTTAGTCTAATATTTACCGTGACTAATTATTAGTCTTATTATTATTATTATATAAGCGTTTAAACAATACTTTCCAACCACTATGTACAGACAGGGGCCAGACATAAAACACCGGAGGGCATGACCATTTTGGCATATAGCACTTCTGAAATCCAACAACCCTATGCGGCCCTTTAAACCAGATTCTCCGTACCGCGAATAGTTAAAAAGATATTATAACGACACTTATATAATAATAGCTCAAATATTTATTATAAGTTCATAATAACAATACTAATTTTAAATATAAGCTATATTAAAATAGGGTAACCATAACTTACTTACAAGGGGGTTTTAGCTAGGAGTCGGGCTCTGCAGGGGCAGAACTTCGTCGCTGAATCTTTCAAAGAAAGATTTGGGCATCGCTTCGGCGCTTACCTTACTATACTAAAACTACAGAAAGAGAAGTCGAATCACGAGGGACCGAAATGCTCGGGGGATAAGAAGAGAAAGACTCTTGAATCAAGAGAATGGTGCAAGAAATATGAGAGCTAGAGGCCCTTATTTATACTAATTGAATTTTCAAAAACTATCATCCATAATTACTTAATGACCTTATAGTTATATAAATAACTAAACACCCCTTTATAATACTATTTTAAATAGATTTAATGATATTTGTACTAAACTAATGTCGAAAGAACTCAACATTAGTCTTATAATGACCGCACCGTCGATACCTTTCTAATGATATATACATATGTATATATATATATATATATATATATATATATATATATATATATATATATATGTGTGTGTGTGTGTGTGTGTACGTATATATGATTTATACTTTATTTTAATACGTAAATATGCTATTATAATTTTTAACTCGTTCACACGAACTCCATTTTTGACGTTATTTATATCCACGTGTAGGTGGAGACGTACTCTACAATTTTCATTTAGACTCCGTCGGCTAATTTTGACTTTATTTTTAAAGTTATATTTTTAACAGGCCGGGACAGGATTGGTCCGTTAAAATCTCATAACTTCTTCATCCGATGTCCATTTTCGTCTGTTTTTTTATTGTTACGCTACTAATAACGAGATCTTCGATTCTCGTTTAGGTTGTGTCAGCTAAAAACCGCTCGATCTAATACTCGAACTTCGGGTTGTACACCGTTAAGCCGAAACTTCGAAAAATCATAACTTCCTCATACGAAGTCAGATTTAGGTGTTCTTTTTATGGAGGCTCTCAGGTTAACATATTCTATGACTTTCATTTAGATTACTAAGCCTAAAATTCTCTCTATCATAAATTCACTATTTACGTCTTCCCGGTGCCGTGTCGGTTCCGTCGCGAAACTTCGACGGGTCATAACTTCTTCGTTATAACTCGGATTTCGGCGCTCTTTATACGTACGGAACCCTTAAGACATATTCTACAACTTGGTTAAGATTATTTATTCTAAATAATCTTTTGTCAAAAAGTCGTTTTCAACCCCTATTATCTCTAAGTTGACTAGCCCGGATCTACGGGGGTTACAATTTTGGGGTCTACTTATTGACTCCAGGTGATCGTACACTCCGCATCCTCCTTTAGTATTATGAAAATCATTTTTAAAATCTTTTCTTTAGTTTGAGACTGGATTCACATGAGCGTTGCTCCAATTCACTCAAACTAAGGCTCTAATTCAAGCATTCAAAAACCATTGTTTATTACAAAATGTTTTCAAAATAGTTTTATATCAGAGTATCCCAGAAATCAAAATCATAAAATGTGAGGAGTTGCACGATCAAGCATTCACCTTCCTACGATCATCTGAAGTACCTGAAACGAAATCCGAAACTGTAAGCCCGAGGCTTACTAAGTTCCCCCAAAATACCAACGCCATATAAAGCATAACAATATCATAGCAAATAGCATGCATATAGAGTCTACAATATGACAGGACCGCCCTCACCGGGCCTTCAGTCTGTCTGGCCCACTCTCAGAACCTTCCACATGTCTGGTCCACCCTACCGGACCTTCAGCATGTCTGGACCATTCTCCGGGCCTTCAGCCTAACTGGTATGCCCCCATTAGGCCTGTAGTCTATCAGGGCCGCCCTGGGTAAGTTAGCCTACAGCACAAAGCAGGACCGCCTCAACCCACGCCCAAGCATACAATCAACACATAGATAACAAATGCTAGCATGTACAAACAGTCAGACCGATCTAACGTATCACTAATCATAGCATCATCCTATATACCAAGATACTGACCTAACAGGTCACTAAACATAGCATCATCATATATACCAGGATACAAATCTAACAGATCACTAAGCATATCATCATGCGATAACCAGGATAACAATCCAAAAAGGGTCGGCATTGGTGCCTTCGACCCTGTTAGTATAGTAAGGAAAACTCACCTCACAATGTCGAACTGAACTGAAAAGATCAAACTGCTGAAACACGGCTCCAAGCACAAACACCTACAACCACCATTGATTCGATTCCATAAACTCCCAAATTACCAAGATACCCTCAGAAGTCAAACTTGGTTAACCATGATCAAATTCAAAGTCAACGGTCAAGGTCAACAGTCCATGTTGACCCAACTCGTCGAGTGCAGCTTATAGACTCGTCGAGTTCCTTTAGAACACAGAAAACCACGAAAACTCGAGTCAACTCGCCGAGTTACCAAACAACTCGTCGAGTCCATGAAGTGTCCAGAAGATTCAGGAAAACCCTAAGCAACACGTCAAGTTTTCTATGCAGCTCGTCGAGTTCCTTCAGCCATTTTCTCATTCAGATGCTTTTAAGCGAAACCAAGGCTCCAAACTATAGATCTAGCCTCCTAGGGTGTCGTTACCATGTAAAGTTACCAATTTTACGTGCATGCAAGGCCTTAAGAGACTAAAACACCCAAAACTAGTCTTAGGAAGAGGTTTAGGGAATGAAGAAGGGCCCAAGCTTGATAAAGTTGAGAACTTTATGTCCATGAGGTCCTAGAGGAGTCCAGATCTGAACTCCTCACTTCAAAACGTGCTCAATACCATAAATGCCTTAAGAATAAGCTAGAATTGACCCTAAGCTCTTAAATGGAGAAACCTAACAACAAAATGATCAAGGTCATGACTTTTTACCTTCAAATGAATGCCAAAACGAAGTAGATGTTGGATCTACAAGTTCCTTCTCGTTCCAAGCTTGTCAATCTTCAAGTCTCTTCAAGAAATGCACCATACACACATTCTTTAGCCTCACACACACTCAAAATATGAGGCTAGCTTGATTAGGGTTTGTTTCTAGACGTCAAGGTAGTAAGGGAGGCTGTAGGGAGGAGTTAAGGTCCTTTAAATAGGGTGAAAACCCTAAAAATTATGGTTTTCAAGCACAGCCTCAACTCGTCGAGTTGGGTCGTCCAACTCGTCGAGTAGGTCCAAAAGTTTACGCGGACTGATCAGTTTCTACATGACGAGTTAGGACAACCAACTCGTCGAGTAGGTCTAAAAATATGAATATAAAAGCTTCAAATATATACTTAGGAGTCGAGATGTTACAACTAGGTATTCAATCCATCCCGGGATCAGACAAGATGTATCTAGATTTAAAAACTCTTTATTGGTGGCAGAAAATGAAGGCTCAAATTGTGAGCTATGTAAGTAAATGCCTAACATGTTCCAAGGTCAAGGCATAACATTAACGAAACTCGGGATTATTACAGCAACTGAAAATACCCAAGTGGAAGTGGGAACAAATTGCGATGAATTTTGTGACCAAATTGCCTATGACTGCTAGTTGTAACGACACTATATGGGTAGTTGTCGATAGATTAACCAAGTCTTCCCACATCCTACCAATAAAAGAGACAATTAAAATGGAAACGTTGGCCAAGATGTACCTTATAGAGACTTTCAGATTACATGGAGTACCGCTATCTATTATCTCCGAAACAGATAGAAGATTTACTTCCCAATTATGGCAAAGTTTGCAAATATACCTTGGTACTCGTTTGGATATGAGTACAACCTATCATCGTGAGACCAACGGCCAAAGTGAAAGGACAATCAAAATACTTAAGGATACACTTATAAGATGTGTGATAGATTTTGGAAATGTGTGGGAAACACATAATCCATTAATCGAGGTCTCATAGAATAATAGCTATTATATGAGCATCAAGGTTGCATAGTTCGAAACTTTATGCAATCGGAAATGTCAATCTCCTATTTGTTGGGCGAAAGTTGGTGATACCCAACTGGCCAAGAAGTTGGCAGGAAATACCCTCTGAACAAGCCCAAAGAATATTTATGAGACGGCTGAGAAGATAGTGCAAATTCGCGAATCCATGAAGGCAGCATTTGATCTTCAAAAGAGTTATGTTGATATAAGATGCAAACCCCTTGAATTTCTAGTTTGGGATAGCGTGATGCATAAGGTCTTTCCTTGGAAATAAGTTATAAAGTTTGGAAAGCAGGGAAAGTTGAATCCTGGCTATATAGGATCGTTTCAAATCCTCGATCGGGTTAGTCTAGTGACCTATCGGCTTAGGTTACCCCAAGAGCTCAATAACATGCATGACGTCTTTCATGTATCAAATATTAGGAAGTGTCTCTGTGATGGTACACTGGTCATTCCTCCTGACGGAATTCAAATCAACCTTGAACTAAACTTCATCGAGAAACCAGTCGAAATTATGGATAAAGAGGTCAAAGAACTCAAACAGATTCAGATTCCCATAGTAAAAGTACAATGAAATTCTAAGTGAGGACCTGAGTATACCTGTGAACGAGATGACCAATTGAAGAACATGTTCCCTCACGTGTTCGAAGGAATCACAACGATAAGATAAAAATTCGAGATGAAATTTATAAAACAGGGGAGAATGTGAAAACTAAGAAAATTTCCATCACCAACCACCATTAGGAAATAGTAGGAAAGATAAATGTAATAACTTAGTATTGTATTGTTTGATTTTATGAATAAATATAATCAAATATGTTGTTATATTTATAAATACTTAAACGTTTACACTAAAAAATAAGCATCCAAAATGTTGAATCGCCCTTTAAAACAATTTAATATATTTTGAGAGTACTCGTCGACGTGATTCGAAAGATATAAAATTGGTAAAAATCCGATTCCGATTGGAGGCATTATGATTTTTGTAAAAAGTAAAATCAACCGCGTAAATAATTATTATGAGGTCGAAACGGTACATAAAGATTAGTTAAGTTTTAACTAAAGTTATAAAAAGGAGAATCGTTGTGCTCCTCGAGATAAAAACTTTCGGAAAAAAAAAATGTTGAAAATGGGATCCATTTGAAAGCGATAAGATTTTTGTAAAATCATTTATTTTTAGGCAAATACCATTAAAGCCACAACATTTAAATGTGCAATTGGGAAAGGCCTTATTCTTTTTTTGGTTGGTTCTTGCCACAAATGGGACGTAGAGTTATCAATCTAGCTCATTTAACAAGTTTTATTGTTAACTCTGTTATCTTTTTTGCAAAATCAATCATAAAATTTGGTTTAAAGTCAAATTTTGGTCCCTGTGGTTTGCAAAAATTACACCAGACAGTATTTTAAATTTCTTTTGTCGTTCTTTATATACTTTATTTACTTTTAATTTTATTTTTGTTATATATATATATATATATATATATATATATATATATATATATATATATATATATATATATATATATATACTTTATTTATTTTTCATATTTTTATGTACTATTTTAAATTCATATATTTTACATTTTTCGTATTGTTTTTTAGATTTTATTGTATCTATTTCTTATTATTTCTTTTGTTTTATTTTGTTTTTTTAATTTTTTTAATTTTATAATTTTTTCGTTGCATTTTTCATGAATTTTATATCTTTTTCTTGACCTTCTTCAAAAAATGTAAAATGTATCCACATATTCGAGTATAATACAATTTTGGTGTTCTATTTATTTATTTTTTTTTGGGTTTCTAATTTTTTTATAGAATTTTGGTAATTTCTAGTTTTTGTAATTTTTTTTTACTTTTATTTAAGTAAATAAAAAAGTTATATTTATATTTTTAATTTCAGCCCAACTTATTTAATTTATATTTTTTTGTTGTTTAGTGTTGTCATATTTATGTTATGAAAAATAAAATAAAAATCAAACAATTTGTTTATTGAGAATTATTGTTTCAATGTGTGATATTTATGATTTATAATCATTAAAATAGGGAAAATAACCCTCAACTTTTTATAATATAACTCGCAAATACGAAAAAAAATACAAAAAATATTTAAAAAAAAAAAGGTCAAGAAACCAAAAAAACCGAATAATATGAAAATATGTGGATACATTTTATACTTTTTGAGAAATGTCAAGAAAAATTATCAAATTCATGAAAAATAATACGAAAAAATAAACAAATAATATGAAAATAGATAAAGTTTAATATATATATATATATATATATATATATATATATATATATATATATATATATATATATAACAAAAGTAAATATAGTATAAAAGAAAACAAAAAAGAAAGTTAAAATACCGTGTGGTGTAATTTTGTGAAAACTAGAGGGACTAAATTTAGACATTAAAACCAATTTTAGGACTGATTTTGCAAAATAACAGAGTTAACCATGAAACCGGGTAAATAGGCTAGAGTGACAGATTTAGACATTAAAACCAATTTTAGGACTGATTTTGCAAAATAACGGAGTTAACCATGAAATTTGTTAAATGGGCTAGAGTGATAACTTTATATCCCATTTGTGGCCGGAGCCAACCAAAAAACTTAATAGGGCTTTTCCCAATTACACGTGAAAATATTGTGGCTTTTATGGTATTTACCCTTATTTTTATCATTGTTAGGCACAAAGATGAAAGTCAAAATTCGGCAAAACAACATAATAGGAAAGTTGTAATATGAGTTGAAATCATCACATAGATATAAAGAGGATAAAGATCGGAACTCGTATTTATAAGATATGGAGTTTTCAAAATCAATTTTATGTGTGCGAGGTGGTGTCATTGTCCGACGTTCACCTGACACCAGATTCGATTAGATTATGTGTGGCATGGCTTATGGAGAGAGTGACACATGGCGACTCCCGGATGCAGCCACAATGATCACGAGCGACGCACGCAAATATTTATGGCACGCGTATGTCAAAACCCCAAATATAAATAGCAGGGTTTGCATCACCATTCTGCATAACCTCAATTTCGACTCCCTCTCTCTCTCTCTCTCCCTCTAATCGATCTACTTCAATCCTGAGGTTCCTCGGAGTCCTGAGCCCAAATCGACCCTACACCAGCGGTATCACGCATCGAGGGTGAGTTCACGGTCTCACTTTTATGGTTTTTAAAGATTTTATGTGGTGGGGTACATCCTTATTATACTACATTATAAAAATTTATTTTGTAAATATATCGATAGTTTATGTAAAACATGAAACAATAGGATAATATGTTGATACAATCTCTGCCTAGTTTAGGCAACGATGTTATGCGTAATCATTATGCTACTTGAATTACTAGGAAAAGATTATACCTAGATGTTGTGATGACCGATTTCCTAGGATAGCAAAATTCCTAGAAGTGACGTTAACCATGTCTTAGGATAGGCATTGTACTTAGCTATTACTCTGCACTAATATCATGTTATGTAGATAATCATAATTATTGTATATATATCCTAAAATAATATATATATATATATATATATATATATATATATATAATTATGGAATATTCACTCATTATAATTATCTTACACATACTATTATTTTATATATATATATATATATATATATATATATATATATATATATATATATATATATATATATATAAAGTGATAATTATGGAAGAAAACATAAGGATAGACAACCTACTCAACTATGCCATAACCTATCCATGAAAATTTGTAAAAGATAATTATTATATATAGGGTTAAGTATATACGAACAGTTATGTATAGAAGTTGGTATCAAAGAAATAATAACTAAGAAAAGGATAAAACAATAATCATACTTAAGATTAAATAAACAATGTTAGTGAGTTGTTATTATTCATCATATAGCATGATCAAATTCATCTAACCCCAAACCTATAATCATTGATCTTTAAAAAGCGAGAGAGATATGTATAGATTTATACGGGCTGACACCCTCACCTGCGATTGCTAGCTACAATCCCGGCTGGATAACTTTCTTAAGTATAAAAGTAATATTTTTCCACGTCCAATGAAGCGTCATGTGGGGTATTTATCGGTCCATAATGTCATTTATAGGAGATGATGGTAATGTTGTTCGAAAAATCTTAACTGAAAATGCCTAAAGGGACGCCTTCAAGTAGTTGTATGATTCGATTTCGATAAGAATATTTAAGATTGGGAAAAATAATACATCCTAAAATAAAGTGTTTTCTAAAAAACATAAATAGATTTCGATCAAATAAAAGGATAAAGAAGAAAACTATAAAATCTGTGAATTCACCCACTTTATGTTGACATTTTCAAAATACATGTATTCTCAGGAAGATGAGTGTGGAGACTAGTTGTGGAAGGAAGGAAGTCGTCAAGGAAGTTGGTAGAATTCGTTTTTCTTTGTCTTGTGCTTACTTAAGAATTGGATGTGTGCTTGAACTCCAAACAACGTAACCCTAAAATAATGTATAGTAAATAAATGAAACGTTTGTGTTATACTTTTGTGTATTGTTCAATATACCTATCACTATGATCCAATGTCCCTACGTCACACAACCCGACGTTTCCGCCGCCAGACGAGGGAGTGACAGTTCCGTTCATGGATTTTTAGTTGTCGTGACACATATTCCATTACTTTATATCTTTGAGTCATAACACATCCCAACCCATCTGCAGATACATCACTATAGACTGTAAAAGTCTTCAACTCCATCGGGTAGTAAGAATTGTTGCCTCACACAACTGGACCATTAATTTCTCAAAAGCTTCTTTATGTTTCTCACTACATGTATAGGTAGCCCCTTTGGGGGTCATGGTTGTCAATTGAGCAGCTATTGAAAAAAAACCCTTGGATAAACCTTCGGTAGTAAACAACTATCCCAAAAATATGAATCGTGGTGGGAGTTTTTGGTCTCCCCCACTTCATCACAGCTTCAATTTTTGTTGGGTTAATTTTTATGCCTTTTTGACTAACCACATGACTTAAGAATTGAACCTCTCAGGTCCAAAAATAACATTTAGAGAACTTTGCGTACAACATCTCCTTCTTTAAAACTTCTAATACCTCGCGCAAATGCTTGTCATGCTCTTGCTTACTCTTTCAGTATATTAGAATATCATCGATGAACACAATCACATATCTGTAGATGAAGGGTTTACAAACTCGATTCATTAGATCCACAAATGTTATTGGAGAATTGGGTAGTCCAAACGATGTAACATCCCAAAAATTACAAAGAAAATTTTCAGTTTTAAAATATAATAACCAGTTAAAACCTTTGTTTCAAAAACCAACTAGTAACATTCATTTGATTAAAACCTTAAAATATCCGAGTCAAGTTTACAAAACTACGGAAACGGACTTCTTTGATGTGTGTGTATAGTGTCGCCGAGCTTTTCTCAGGAACAACTTGCAAAATGTTTTGATCCAAAGTTGTAATCATAAAGCTTAATGAGTTCCCAAGTATACCACATCTTCCATAATACATACAATGTGTCAACATAAGATCCCAAATATAGCATCAAGTGACCAAATCTCCTATCCACATACATATATCATGCGTATCGGGCCCAACCCTAGGGAGTATACACACCTAGCCTTGACTTCATTACCATGGTAGAACCATGGCCTTCCATATAGTTATTGTGATCCAACCATAGTCTTTCCTATCATTGTTGTGATCCAACCACAATATTTTATATTAGTGTTGTGATCCAACCATAATCTTTCCTATCAGTTGTGATCCAACCACAGTCTTTCCTATCATTGTTGTGATCCAACCACAATCTTTCCTATCATTGTTGTGATCCAACCACAATCTTTCCTATTAGTGTTTTGATCCAACCACAGTCTTTCATCATACAAGTGTTAAAGTCATATGTAGCCAGGGATCAGATAGACAGTCAAACAGATGACCTGCCTGAGAGGGAACAATTAGATAAGAACATCACAATCAGGTATTAGACCAAGAGTTCTTAGGCTATTCAACTAAAACTATATAGAACCCAATCATAAATACATAGCCAATGCCAGCATCCCCATACCCTTAGCAACTAGCCTTCCCAAGTTCCCTTCCATTGACCACTTCTCAATTAAGTCCTTCGTTGGTCAGTCATACATAATCCTGATAATTGGTCTACCCCGGTTACCCTAACCAAACATAACTCCTAACAACACCATACAATCAACAAGCAAGACCCTACGAGTATAACATACAATGAAACTATGTGTTCCATACCTTACATATATACAAAGGATCTATCTCAGCTACTAACATACTTGTGCTCTAACAACACCTCTATCCTATCATGCAAAGGACATACAATGAGATATTTGGCATAGTGAGAAACTCACCCGAACTATAGAACCGGAGAAACACAGTTGCACTCGAACTCCTTGCACTGCTCAATCCCGCAAACCGACTAACTACCAAAATAGGTAAATACTAATCAATAATCCAAGTCCTCCTTGACCTCAAGTAAAATTGGTCAAAGTTCAATGGTCAAAGGTCCACAAAGTCAATAGTCAACTTAGCCAAAGTCAACTTCACTTCGTGCCAACCCATATCCCATAGCTTACATATATATAAAGGAGTTATCTCAGCTACTAACATACTTGTGCTCTAACAACACATCTATCTTATCATGCAAAGGACATACAGTGAGATATGTGGCATAGTGAGAAACTCACCCGAGCTATAGAACTAGAGAAACACAGCTGCACTCGAACTCCTTACACTACTCAATCCCGCGAACCGACTAACTACCAAAATATGTAAATCCTTAATCAATCTGGGAAACAGGTGTTACAACTCTACCCCACTTAAATTAGATTTCGTCATCGAAATCAGTTTTTACCGATATCTCCTTACACCCTCCAAACCGCTTATGGATTCCTCCAAGCCTACTTCCTTCCATAATCTAAAGCTACTTGGAGTGAAAGAATTATGCAATCACTAACAGAAGGATTCCCGAAACCAAACGCATAACCAAACCCAAGCAGAATCTTCAAGAAGATCAAATTCATGACCGAAGCAACAATGGGACAATGCTTAAAATAAAAACTTCCCTTTAATCCTAAAATCCAATATAATCCTTAACAAGAAACATGAGAATCGGCGAAGAGACAACACTAACGCCTCAAAACTAAATCACATCGGAGGACTAACTTTCTTACCATTATCTAAGGACCCCGAAACCATGTCTGGTTTCCAGACAGACAGAGCCACCCGAACCTCAACCATGCTTACCAAGGCTTATAGATTTAGGTCGATGCTGATACGAAAGTCAAACATTGTATCAAACCAACCTTGAGGGAAGCTAACTCTTGCCCTTAACTCAAAGGCTCTAAGGTTGTACCCGATAACCTGGGGAACAAACCTATATTATACATCAACCTTGCCAATTAGGGAAGTCACATGTCCGATTCGACAGAGATCCTTACCATCATTGCTTCATCATCGAATAGACTGAAGATTAAATTCCACAACTAACTGCTAAAACTGATGCCTACACACATGGGTACACATTGAACTCCAAATAAGCCCAAAAGGAAAAGGCTAACCCAGCCTATATATCAACATAGCCCTAACAACCCTTAATTGTAAACAGGAGAATGACTAAACAAACAATGACAAGTCTGATTTAAACCACGTGAATGTTATGATCCAACCATAGTCTTATAGTCACTCTCGCTGCTACAACCCAACTGCATTTTTTTCTGTCATGATCCAATCAGGGTCTTCCATATGTGATTGTTATGATCCAACCATAGTCTTACAATCACTTTTGTTGCTACAGTCGAGCTGTAGTCTTTCATGCCATGATCCAACCATGCTCTTCTATATGTGTCATGATCTAACGATAGTCTTACAATCACTTTTGTTGCTACAGCCTAGCTGTAGTCTTTCTTTCCATGATACAACCATGGTCTTCCATATGTGAATGTTATGATCTGGCCATAGTCTTACAACTACTTCTATTGCTACAGCCCAACTGAAGTCTTTCCTTCCATGATCCAACCATGGTCTTCCACACAACTGACAAAGAAGGAAATCAAAGATTACACAAGATGGACCCCTAGTCTACTAGACCCTATTGGTTGTTCGGGTCGTGCTTCGAACCCTAAAGCCTTCATTAGACAATACGAGGCAAAGAGGCCCTCATACAACCCTCGACTCAAATCTAGACACTAACCCAAAATATGTGCCGCTACCGATGCTTCAAACTTTCCAACTCATTATCTGCTTCCTTGACCACGTCTGACTGTTGGACATCATTCCTTGCGAAATATTGACAGTGGACAATAACCAAAACATATTATCTTCCTACCGTTGGATAAGTTTTGGGATATTCTACACCCGAAAATATTTTCATTTGAAGAAGCGATTCTCCCCCACTTGAAATTGGCTATACTCTTTCAACTTCATAACCATTTGAATTTCTAAGCAAATCCAATAACTCCACTGCATGGTTCCTCACTACCACACATGACATTACCAAACATAAAGGAATCTGAATTCTTCAAACAAACTCATAAGCTCCGCTATAATTAAGAGTTCCTCACGAAAACATCGATCCATACATATATAAACCTTCTTAAGAGAACCAAAGTTGATAAATACAATATCCTTCAATTGATCATCCAAAATTACAACTAAAACAACAAAAGAAACAAAACATAAGAGATCTTGATAACACTAATGAATAGTGTCGAGCGGAATTGAATGAAACCGCTAACTAACTACCCGACTCTTGGGACTCCAGCTTTACTCTTTTAACTTTTAAAACAGTATTGTCATTGAACCTATATAAAACTAAATTTGAACATTATAAAAACAAAAAAAAAATTAGTACATATTAAATTAGAAAAATAACTAAAATTGTTTCGTTTTGCATCTCTTAGTTGCAAACCCACTTACGACTTGTGCAATTCCAAATCTACCCTTGAATTAAAAATACCTACAAAATATATAATAGTAATTGTAACGACTGGATTCGATTCCAATCTATTCCAAACTTTTGAAACCAGACCGGATCACAATCGGGTTTGAGTCTGGATTAGCTACTTCCCTAACGATTTCGGGAAGAAAAAAAAAGTACTTTATTCGACAACAAAAACCACAAAGATTTATGTCCAATTATTCCATTCTTCATGCCAATTTTTTCTCCCAATCATCCATCCACATAGTTGCACAACATTCATATCAACACCACCACAAGAAAAAAAAAAACATCACCTACATATACCCAATTCTTAACAAGTCAAACATTTAAAAAAAAAAAAAGTCAACCATTACTATTTTCTCTCAGATGGGTCATCTTCGCAACCACCATCAAGAACAACTCCATAACTTCCCCAAAGTACATTGCTATTTTGCAATTTCACCATTGAAGGGACCATTTTCATCTTCGCCTTTCACAACAGAAGAAGCATCACCAGTACTACACTCACTCGCAACCCCAATTTCGCCTCGGGAATGCCGGAAACCCCTCGATCTGGAACCGGAACTCGAATCCCGCATTCCGTCTTCTTTTCCCTTCTTCCTACAGTTAACAGTCAAGAACCCATTAGCAAGCGCCTCCAACGCCCTAGCGGTCGGTGGCCTGTTCCGGGTGCTCTGCCGCCTCGAACCGCCACCACCATTTTCCTCCACCTTCGGAACCACCAAACTCTCCGACTGCTTCTCATGTCTTTCCGGCACAAATTCAGAATTCACGAATTCCGGAGTCACATTCAAATCGATTAAATTCATCTTGTGTTCATCAACGGTGTCAATCGAGCTACATTTTGATGAAAAACTTAAATTCGACGACAAATTATGGTTATTAGCTTGAGAGGATGAACCAACATTTTCCATTAAATCATCGGTGTCGCGGCTGGAACCGGCTTTCGCACACGCGGTTAATCTCCGGCGACGTTTGTGGTGGCCGGAGTTGTTTTCCGGTTTGGCTTTCCGGGCCAATTTAGCCTTTGAAACCACCTTCCGTTTAACCTCCGGTGACTTTCTTTCATTTTCATCACCGGTTTTCAGTTTCTTGTTTGGCTTACAACCCGTTTCTTGTTCCGCAAGAAACGTGTTGGTGTTGGTGTTGGCACTGTCTGATTCGTCGGATACCAATTCCGATACTTCACCGGAATCCAAATCCCGGGGTTCGATTTCTCTCACTCTTACAATCTTTCCGGATAAACTCGTGTCGACGACTGTAAACTTGAATAAAAGCGTTCCGAGACTTGGGGCACGAGGTTGAAGGTAACAATGGGTTTTCCTTTTTTCAAGAAACGCGTCTTCTTCATCTTCTTCTTCTTCTTGTAATTTCATTTCAATATCGCCGTTTTCGTCATCAATTTCGAGAATCTGTGGGTGTGAAGCGACTCTGTTTAAAACATCTGTAACCGAATCCATATACGTTTCACCTTTGATTAATCTTCTTGAGAATTTCTTGATTCCAGGCATTAAGAAGACCAAATTGTGTTTTCCATTAGCAGTGTAGTTGTAGCCGTTTGGTTGTTCTGAATGCCAACCGTTTGCAAGTAAGCGGGGCCACACGGCTTCCCAGAATAAGTCGTTGGATCGGGCTTTGCTTAAGCGGTAATCGCCGGTTAGGAATTGAATGATTTCGGTTGATGAGAGAGAAGAACAGGCTTTGCCGACCGGGATTTCCGGGCGGATGTGGATGGCTTGGTTTTGCTTGGTCGGCTCTATGTTGCTGCCCGTTAAATCTTGCTTGCCTTTTCCTATTGCCATGGCATCAACAAAGGCTTTCATCCCAATTAAACTTCTTAATGAGAACACGTATTGTTCTAGTGATATTCTCCCATCTCCAAACGACCTACAAATCTGCAACCAAAACCCATTACAACAGCAAAACATGATGCGAAAATCATATCATTGGCAAATATTTCAACACCAAAGTAAATAGTCTTGAATTACTGCTTTTTGATTTTATCTATTACCTATAAAAATTGGGTCAAGATGGTCAATTACTTTATAAGTTTAAATGAAACTTGACTTCTGAGTTTTTATCAAATTGTCCCTTAACCCTAAACACCATGCTTCAATGGGACAAAATTTGCAATTTTTTGCCACACCCAAAAAGGTGGGACAGGCTTGTGATATCTCGTGTGTGTAAAAGACATGAATGCCCTTCTCATCCTCATCATTGTAAGTAGCACTAGAAACAATCAGCTTTCATATGGTTTCTTTTGAAGTAAACGAAATGATTGTCTGCTATAGTTTTAAAGTAGAATATTAAAACGAAGGGAATTAACTAATACAAAAAGCTAATAAATAGGTTCAATTTGCATTGGTGTAAAGTGTAAATTGATTTTTAGAAGAAACTTCCATAGCAATCCTTGTCCTATGATATCTTTGCAGACATTAACTTTCCAAAATTGGAGCATTGATCATTGTATAAAAGGAAATAGACCCCAAATGCATCAATAACTAATATCTTGTACTCTTGTAGTCTTTTAACAAACATATCAAGTCTTTTGCTTTTCAAACATTTGAAGACCCAAGGGTTATTTCAGTCAAAGTGCATATCCTGATTTTAGGAATTTTTGGTGCAAGAATAGCATGCCTTTTAAAACCAACAGATTAAAAAAAGGATTTTAATGTACAGAATCGTAATATGAAAGCTTTGGAAGAGGCACAAAAAGAAGATAAAAATATATTTGTTTAGAAATTCATAGAAATAATTTACACCCAACAGCAGTAGATCAAAATAACGATCTTCAGTTGAGCACTGTTTTCACATGTTGAACAGACTTAAAATAGTCAAAACTATTTACTATTTCTTTAAAATTACATTATTGAAGTGTATTATCATGTATTTGAGCATAAAAAATAACTGAGAAGCACACTAAACAGAGCTATTAGGGTTTTTTTTCACTAGAGTTTTATTCTTAAAAGGGTATCATAAATCATTAGTTTAGGGAGATGCCAAATATCTCAAAGTTAATTCCCACATCTTTTTGCTAATTCCTGTTTCAAAACCATTAAAATGGTCTGATGCCCTTGGTCTGGATTCTCCATAATTTCAACTTTTTGGATGGATTTTTTTGAACTGAGTAGATGAATTAGTAAGCTAATGGAATGAATCACATTCCTTCAAGAATTGTTCATTCTATTCCAACAGACAAACACTTACCTAAAGCCCACTGTATACTAATGAGATCAATTTCTTCTACTATGTAGTTAGATTTATCTTAACTATCTTCAAGCCAATCAAACCACTAAAAAAAGTAATTTCAAGAAAATAAAAACATATGAATGTAAAGTAAGTCTTTATGACATACCTCCAACAGGGAATTCTGGCATTCTTGAGAAACATTTGGCATCAAACGAGAAAGCAACTCCTGTTGTCTTAAAGTACTAAAAATTCTTGCTCCCATTATACACCTTTTCCCTCTACTTTTCCTAGATTCTGACCACCTTCTATATTCATCAGACCTATAAAATGTCCCATAGTAGTATGCCAATATGTCCCCCATGTTTTTACTCTCAATAAACCTCTTCAATCGAACAAAATCCTTCTCAAATATATACAATCCTAGGACAAAACTACCCTTTTCAGTTTCTGTCCATGTTTCTAAAAAGCAGCCAGGAACAAGACAAAGGTCATTGCTAATGCTACCCAAATCAGATGTTGAATTTGAATCCTCTTGCTTTATATCGATTTGGGCTTCTATTTTCATCTCCCTTTCTTTTTTGATCCAAAAAATTGGTATATCTAATCCTATCAAGAACTCACTTGATACTCCTGCTTTCATTTCTTCCTCAATGGGATTCTTTATGTAATCAAGATACTCAGGATTTGTAATCAATGGTGGGATTTGGGTTTGGTATTCGTCACCAATACGAGAATGGGTTCCTATTGGTCCATATAAACCATATGCATAAGTTTCTGAAGGGAGTGGATCTTTTCCTGACATGTCACTGCTACAATCTTCATTGGGTTCCATTTGATTGAATTTATCTGCAAACGCTATCAAATAAAACACAAATTCAATACAGTAATCATAGTACATAACCTAAAGAATGGTCATTCAGAGTAGCCCCTCTTTTCTTACAAAACAGCTAACAGTAACAAGCAAGTTAATCCGATGGAAGAAACCCCTTCATATGGGAAACAATAACACCAAATTTCTGATAAACATTTACAGAATATATAAAATAACAATGCAAGAAAACTATTTTTATAAGCCGGATAGGAAAGGATCGTAATGCGTTCCAATCAGACGAAACAATATAGGGTTAAAACACCATCAAATTAGTAGCTCCATTTTCAAACTTCAATCGAGCAAGCATCCACCATAACATAAAGGGGATAAACGAAACAAAAACTTTGAGCGAATAAGAACATATACGAATTTGCTTGCAGCAACAACCGCATTAATCTCAATCGAACAAACCCCACCGTATCACAAACAGCCAAAAAGCAAATAACATCTCCAAAGCCTCGAAATAAATTAAGAGATAAAATCGCAACAAAAACACAACAAACCAACATTTCAACAAGTTGCGTAATAGAAAACCACAATGCGATCCATCAGACAAAGCAACATCTAATCAGCCGTCAAACACAAGCAGAACCAAAATACAATCCATAAACTCGAACCTTACAACCGCAGAAAGCAAGAATAGCGTTGTTAAACAGTCAAAAAAACGGAAGCAGAGGGGGAGAAGTTTACATATGTGTTTAACTGCGTTGATTCATCGTTGTGAAGAAGATGGAAACATGCAAAACGTGAAACATGAGTAGGATAATACCTGGTTCAGAAAGGAGTTGTTGAGGGTGAATCGCGAAGTGGTGAGAAGGTAGAGAGAAACCCAATTAGAGACGGAGGGGAAAAGAATTGAAAGAAAGAGTGTGACGCCAGTCTACGCGAGAGAGAAAGAGAAAGAGAAAGAGAGAGAGGGTTTTGTGGAGAAAAAAAGCAAAATTTGATTATATGAATATGAGTTGAGAAGAGAGAGATCGGGTCTGGTCCGTTTACGAGACGAAAGACAGATTTTTTTTTCAGACGCGATGGAAGCGCGTGGGGTTAAACTTGCATGCAATATAACGTGGCACGCTTCACATAGTTTTAGTAAACGTGATCCATGGAAATTTACTAATTAATTTTAGTAAATAATAATCGATTGTCAATTTTTATGATCTATTTGAACATGTCTTTAATGATATTTATTGTTTTTTCTGTTGTGATGCACATTAATAAGTGATCTTTTAGATTAAATTTGTTTAAGTGAAACAAGTAATGTATTAAAAAAAATAGAATAGGGTCATGAAATGACAACAAACTATGTGAGTTTACTCGGTTTAAAATACTTCAAGTGGTTAAGTTGTAATAATGTATATAAAATAGGATAGGGCCATGTAATGAAAACAAACTATGTGAGTTTCATTACTCAATTTCAAATACTTCAAGTGGTTAAGTTTTTGAAGGACAAGTTATTCAGCTTATTTTGAAACAATAATAGACTTCGGATTAGAATGGAATATATATATATATATATATATATATATATATATATATATATATATATATATATATATATATATATATATATATATATATATATATATATATAGTCATGTTCCATTTGGGATTATCATATATTGTCTTCCGTTGATGAGCACCATGAGAAGATATTTGTTTTTTATTTATCTTTTCTAATGCATCTAAATAGGTGATTCGCCTTATTCGTAGAATGTGGCATTTATAACTCTCTCCCAAAGTTTTACAATACAACTAAGATGCTATTTGAATTTGCTGAAGGAAATAGAATTGGAATTAATTCCATATTTATGTTTGGTTCGCATGAAATGGAATTGAAATTCATATAAAATGATAAAATTACCATTTTTCTTGTTTTTCTTAATTTTACTTTGTTTTCTAACTTATACGTAAAGATACACTATATAAATTATAAAAACAGTAAAATTTAGGCGGTGGTGGCAGTGATGGTGGGGGTGGTGGCGGTGACAGTGATGGTGGTGGCGACAGTGTGGTGGGTGGTGGCAACGGGGGTGGTGATAATGGTGGTGACGTTGATTGTGGTGGAGGTGGTGGTGGTGGTGGCGGTGATAGTAGCAATGGTGGATGATGGAAGTGACGACAATGGTGATGGTGTTGATGGTGGCAACGGCGATGGTGGTGGCAACGTTGGTGGTAGTGGTTGATGGCGGTGGCGGCGTTCATAGTGGTAGTGGTGGCGATGATGATGATTGTGACACTAGTAGTGGTGGTAGGTGATGGCGAAGGTGGTGGTGGTGACATTGGTAGTGGTGGTGGTGGGTGACGGTAGTGGTAGTGGTCATGGCAACGGTGGCGGTAGTGGTGGGTGGTAGTGGTGGTGGCGAAAGTGATGGTGGTCAGTTTTAACGCCATGTTCCGAATCAATTTCTAATTCGAGGTTGTGGCCCGAAGAGCGGTCATCATAAGGATTAGGGCCTTTAAAAATGTAAGATTTAGGTTTGGATGTGGGTAATGTAGATATGTGACCCAATAGTTCGGTTTGCACTTTGGAGTCAAAGGGTAAAATGGGAATGTAGTGTTTCAGACTTCTTTTATGAATTATGGATTTTAGTTTGATGTGTTTTAAGTCAAAAGTAATTATATAGGGTTGTAGAGCTCCTCAATACCTTTTCCGTGGATATAAAGAACGTCAAAAACAAAGTTAGAACGAAGAAGTTATGACCGTTTGAAGTTTGGGTGGTTTTGGGCCAAGCTGAGTACATTGGGCGTACAAAAAGGTGTACGTTGTGTAACGCCTGTGTTTCTGGGTTTGCCATTTTTAGAAATGTAATAGTCTAGGTTAACCTTTGTAACCCATTTGAAATAATAAGAATGTATTATTTGCGAATTATGTGTTTTATACTTATTTGCTTAATTATGTGATTTGATTTAATCAAGAATAAAAATAAACGTAAAAAATGAAATATTATATAAACCCGATATCGATGCACAAAGATGTAGTGGTTGAGACGAGGTTTCCGAAAATGTAAAGAATGCTGAAATCCGAGTTATAACGAAGAAGTTATGACCTGTCGAAGTTTCGCGACAAAACCGATGTAGCACAGCGTGACTGTAACGACCCAAAAATCACGACTAAAAATTTCTTTAAAAACATTACTAAAATCATATTTATAAAACTGTGTCATAAGTCATAACATAATTTTTAGAGTATTAATTCAAAACATAATCTCATTATTAGAGTAAAACATTCCCAGACTAACTAACTATGGTGTGTGCACTGCAATCTCTCCGAGCTCCTCTTTTGAAAACTGAGTACCTGAAACCAAAACTGAAAACCGTAAGCACGAAGCTTAGTGAGCTCCCCCAAACTACCACATACCATGCAATAACATATAAAGCACATATTGGGCCTTGCCCACTGCATCGGACCGAGGTCCGGACTAACTGGGGCCTTGCCCCCTGCATCAGACCGAAGTCCGGAAACTGACTGGGACCTTGTCCCCTGCATCGGACCGAAGTCCAGACTAACTGGGGCCTTGCCCCCTACATCGGACCGAATTCCGGAACTAACTGAACATCACATAACATAAACATATCAACTAGCATGAACACACATATACTTCATCGGGCCATAGCCCGGAACACATAACACATAAATCCTGTCTGAGCCACGAAGGAATCAAACATACTAACTACTGAATCGGATCAAAATCCGGAAACTACTGCTAGCTAAACGGGTCGGCATTGTGGCCTTAGACCCGTTCCTACTGGTAGGAAACTCACCTGAACTGCTGAGCTCCGACGATAATCCTCTGGCTGCTGATCGACAATCCCCTGAGCCGCTGCTCCTCCAGCTCTCCGAGCTACCAATATCAATATGACACTTAGTCTGACAGTCCTCTAAAAGTCAACTAAGTCAACTCTGGTCAAAGTCAAAGTCCTGGTCAAAGTCAACCTTCCAGGTCAACCCTACTCGCCGAGTCCACCTAATGACTCGCCGAGTTCATATGCTCAGGGTCTTTCTATTCGCGACTCGACTCGCCGAGTCAGTCCATGACTCGCCGAGTCCAACTATATCCGAGTCCTGACCTGTCCAACTCGCTGAGTCTCCACCCGACTCACTGATTTGAGTCTCAACTCGAAGGGTTTGGGGTTTCGCGACCTGACTCGCCGAGTCCAAGAATAGACTCGCCGAGCCCAAGGCAATCTTCAACCAACTCGTCGAGTTGTTCTTCCAACTCGCCAAGTTCATGCCTAACTTCATCCGACTCGATGAGTTGTTCATCCCACTCGTCGAGTTCCTCCTCATCTTCATGCTACTCGCCGAGTCCACTCGAAGGACTCGCCGAGTCCATTCAGATCTACATACATGCAGAGGACTTTTGAGTCATGCATGGACTCCAAACTGTAGATCCACTCTTCTAAAGCCTATTCCTTACGTAAAGTGGCAAACTTTACGTGTAGCTAACGAGATCTAGGCTCAAATCACTCTAAACTAGGGTTTGAGACAAAGGGGCTCAACAATCAACCCATAGACTGATGCTTTATGATTCTCTAGGCCAAGATACACACAGATCTGAAGTAGCAACTTCAGATCTGGGCTTCTAACTCGAAATGGTTCATAAACTTGTCCTAAAAGCCCCAAATCCCATGATAAAGGTTGATCTATAAGCAAAAGAGGGAAGGTAGCGACTCATTACCTTCAAATGCTCTGGAAGACCTCACAAACTCTGGATCTACTGCCAATTCTTGAATCCCCAATGTGTGCCTTCTTCCTTCTTCCTTTAAATCACCCAAAATGGCAAGAAAGCTTGAATGAGCAACAATGGAGGCTTAGGGTTTCTGCAACTGGACTATAGGGCCGCAAATGAGCCCTAGGGAAGAGAATAAGATGCTTAAATAGGGTACCAAGTCCCGAAATTAGGGTTTCCTCATTCAGACCCAACTAGTCGAGTTCACGAGCCGACTCGCCGAGTTGGTCACTTACTCGATCCCCCGGATCCCGCTCCGACTCGTCGAGTTCCTCCCTGGGCTCGACGAGTCCACTCCTTGACTTAGGGTTTCTTTCCTTTTCTTGGCCTTTCTGATCTTGGGTGTTACAACTCTCCCCCACTTAAACTAAACTTCGTCCTCGAAGTTTGCTATGGCCAACTGTCCTGCGAACTGCCTCCAACTCTCTGTCTGGGAAAACTAACACCCTTTTGTCCATCACTCCAGCCACTCACAGTGCTGGTCACTACTGTTGGTACATACCGAATCCTTCTCTTTTCCATAATTTCCTTAACGTTACTCCCTCCGACTGAAAATTCTGTTACCCCTCATCCGCCTACCGGATGCATTGAGACCACCCTGGTCCAACTAGTCTGCCAATATCTGAGTTACCGGACTCCCACCGGTCCCTACACCCCATCGCAACCTACTAGTTTCTTTCAGCGACTTCTGAAGATACTTCGATTATATATAACTGTTCTATCCACTCTGCCGCTCATACTGAAACGATGCTGCTGGAACCAACTTGCTTATCTCCCATCTGATTACTCAACTCCTACTAACTCGAGCCTTCCATCCTGAAAGAAAAGCTACCTGCCTAGCTATCCTTACAGATCACTTATACTTGGCAGAAGGCTCAACTGATCTTGCTGAGAGGGACTTGTCATTTCCAAATCAACCAACTATACTAATACTGACCCTCACACTACAACTATCCGAAACACGGAACTGCCTGCAACATCGAACTGCCTAAAACACTGATCTGCCTGAAACACTGAACTGCCTGAAACACTGAACTGCCTGATACACTGAACTGCCTGAAACACTGAACTGCCTGATACACTGAACTGCCTGAAACACTGAATTGCCTGATACACTAAACTGCCTGAAACATTGAACTGCCTGATACATTGAACTGCATGAAACATTGAACTGCCTGATACACTGAACTGACTGAAACACTGAGTTCCAACTCAACTGTGGAGTCAAAGGACTCCTCACTTAGTCGCTCCCACGACTTCTGAATGAAATCTTTCTCTGGAACTAGTTTCCACTAGTTATCCGGTCACTGTGGCTCTAACAACCTTCCGATCCACCGATCAAGTCCAAACGTCACATCCTGACATCATCAATTCCACGACTAACAACATGATGGCTCCCAGACCGACGGTAGCCCTTAACATACCCGAACCCCAACGGTCCACTGCTACTCTGATCCCATAACTGTGGTGACGATCCGACTGTCGAATCGCCGACTTAACCATAACTAAACCATTTGGGAAATCCGAAATCTAACCCGTGGATTCCCATATTCTCACTGCTGCACCCGAACTGGTGGGTACTACTGCTTTCCCGCATCCAACAACGCGCTCATGCTGCCTACCAATCTGATAAAGGCCACAGCTACGCCCGCGGACTTACAACTCTCTAATACTATCTGGCTGCTAGTGAATGCTACGGCTACCCTCGCAGACTTACAACACTCTATTACTATCTAACTGCTAGTGAATGCTACGGCTACCCCCGCAGACTTACAACACTCTACTACTATCTAACTGCTAGTGAATGCTATGGCTACCCCCGCAGACTTACAACACTACTACTACTATCTGACTGCTAGTGAATGCTACGGCTACTCCCACAGACTTACAAAACCACTACTACTATCTGACTGCTAGTGAATGCTACGGCTACTCCTGCAGACTTACGACACTACTACTACTATCTGAGGACATCCTGACTATCCCTAGTCCTGCTAGGGATTCCTCATCCTGACTTCTCAAAACCAGCCCTCAGTCTTTGAATACTGCATCAACCTCGACATCTTATATCCTTGATATACTTAGCGCTTCGTCGAGGAATTCTTCGGCTTGGTTCCCAAACCAACCGTCTACTAATCCGGATACAAGAAGCTATTGTTGGGAAGTTTCCAAACTCCCAACTCCTAAATCTACACAATTCTGCATGCTGACTCTGTCACTGGCTACTAATACGAAAGCATCTCTTGCTAACCGTTCTCAGGATCCTCATTCCGACTCACTTGAGACCTACAGGTGGTCCTCCAATCCTGGATTCCCAACCAGCTTCTAACCATCTCGACTACATGAACTAACTGCTGGGAAGGTCCTCAAACTCCCAATTCTGAACTTCTCAATCCATCAATCACTATGCTACTATCTTTTCTTCTCAGAGGCCGCGCACTCATTTTGGGTCTACGTGGCTCTTATCCTTGTATACTCGGAGGGTTCTCCCCCACTTGGATTCGGCTAATTCCTTACTGCTCACTGGTCGAAAGGATTCCCAACCTTCCTTCCATTAAAAGGGCGATATGTTGTCCGCCAACGTTTACCCTTGCCAGTGCTCCAACTAACTCTTACTAGATCCGCACCCTTCTTGCTATCTGACTGAGCACCCTTCGATCCTTAACTGTATTTGCTTTAGGGACTACATCCCGAGAACCTGCGTTTGGGGTGCACATCCCCAACCCACAACCTTACTAACCGTTAGCTACTCCACTAAAAACTCTGTATATATTTGTTGAATGACTTGTAATGTTATCGTTTATGCTTTATGGTCTGTATCGGAACATGACATCCCGATTTTTTATTATGAAATGAAATTATATTTCTTTATGAAATGTTTTGATAAAAATCTATTTTATCATGTTTTGTTTTTGGAAATAAATTCCGCATCTCTTTCAAAATCAAAAGGATTTACTCTGAAAATGTTTAAAAAACATAAATAAAACCGGTTTTTTCTGGCCGAGATTTTGGGGATGTCACACGTTGGGCGTACTAATGGAATCTTGAGTATGCTGGGCATACCAGGAGTACGTTTGGTGTATGCAATCAGTGCCCAAACCCTATTTTCGTGGTTTAAGCCCTATTTAAGCTCCTTAACTCCCCCAAACCCACTCCATTCTTAGCCTCCACCCCTCCAACACCCTTTCATGAAACCCTAACCTTAGATTAGCCTTTTGAGCTAAAAGAAGGTGATTTTTAGTGTGTTGGAGCATGCATGGTGCACCTTGGAGAAGAAGTAACTTATTGTAGAAGTGTTTTGTTGCATTGGAGCTTGTAGATCTGGACTCTGTTCACCTTGATATATCTTCTAAAGGCATAAAGTTTGAATCTTGATGATGCATTTGTCAGATCTAGCTAGTTTTGTTATGAGCTTTTGGTCATTTTAGTGCATAAAGTTTAGATCTTGAAAGTTTGTGACATTGTTATGGATAAAGTTGGAAACTTTATCCATCTAAACATCATTGTGATTCATATCTGAAGGTTAGAGACTTGGACTTAATGGATTAAGTTGAAAAGGATGCACTTTTGGTCCCATTTGATGCTTAAAGGCTAGATATTGGTGGTTTAGACCATTCTAATGGATAAAGTTGGAAACTTTATCCATTATGGAGCTTTTAGGATCCATAAAAATATAATCTTGATCCTTTTTTACCTTCCATGAGAGTGCCATGATGTCTTAATGGATTGGTAAGTTAAGGTTTTAGCTTTTGGACCTTTTCTAGACATGGAAAGTCATAAAGGTGGAAACTTTATTTCTTAGAATGGTGTTGTGGAACTAGATCTGAGTGTTGGATGAAAGGATTTAAGAGATTAATCACTTAATGGAAAAGTGCCATTTGGTCGGGTACACCGGGCGTACCTTTGAGTACTCTGTGTGTGCTCGTATGGGGTCCCGATTCTGGTTGGTAAGTACACCATGCGTACACAATCAGCCTGAAGTTTGACTTTTTCTACTTTGACTTCCGTTGACCGTTGACTTTTGACCAAGTTTGACCTTGGGCCAAACTTGAGGGTTTTGACCTATTAACTAAGATTTTATTTGGTTCTGGTAGTGATAGCTCGGGAAGTCGGTGGGGTAGCAGCTCCGGATTCTTCCAGGAAGCTTCTGCAATCGAGGTGAGTCTCCTCACTATTTGTATGGGTCGAAGGCACAAATGTCGGCCGATTTGGTTTATGTATTGTAAGAAGACCTGGGGGTTAGCCCTAGGCATTATGTACGAAAGACTAGGAGGTGGCTCCTAGCACACTGTATGCTAATTGGCTAAGTAGAGTAGTATGTATGCTAGTTATCTGTGTGATGCTTGCATAGAAGACCAAGAGGTGGCTCTTAGCACTTGTTTGTAAGACCGGGTGGCCTCCGGCTTGGAAAGAAAGACCACGAGGCGGCCCGTGGCATAATGGCAAGACTATGTGCGACACATAGCACCTTTATTGATTATGATATATGTATGGCTCACGGTTATGTATGGCATGTATGGTTCAGTTGATATGTATGGTATGTGGTATTTGGGGAACTCACAAAGCTTCATGCTTAAGGTTTTCAATTTTGGTTTCAGGTACCTCCAGTTTTCAAATAAGGGAGCTCGGGACGATCGCAACGCATACACCTATGTTTTCCGCAATATGTGATTTCTGGGAATGAACTCTGATAAATGTTTTCTTTGAAATGATTTTCAATGTGTGAACCAAGGTACAAATGTGTTTTAGTTATATTAAAAATGAAATTTTATGGTCATGAATTTTGGGATGTTACAAGTTGGTATTAGAGACTAGGTTTGAGGGATTCAGACATACTCTCGGGTGTGCCTGAACTCAAACTAAGGACTTGGTGAAATTTTTATAAAACAAACATTTAAATAAAAAGGAATTTTAATCAAAGAAAGGGATGTGATGCGTTGATGTGTATATTTAATGCACTAGTTTTTTTTTATTTATAATTCTTAACTTATCACATCTAAACCACACCTTACAGGTAGTGAACCCGATCGAGTATAGTATAGCTTTAATAAGCATGGGTGTCGAACACAAGGGGAATGGTAGTGAATTAATTTAAAATGTCAGATATAGGTTACACAAAACATACGAAAGCAGTAAATAAAGGGTTTTATTAAATTAAATCTCAAACAAACAACTAAATAGCAAATCTCGATAAACTGACCGAAGACAAATCTCTTTAGGTACTTTGGTTTAGAAAAATTACATCTTAAATTCATAGATAATTGCACACACAAATTTATTTATTCATATTCACCGATTTCTAAATTGATTAGGTTCATATTCATTATTACTAATCATTTAGCAAAAAAGTCAAATCAAGCAGTGATCAGTTGATTAAACTAACAGGTTTCCTAGTGTTCAGTTCGTATCAAGCAAGACTTGTAATATTAGTTAATTGAATTTGTCAATTCAATCAACTTTTGTAATATTAGTTAATTGAATTTGTCAATTCAATCAACTTTTATGTGGTTGTTCATTACACATGCTCACACATTAACTTACTTATTTTCTAATTAACCCTAGATTCATGTTCACTAATACTAGGCATACAATTTTGTTTTCACAAAACTATATGATTCAAGCAATTAAGATGATGTTCATACAACTCAATAAACTTGATTATTAACAGAAAATAATTATCATTAACACATAAGGGTCTTTAACAAGCTCAACAAGATAAATTAAACACAAATAAAACAATCCATATAGCAATTAATCCATAAATCAAGGTTTCACCTAATCATGAACACAAAGCAAAGGGTTTTAACACCCAAATCAAAAAGTAATTGCATATAGAATCATAATGGAATGCTAAACATGTTCACGTTAACAAACTACATGATTACCAACATGAATCTGCTCTCCAACCCTT
Source organism: Lactuca serriola (assembly GCF_051521515.1). NCBI lineage: Eukaryota > Viridiplantae > Streptophyta > Magnoliopsida > Asterales > Asteraceae > Lactuca > Lactuca serriola. The sequence goes on from NC_136412.1 coordinate 123,289,530, forward strand.
CAGATCTTCGCTCCATATCAGCTTAACGGCCTTCCGACTGCCTCCTAGACCTTTAAAACGGCTTACCAGAAGTTACTTGTCGACTAAGATAGGTTAGAAGTCAGAATCTCCTCTTAGAACGAATTAAATGTCGTCATATAGTAATTTTACATTGCCAAAACGAACGCGGCATGTAGGTCCAAGGAGCACAGGGTGTTCCTCCAAGCGATCCCGTAATCAGCAAACCACGAACATAGCGCGTTCATCCTAGGAACGTAGGGCGTTTAGCCCGCTTTCAGCCCAATTGTTCTTATTTTTCAATCCAACTTCGTTTTTTCGAGCTTTTTCTCCATTTCCGCTCCAACAACATCTAATAGCTGTAAATTACAATTCAAAGCATTATAAGTACCTTTTAGCTCTTAATAATATAAAAACATAGCATAAAATAATAAGAAAACACCTAAATTATTATATATAAAATAAGCGTTATCAAACTACCCTACACTAGCCTTTTGCTTTCCCCCAAACAAACTTACTTTTAATTTACCAGTATCACATAAAACATTCCATTTTAAACTCAACCATTATCCCAAGTTCGCAATGCATGTATTTGTGTCTATAATTCCTAAAAATTTCCTACTCCTAAATACTCACAATCCTTATGAACCTTCACCCCTTAGTTTATACAACACTCATTTTTGCAACCCTCCGAATCAATCCTCATAAATCTTTCTTAACCTCAAGGTATTTTTGGTTAAACAACCAAGCATACATAAATTCTAGAAATTACAACTTTGATACCAAAATGGAGCTCTTTGAACTCTTCACTTCTTTAAATATTTGATATTTGATTTCTTTGAATTCACGACCTTCTTTGATTGATTTTTGGTATCTCCAACTTTTTGGATTTCTTCAGAATTTTGATCTTTAAATTTCATACTTGACTGCCCCAAAATTCTTTCACTTTTTGGTAATTTTTCTCTTTTTTTTAATATGTATCTCACTCTTTTTTTCACTCAAATCCTACATGCTTAAGCAAGGAGCTTAACTTCAACCTTTATTGGTTAAGGTATTAGTCTAAGTGTAATGACTACATAAGCTCTCCTGGATAGATTTCAGGTTTAGGCTGCAAAACGTATTATGCCATATAAACAACCAGATTACCTTTCATATCTCATGACTTTTCACTAGGAAATGGGAAGCCACAAATACACTATAACATGTGTTGGCTCGGGTAAACATTTGGGTTCTCATCGGATCATCCCATACAATATTAGCAAACATTTTTAATTATTACTAGATTTTCCTAAATTAAACTATTATTTCAAGTTTATAAATTTTTAAATTTTCCTAATCTAGCAATTTTTAATTTTCCAATTTAAATTCCTTTTCCGACCCCCTACCCCACACTTATTTCATACAATGTATTCATTGTATGCATAAAACTAATTAAGCACATAAAAGCAGCAAAAATGGAGAAAAATGAACAAACTCCCATGGGTTAGTTTTGGCGAGATCGAGTGGGGCTGCTAAAAGTTGCTCCATAAATTGCTGGAAGTCTGGAAACTGGAACTGCTGCTTCTAAATTTGCCGGAAAATAAAATCAAGAACACCGACTTCTGCAAGGTAGTGCAAAGAATTGCAAACTAATGCAATGTGTAGTAACCATGACGTGGGAAAGTGTCAACCACATCGTGATATCGAGTGAGGAAAAATTCATATCGCGAATAGCAAGTGTTGGTCACGTCGTGATATCGAGAATGACAACCTCCTATTGCGATAAAATGCTTCCCCACAACATAGGAAAGTGTCAACTATGTCATGGCAGCCGGGATGATACTTCTACCTCGCGTCGAAATAAAACTACATGGTGTGGGAACAGCTCATCCATACCATAGGAATCAATGTATGGTAGAAACACTACTCTTCTAAATAATATACTCTCACAATATCGACACGCACCCCACACTTATTAGAAGTCGTGGGTCTAGACTATAAACTTCAAACTCTCACACGACTTCCTCTCTCGTGATAAAACAACAGTTGGACCTAGCAGCTGAACTTACTGCCAACGTTCTAAGGGCGAAAATTCTACAAAGATCTAAAACAACCAAAGAGCATCAACATGGAAAACAAAATTACAAAAACAAAAATAAAAGATCCTAATTTAAACTAAATACATACCAAAATAAAAATAAAAACTAATATTAGTTCTAAGAAACGAAAAATAGAATAAAAATAACATAAAAATAAAAAGGATAAACTAAGTCACTCGTCACCCTCGACATCGTGTTGTTGTGTCCCAGATGTGCCGACTCCATTCTGTCATTGTTGGAATGATTGGGGAAAGGGGATTGGACATTAGAAAGCTTTGAATTTATGCATTAGAATTTCTTATGGGATAAAACCTGCAAAAAGTTAAAATTTTGCATTAGAATTTTTTTTTACTGAACTCACGACGTGAGAATAGTCAGTAGGCATTTTTTTAGTACTTTTTGTTCGTTTTTACGTTATTAACTCTTTTATTTTGCAGTAGTTCATGACCAGAGGTTCCAACAAACCTTTGGTACCACCGCTTGAAGATCCAGAGTCAGCCCTCCACAAAAAAACGAATAAAAACATGAAAGAAGAACAACCACCAAAGAGCTCACCATTTAAAGAAAACTATAAGATTAGTGGATGTAACTCTTACCAAATGACGTTTGAAGATAAATGATGCAAGAAATTTGGAAGAAAATGGTAAAAAGTGGCAGAAAATCGAGTGTGGGATTGAGCTTTTTCGTTTGTGCGCATAAGAGTAAACAAATGGGGAAGATTTAAAATATCTTCCGATAGGTATCATTCACTATCGTAAGTCTTCTCATTTCCTCCATTTGCTCAGTCTACTATGAGTCCTTATCATGACATTCTATACACCAAAGCAAGCGTTTGGTGTATTGAGACGAGAATATAGATAGATGAAGATTTAGACGCGTATTCCTCCAAAAAGTTACATGCTAGTTCTAATATCGTAATTAAACGTTTAGAAACCTGAGCACATAAAATTTCCAGATCTGGTTGGCAACAGACCATAGATCCGATCAAACGATAGCATAAAGCATCACAAATCATTTAGCACATAAAAGCATTTTAGGCATCTTTCCTAATTAAGCTAGTGCTTGTGTCTATTTAGGTGTACTTCCTAAAATATATTAGACACACTCCTCACGATCATCGCTTAGCATTCTAAGTTTAAGTCTAGAAATAAATCCTTATTCCTAGTTCTCTTAAACTAATGCTCTGATACCAACTGTGACATCCCCATTTTCATGGCTAGAAAAGACCGATTTTGTTTATGCTTTATAAAAATCAGAGTATCTCTTTTAATAAAAATGTTGTAGAATTTGTTCCCAGAAAAACATGATAAATACGTTATCAAAGCATTTCCGAAGAAATGTATTATATTCATTTTAAAACATTTGGGATGTCATCGTCAATACAGAAACATAAGCATAAACAGAACTTACATTCATTATCACTAGTTATTTATATCTCCTTAATCTCTCAGTGTAATGTTACTTCATATCAACACCTGTGATATAAATAAACCGAGTGGGTCAGGTTGGGAAACCTGGTGAGTACATAGGGTTTTCAACCCACAATAAATAAGTTTATTAACTTTATCAAACCAAACAAACCCGATTACCCGTTCCCGTTATCCTCACTTTACGTCCCTAAAATAACTAACACAAGGGACCTAGTCTACGGATTTTCATCGGGGTGACAACACATGCTTCGGGGGTTCATCAGCAGTTCATGTCAAATAAGGCAACCATGTGGGGGATGGAGTACTGCTGGTGAGCACACAGTTCAAATAAACACCTACAGGTTGTGAGCCTGCTAGCGTTCCATTAGACTGTCTAGAATAGTCCGTGGTTGTCATATATACTCCACTAAATGACTGGATCATCAATAACATCTATATCAAGGCCTCTCATTATTTTATTTGGTCACAAGGCAACTATTACATCTACCCATGTTTTACCCAACACATTTTGTAGACAGCAAGTATTCAGCCAATATGCACACATAGCACGTAATTTATATTAAATACTTCATATCTATGTGTAAGATGAAAGGGACCATGCACTCACTTGAAAAGGTGGTGATTCCGAACTCAAACAGCGCTTCCTTTCTTAAAAATAATTTCCTTCGACGAAACCTAATATTATTACCACTAGAGTTTAGTCTATTATTCGCCGAGACTAATTAATAGTTTAGCTATTATTACTAATATATAAGCGTTAAACAATACTTATATAACCCATAATAATAGCCCAAGTACTTATTATAAGTTCCTAATAACGTTACTATGATTAAATAAAAGCTATGTTAAAAAATAGCGTAGGCGTAGCTCACTTACAGCGGGTTTTATAGAAAACCGGGTTTTGCTTGGAGCAGCATTCCCGAGTCGAATATCTATTCTTCTCAAAGCCGTCAAGTACTTCGGGGCTTCCGCCTCGTGCTAGGGAGGTTCCCTAGGCTTTTCTGGGGGTTTCGGGGCTAGAGAGTGGTTCTAGAGAGAGAGAGAGAGAGAGAGAGAGAGTAAAGATAAGAAAGACTGGGAAAGGTGTGAAGAAAATGAGGGTGGGAGAGGTTCTATTTATAAGGTGAAAAATGGCTGAACTTGGTGCCGCATGTCACCATCTAGTGGCAAGACTTGGGGAGAAAGCAATGGCCAAGATTGTGCCACATCACCCATTTTCGCATAGCACACTTCCGACTTGTAAAATCTGTAACTTTCACATACGAACTACATTTTTGATGTTCTTTATATCCACGCGTAGGTAAAAATAAGATCTACAACTTTCATTTTGACTCCGTCGGATAATTCTCGACCGATCTTAAATTTAACAGTACGAGGAGATTATACTGTTAAATGTCCGCGTAATATTCAAAACTTCTATATACGAACTCTGCTTCCGTCTGTCTTTTTACCGTTGATTTCCTATTAATGACATCTTCAATTCTCATTTAGGTCGCGTAGGCCAAAAACCGCTCGATCTAAAGTTCGAGTTTCGGGTTGTGCACTGCTAAGCCAAATCTTAGAAAATTCATAACTTCTTCATACGAAGTCAGATTCGGGCGTTCTTTTTTGTATGTTCTCGATTTAACGTATACTACAACTTTTTCTTAGATTTCTAAGGCTAAAAAGTCATCCATCGTAAATTCACTATTTACGTCTCCCGGTGTCGTGTCGGTTTTGCCGTAAAACTTCGACGGACCAAAACTTCTTCGTTATAACTCGGATTTCAACGTTATTTATATTTACGGAACCCTTTAGACGTATTATAAAACTTGGTTAAGATTATTTATTCTAAATAATCTTTTGTCAAAAAGTTGTTTTCGACCCCTATTATCTCTAAATTGACTAGCCCGGATCTACGGTCGTTACAATTATCTCCCCCTTAGGATGATTACGTCCTGGAATCATCAACGAAACAGGGCTCACATGATGACTCCATACATTATCTCTTCATCCTAAGTAATAACCGTAACTTTAATGTTTCTTCGAACGAGTATCTAACTCTAAGACTTCCTAACTGCAGGCTGTGCCCGATCTTGGACCCGCTCTCTATCTCATTTTAGACTTCCAATCATGATCTTCATGTCACGATCTCGATCTTTATTGGAGACTCCTTCTTTAACAATCTTGAGGTAAGTTTCTTCCTTTGATTATCATAATAGACCGATGGGTCATGTTCTAATGATCTCTCATCGTATGATACGATGCTTAGACTCAGGTCTTTTAGAGTCAAATTCCAGACTTGAAGACAACTTCTTTCATGCTCTAATGTGATATAATCACATTCTGACATGTAGCAATTCTAGCTACAAGCTCTTACAATGATCGTGACACTTTTATTGATCGCTTCGATTTTACTTCAATCGTGTGGCTTAAGTCGGATGCTACATCGATCTTGGTTCTCTGAACCATGTAACACACTCATCTTAGTCGGACAACATATGATATGACCACTAGGGTCGAAATGACAATCATCTTTTTAATCTTTACCGAAACGATGGTACCGGCATACTTGAATAAAATGGTATCATTTAACAGCTTCTTGGTAACCTTGTGACTTTCCCTGATCCAAGCGTGAGTCTTGTGCTTCCGGTAGTATAGGCCTCTACTACCATTCACACCTACTCATACTAGTCTCAAGTATTGTCTAGCAGTTCTCCAAGTTATTATCACAAAAACAATTTTAACACATACAAATGTGTCCAAACAATCATATAATTTTCTCTAGACTCTATTAGGACTTCTTCCACGCGTATCTTCAATCATCAATTATGCTTCAACTCGGTTGATGTTGGAAATGTCAGACGATGGGATAACTTCATGGATTCTACCAAAAATCTTTATTTCTTCTAAATGAAAGTGAACTTCTTCTGTACTAGACATATTATTTATTAGATGCATTCTAAAGGCAAGATATCACTCTTAAAATATCTCCCGATAGGTATCATTCACTATCGTAAGCCTTCTCGTTTCCTCCATTTGCTCAGTCTACTATGAGTCCTTATCATGACATTCTATACACCAAAGCAGGCGTTTGGTGTATTGAGACGAGAATATAGATAGATGAAGATTTAGACGCGTATTCCTCCGTATTACTCCAAAAAGTTACATGCCAGTTCTAATATCGTAATTAAACGTTTAGAAACCTGAGCACATAAAATTTCCAGATCTGGTTGGCAACAGACCATAGATCCGATCAAACGATAGCATAAAGCATCACAAATCATTTAGCACATAAAAGCATTTTAGGCATCTTTCCTAATTAAGCTAGTGCTTGTGTCTATTTAGGTGTACTTCCTAAAATATATTAGACACACTCCTCACGATCATCGCTTAGCATTCTAAGTTTAATTCTAGAAATAAATCCTTATTCCTAGTTCTCTTAAACTAATGCTCTGATACCAACTGTGACATCCCCATTTTCACGGCCAGAAAAGACCGATTTTGTTTATGCTTTATAAAAATCAGAGTATCTCTTTTAATAAAAATGTAGCAGAATTTGTTCCCAGAAAAACATGATAAATACGTTATCAAAACATTTCCGAAAAATGTATTATATTCATTTTAAAACATTTGGGATGTCATCGTCAATACAGAAACATAAGCATAAACAGAACTTACATTCATTATCACTAGTGATTTATATCTCCTTAATCTCTCAGTGTAATGTTACTTCATATCAACACCTGTGATATAAATAAACCTAGTGAGTCAGGTTGGGAAACCTGGTGAGTACATAGGGTTTTCAACCCACAATAAATAAGTTTATTAACTTTATCAAACCAATCAAACCCGATTACCCGTTCCCGTTATCCTCACTTTACGTACCTAAAATAACTAACACAAGGGACCTAGTATAAGGACTTTCATCGGGGTGACAACACATGCTTCGGGGGTTCCTCAACAGTTCATGTCAAATAAGGCAACCATGTGGGGGATGGAGTACTGCTGGTGAGCACACAGTTCAAATAAACACCTACAGGTTGTGAGCCTGCTAGCGTTCCATTAGACTGTCTAGAATAGTCTGTGGTCGTCATCTATACTCCACTAAATGACTGGATCATCAATAACATCTATATCGAGGCCTCTCATTATTTTATTTGGTCACAAGGCAACTATTACATCTACCCATGTTTTACCCAACACATTTTGTAGATATAAAATACATATACAGTTTAAATCATTTAAAACATGTATAAAAATATTTCACCCAGCATAGACAACAAGTATTCAGCCAATATGCACACATAGCACGTAATTTATATTAAATACTTCATATCTATGTGTAAAATGAAAGGGACCATGCACTCACTTGAAAAGGTGGTGATTCCGAACTCAAACAGCGCTTCATTTCTTAAAAATAATTTCCTTCGACGAAACCTAATATTATTACTACTAGAGTTTAGTCTATTATTCGCCGAGACTAATTAATAGTTTAGCTATTATTACTAATATATAAGCGTTAAACAATACTTATATAACCCATAATAATAGCCCAAGTACTTATTATAAGTTCCTAATAACGTTACTATGATTAAATAAAAGCTATGTTAAAAAAATAGCGTATGCGTAGCTCACTTACAACGGGTTTTATAGAAAACCGGGTTTTGCTTGGAGCAGCATTCCCGAGTCGAATATCTATTCTTCTCAAAGCCGTCAAGTACTTCGGGGCTTCCACCTCGTGCTAGGGAGGTTCCCTAGGTTTTTCGGGGGGTTTCGGGACTAGATAGAGGTTCTAGAGAGAGAGATAGTAAAGAGAAGAAAGAATGGGAAATGTATGAAGAAAATGAGGGTGGGAGAGGTTCTATTTATAGGGTGAAAAATGGCTTTGGTGCCACATGTCACCATCGAGTGGCATGACTTGGGGAGAAAACAATGGCCAAGATTGTGCCACATCACCCATTTTCGCATAACACATTTCCGACTTCTAAAATCTGTAACTTTCACATACAACTTACATTTTTGATGTTCTTTATATCCACGCGTAGGTAAAAATAATATCTACAACTTTCATTTTGACTCCGTCGGCTAATTCTCGACCGATCTTAAATTTAACAGTACGAGGAGATTATACTGTTAAATGTCCGCGTAAAATCATAACTTCTACATACGAACTCTGTTTTCGTCTGTCTTTTTACTGTTGATTTCCTATTAATGAGATTTTCAATTCTCATTTAGGTCGCGTAGGCCAAAAACCGCTCGATCTAAAATTCGAGTTTGGGCTGTGCACTGCTAAGCCAAATCTTAGAAAATTCATAACTTCCTCATACGATGTCAGATTTGGGCGTTCTTTTTTTGTATATTCTTGGTTTAACGTATACTACCACTTTTGTTTATATTTCTAAGACTAAAAAGTCCTCCATCGTAAATTCACTATTTACGTCTCCCAGTGTCGTGCCGGTTTTGCCGTAAAACTTCGACGGACCATAACTTCTTCGTTATAACTCAGATTTCAACGTTCTTTATATGTACAGAACCCTTGAGACGTATTCTACAACTTGGTTAAGATTATTTATTCTAAATGATCTTTTTTCAAAAAGTCGTTTCGACCCCTATTATCTCTAAATTGACTAGCTCGGATCTACGGGCGTTACAGCCTCCCTGTGTTTATTAAAAGTCCACGTTTGTGGATCTGGATTCCACGTCGTGGGCTTGGACACTGGGCCTAAACTGATCGGGTTACTCCCTTTTTCCACGAAGTGAGCTTTTAGCCCACGACATGGAATTGAGGTTTTTCACTTTTAATATCCAATTTTAATATAAAAACCTTAATTTATTTACCACTCACAAAAAAAATTAGGACCCCACACATGATTTTCACTAATTTCTTTAATAATTAAGGCAATCAAATGATTAATTATCCTACAACTCAACTAAAAATGCTAAAGTTAAACTAAGTTCAAAAACGAAAATAAATTCAAACCAAGCTCGGGTTGCCTCCCAAGAAGTGCTTCTTTTTTTGTTGGAGTCTTGAGCCGGACTCTGTGCCACCTCACATTGAATTAGTTGGAGTATCCACTACCATTTGCACCTTTTGATCCTTCCATTTCCTTTTATACGCTTGGACTCGTCTAAGATACGCCTTTTTGGAATTTTCTTTTTTACCCTTTAGATCTCCTTCTTCAAGCTTTCTTTTAACTCCCTTATTTTCCACATGTTTAACTTCTTTAAGCTCCACGGGCACCATCCTCTTTTCCACAATTGAACTCCTTAAATTATAAGTAACATCCTCTTCATCACTTGACACAAATTCTTCACTATCTTCACACACCCAAGATGTTGGTGTTTTATAAGCAATAACTTCAAAGACCATCGGAACAAATGCTCTCGTTTTGGTGTGGTTGACTTGTCGAATCTCTTCTCCCATAAGCTTTCCTAATTCCTCGAGTTCATTCTCTTCATCGACATTGAAAAATTCATCTTTAACATCACTCCCTTGGAAACCATATTCTACTCCAAAAGTAGCTTCATCATCTCCCACTCTCGAGGTAAGCTTGGATCCGCAAATATCAATCAAGGCTCTAGCAGTATTAACTAGAGGGTGACCAAAGATAATTGGAAAATTGTTGTCTTCTTTCATGTCCATTATGACAAAGTCAATTGGAAAAACGAATTTTACAATTTTAACTAAAATATCTTCTACAATGCCTCTAGGATATGTCATTGAATGATTGGCCTTGTGAATTGTCATTCTTGTAGCCTTCAACTTTGGAATATTAAGCTTTTGATAAAATGAGTAAGACATTAGGTTTATGCTAGCCCCAGAATCAGCTAAAGCATAAGTCTTCAAATTATTCCCAAATTTACATGGAAGGTGAGGCGTCCAGGATCTCCCATCTTTTTTGGTTACTCTCCCATAATCACTTTAGAACGCTGCTCACTTAGAATTACCTTGGAATTCCTTTCCAATTGCTGGCGAGTATTGATTAAATCTTGCAAAAACTTGGCATACTTGGTAACTTTAAATAATGAATCAATGAAAGGGGTATTTATTGGAATACCCTTCACTTGTTGCATAAACTTCAACTGTTCCTGTTCCTGTGGATGGATATTATCTCGGGAAGGAAATGGTAAAGGAGGACGATAAGCAGGAACATCATCTAAATTTTTCTGATCTGACCTATCCTACGTCGTGGAAATTGGATCTCCACATCGTGGATTTAGTGTTTCAGCAAGTTTATGTTCTTCAAGTTTGGACTTCTTTGGCTTTGGTTCAGACCGAGATGGATTGACTTCTAGTGCTTCAAGGAACTTGGAAATGGTATCATCTTTGGTTTCTATTACCATGACATATGATTGAGGCTTTTTCTCGGGGATATTTGGAGATAATTTATCTTGTACAAGAGTAGTTAGTTGACCTAGTTGGACTTGATCGATGCTTGGTGATTTCTTAGCAAGGATTGCTATTCCTTCATGATATTCTGATGTTCCCTTGTCACAACATCTGTTTGTAACGACCAAAAATTTCAACCAAATTAAAACATTTTCATTCATTCAAAAACAGTTACGATCATACATCTTGTTTTCAAAATAGTTTAAACATCAGAGTATTTTCCCCATAATCATATCACATAAAGCATAAACATGAGAAGCAGTACGATCACGCCTTCGCCTTGCCACGATCTCCTGAAACACCTGAAACAATAAACCACAACTATAAGCCCGAAAGCTTAGTGAGTTCCCCCAAAGTACTCATACACACATAAACATACACATACAGCAAAGAACAACATACTACGGGTCCAATCAACCTTCCGGTTGGAATACCCCCGACCCTTAACCATCGGGTTGGAATGCCTACATAACACGAGCCTAATCATCCTACCGGGATGGAATACTCTCGGCCCACAACCATCGGGGTTGGAATGCCCAAACACCTATACGTACAACAATAACTACTATAGGTCCAATCATCCCTTAGGATGGAATACCCCAGGCCCCTCAACCATCGGGTTGGAATGCCAACATACTACGAGTCCAATCATCCTACCGGGATGGAATACTCCTGGCCCACAACCATCGGGTTGGAATGCCCCACTTCCTATACATACAGTAACTACTTCTACTACTACTAGTACTATGGGTCCAATCATCCCTCGAGATGGAATTCCCCAGGCCCGTCAACCATCGGGTTGGAATGCCAATTTACACTAGCAGACATGCACACATAACAGGCATACATAAAACACTCTACACAACCAACACACTAGGGCCCTATCATCCTACCGGGATGGAATACCGTCTGCTAATGCTCAACATACATAACCCGCACGTACCTCATAGTGCAAGACCAACTACCAGTCTATGAATAATCACTGCCCAACTACCAGGGCACTGACCCGACAGAACTAGCCATCATACAACTATCCATTTCTCGAGGATACTAAGCTAAAAAGCATATTCTCATATCACTATCCTATCTACCAGGATACTAGCAAGCATATCATCACATAACATAACAAGCTCTATTAACAATTCAAAGGGTCGACCTTGGTGCCTTAGACCCTTGAGTACAGTGAGGAAAACTCACCTTGCAACTGTCGGAATCCTGCAAATCTCTGACTGCTGACTCGCCGGAAAAATCCCAACTATCATATGAAAATCATCACATAAGAAACCATCACAACTTGCTAGACCAAGGGCCCACCATACTCATTAAGTCCATCATCCTCTTATTGGGCCAAGACCCAAAGTCAAATTCTCATGCAAAGCCCAATATTGGCCCAATTTAATAAATTGGGCCAACCTCGCCAAATGGGCCTATATCCAAGGCCCATAATAATTATTGGGTCTAAATTACTCCATCCAAAATGTTCAGTCACGGCCCAAGCCCAAATAGCCCATAACAACCCAATTAATTTAAGGCCCAAAATCACAAACCCAACAGATGGAGTACGCTGGGTGTACATCAATGTTCGCGGATTGGAATCGGGACACAGACCCCCTACGCTGGGCGTACAACCATTTATGCGGGGCGTAACCTCGCTGAACTACAATTCCAGATAAGTTCTTAATGGCTTAAGCTCTTGAGCCCAAACTTCAGATCTATAGACCAAATATGCCTAGGATTCATAAAGTCTCAAACTTTATTACTTGGGACGTCCATAAAGCTCTTAACCCATTAAGACCCTCCTACTTCTTACATGGGACAATCAAAACCATTGGGGCCTCATTTTTCTCACTCAAGACCTCTCCTAAGGTCTGAAAGGACAGTTAATCTCAACCAACTCGTATCATGCATCAAGATGAGGTTTTTTGGGACAAGAATGGTGTCAAAACTTCACAACACATAGATCTACATAATATGATTGTCAAGCAAGAGACTTTATACCTCAAAAGGGCTCCAAAAGATGATGCCTTTCCAAATCTACGAGTTCCAGCCACCCCACTCCTTCTTTGACAACTTCTTCTTTCTTCTTCTAGGCTCTCCTTTGCCAAACCAAGCTCTCCAAGGTCAAATATTCACAACAATGGAAGAAGAACATCTATTAGGGTTTTCTGAGGGTAAGAGGGCAGATATGGAGGCTGGGGTTGGAACCATAATGTTCCTTATATAGAGTCTGGCCCTAAAATTAGGGTTTCCGGATATAGACGTACGTTGGGCGTAATTCCATTATGTTGGGCGTACGTCGAGGGATCCCACATTTCATTAAATCACTCTACGATGGGTGTAACCCAGCCTACGCTGGGCGTACCCACGCGTATCCCATGTATGCATGGCCCTTCCTTGCCAACTCTTTCTAATAAGTGCCATAAGTGACAATACCTTCAAAGTGCCATAGATCCTTTATTCTAAGCCCCTTTCCGACGAACTTTATATCCACGAAAAGGTGGCGAGAAGCCCTACACTCCTGGCAACACGCCCCGAACCGAAACCTTTTTGAATAAAACCCAATACCCATAAAAGACCGAAATGCACTTACTCTTTGATCTCGGGGAACCATAAATAACCTCTCTTAGAATGGGGCGTTACACTGTTTCATCGTGCCTTTTCTCGAAAGCCTCCATAAATCTATGTAACATAGATTCAAGATCAACTTTTTCCTCGGGAGGTGGTTGTTCTTTTTGGTAGAAGCCTTGGTCAATCTGCATATACTTCTCTTCTTTCTGCTTCTTGTATTTATCATATGGTAACCACTCCTTTTTTGGTTTCCTCCAATTTTCATCATACTTGTCCCTACTTGAGTAGAAAACTTGCATCTTTTTATTTCTATGTTCATCCAAGTGTAAATCTTTTGTTAAGTGTTGACCATTGCACCTTTCACAACCAACTCTAATAGCATGAATTGATTGGTCCATCTTGGTTATTCTTCTATCCACGGTGTCAAGCATAGCTAGTACAACAACCATGTCTTCAAAATTTCCTCCCCCAATTCCTTTAGCTCCATCATATCTTGGATTATGGTATTCACGAGAATGCTTTGAGAACTCTAGCTTCAATCAACTCCTTTACTTCACCCATATTTTTCTTAGTAAGTGGTCCTTAAGAATCAAGGAGTTGCCTTGTTTGTAACGCCCCAATTCTCAGGTATTGATTTGAATAAGAGTTTCTTTCATTTCAAGGTCTACTCGACGAGTTGGTTGCCCTACTCGTTGAGTAGCAGCAGGTTGGATCACGTATTTAGTGTCCTACTCGCCGAGTCCAAGAAGGAACTCGACGAGTAGGAGCTGGCAAATGAAACCCTAAATCCCAGGGTTTTACACCCTATTTAAAGAAGCACAAGCCTCCTTTGGCCTCTTTATCGTCCATTCAGAGTCCAGAAAAGCCCTAACTCGAGTGTGTGTGTATTCTTTGGAGGTTTAAGCTTGGAGGAAGGTTTTTGGTGAAGGAATCACTTGGGAAGAAAGATTAGTTGAAGCAAGAGTTTGTGGGTTTCAATTACTGTATCAGAAAGGACTCTCTTAAAGGTATTAGATCGTTTTTCCCTTGGCTCATTTTCTCCTAAACCCTTTTGTGCATGAGTTAAGGAAAGGGTTCTTGTGTTTAAGCCAGCATCTGAAGTTGTAACTTCAGATCTGGACTCCCCTTGGCTTCTAGATTCATAAAGCCATCAGCCTTGTCTAGTATGTGCCTTCTCTCAAGGATGTGACTTCATTGCAAACTTAGTTTGGTCATTTTAGAGTCTTAAAGCCTTGTATGCACAAAAAGTTTGCAAATTTACGTGATAAGAGTACCTAAGGAAGTTGGATCTGCAATTTGGGGCCTTGGCATGGCTTAAAAAGTGTCTGCATGGTTAAAGGGCTGAAGGGAATCGGCGAGTCACATAGTCGACTCGGCGAGTCATATGATGATAGGCATGAACCTGCCGAGTTGGATGAACAAATCAGCGAGTCCATCGAAGATTGTCATAGACTCGACGAGTTGGATGAATAACTCAGCGAGTCGGTTAAGGTTTCCCCAAATTGATGAATGTGTGTGAACCGGTCGAGTTGCAAGAAGGAAAACTCGACGAGTGGCCTTAGGGCTCCGATCGCAAACCTTAGGAACTTGACGAGTCACTTCGATGACTCGGCGAGTGGATAAGTATCTCAAGGAACGCGACAAGTAGCTGAGGGTACTTGACGGGTTAGGGTCAACATGGATTGTTGACCTTAACTGTTGACTTTGACCTTGACCAGGGGTTAACTAGTTGACTTTATGGGGCACCTTGAAAGTTTGAGAACTTACGAGTACGGTTCTATTATGATAATAGGTGGTGGAGTTTGCGGCCGTGATTCGAGAGTTGAGCTTTCTATTTCCAGTCGGCAGTCGTAAGGTAAGTTATCCTCACTATACTCAAGGGTCTAAGGCACCAAGGCTGACCCTTTGGATTGTTATCTGGTTATGTTATGATGGTATAATCTGTTAGAACGGTGTCCTAGAGGGTAGGATGATATTATGTGGTATGTGGTATGATCTGTTAGATCGGTATCCTGGTAGATAGGATGGTATTATGTGTTATGTGGTATGATATGTTAGATCAATTGTTGTCTATGGACTGTTATGTGATTATATGTTATATATGTGCACATATTTGTTTGGCGGTTGAGGTTTATCTGCTTCGTGTGGGGGCCAATAGACCTGGGCATTCCAACCTGTTGGTTGTGGGCCATGAGTATTCCATCCCAAGGATGATTGGACTCATAGTATGTGGGCATTCCAACCTGTTGGTTGTGGGCCTGGGGTATTCCATCCCGAGGATGATTGGACCCATAGTATGTTGGCATTCCAACTTGTTGGTTGTGGGCATGGGGTATTCCAACCCGATGGTTGACTGGACCCATAATATGTTGTTTGTGATTCCATGTGTATAGTTGTGAGTATGGGTATTTTAAGGGAACTCACTAAGCTTTCGTGCTTACAGTTTCAGTTTAGTTTATGGTTTCAGGTACATCGGGGGATCGCGGCAAGGCTAAGGTGTGATCGTACAACTCCTCATCTTCTGTTATGATTGCTAGGAAAACTCTGATATAAACTATTTTGGAAACAAAGTTGTAATGATTATTGATTTAAAGTATTTTTGAAAAGTTTAAATTTGGCTTGAATTTTTGGGTGTTACATTTTCATGACATTCACCCCGTCATAAAATATAGATAATTCTTGTTGTATGTTAAGGTCATTTTGAGGGCAGTTTCTTAGTAACCTTTTATAACGCTCCCATGCCTCATAAAGTGACTCACCCGACTGTTGCTCAAAGTTGGCTATTGCCTTCTTGAGTTAAGATATTTTTGATGGTGGGAAGAATTGTTCCAAGAATTTCTCACGCATCTGTACCCAAGTAGTAATTACACCGGGTGGAAGTGCTTTCAACCAATCTTTTGCGGCACCCTTAAAAGTAACAGGAAACATCCTTAATAAAATTGTCTCTCTAGGAACATTTGGGATATTGAAATAATATGTAATGTCATTGACCTCGTATAAATGCTTATAATCATCCTCATGATCCTTCCCAAAAAATGGCACATCCTTAAGTGCAGTAAGAATGTGTCCTTTCAACTCGAATGTTACAGCAGCGAGAATTGCGGGTTGTACTAAACCAGGACCAATATCGTCTCTTATCCGCTTCTTGTATGCCCCCATGGACATATCAGCAATGTCTTCCATCTCGTTCTTTATCTCATCCTCGATATCACTTTCTTTAAACTCGGGTTCTGTATCGTATTCAGTTTCTTTTTTATTTGGATTTTGTTCAAAGCTTTCTATTTTGTTGTCTCCCTGTGAAGCACAAAACCCAGTCAATACTCCCTCAAACCACTGATGTCTACTCTCTACTATATCAAAACGCTCGTCCATACGTCGAGTAAGGTAACGTATATCGATCTCTGGCTCAGGTCCCTGTTGTGCTCCTCGAGAAGCAGGCTGACGCCTATGGACTCTCTCTAGCTTAGGTGGTGGTGCGGCATCCCCCGGTCCTCATCATCAGACACTATCCTAAAAATACCATCACCCCCTTGTGCAATCACCTGCATGGAATCCAACATCTGAACACCCATCACCCTCATGTCATAGCGGACCATCGTCCTCATAGTACCCCTGGTCAACAACGAGTATGATGCAGGTAATTGAGTAACGAAATGTCCACCATAAGTCGGACTATCCTCCCAACGCCCTCTGGCCTTCCACGCCATATAATGTTAAAGCCAATGGAAGGTTCAGGTGCCTCCCTGGGGTAATAAGGGTTCATAAAACTGAAAGATCTCCAGAAGGCACCCTCTCACTATTTTTGTGATGAGTGAGAGAGTTCGCGATTAATCTGTGCAACAATCTGTAAGTAATTGATCTAATCATGCTGCCCCGAGAAGAAGATGGCACATACACCTCCCATGTAAGCTGAGCCCAAAAAGTTTTTTCATTATACTCCTCTTGCGTCCTTACAACTCAGGCTGAAAGAAAATCATGAAAATGATCCTCGTCTCATCTGCAGTATATATCCCAACCCTTATGGCAAGCTCAATCGCACTACATTCTCTACTAACACCACCTAATTGAAAAGAAAATGCAGTCCTATCGTTCATAGGCTTTGTAGGATCAAAAGCAATTGTAGCGTAGAACTCCAGCAAAAACTACCGATAAATGGGCTCCTGAATCCTATATAACCGGTCCTAACCCCGACATGTAAGCAAAGGCACGCCACCTGCGTCCAGGTGAGTGTATGTCAAAAAATCTCGGATGAGGACATCGATCCCATATTGGGCTGCAAATTAACAATCAAAATATGGTGCAATATCAGTTCTTTTCCAAGTAATGTACTGAGCCTCCATTGGTGTTTTGAAAGTGTAGTTGGATTCAAAGAACGGGGAAATTGCAAGAACGGGTTGTTCGTGATTTCCTAGGGAGGTTGCTGATTTCTCCTTTCCATGTTCCCTGCAAAAATTGAAGCACAAAAACATCCAAACACCACAGATTCACTGATTTAATCAAAGAATAAAAGTTGGGCAAAAAGACGAACGCATGGTGCTCGTTTGGCGAACGCAGTGCGTTCGTTCGTTGCCTACAGTTACATTTCGTCCAAAATCAAAATTAATGCCAAAATTTCAAGCTAGGTTTTGGTCTACGGGAAGAATTTGTTCCAATAACACAATAATAAGTATCAATTTGATCAAAATCGAACCATAAATCAAAAATAGCATAAACCCTAGTTTTTCTATTTAGCACAACGCAACACAATTTAAGAAGTTAAACTAACCTCAAGCATAAGGATTACAAAAATCATACCTTTTGAGTCGATTACAGGAAAAAAGAAGAGAATTCAAACACTTTGTGAAGAATCGTCGGAGATAGTGGGCGAAGAACACCGAGAGGGGGACCAGTGAAGTGAAAAAAACAAGGACTAGGGAAAGTAAAAGGTAAATAAGGGTAAGAAAACATAACCTATAACTATGAACAGGGGGCATTCAAAAGTAACACAGCATGTTCACGATGAGCTCCGGGTTCTCTTCATCGCGATTCAAAAGTTGAACGCAATGCGTTCCCACATATTACGCATGGCGTTCGCTCCAGGTTTATTTCAATCATATTATTATTATTATTATTATTATTATTATTATTATTATTATTATTATTATTATTTTTAACTTCATTCAACAATTAAAATTCATTGCATCTTTTATTTTTACTGTTTTCTTTTAATTCCCAACTCCATCGGGTCTATTGAATATTTCCAATCTGTTAAACCAGTAGCAAAATCCTCCAACAAGTGACACATTATCTTTGAAATTAAAAATAAAAATAAAACTAAAATAACTAAAAAGGATATCATGATCACTCGTCTTCGTCGAAATCAAGCAACAATTGTTGATTAAATTCCTTGCATGCAAGAAGTGGTTTATGAAAACTAAAACTTCCGGGACCTATTAGTCTATTTCCTTTGTTTACTTTGCACCATTAACTACTAAGGGGCTGTTTGGCAGGATCTGAATTTTTAAGATCTGAAATTTTAAGAGATCTGAATTTCTAAGAGGGTCTGAAATTTTAAGATCTGAATTTTTTTCATGCTGTTTGGTTTGAACCTCTGAATTTTTGTGCTCAATGATAAAAATGACAATTTTACCCTTTTATATCATTTCTTTCAATTACAACATCATATCTTTGGAAAAAATCCATGGAAGTAGGATGCTAAACATTACACCCAATATTACAAAAAAATACAATAAAAACTAAACAACCTAATAATTCATTATAATTACTAGCCAATAGTTATATACAAGTAGTCTTTACAAAAAAACAATCTTTATTACAAAAAAGTTCTTACGAAAAAAGAAATAGCAGGGATGTTTTGAACATTAATGGAGTTAAAGAAATTTAACTTAATTTCTTTTTGAACACTTTTTGCTTTGACCCTTCTCTTTGCTGCAGACAAATAACATGACAATGTCTTGAGATAATGTACATACCCAAATATGATTCAAAGCTCTACATGATCAATGATGAAATTTCTATAAATCAACATAAACAAAGAAATCTAAATTGGCATAACAAGCATTACAATCAATGAAAATCTAAAATGGCATCCAAGGATGATTACCGATTGACCAACATACCCCTGCATCAAACATTCTTTCATTCATTCCCACATCTCTCTTTCATCTTAAGGAGGTTATACCAGGAAATAGTAAACATTGAATATATGTAACAATTCAAGAACCTGATAAGGATAATTGCTTCAAAGAAACTTTGCAAGCCAATAGCCAAAGCCAACTCATTTTTATCAATATCTTCTCTACTTATAACAGAGACCAAACAGGAGAAATAAATCCATGTTGATTTACCGTCTTTCAAAGCATCTTGGCAAGAATTGTGAAATGATGAAAAGTGAGCATATAACATCAAAATTCAACATCAACATTTGATCATATCCATTGAACACATTCAGATTCGATCATATAACATCAAAATTGAGCATATAACATCATAATCGAGCATATAACATCAAAATCGAGCATAACATCAAATATTGATTTTGATTGAACAAATCAAAAAATGATAGCATAAAAATTTCGATTTTTGATTTTCAAGTTTGAGGGAAAAGAAGGAAGAAACAGAAGATATATGTTGCGGTCGGCTAAAGAACGAGATGGAGACGAAAGACAAGCAGCGGCGGAGGAAGGCGATGTTGTTGGGTGCAGCGTCGTCGGCGATTGCGGCAGCAGAAGAAGGAGGCGTCGCTGGCGTCGTCGAAACTAAGGAGAAGAATATGCGAAGCAAGCAGACGCGAAGTGAAGAAAGAAGAGGAGGCGGTTGATGTGTTTAGGGCAAATAGAACGCGCGTCTCTTTTTTTTTTATTTTTCAGACTTCATTTAATATCTGAAAAAATAAGAGGCATTTTTTATTTTAAGAGGTAAAAAATAATATGCAAACAAACGCTCTGAATCTGAAATTTTAAGACATTGCCTCTTAATTTTGCAATTAAGAGGTAAACAAACGGACCCTAAGTAGAACAAGAGTTGACCTAACTAGTCAAGAGTAACAAGAGTTCGATCTTCCACTTAACCACCTCGATACGTCTCGCTATACTACGCCTCGTGGATTAAGTTGGACAAATCACCAAAGTAGTAGACTAAACAAGTCAAGAATTCCCTAATCGCTTGCAATCTGGAAACCCACGCAAAAAGTAAAACCAAGCAATACGTATGATCATGAATTCCTGCAAAAGAACAACAAAAACATTCGCGACAAGTGACATGATATCAAAGAAAATAAGATAAAAAAAACTAAAATTAAATACAAATAAATAACGAAAAATCAAATAAACTAAATTAATTGAAAACCGTTCCCAGACAACAGCGCCAAAAACTTGATGTGTATATTTAATGCACAAGTTTTTTTATTTATAATTCTTAATTTATCGCATATAAACCACACCTTACAAGCAATGAACCCGCTCGAGTATATTATAGCTTTGATAAGCAATGATGTCGAACACAAGGGGAACGGTAGTGAATTAATTTAAAATGTTTGATTATAGGTTACACAAAACATACAAAAACAGTAAAGAAAGGGTTTTATTAAATTAAATCTCAAACAAACAACTAAATAGCAAATCTTGATAAACTGATCGAAGACAAATCTCTTTAGGTATTTTGGTTTAGAAAAATTACATCTTAAATTCATAGATAATTGCACACTCAAATTTATTTATTCATATTCACCGATTTCTAAAATGATTAGGTTCATATTCATTATTACTAATCCTTTAGCAAACAAATCAATTCAAGTAGTGATCAGTTGATTAAACTAACAAGTTTCCTAGTGTTCAGTTCTTATCAAGCAAGACTTGTAATATTAGTTAATTAAATTTGTCAATTCAATCAACTTTTATGTGGTTGTTCATTACACATGCTCACACATTAACTTACTTATTTTCTAGTTAACCCTAGATTTATGTTCACTGATACCAGACATATAATCTCGTTTTCACAAAACTATATGATTCAAGCAATTAAGATAATGTTCATACAACTCAATAAAATTGATTATTAATAGAAAATAATTATCATTAACACATAAGGGTCTTTAACAAGCTCAACAAGATAAATTAAACACAAATAAAACAATCCACATAGCAATTAATCCATAAATCAAGGTTTATCTAATCATAAACACAAAGCAAAGGGTTTTAACACCCAAATCAGAAAGTAATTGCATATAGAATCATAATGGAATGCTAAACATGTTCACGTTAACAAACTACATGATTACCAACATGAATCTGCTCTCCAACCCTTCAGATCTTCGCTCCATATCAGCTTAACGGCCTTTCGGCCGCCTCCTAGACCCTCAAAGCGACTTACCAGAAGTTACTTGTCGACTAAGGTAGGATAGAAGTCGGAATCTCCTCTTAGATCGAATTAAATGTCGCTATATAGTAATTTTACACTGCCAAGCGAACGCGACGCGTAGGTCCAAGGTACACAGGGCGTTCCTCCAGGCGATCCCGTAATCAGCAAACCACGAACACAACGCATTCATCCTGGGAACGCAGGGCGTTCAGTCCGCTTTCAGCCCAATTGTTCTTATTTTGCAATCCAACTTCGTTTTTCCGGGCTTTTTCTCCATTTCCGATCTAGCAACATCTAATAGCTGTAAATTACAGTTAAAAGCATTATAAAAACATAGAATAAAAAAAATAAGAAAACACTTAAACTATATGTATAAAATAAGCGTTATCATGCGTGCAATCGGTCGAGCTCAAGTAAGTGGTTCCCAAAATACCAATACGTGTTTATTATGTGATATGATATTATTATGTGATTCACATGCTAGATTAGAGTTAAGGATCTAGGAGAGATGCCTTTGTATGCTTATATGAGCTTGTGGATTTGCATGCTAGAACTGATCGGCTAGTGGTAGGATGGCCTGTTTAGTTTATGCCTGATTGTATGAGCCTTCGAATTGGATGCTAGTACAGATTCCTGATTAGAGGATAAAATGGTTTGATTGGAGTATGTTGGTTAGTTTTTCCATTATCCGAATGCTGCTTGCTTTGTGCTTTGTGGGACTCTTAGCAATGTGAGTTTGCTACTAAGTGAGTATGCTAAGTCACATTTGGCATAGGCTGGATAATCTCAAAGTGATGGATTTGACCCTGTTGCGTAGCTCTTGTTTGAGTCCAACTGTTCTAGTGTTGAGTCTTTTACAGTCGATCTCTTATAGTCATCTCTTACAGTCCATTGTCATCCAATACTGCTATCAAATCTCATTCTTAGAAGAAAGATATTATCCTGATGAAGAAGCGAACATCGGCATACCAACCTAACCAATGAAGAGTAACCATCACTACTCTACCCCAAACCCGAAAAAATCAAGACCATGTCTGTCTTTCAGGCAGACGAAATCATTCCGATTCACAACCATAAAGACTCCATTTCGCAACTCAGACCTACAAACTCCTATGAAACTGAATTATCCTACTGATACCGGAAAACAGAACCCTTGAGCATTCGTTAATGTTGATAACCCTACACCCCAAAACAAAGGAAACTCCTAACACAAGTCTCAATGGTGCTATACAACGTACAATCACATCCCGCTAATCAAACCTTCATACTTTTGATTTATCAGAGGCCTCTCGATTTCCGAGCTGACCTACCAGTTAACTAAAGTACCGAATTTCCAACCCGTTGCTGAAGTCGATAACCTTATACACGACAACACCACGAGACTCCAACCAGGAGTCTATCTGACAAAAATCTATCCTAGCTTGCTCGCCAACACGGATCCAACAGTCCTTAATGGACAACATAACCGATCAACACACGAACATTAGATAGCCCACTCTGTTCCTGATGAAGGTTACCTGCCCAGCCGAAGTCTTACATCACACTCGTCCCCAAAACGGCCTACACTCTTCCTCAATCTCATGAATGTTGTGGTCCACCCACAATCTCACAATGTTTCCTGCCATGGTCTAACTCTACATAATGAAGGCTATGAGCCAAATCATAGATTTACAACACTGTATGTAGCAATTGTGAAAATTGTTACTGATCGTTAATCACCAAAGGTAACAAGTGTCAAGTATAATAGAGTTAATACGTAATATTTATCAAACTATGACAAAATACAAGTTTCGTATAGTGAAAATCAACTAAATCATCCGTAAATCGTAAAAATTAGTGTGCCGAAACACAAACACACACACACACACACACACACATATATATATATATATATATATATATATATATATATATATATATATATATATTGAAAGTACACGTCAACGTGATCCCGAAACATATAAATTACATAGAAATCCGAATTCGTATGAAATTAGAAGAGATAAAAATCAACAACACATGTAAAATTTCAATGTCAAAAGCTACGAAGAGAATGATTGACTTTTAACTAAAGTTAGTAATCCTCGAGATAAGAATTTTAAGAAAAGAACGCCAAAATCAGAGTCCATATGAGAGAGATATGATTTTTGCAAAATCATTTAAATTAGTTTCTTGTATACAGGACGTGGCAAGAGAGCACATGAGTGATGGTCTGATGAGAGATCAATGGATTATAGGTCACTAAAATAAATAGATGTTGTAAGGCATATGTTGTTTCTGTTTATGCTTTGATCTGTATTGACAATGACATCCCGAAGTTTTTAATATAATGAAAATACATTTCTTCGGAAACGCTTTGATAAATTCTTTACCATAAGACAAATATTTATAATTGTAATTGTATAATTATAAATAAATAGTTATTATTTATAATTGTAAAAACTACATCTAATATTTATACAACAAATAAATATCAAATATATAGACATAGTTTTAAAACATATGTATATTTGGTTTAAAAATACTAGTCGTTTAATAAACTGATATATAACAATTTTTATAATTATATAAACAATTTAATAATAATTTAACATCTTTGTATAAAAATAATAACAAGTAAATTACACGTATTTTCCTCCAAAAACATTACAAAGTTTAAAAGTGGGGTCGTGAACCTCACTTTCGTAGCGAGCGTCGAAACCGTCGTCGAGTTTGTTACCATAGGCGGAGCTACTTTGTAGCCCGGGGTAGCCCGGGATACCCCTCGAATTTTCCTGTCAAATGCAAATTTCCTGTTATTTTTAGAAAATCCGTCACAAATCCGTTAGAAATCTGTCACAAATCTGTTACTAATCAGTGAGCAATCCATCACAAAGTCTTGATAAATATAAATTTAGTGTAAATTCACTGGTTTAGTGACGATTTTCTGACGGAAACTTACTTCGGTAACAAAAAAATTTCTAGTAGTGCAACCCTAAAGAATTTGTGCAACCCCTAATTTTTCTTTCTGGATCCGCCACTGTTGTTACATAGGCCGGATTCGGACTTCAGCTCGAGATTTCACAAATGACACCTTGTTTCTACGAAACTTCGCACAAGGGTTGTAGATCAGGAAAAAATGAATTGCGAAATCTGGAATTTTTAGTTGTCAGAGTCTTGCTGGAGCTTCAATGGAATACCATCGGCGACGGTGGTTTACGGCGGTTGGCTATTGTTTTGGCTTCGCCGTAACTGCATGATCGGAGGGGAGGGACGACATCAAGGTGGTTGGTCAGAGCCTGTCATCGGTGTCAGCAACATATGTGGTAGAGGGACGGTGGTAGCCGACTGAGTAGCGATGGTGTAGGGCGGTGTAACATCCATGAAAACAACCAATTTAAAACTTTTTCCAAACATTCAAAAGCCATAATTTATTACAATTTGTATTCAAAATAGTTCCATATCATAGTATCCCATAAACAAATCATAAAAATGCGAGGAGGTGAACGATCACGCCTTCGCCTTCCCACGATCATCCGAAGTACCTGAAACAAAATCCAAAACTGTAAGCCCGAAGCTTAATGAGTTTCCCCAAAATACCAACGCCATACAATCATAGCCATAACATAGCAAGTAAACAACAACGTGCATACTAAGCCATCAGCCTGACTGGACCACCTCGCAGGGCCATTAGCCTATCTGGAACGCTCTTTGAGCCATCGGTACGTCTGGACTGCCTCGCGAGTCTTCAGCCTATCCGAACCGCTCGTCGGGCATCCGGTCTAGCTAGTACGCCCTTACCGGGTCTGCAGTCTCTCCGGTCCGCCTTGGGTTTGTTGGCCTTCAGCATAAAACAAGTCCGCCTCAACCCATCCCCAATCACACAATCAACACATAAACATCAAATACTAACATATACAACAGTCAGACCGATCTCACAGATCACTAATCATAGCATCATCCTATATACCAGGATACCGACCTAACAAGTCACTAACATAGCATCATCCTAAATACCAGGATACCGACCTAACAGGTCACTAAGCATATCAACATGCAATAAACTCGGATACAAATTCGAAAAGGATCGACATTGGTGCCTTCAACCCTGTTAGTATAGTGAGGACAACTCACTTCACAATGTTGATCGGAACTGAAATGTCAAACTCCCGAAATACGGCTCCAAACACCAACATCTTCAAATGGATGCCAAAATGATGTAGATACTGGATCTACAAGCCCCTTCTCGTTCCAAGCTTCTAGCTCTTCAAATCTCTTTAAGAAATGCACCAACAACACACTTTTAGCCTCACAAACACTCAAATGGGGTTAAATTGCTTAGGGTTTTCTTCTGAACATGAAAAGGTGGTAAGGAGGCTGGAAGGAAGGACTTAAGGTCCTTTAAATATAGTGCAAACCCTAAAATTAGGGTTTTCATGCACAACCTCTACTCGTTGAGTTGGGTTCCTCCAACTCGTCGAGTAGGTTCCATAAATTACGCGGCCATATCCATCTCTACACGACGAGTTGTGGGCAACCAACTCGCCAAGTAGGTTCTAAAAATGTGAATTTAACTTCAAATTGATACATGGGAGTCAGAATGTTACAATTCTCCCCCAATTGAATTATACTTCGTCCTTGAAGTCCGTTGCAGCAAACAAATCCGGTTAATACTCCCGCATCTTAGCCTGAGCTTCCCTAATCAAGCCCACAAGTGGAGAATCCACTGATATCCTCATACATGTTGTTGGGATAGAAGATCCAACTGACTTGCGGCTCAGGGAGTCTGCAACCACATTCGCTTTACCTGGGTGGCAAAGGATATCACATTCGTAGTCCTTGACTACATCCAGCCACCCACATTGTCTTATGTTCGGGTTCGGTTGATCCATGATGTGTCTCAAACTTTTGTGGTCCGTGTATATGGTACAACAGAGCCCATAGAGACAATGTCTCCAAATCTTGAGAGCGAATACCACCGCTCCCAACTCCAGATCATGAGTGGGGTATTTCGTCTCGTGCAGCTTCAGTTGCCACGATGCATAAGCTGTTACCAGTCCTCTTTGCATAAGGACTGCTCCCAATTCGGTGATCGATGCATCACAAAACACCAAAAAATCCTCGACTCCCTCAGGTAGTGTCAAAATCGGTGCCTTGCACAGTCGCTGACGCAGAGTCTTGAATGCAGTCTGCTGCTCAGGGCCCCACCGGAAATCCACCCCCTTCCTCTTCAGACAAGTAAGGGGTACTGCAATCTTGGAGAAATCATGTACGAATCTATGGTAGTACCCTGCGAATCCCAAAAAACTCCTGATATCCAAGGGAGATTTCGGAACCCCCTACTGCATAACCGCATTGATCTTGGCCGGATCGACCAAAATCCCCTCGTGGTTAACGAGATGTCCAAGGAACTGAACTTCTCGTAACCAAAACTCTCACTTCGAGAACTTGAAATAAAGCAGCTCTTGTCTCAAAACTCCCAGCAACTCCCGGAGATACTCCTCATGCTACTCTCTGGTCTTGGAGTACACCAAGATATCATCTATAAACACAATGACTGAGCGATCGAGCATCGGCCTGCATACCCGATTCATCATGTCCATAAATATCGCTTGTGCGTTGGTGAGCCCAAACGGCATCACCACGAACTCGTAATGTCCATAACGAGTCCGGAACACGGTCTTCTTCACGTCCTCCTCTCATATCCTAACCTGATGGTACCCGAGCCTCAAATCTATTTTAGAGAATCAAGATGTTCCCTGCAACTAATCAAAAAGATCATCTATACTCGGGAGTTCATAACGGTTCTTTACCGTCAACTTGTTCAACTCCCGGTAGTCAATGCACATCCGGTGTGAACCATCATTCTTCCTGACGAAGAGAATCGACGCTCCCCATGGAGAATTGCTCCGACAAATGAATTGCTTGCCCAACAGTTCCTGTAACTGAGATGACAGCTCCTGCATCTCTGGTGGTGCCAATCGGTACGACGCCTTGGCGATAGGGTCCGCACGTGGCACTAGGTCGATCCTGAACTCGACCTGCCTTTTTGGAGGCACTCCGGGTAACTCCTCCGGGAACACATCAATGAACTCTCTGACAATTAGAACATCTAACATCAAAACTTGATTCATGTCCCGCGTATCTACCACGTACGCTAAGTAACCCGCACACTCGTGCTGAATATACTGTCGAGCCCTGGCAGCTGAGCAAAACCCGGAACCCAATCTGGTGCCCTCACCGTAGATAATCAGTTCTCCCCCACTTGGGGTTCGAACTACCACTCGTTGACCTTCGCAGTCGATCATGGCACCGAAGCGACAAAGCCATTCCATACCCACAATCACACATACATCCCCCATGGGAATCGAAATCAAGTCTATCAGGAATGATTCCCCGAAGATCTCCCACACACAACCCCGATATACTGAAGAAGCGGAAACCCCATGTTCGTTGGCGATAGAGACTCGCAACGGACACTCTAGCCCTCCTACTGAATGACTGAGGGTGTCACACCCCCAAACCAAGGATGTCGGAGACGTCCTGGGGTGGAGGACTTCATGTATAGTATCATTACAACAATTTCAATAGTGATTAAAGTAAACACAACCAACATATATATAACTGAAAGAGTTACATCATTGTATGAATTACATGTTTCCAAATCAATTACAATATGTTGACAAAATGTGAAATGTTTGATGCCTTAACGTCCCATCCTCAAAAGCACTTGGTCACCTGTTTAGTGATTTCATGAGAATACAAGTTGTTTGAGAAAGTGTCAACACAAAGGTTGGTGAGCTCATAAGCCTTTGTATGTAGTTATGAAAACCTTTTCTTGTAAAAGTCGTGATCGTTCCAGAAAATCCAATATTTTCCTTAATGTGTAAATGTAGTCTTAAAATCCAAAGACCGGTATGTACAAGTAATTTGTCATATTTATAGTAAAACAATGCAAGTTTAAATCGACATAAACTCGTTTGATTTCAATGAAATCCCCGTAAATTCTATGTTTGTTAATACTTAATGTGAGTTATAATAACCATGCTATGACCTAGTTGGCCCGAAATGACGTTTTTCAGGCGTCAGAAATGTTATGACATTTGTCACCTCAGACCTGCCGGTCTAGCTATTGCATGCAACTAAGGTGTGGGTTTGTCAGACCCAATATAGATCTATATACAAATATCACGCTCTCCCTCCAGGAGACTCTGGTTACAATACATGACTTATTTTATAAAGTGAAGCGAATGTCTCACAAAAGTCATTAACGAATTTACGTGTAATGTAATGAAAAACCCTTTATTTAATAATGTACCCTTTAGTAATGAGTTCGTTACGTAAATGTATCACAAACTATACCTATTATAGTTTATCACAACAAGGGTAGTAGTAGTGTTTATAAACTATAGTTGTCATAGTTTACCAAATGTTCGTGTATAATAGATGTAAACATTTTGTTTAAATGATCTATCATTTAGCATGCCTAATGTAGCAAAATCCATTTGTCTACTGATGTATGTCTATATACTAAGACAATATGTCATACGTTGCAATAACAATCAATCACATAAAGATATACATCTTGCTCAACATGTTACAAGGTGAAATGAAGTTGATAGCATTTTTCTATTGTTAACATTTTCTATTACTGTTCTTAGGAAATTTGTAGAAAATTCATCAAAAGTCCAAATCAGAATCCGTAAATTTTGATAGTTTGGAAAATGAGTCTAGTTTGTTCATAAATTTTCTCATGATTTTTAGTGACCTCCAACTCGTGTGAAAAAGTCCATAATCACAGACTGGTCCAGATTTGTTCTTGAAATGATAGACAGTTTTGTAAAAATCACCATAAATTGTAGTAAATTGTAGGAAACTCTTATGGAGATGTGCAAGTAGTCATTTTAAAGCTAAGAACTTGAACTATTTTCAACTAGTACAGTTTTGAAAACTTAAATGTTTAAGTTGTCCAAAACAGTCCGTGAATGGAGTCTAATTTTTCTGATGAAAGCTGTTAGAAGAATTTAGTTGTGTTCTTGGTGTTTTAACTTGTATTCCCCCCCCCCCTTAAAAGTTAAGAAAACATGAAAAGATAGGGGTATGAACTCATCTTGTGTGATTTCAGTGGGTGGATGTTGAAGGAGAGAAGTTTTCAACTCAAGAACACTGGGAGGATTGCTTGAAGATTCGAGAATTTAACACAATATTGATGGAGTTTGTGTAAGGAATCAATGATCTGAGTAAAAGGAAATGTAATAACCATAAGGAGGGTGATGATACTTACCAAATATAGGAGGAAATCTTGAAAAATGCCTTGGAAATCTCGAATTTGTATGAGAGAATTTGAGAGAAAAGTGGTGTTTGATCTTTGGTGTGGAAATGAGTGAAGTGAGTGAAGTGAAGAGAGAGAATGGGTTTTCCAGCTCTTTGGACGTGGGAATGGAGGGAGAATGAGTGGGAAAGGACTATGAAGTGACTAGGGATGGTGGGGAGGACAATGGCCGGTCATGGAGTGGGTATGGGGGTGGTTGCTTGTGTCAAACATTATGGAAGAGTCAACACTCCACCACAAAATCTTATTTAATGGATTTTATTCTTAAATAAGGATTTCCTTAAAAATATGCTGAATTTATGAATATATGGGACCTTATATGTCAAAATATAAGTTTGGGTGAAAATCCCCCGTTAAAATAATTAAAAACGGGCTTAAAACGGAGTCGTGGTCGAAAACCGGGAAAAAGGGTGGGAAATTTGAAGTCTAGGCGAGGACTCGGTCTCAACAGCCTTAGAACCGGAGTGAAGGTTTGGCTGGAGGATTGGATCCGAGGTGGGAGGGAACTGCGGTCCGAGGAGATACCGCAGGCGGTTCGTCAGGAGGGTCCGGAGCGAAGGTCGGATGCAGTTCGGTGGCTTTGGCTTAGTGACTACAGCTCGGAGGCTTCGGCTTGGTGGTTGCGGCTACTCAAGGGGACTTCGGTCTCGGTTCTTGTGGCCTCGGTTCAAGGAGGGTTTAGCCCCTATAGAGAGGTTTTTCACTAAGTCAAGTGTCGGGATGCCCCAAATGATTATAACACTCAAAAGAGGTTTTGAGAGAGATTTGGGAGAGATTTGACACACTGGGAGAGATTTGACCTACGGAGAGAGATTTGGGAGAGATTCCACATTCTTGGAGAGATTTTTAATAAAGAGAGATAGAGTGAAATAGATTGAGAGAGGCTTCTTTTGTGACCTTATTGAGTGCTTGGCTTCGTAACGCAAGGTCCGTAAACCCCGTTACACCGTGTTTTAGCGTCCTACACACTCCCGATGAGTGTGCAATAGTGTTTTATCGCTTTGGTTCATTGTTTAGCACTATCGAGACTAAGGAAAATTAAACACACGAATTTTCCAAATGATGTTTTCTCATTAAAATAGCGAGTTGTACAGTAATTGCATAACGTAAACCCTAACATACAAGGATTAATTGAGTCGACCGGTTTGACTTGTTGACTTTGTTTGACTTTGACTTGAGCCGAAGTTGACTATTGTCACAGAGGGAAAAATGACCTACTCGCCCCCGATTCAAATAATACCAAAGTAGGTAAGGAGTTGACTAAAAACGTACTTGATCACATGTACAAACATATAAGCATAAAACATATACAATTATAAGGTGAAGGATAGAAACATACCAACAACCACATCCGGTGCTGTCCGGGCCTCCTCGGCTGTAAGCTGGAAGGCACATCCCCGAGCCTTTGGAGGTTCTGCTATACCCTAACCCCCGTCAGTAATCCTCAGTGTAGCCGGCGCCGGACTGGCTACAAGCTGTTGACAGTTGGTCTTCACAAGACCAACCTGATTGCAGTGATAACAGATCCTCATATCCTGAACCGGGACTGGCTGGCGACAATCCCTCGCAAAGTGCCCCTCCTTGCCGCATGTGCGGCACACACTACCCGGTCTACAAACTCCCGAGTGACCCTTCATGAACTTCCCACAAGTGCGGCCGTGCTGGCCCCCAGACCTAGAATTTGCGGTCTTGGGCCGATTCGGCGCAGGCTGCGACTGCGCCGGGGCCAGCCTTTGCTCCCGCAACTGCAACTCAATCTCCAACTCACGCTGCCTAGCGGCCTCCTGTAACTCCAGCAGTGTATCACAACGCTGAGTATCAACAAACTGATGAATGTTAGTCGTGATCATGCTCAGATAACGTGTCCTCTGAGCCTGCTCGGAAGGAAACTCCGGGTAGAATATTTCCCTCTCAGTGAACATACGAGTGATCTCTGTCACCGACTTCTTAACGTGCCTCAGATCCAAAAACTCTTGTGCCGGTCGCGCGCGCTCCACCCGTGGAATGTAGCGAGCGCGAAACATGTCCCTAAACTGATCCCAAGTAACCACAACTCTCTGATCATCAATTTACGACCCAGTCATCAACCTCCACCAGTCCTTTGCTCCGAACCTTAGCAGGTTCAGAGCACATCTGACCTTCTGGTCAGCAGGACATGAGCATGTGAAGAAGCATCCCTCCACGTCAAATAGCTACCTCATGGCTACATTCGGGTCCTGAATCCCGTCAAAAGTCTGGGGCTTCGTGTTATCGAAGTACCGGTACTAAAAAGCCCAGCTGGTCCTACCACCAGTAGCTACTACGGCTGCAGCGACAGCCGTCTCAACAAGAGCTGCATAATGCTTATCAAAGTACTCGACCATGGCGGTATTGATAGACCCAAACATCTCCAGAAACTATGCCCGTAACAGTGCAGCAACCTCATCCTGCAGGATCTCCCGAATCTTGGAGTCCATCTCATCCGGTCTCATCTGGCCAATAGTCTCGAGCACTACTGGTCCCTCCTGATGTTGACCCGGATCCAGTCACAAATCTCCGCGTAACCACGATGTTGAAAATATACCAGGAAGATATCAGACATCCCATATAATAACGGGGAACCAACTCCTAACAAAACTCTAGGGGTTGTGACTTCCTTGATACACGTATGGGTCCTGTGCTTTCAGTAGTACGGACATATACTACCTTCCACACCTACCCACATTTGTCTCAAGTATCATCACAACGCCCTAACAATATATATATGCATGGCGAGCGCTCAATCCTCACTCCTAGAGGAAGGCTAAATATCTCGTAACTGGCTGGCGGACCCCGTACAACTCATCCTACCACAACTGCCACACGACCCTCCATTGGTGCCTGATGACTATCGCATGAATACAATCACATACCCCGTATTTAAACAATCACAGGCTAAAAGATCCAATTCCACAACGGTTAGACTCGGACAAGAGCTGTGCAGCAGGACCAAACCTCTCAGCCTAAGATCCCTTAAACCATGCAGTATGTGACTTATCGTATCCACTCAATAGCCAGTTCACAAGCGAAAGAGTCACACATAGTTAAACAAGGGAACTCTATAAGAACTAAGGCATCACATAATCAGGCAATTCTACCAAGCAATTCCTGAAGATCCCTAGCCTATTACTAGTATGATGTTCTAATATATCATAATATCAAATATTCGTATGGTATTTTGGGGTCTACTTACTAGCTTCGACTGATCGTACACTCTGCATCCTCCTTTAGTATTTTGAAAACCATTTGAAAATCATTTTAAAAAATCTTTTCCTTGGTTTGAGACTGGATTCACACGAGTGTTCCTCCAATTCACTCAAACCAAGGCTTTGATACCAACTTGTAACATCCATGAAATTCAAGCCAATTTAAAACTTTTTCCAAACATTCAAAAACCATTATTTATTACAAAATGTTTTCAAAATAGTTCCATGTCAGAGTATCCTAGAAACAAATCATAAAAATGCGAGGAGGTGCACGATCATGCCTTCACCTTCCTGCGATTATCCGAAGTACCTGAAACAAAATCCAAAATTGTAAGCCCGAAGCTTAATGAGTTTCCCTAAAATACCAACGCTATACAATCATAGCCATAACATAGAAAGTAAACAACAACATGTATACTGAGCCATCAGCCTGACTGGACCGCCTTGCAGGGCCATCAGCCTATCTGGACCGCTCTCCGAGCCATCGGCATGTTTGGACCGCCTCGCGGGCCTTCAACCTATCCGGACCGCTCGTCGGGTATCCGGTCTGACTAGTATACCTTTACCGGGTCTGCAATCTCTCCGGTCCGCCTTGGGTTTGTTGTCCTTCAGCACAAAGCAAGTCCGCCTCAACCCGTCCCCAATCACACAATCAACACATAAACATCAATTGCTAGCATATACAACAGTCAGACCGATCTAACAGATCACTAATCATAGCATCATCCTATATACCAGGATACCGACGTAACAGGTCACTAACATAACATCATCTTATATACCAGGATACCGACCTAACAGGTCACTAAGCATATCAACATGCAATAAACCCGGATACAAATCCAAAAAGGGCCGACATTGGTGCCTTCAACCATGTTAGTATAATGAGGAAAACTCACCTCACAATGTTGATCGGAACTGAAATGTCAAACTCCCAAAATATGGCTCCAAACACCAACACCTTCAAATGGATGCCAAAATGATGTAGATACTGGATCTACAAGCCCCTTCTCATTCCAAGTTGCTAGCTCTTCAAATCTCTTCAAGAAATGCACTAACAACACATTTTTAGCCTCACAAACACTCAAATATGGTTAGATTGCTTAGGGTTTTCTTCTGGATGTGAAAAGGTGGTAAGGAGGCTGGAAGGAAGGACTTAAGGTCCTTTAAATAGGGTGCAAACCCTAAAAATTAGGGTTTTCATGCACAACCTCTACTCGTCGAGTTAGGGTCCTCCAACTCTACGAGTAGGTTCCATAAACTACGCGGTCGTATTTGTATCTACATGACGAGTTGTGGGCAACCAACTCGTCGAGTAGATTCTAAAAATGTGAATTTAACTTTAAATTGATACATGGGAGTCCGAATGTTACAGGGGGTTCGGTGGCTTGAAAAATCCAGAGAGAGAGAGGTGGAGATAGATAGTCGACATCATCCTTTTATACAGAGGATAGGGGATGTGTGGATTACTATTCTTGCAACACTTGGCGCCACGACTTTCTGACATGTGTTGCGACCACAACACGCCAAGCAGCTCCACTACGAATGTGACAATTGTCGCGATCTCAAACCACATGCAAAAATATGATGAAAAATGACATCTCACATTTTTCGAAAAAACTAGTTTGATGTCCCGGAATTGGTGTATCCAAATATGTAAATGAACTTTTCTAATGATAGACGTAACAATGCTAAAAACGCGTTTAAATTCTTTATTTAGTTGTTTCCTGGTTGCTGTGATTTGACAGTTTTTGTAAAAGTGAAACAAATTTTTAGAGTATTGTCTGATTCCAAAAATATGTTAAAAAATACTTAACAAAAATGCGTAACTATCCCTACGAATCGATTTAAAGTTCCTTCAAGGGCAAATTAGTTATAATGTTGATTTGTTTTCGTTAGATGGTCATAACTTTTGCGTACGATCTTCATTTTCAACGTTCTTTATATCAACAAAATCGTGTTCTCATACTCTATCTGTTTAGAGTGTTATTTGTACATAAAAATACTTTATAAATAAATCTTATTTTTAATTCATTAGTTCATTACTTATGTATTGTAAATAGTGTTTGTTCGTTATCAATCTAGATTCATCGAAGACTATAATGGTATTTCGAATGCATTTCTAAGTATAAAAAACTTCATTGCCTTAAAAATTTGGAATATAATACAATAGATCTATCATATAAAAGGTTTGCGGTGGTTTGACTA
This sequence comes from Lactuca serriola, assembly GCF_051521515.1. Taxonomy (NCBI): domain Eukaryota; kingdom Viridiplantae; phylum Streptophyta; class Magnoliopsida; order Asterales; family Asteraceae; genus Lactuca; species Lactuca serriola. The sequence continues at coordinate 123,325,076 of NC_136412.1, forward strand.
ACGAATGTTGACCTAATTTTACCGATTGTCACAAACTTGCTTCTTGCTTCCTTGCTTCTAAAAATGCACAGTCTCCTCCTTTAAGGTGCATAAACAACCATGTTAAGTTTAAATATCAAAGAGAGAGGCTAAGGTTTTATGGAAGTGCTTTGAGGGTGATAGAGGCTAAGGGTGGAACAAACCATAGACATCACATCCTTTAAGCAGGGCTCAAAGCCCGTGATCTAGCATTTCGAGCCCAGGAGGCTTCGTGACGCTAAACATGGCCCCCTCGATGCTACAGATAATGTGCCCATCGTTGATTGAGTCAAGTCTAATCTCGACGCGATTTTCATAATTGACCAAAACTCAAACTTAAACAATTTCATCAATTTAAATAATTAACGCTTGAAAATGGGTGTTACACACCAAATTTGTAGATTAAGTGGGTCAAGAATTCCTTAATAGCTTGAAATTGTCAAACCCACACAAAAAGTAAAATCAAACAAAATGTATGATCCATTTCAAATTTCGTGGCGCGTTGCGTAAATCGTGTTGTTATAAAGGTTGAAAAATTTTAGTTGCATATCAATAATAATAATCGCGATGCGATTTTGTGTTTGAAAAAAATTATACTAATTTTGAGTAAATACCTTTGGTTGTAATAATATTTCTCTTAGAGTAAATTACACTAATGGTCCCTATGGTTTGGGGTAATTTTCACGTTTGATCCCTAACTTATTTTCTTAACTCGGAAGGTCCCTACTGTTTGTTTTTGTTGCGCGCTTGGTCCTGTTTTACCTAAAAAGACTATTTTGCCCTTGATTTTTTAATTTATTTAAATAAGGTGAGGTAGGTAAGGTAAGGTGAGGTAGAGGTGGGGTTGGAGGTGTATTTATTTAAATAAATTAAAAAATCAAGGGCAAAATAGTCTTTTTAGGTAAGACAGGACCAAGCGCGCAATAAAAACAAACAGTAGAGACCTTCCGAGTTAAAAAAATAAGTTAGGGACCAAACGTGCAAATTACCCCAAACCATAGGGACCATTCGTGTAATTTACTCTTTAGTTATATTTACTCATTCATCTCGACTGACTCTCTCTCTCTCTCTCTCTCTCTCTATATATATATATATATATATATATATATATATATATATATATATATATATATATATATATATGAGTAAATTACACGATTGGTCCCTATAGTTTGGGGTAATTTGCACGTTTGGTCTTTAACTTATTTTTTTGAACTCAGAAAGTACATACTGTTTGTTTTTGTTACGTGCTTGGTCCCTACTGATTGTTTTTGTTATGCACTTGGTCCCTCTATTACATAAAAAGACTATTATTTAAATATGGAAAAATGATGGGGTATGTAAGGTAAGGTGAGGGGTGGGGTTGTGTGTGTTTATTTAAATAAATTAAAAAATCAAGGGCACAATAGTTTTTTTAGGTAAGACATGGACCAAACGTGTAACAAAAACAAACAATAGGGACCTTCCGAAAAAAAGAATCAAATAACACTTCCTAGGCTTAGAAGAACGAAAAAAGGACCACATTGTGGTAGGTACAAAGTACCCAAATAACCACCATGCACACCAAATCTATGATCGCCTGTTCCATTCTAGCCATTTGCCTAATATCCATCCATTCCACCAAATCTGCTATCGAGTTAAACAAAGGGATGTCAGCATCGAGCCATAAGAAACTCGTCTCCAAATCTGAGCTGCAACTGTACACTACACAAACAAATGAAAGACATTCTCTTGGGAGGCTTGAAAAATCGGACACAAAACAGACTCCAAGTCTACGTCCCTCTCAACCAACTTAGTCCTAACCGGTAAACGGTCAAGCAAATCTGAGCTGCAACTGTTGTGCTTTGGTGTTTTCCAACGTTGTCTGTAGTTAGCAACCATATGTGGAATGTCTAGGTATGGCATGATGAGTGGGCGAGATCCATGTAGTCAAAGTTTATTTGTTCCTTCTACTTTAACGGGAGAAGTGATATCTCTTTGGCCCCTCGATGATTTGGTATTGAAATCAAATGTACGGTCATACTCGGACTAAGTTGATAATGGATCAATAGTGTAGCTTGTTGTTGGAAATAAAAAATCTCTATCAGAAAACATATATACTTCTATACCTTACGTTTATATGGATATCACGAAGCAAAGGAATATTTGATAACTTACTAAGGATTGTTCATACTTTTAGATTATAAGTAGAGTTGTAGTCTTAGATGACATACACCTTGCTAGATTAAGGAAGTTATGACTATACATTTGTCGTGACATGTGCAAGTAGGAGACTGTTGAAAATATTTTCATGGTCACAAATTAGTGACTTTCCATAATTAGCAGGGTGCTTTTGGGTTACACATAATACATGATTTAAGCATAAATAACAAATGAGAAATTAGAAGGACTAGTTTATTAACTTATCATCTTACAATGAGTTAATTAGAATCTAAAAGGATTAAAGGATCTTAGTGTAATTTTCCTTAGTTTGAATTGGTAAGTATTTATCTCGTAGATTAAGGGATAAATACACTAATTATATAAGGATAATTGTGACACAAAATCCCAACCAACTCCAGCACATACAAACAATTGATCCCTCTTCTCCCCCCCCTCTCTCTCTCTCGTGGTTTCCTCTTTTATTTCGAGTTTTAAAGATCTAGCTACATTGTTTGATCATTTCACAAAGATCCAACGGCCGAGATGTCTTGACTTTTGGGCAGAGGTTTCCTAACATCCATACCAACATTATGTATGGTTGGATTATCAACATCACCTTTGTAGGCTCCGAAAACTCTGTTCTGTTTGTTTGGTAGACAACATCATTTTCTGGATTTGATTTTGACATTAAGAAAGAGAAGGGTTGTTGTTTTACTTGGGCATTGTCTCGGATGCGACTATATTAGGAGAGGAGGGGGGGGGGGGGTATCCTTTGTGATCTAACTCATCCAAAATCCATGATGGAAGATAATGATTAAAGTTTTTGTTTGTTATTGCTCCCATTACTATTTGCTTAAAATCATCATAACTTAACGCAGGGGACTAGGGGTGCGTATGTGGTGGTTTGGTTCAGTTATTAGCCAAAACCGAACCATAACCAATATAAGTGGTTAATGCATTTCGGTGCCGTTGGATATCAGTTAATATTGGTTTTGGTTAACAGTTTTAGTCGGTTAATGGTTAAGGTCAATGGTTAATATCAGTTAACCATAAAGTCCAAAATGATATAAAAATAAAAAAATTAATAGAAAGCGAAAAACATAAAATGCATAGCTATAAAAAGTGAATGATTGAGTGTGTATAACTACTAATCTCATAGAAGATTACGTATCCCATACAATTTTAAAAAATCCCCTCTAAATTTCAGTTCCTAATATAATTACATATCATATATTTAATATTATATTATATAAAAAATATTTACTAATATTATTAGTTCGGTTCGGTTTATAGTGGTTTGGTTTTAGATGAAAACCATAACCGAACCATATGTATTTGATTAATCAAAATTAGAAACAACACCACCTTTTTTAGTAATGATTCGGTTAAAATAGTTCGATTATATCGGTTAATTTGGTTTTGGTTCGGTTTTTCGGTTAATGTGGTCACCCCTATTTAAAACAATTGAGCCCATCTTTCATGCTCTTAATAAACTCAAATTATAATTATGCCAAACGTGTAATTAGAATCACTAACATTATTTAAGTTTACCAATAAACATATCTTAAAAAAATGATAAACATATCTTAAGATGCAACTTGCTTTGTATTCGAATATTTATACACATGAAACGAGGTAATCATTAATACTAATTAAACTGGTTATTATGCACCTCAAAATTCGTAATCATATTTAACAACTCTATCATTTTTGACCATATTGTAATCATATTTAACAACTTTATCATTTGTGACCATTTTGGACAACCAACTATCACTCCTTTTTTGGGATCGATCATCACAGTAATACTGATAACATAACAACATATCGTAACTTTAATATAATTTTTAACAATAATTTATTATTTTAATAACTTATAAATAATAAATTACTTAGATTAATAAAAATAAAATAATTAATTACTCCACCAATCAAATTGAAGCGCAATGGAATACCACCCACACAATATCTACCAAATTGAAAAATAAGTTAAAACGAAAAAAATCCTTATCTCAGTTATTCCATATCAGCCTCAAAATATTAAAATGCAATTTCACACATTAAAATAAAAATTCTAAGAACCCAAAAAACTTGGAAAATATGTTGGCGAAAGAATCGCTTCCTTCGAGCTTCGATCTTCCAAACGAGGTCTTGGAGGTTTTACCTTCTGATCCATTTCAGCAGCTCGATGTCGCTCGCAAAATCACCTCTCTCGCTCTCTCAACTCGTGTCTCTGCCCTTGAATCAGAGTCCTCCGACCTCCGGCAGCAGCTCACCGAGAGAGACGCTTTCATCGCCGACCTTCACTCTCAGCTTGATTCCCTTGACTCTTCTCTGTCTCAAAATCTCCAAAAACTGTCCCTTGCCGATCAGGAAAAGGTGAGTTTTGTATACTGAGAATGCGAAATTCATTTTGTAACCTGTCGTTTACGTGAAGGGAATTTTTGGGTTTTTTCTTTTTTTCTTTAAGAAGTTTGGTTCGTTATGTTAGGAAAATCTGTTGAGAGAGAATGCGTCGCTGTTGGAAACTGTTAATAAGCTCAAGCGTGATGTTACTAAGGTATATCAGAAACCTAAATTCCTTGCTTAATTCATGTGTTTCAAACTCTTTATTTGATTTGTATATGAATTGGAGTGATATAACAAACAGATTAGCGAGTGATTTATTTGGTTCTATCTTGGCTTCTTGGAATTTACATGGTTTTGTTAAGCTTTATCTACTTTCTACAGTTTATGCTGATTCTTGCTATTTTTGGATTGAGAAATGAGAAAGCTAGTAAAGGATGTACCCACCCTTTCCTTATACTTGCCAACACTTTTCACATGAGAAGCCCCATTAAAATTGCAATGTTTCTTAAAATATCAATCCATTTATGCTATAATTAGTGTGGTTACTTCTTTGATTAAGAGGCGAAAAGTAAAATGGTAGAAAAATATTGTTTTTGTTATAATTATTGGATAACATTGGTCATATCTCATACCCAAAATCTTGCTAATTTGGGGGAGTTAAGTTGAAAAATGTAGAAGAATGCTTTTGAGATTGTACAGTTATTTATTTCATCGATGTTTATCATTTTGTTGAGGGTGTTATTCAAGATAATGCTAGCTTTCTTTGAAATTAGTTTACAATTGCAATAAATGAAACGGAAAATTACCAAAAAGCATAATTTACTTTGGTTATTTTACCAATTTAGCCACTTAACCATTTTTTCTAGTGTGATTAAACCATTGACCTTGTACTTTCGACTAATGACTTTTATTTTGGACTCGTATATTTGTTTAATAAAATGGTGAAAGTACATTGTTTTTTTTTTTTCCCTTTCTGATCCATCAACTAAATCATATTTGTACTTTTTGCAGTTGGAGAGCTTTAGGAAGACTCTCATGATGTCACTTCAAGATGAAGAAGGAAGTTCGGTAAGTAGTTTCTATAATAAAAAGGTCTCATTTATGAAATATAATAATTTTGAGATCCATTTTCGTCTAGTTTACACATTAGTGCTTATTTGTTTATATATTTTGTGAGACTACTACAGACAACAGGTCCTCCCGTTGTTGCAGGCAATGTCCAAAACCATTCAAGCATATCATCTCAAACGTTTTCTGGAGGTCATTTGATCTCTTGCTCTAATTTAAATATATTTTTTTTGAGTTAAATGCTAATAATATCAACGTACTTCACTTGATTTGTTTATTATTGAAACTACCCAATTATAGCAATGCCATCCGATTACCAATCAATGTTCATTCCCATAATTGGTTATGGATTTTAAAGTACAATGCTATAATTAAAAAGAATAAAATTGAAAGTATAATACTGTAATAGAAAGATATGAAAGTATGATGCTATAAAACACAAATAAATGCAAATACTTTGCTATTTCTTTCATTTAGCCCCTTTTTAATCGGAAGAAAAGCTTTATTTGACAAAAAAGTTGATCTAATGTTATCCAGAAGACGAGGAAACCATGCCACCTTCAAGCACTTCATCGATCAAGAGCCAGACCTCAGACATACCAAATTCATATCACGATGAACCTGTGAAGGAAGGTAAATGACCAAAGTACCTAACTAAGAAAATGACCAAAATACCCTCCATTAACTCCTCTTTTTGACATATACTTTATTTTTATCCATAATAGCAACATATTTATATTTATATTCTTTACCTGTAACATTAACATTAACATACTTATATTTGTTTACCAAAAAGGAAATGGTGTTTTAGTTGTGATATGTATTTTTTTTTTTTTTTTCTGTTGTCAGCCTCAAGGCCTCGCATACCACCAAGCCTTTTGTTAGCATCCCAAACAACCACACCTCGGCTTACACCTCCTGGGTCCCCACCAACTCTCTCAGCATCTGCTTCCCCAACAAGAACACCAAAGCCAGTTTCTCCAAGAAGACACTCCATTGCTATTACATCCTCACGACCATTTAATGATGACAACAAATCTTCCGTTTTTTCATCTGCAAACTCAACCCCATATGGCTCGATGTCAGGTACCTTTTTTTTTTTTTTTTTTAAATCCAAAATATTAGCAATGTACTTACTTTTTCTTACCTATAAAACCGTAAAAAACAATTTCAGGAAGGACTCGAGTAGATGGTAAAGAATTTTTCAGACAAGTCAGGTAAACATGTTCAATTTTAGTGAAAATAACTTGTAAGATAAATCAGTTTGTTGTTATAGACTTATAGTAATTAACTTCTCGAATCATCAAACATTTTTTTGAAGTTACTAAATAGCAATCAAGTTTTGAGATTTTTTTTTTAAACGACCCAGCTTTCAAAATTTGTTCCATTGTTATGAAATTATATGTTTTTTTTTTTTTTTTTGTTGATGTGGACATATGACATGGGATGTTCATTGAAACAGTTTCATTAAATGGCAACCAAGTAATCTGAAAACGTTGAAACATTATATAACAATTTGGAAAAATGTTACTTTTTGATGAGGGTGTTTCGATAACCTGCCATGTCATATGTCCACATCAGTGCCACGTCAAAAGTATTTAATATTTCATAATAATGGAACCAAAAAAACAAAATAGAACAAAACTGAAAGTTGAGTGGTGTAACCTGTTAAAGTTTGTTAAATAAACCTGTCACGACAACAAAAATATATAAAGTTCTTAATAATGGAACATTTTTTTTTCACAATAAATAGAATAAAATTAAAGGGTTGAGTAGTTGAACCTTGAAAAAATGTTTGAGGCACCTAGGTGGAACAAATATGAAACTTTGTTACTATATAATGACAATCCTTTTTGTTTTTATTTATTTTTTTTTTCATCAGGAGCCGATTGTCATACGAGCAATTTGCTGCATTTTTAGCAAATGTGAAGGAGTTAAACTCTCAAAAGCAATCAAAGGAGGTATGTGTTTTCAAGCCATTGTGAGTTTTTTATTTCATATATATATATATATATATATATATATATATATATATATATATATATATATATATATATATATGTGACTATTTTACTTTTAGGAGACTTTAAGGAAAGCGGATGAAATTTTTGGACCAGACAACAAGGACCTTTATGTTATATTGGAAGGCTTAATCACTCGTAACTTCCATTGATCCAAAAATTATGCTCTAACTATTTGCACCATTTTGTATATTGTTTGTTTTTTGATGCATTTGTTGTATAATACATAAGGTTAACTACAATGCATCCAATCTTAAATGTATTTTTTGTTGTAAAGCAAAGCATTGATTACCATGCCATCATTGACTGGGATAGTCTTAACTCTTAAATGTCTACGCTCATTGCACATCCATCTTTAAAAGGGGGAGCCTAGTGTTCAATGTTAGCTACATATAGTATTATTTGTTTCTATACATGTTGGAGTCTTTCTCTTCTTAAGGAATTTATTTATTTATTATATATATTTTTTGGAGAAAATATTATGAGACCACACACTGAGGCGGAGCTACATTGGGTCGGAGGGGGTACAAAATTACAATGTTGGTCCTTGTTGTGGTTTGCAAATCAACTATGAAAGCCTTTAGACTAGTGGGTGTGTTCGCGGTTTGTGCCACCTCAGCCATGCACATCTCCCCAGGTTGCGGTTTTGGCCGCACTACGGCTCAAGAGGACCGCGACTCGTGATTGGGTGTCGAATGTTTGACCGGTCCTCTTTGTGCATTAATTTTTTTTTCTTTTCTTCCTTTTTGCCTTTCTGTCCTATTTATACACATACATTTCATTTTTTTAAACAACACAAACCCTTCTTTCTAAAATTTATTTAAAAAAAAATCACCAATCTCTCTCAAAAAATGTCATCTTCATCTTCCAAAGAATTTCAGACTATTTTTGATGTCACTGTTGCGTGTGTTCAAATGGCGGAACAAACATACGATGCTTTATGCAATAACGCAGCTGAAAGTTCTCAACGGAGAACACGAAGATATATTTTTAGAAATCGTGAAGAAGCCAACCAACGTTTGGTACAAGACTGTTTTTAAGAGAATGCCACTTATCATGGTATTATTTTCGTAGGCACTTCAGAATGTTCAAATGTTTATACGAACGTATAGTTGAAGATGTAACGAGGGAGTGCAGTTTTTTCAACAACGCTATGATGCTAGAGGTACATCCGGTTTCATTCCCTTACAAAAATGTACGGCCGCACTTCGTCAATTAGCATATGACATTTTGTTTGATGTGTTAGACGAAAGTTTTAGGATGTCTGCTAGGACCGCACGAGATAGTCTCCACTATTTCTGCAAAACTGTGATTCAGTTTTATGGTCCAAAATATTTACGTAAGTCTACACCTAATGACATCTTGCAATTGCAAGCTCATCATGCTAATGTGCATGAATTTCCTGGAATGCTAGGAAGCTTAGATTGTCTCCATTGGGCATGAGAAAATTGCTCTACGTCATATCATGGACAATTTACCTGAGGTAATCATGGTCATACAACGGTCATACTTGAAGCAGTTGCATCACAAGATCTGTGGATTTGACATGTTTTTTTTTGGTTCCCCTGGTTTGATTAACGACATCAACGTTCTTAACCGTTCACCTATATTTAACAACATATATGATGGATTTGCACCATATTCTTCTTTTGAAGTGCGTGAAATGTCATATAAGTATGATTATTATCTGGTCGATGGAATCTATCCTGAGTATGTTGTGTTTGTTAAATCGTTTACGTGTCCACATGATTCTAGACGAAGAAAATTCAAGAGAGCTCAAGAAAGAGCTAGGAAGGATGTTGAACGGGCTTTTGGAGCTCTAAAGAAACGGTGGTTCATATTGAAAAAACCAGCAGTTAATTTAGGTGAGAAAAAACTTCAAGAAATCATGTATACATGTCTCATACTGCATAACATGATTATTGAAGACGAATGAAGATCGATATGTGCGTTTAACGATAAAGAAACCATACCAGAGACAACCAATAGAAATTGGTGGTGAAAAGTATATGAACAGGAGAGCAGAGATACATTGCACTGAAACATTTCACAATCTTCGTAATGACTTGGTGGAACACATTTACGAGGTTCAAAACATTAATCTTAATTTGGATCCACCGGATGACTCCGAAGACGAGTTCTCGGAGAGCGAATTTATGTAGTTTGCTTTAGTTATTTTATCTGTGTGTTTTTTTAACTTTCTAGGATTATTTTAATGTTATGTGTGTTATTTATTATTATTATTATTATTATTATTATTTTTTGTAATGCAATGTAATGTTTTTTTTTATTTATTTTTTTAATTTTCAAGTAATGAAAAATTATGGTTTTTATTAAAAAAGAAGTTTTATTAAATTAAAATACTTCAAAAAAATAAAAAAATAAAATAAAATTGTGGCACCATTCCTTTCGTGTGACAATAAATCACACTTGTATGGTAAAAAATAATGTGGCGCACATATGGCAGTGAAGGGAATGCGGTTCGATGAGACTACTCCTTTTGGCCATGTGGTTTCAGTTTATTGCATGATTGACCTTTAATGCATGTAAAATGACTTATGTATCTTTTTTATTATATTTTTTAATTGATTTTAAATAAGTTAAAGAACTGACAACATAATAAATTAAAACCATATTGACAAACACTTAGAAGTTTTGATAGTTGTTATCAATTAGTTAGTTTTGACAAACCACACAAGCTAATCGTGTAATTTTGTATATCGTAAATTATGAACTTGTGATACATCTTCTAGTGGCAAGCTTGTATTCCATTGATTGGGGGCTGATTTTCTTTCTTTATAACCGAGCATCCGACTACCAGTTGGCAAGTGCTTTCCTTTTTATCAAGAAACGACTACTAACCAGCAAGTGCTTTTTTTTTCAAGAAACAAAGTACAAACTATTTTCTTTATCTTTTCCGCTATGAGTGTTACATTCACATAGCGAGTTCGTGATTGTGGATTTTTTTTTGTCTTGTTCAATTACCAATCAAAGCCATTATCACATTCATGTATGTTTTTTTTTTTCAATAATTATATACTAGTTTATGCTTTTTATTAAATTATAATTACGAAGTTAGAGTGTGAATGTGTGATTTGTATGATAAATTCATGGGAATTGAGTAATCTAATATTTTTTAATGATATTTAATAAAAATAATAAAAAAGGTTTTTCTAAAAAATGACCCTTCGGTATGTCCCATTATGGGTTGTATTTCACAATGGATAAATGAGTATGTGGATCCGACGTGGTAATGCGGCCCTCCTATAAATACAATTTCAAACCTATTTCGGACTTTATTTCAAACTTCATTCTAAATAACTTACTGTTTTCAGACCAATCCAACTAAAAAAATGTGTTCTAGCAATGAAGAAATTCATTTTTTTGTATGTATGTTTCAATTATCTTTATAATTATATATTTATTTTAGATTTAAAAAGGGTTCTCGGCCGTACACAGGTTCTTGGTCCTAGGTGTTTTCGGTCACTTGAAGATTTGAAGGATGTTCTCGGTATTCTTGGTGAAAATATGAAGATTTGAAGGTTTTTCTTTGAAGGTATGAATGTTCTTGGATGATACTTGGAAGCAAAATGAGAGCGTTTTTGAGTGAAATGGGTGAGAAATGATTAAGTTTTCGAGGAAAAACTTATATATCGGTTGAGTTTTCTCCCGGAAAGGTGGTTCTTGGCCGAAATCCGTTTGCTGTCCGATAAATGTTTCGGTGGGGAAGTTTTCGGTCCGAGGTTCTCGGTTTAAAAGGAAAAACTTGGATTTTTAAGTGTATTTTATTCCAAATACATATATAACATATCATTTATATAATTTAAATCCTATTTAACCCTTATGAATTTAACGAAATGAATAAAACCTTGAATTTTATTTAGCGGATTTAACTTTTGTTCTTGGAAAGTATACACTATCCATTTGAAGTAGTGTATGGTGTGAATCCTTACAAGCCTTTGGATTTGATTCCATTATCAAAGGATGTATTGGTTATAAGGATGCAATTGTTAAGTTGAAAGCCACAATGAAACTACACCAACAAATCCATGCATGGGTCATGAAAACCCAAAATGTGATGGATTAGTGGTTACTAGTGATCTAGAAGGTGGTTTGGGCTCAATGGTTGGATTGTGCATGGTAACCCACAAATTTAATTAGGGTTGCATGAATGATAGGGCAACATTTTTAAGGTATCTTAAATGCTAAAACCCATTACTTTTTGCTTCATAAAGCCTCCTAACCGTTTTTGACACTCTTTGGTGGATTAGGGTTACGTTTTAATGCTTCTTATGGCTCCTTAATGAAGCTTGGACATTTTTTTTCATTCTCAAGTGCCTTGGATGTTTTTTTTGTGTTATTTCAAGAGTTTCCTTAATTTTCATTTAGCAGTTTTAATGAGTAGTTGGTTGGTTGGCTTGTAACCACCAACTTTGTAATAAAGGCTTCATATAAAGCCAAGTTTATGCATGGAAAAGTGATAGATGAATTTAATCAAAGAATCCTTTTGTTCACTTTGAATTATTGTCATAGTTCACAAATTATCATCTTTTGGATGTGATCCTTAGTTGATCAAATTCAAACTAATAGGTCTTAGGTTGTCTTCAGATTTACAAGATATAGGTCTAGTTTGTTTATCAAATCTATCCTTTTATTGTTTTTGTCTTAAACACTATCCAATCTCAATACAAAACAACCCATACACGTATCACCCGTACTACTAAAAGCATAAGATCTGTACTCAAATCGAGGAAAGTCAATAGGATTCTAAAAAGCCTGTAGAATGAGGAATTCTTTGGGCATGTTCTAATCATTTGGATGGTTGCTTTTTAGTATGGTGATGAGCACTCGTGGAGGAGGTTCTAGTTCTAGTTCAGGCTCAACTCTGGTGTTGAGCCGATTGATGAGAGGATTCATGAGTTTGTTTGTTTGAGATCACTCACGGTATTATGGATGCGACTGCTATGATGTTTGGTACCATCAAGAATGGGATCATGGAGTTGCTAGATGAGTGAATTAGGGCTTTTCATGCAAAGATTATGGCTGGTAAGATTGGGGTACGAACTCTCTCTTTTTGGGAGTTCAAGGCTTGCAGAGCCCTATCGTTCTTTGGGAAGGAACCTATTCCTAGTAGATGGTGGATTGTTAACATGAAGAATGCTCAGCATATGAGTTTCTGCCTTGAGGGATCGGAGGTGGTATTTGCATCTTGACTTCTGAGGGATGGAACCCGCGATTGGTGGGAGGAGGTTGGTCACTCTTTGGGAGCAGAGGCCGTAGGGACCATGTCTTGGACATATTTCTTGATGATATTCAGGGCAGAGTTTGCACCGAACATTAAGGTGTAAAAGTTGGTGATGGAGTTTCAAAACCTTTGCCAGACGAAAAAGACCATGGCTGAGATCACCGTCAAGTTCAAGGAGAGGGATTTGTTGGTTCCGTAGTATGCTCGAATGAGGAGATGAAGAAGACGAGGTACCATGATATGAAGTGGGATGATATTCTGGAGTTTACGAGCCTATCAAGTTGCAAGAACTTTTATGAAATGATTGCTAGAGCCCGAAAACGAGAGATTGAGCTGGAGCTTTAGACGAAGCATGGGTCAGAACAAGATCAGACTATAGTGGACTGGACGAAGAGTCCCAAGACTCAGGATCCACGATCAGGAGGCCATCATGGCGGGACTGTTGTATCAACCGTATTCCAGGTACTTTTCAATTTTGACCTTAAGTATGAAATTATTGCAAATTCAGTCCCTACGTGGGGCGTACCTTATGGGCATGCTGTGCGTAGCTCATGAAATGAAGTCGTGGATTCCCTTGCATACGTTGGGTGTACGTATGAGTACGCTGGGTATACTCACGCAAGTCTCAAACCATAATTTTTAGGGTTTGAACCCTATTTAAAGGACATGATGGTCTTAAACCCTCCCTTACCTCTAGCCTCCATCCTTTTTTTCCATGAAAAGGAATAAATGTTGCAACTTTACAATTTTAGATGTTGATTAGGATTAGATTTGAAGTTTAGACGTTAAGTCTTTAATAATTAAGACCATAGTTAAGATTTTGGACTTCTGAAGTGTACGTTAGGCGTAACCCTGAGTATGTTGGGCGTAAAAGGTTGCTGCCTGGTAATCCTTCCAAAACCAAGTAGTACGCGAGACGTAGTAGGTAGTATGCAGGGCGTACTCCCAAAAAACCCATTTGGGCCATTTTGGGCATTGTGTCGTTAGGGTTTTGGGCCTCGTATATTGGGTCATGTATGGGTGGGGAAAAATGCTCAATTACCCTTAGTATGATAGTATATGATTTGGACCATTGATTATGGGTTAAAACCCTGATTATTAATTAGGGTTGTCTTTGGGTTTTGATTAGTGTGAGGAGTCGTGATAGTAGCATCTTGAGTGTGTGATTAAGTTATATTCAGTTAGAGGTGAGTCTCCTTATTGTGCTTGTGGGTCGAAGGCATCACTTCCGACCCACCAACTTGTGTATGTACGATGCTAGTTGTTTTGTTACTCTTACGTGTTTGCATGTTGGGTTGAAATAAACCCTAGCTCTGGGCCCATTACTGACTGATTGGGTTGAAATAAAACCAGAGCTGGGATCATGAGTATATGATGGGTTGAAAGAAACCCTAGGGCTAGGCCGATGAGTATATATTGGGTTGGAGTATACCCCACAGCTAGGCCCATATGTATGTTTGGTATGTGGTACTTTGGGGAACTCACTAAGATTTGTGGTTACTGTTTATTTTATGGTTGTAGGTAATTCTGGTACTAAAGGGAAGGGCCTGTCATGATGGCACAACATCCTCCCCTCATAATTTCCACACTACTTATATATTTTTACTTTGATGATTTTGATATTGTATTTTGTGATTGACTTGGAGATATTTGATGTATGGAACTAATGGTTTAAAAAAATTATCACTAATTTTTGGGTCGTTGCAAGTTGATATCAGGACCTCGTTTTGTGGGATTTGGGCATACTTTCGGGTGTGTCAGATTTCAAACTGAGGAAATGATAATCTTTTCAAAAGAAAAATTAAATTTTAAAAAGATTTTTACTAAGTAAAAAGGGGGTGCGATGCATGTAATCAGTTAGGCTCAAGTAAGTGGTTCTCAAAATACCCATACCCATGTGTTTCAGATATGTGAATTACATGCTAGTGTAGGGCAAAGGATGCCTTCAGGAATCATATGATAGAATTTCCTGATTTGTGTGATGCCTTATAACCTAAGAGGATTGGATGCTATGTGTTACTTAGAATTTATATCGACTCATTTATTTACTAAGTGTATTCCTTAAAGTTGTATACAAGTAGGTTCATGTAGCCATATAATGATCGGTTTATCCTCTTTTCCTGTTCCTTGTTTGGTAATGGACTGGGGGCCTGAGCAACATGCAACTTTTGAGACCTTGAGGTAAAGATTGTGTGAGGCGCCGGTTTTGACCCTGCCTGAGGGTGTGGAGGATTTTATGGTTTATATTGATGCATTGATCACGGTTTAGTGTGTAGTTATGATGTAGAGCGATCAAGTTATTGCTTATGCTTTGAAACAGCTAAAGCCACATGATGCAAACTATACTACACATGATTTAGAGCTGGGGACGATGGTGATTTTCCTCAAGATCTGGTAGCATTACCTCTATGGGGTTTGAAATCTATATACTCACACATGTCGATCATCAACAATATCAACCTCTAATCGACAATCCAGCTCCCCCGGTGCATCGACAAACCTCTTGATGAGCGCTGGTGACGTGCCTAGGGCAGCACGGCAAAATCGCGTCTAGCCTAGGAGCCGGGCACGCCAACCAGGCTTAGCCCAGCAGGCTTAGCGCCCGCTGTCGCTCCTGGGAGTGGAACGCACAGGCGGAAGGCTCGCGCCCGCCAAGGGACGCTCCCGGCTCCAAGACAAAAGAAACGGTCGGGGGACAACCAGAAGAATCAGGCCATTACCATCAGAGCCAACGAGAGCGCCCTAACGGTTGAAGGCGCATGGCCCTCCAATCAGCACCCCTGATATTGTCTCCCCAAAAAGCGATCTTGTCTAGTATGAACCAGGAAAGGGGGCTAGGTATAAAAGGATACGCTCTCAGACCTACGAGGTAAGCTCTCTGGACTCTCTAAGATCGCACACCCAAAGATCCTAAACACTCTCTAAATTGACCGTCGGAGCGTTCTTCCGGGAGCTCCTCCCGGAAAGAGGCTGACGGCCTCCTTTATTTGTGATCTTGCAGTGGCAACCGAGAATCCAAGTGAACAATACCGATCGAGCCAAGCCAAGGTCGCAACATTTGGCGCCATCCGTTTGTGAGATTAAGAACACAAACTAAAAGCACGAAAGTGACAAGTGAATGGTGTCCAACGACAGTGAGGGACAACAGGCTAGTCCCATACGTCCCATGGCAGCGTTGGACAAAACACTGCTGTCTACAACGGTCAGCAGGGCTGCTACAGGAGAAGGAAGCTCAACGGTAACCACTAAAGGTGCCCCACAACCGCCAGTTCACCAGCCAAGAATAACTCCGGTGGGGCCATTTCCAGCAACGTCCTTTCAGATGCCACCGTTCTTCATGCCGCCATTGCAAAAAACACAACCGGTTCACTCAGCGATGCTTCCACCAAGCCACGTTTTCAACATCCCACCGTCGTTTACAGCTACACCGCCGTACCAGGTGACAAGCGGACAAAGTTCAATGCTTTCAGTGCCACCGTTGGCGCAAACCATGATAGCTCATACGCCACCTGTCTATTCACTGGCCGGCACATGGACCGGACCAACCATCACCGCCAACAATAACTTACAGCAGACAACAACGGTTAGCCCTATGACCCTTATACACCCTTTTCCCTCCAGTTACTCCCTCCAACTACCATTCCAGCTGTACCCCTTTTACGGACCAATCCCTGGCTATCACACGCCGCCACCATATGGCTTAAACACACAATACCAGCAGCCGGGAGCGTCCACCATCCCAGGCCACGAATGCCTTTCCTATAGTGTCACATCTCCGTTTGTCAAAGAATTGTTGGACCACGAAATACCAAACACAACCAAACTACCGACGCTCAAGACATATAACGGAACCACTGACCCGGATAGCCACATCGACACATATGAATGGACCATGACGTCATTAAAGCTTGATGAGAGGTTTTGGTGCATGTATTTCCCAACTACACTTGACGGCAACACCGACACATGGTTCAAGACGCTACGACTGGGCAGCATTTCCAATTTTGCCCATCTTAAGTATCTTTTTCTTACCAACTTTATGCAATTACGCAAGTACAAGGGAGACTCTCATTCAATCATATGTTGTAAGAAAAAGGAGGGTGAAACTGTATGTGAATACTTCACAAGTTTCATAAACGCCACGTTAGACGTACCGGGGCATGATGAGGGGTTCATAGCCGACGCCTTCACGTGGGGGATTTTGCCAGGCCCTTTAACACAAAAACTCATGGGAAAGAAGCCTCTAACATGGGCCGAATTGAAGGAAAGGGTGGAACGATATTTGAGACAGGAGGATGGCAAAGCAGCAAAACAGGCCTACTTGAATGCCATGACTGCCACGCACCACAACCCGGGTCACATGGATTTCCAAGGGGGAAGTAGGCACTACGGCCAAGCAAGAAGACCACAGGCTCAGTTCCGACCGTTTGCCAAGGATGACAGGTGTGGCCGTTGCCCGAAGGTGTACACAGTGTCGGAGTAGTAACAACCAGCCAAATCGCCAAAGAACCGGTACTGCGAATACCACAAAAGTAAGACGCATGATACAAATAACTGTTCGGTATTAAAAAAAGAAATGGAAGAGAAGAAGCTTAAAGGGAACCTGGTGGAAATAGCACGAAGCTTGCGTGCCAAATTTGACGCCGAAAACGCTAAAAACACGCCTCGCGAAGGGGTCCAGCCTAAGGAGATATTCATGATACGGAGTAAGAGAAGCAGGGGAGAGCAACAAAGGGAACATGGGACCATTAGAACCTCGATACGTACGCTCACATTCTCTGTTCAAGACCCTGGCCCGGAGGGATGGAGGGGAGACGACCCACTAGTAATCCAAGCCTCCATCAGGAATGTAACCATACACAGGGTCTACGTTGATACAGGAAGTTCGGCGGACATCATCTATGAGCACTGTTTCCGGCTTCTCCCAGATCGTTGGAAAGACAACCTACGGCCAACGACGGGGAGGCTGGTCGGGTTCACCGGCCATAGCTTATGGCCTGATTGACTTTGTGGTCATTCGACATGAGGCGGAACACAATATCATTCTGGGGAGAATAGCTCTCTTAAAGCTAGGGGCAGTTCCATCAACCATGCATGGATTCATGAAGTTCGACAGTCCAACGGGCACAACCACAGTACTGGCCACTCCACCGAAAGAATTGCAATGCTTTACAATTATGAAACCAGTAGAGATAACTAAAGAGGCCAAGAGGCTGAGACGTGACCCCGCAAAAGGAAAGGAGGTGAGCAACGAGGAACACCTTGACCAGCCAGTCAGTATTGGATGCGATCTCCCGAGTCACATAAGAAGAGCGTTGGTTGACTTGTTCAAGCGGTATAAACACGTGTTTGCATGGACCCCCACGGACATGGGGGGTAGAAAGGAAAGTCATTGAGCAAAAACTGTAATTAAACCAAGAGCAAAGGAGGTTAAGCAAAAGAAGAGGGTCCAGGGTGGGGACCCTAATAGGGTAATCAACGCCGAGGTGGCGAAACTAGCGGAAGCTGGAATAGTAAGGGAAGCAATATTCCCGACATGGATCGCCAATCCGGTTATGGTCCGCAAGCAAGATGGGTCATGGCGAATGTGCATAGACTTTTCCAACTTAAACAAAGCATGCCCTAAAGACTGTTACCCCCTCCCGGAAATTGACCAGAAGGTAGAGTCATTGCAAGGATTCAAGCTGAAATGTTTTTTAGATGCATATAAAGGGTATCATCAAATCTTGATGAGAAAAGAGGACGAGGAAAACACATATTTTTACACGGACCATGGAACTTTCTGTTACACCAAGATACCTTTCGGTCTAAAGAATGCAGGGGCTACGTACCAGCGCCTAGTCGACTTAATCTTCGCCAAACAAATTGGGAGAAACATTGAGGTGTATGTGGAGGATATGGTGATCAAGAGTCCACACGATGACAAGATGTTACAAGACATCGAGGAGACTTTTCGAACCCTAGAGAGGGTAAAGATGAAGCTAAACCCGACCAAATGCACGTTTCGAGTGAAAGAGAGGCAATTCTTGGGATACTATGTCACCAGGCAGGGCATCCAATCTAGCCCGACCAAGGTGGACGAGTTTATCGAAACGCCAACCCCAGGAACCCTCAGGGATGCGCAGGGTCTAAACGGGAAGCTTACAGCTCTGAGCAGGTTCATCTCGGAATCCGTTGACAAGGCCATGCCGTTGTTCACACGTTAAAATGCTGCATCGAAAAGAGCAACGTCTAGTGGACAAACGAAGCAGAAGTAGCACTCCAGAAAATCAAGGAGGCATTACACAAGTTACCCACGCTGGCCAGTCCCGTCCCGGGGGAGACGTTGCAAATGTAGCTTTCGACCTCAAACGAAGCGATATCCTTAATATTGACTGTAGAAAAGGAAGGAGAACAGAGACCGGTGTACTTTGTAAGCAGGGCACTATAAGGGCCAGAACTCAACTACCCCACCATTGAAAAGTTAGTCCTGGAACTCATCTACATGGCACGACGACTGAGGCGGTATTTTCAAGCACATCAGATCGAAGTGCTAACAAACTGCCACATCAAACAAATACTGCTTAAACCAGAGATGTCGGGCCGGCTAGCGAAATGGGCAATCGAATTAGGGGAGCATGACATAAGTTACCACCCGAGAACAAGTATTAAGGGACAAGCATTGGCCGACTTCCTGCTAGAAATCCTAGACGAAGGGGGCCCTGTTAAGGAGAAAGTGTGAGCAGTTGAAGGAGCTCCAGCCGACAATAGTTCGTGGACACTATATACGGACAGGGAGTTTAGCAGGGAAGGCTCGAGGGCGGGGCTAATCTTGACTAGCCCAGAGGGGGAATAAGTGACTTACTCCCTCCGTTTTGATTTTCACACATCAAACAATGAAGCGGAGTACGAGGATCTGCTCGCAGGATTGCGACTAGCCAAGCAAATGGGTGTAAAGGCTGTAACGGCCCTGACCGACTCAAGGCTAGCAGCGAACCAGCTCAATGGAAGTTTGGAGGTAAGAGATCAGAGAATGGGAAGGTACGTGAAAATGGTGAAACAACTAGTCGAATCGTTCAAGCAGTTCACAATTAAGCAGATACCTAGAAGTGAAAATAAGAGGGCGGATGCCTTAAGCAAATTGGCATCTACGTGCTTTGATCACCTATCGAAGAAAGTCTTGGTAGAGGTACTCCGAGAAAGAAGTATAAACGAACGACAGGTGAATGCCCTAACGACCACTGGACCCACGTGGATGACACCATTCAGGGAATACCTACAAAGGGGGGTGCTGCCGGACGATCACGGCGAGGCCAGGAAGATACGTATAAAAGCGCCCACATATGCATTAATAAATGGATAATTATACAGGAAATGGTTCACAGCGCCATGGATGAAGTGTGTAGACCAATCCAAAGGGAGAGAGATGCTACAGGAAGCACACGCAGGCCAGGTGGGTGCACACGAGGGGGCACGGGCCTTAACAGGCAAAGTACTACGAATGGGTGTATACTGACCCACAATACAACAAGATGCGCTAGAGATAGCCAGGAGATGTAGGGAATGCCAATCTTACGCTCCAGTCCAAGCAAAACCCCACCACCATTGCATAACATATCTAGCCCGTGGCTGTTCTACGGATGGGGTATAGATATAGTGGGCCCATTCCCGGAAGCACCAGGGAAGCTAAAATACATAGTGGTGCCCGTAGATTGTTTCACAAAATGGATTGAAGCGGAGCCGTTAGCATGCATCTCAGAGAGACACAGGATAAAGTTCATATGGAAGAATATTATAACAAGGTTTGGGATGCCTAAAGTACTCATCAGTGACAACGACCTATAGTTTGCTGAGAACCCATTCAAGGAGTGGTGCGCCACCAAAGGGATAAATCAACGATTCATATCAGTAGCACACCCACAAGCGAACGGACAGACGGAGGTGTCCAATCGAACTATCGTGAATGGGATGAAGAAAAGGCTGGGAAATGCAAAAGGGACATGGGCAGAGGAGATACCGACAATGTTATGGTCATACAGGACCACACTGTGAACAAGCATGCAAGAAACCTCGTTCAACTTGACATACGGGATAGAAGCTATGCTCCCCATGGAGTTAACGGTGAGTACACTAAGGGTGGATAGCACAGATGAAGAAAGCAATGCACGGGACCTGAGGATAAACCTGGATATCCTAGAAGAAAAATGCAAAAAATTAGAAATACGCCAGGTTGCATACAAGCATGCAACAGAAAGGTACTATAACCAAAGGGTAAAGGAGAAAGCGTGCATAGTAGGTGAGTATGTTCTAAGGAAAAACGAAGTGAGCCGAGCCCAACCCCAAGTCAAATTGGGTCCAACATGGGAAGGCCCTTACGAAGTCACAAAAGCAAATTGGAATGGTGCATATGTTCTGGAAACAATAGAAGGAAGGCAGATTCCAAGAACATGGAACGCCAGAAACTTGAAGAAGTATTTCTTTTGAAAATAAAAAGATGTAACCTCGGTTGATCAACGTGCTGCTCAGCGTAGCAGATCCCGAGTGCTTAGTGTACATAAGTCCATGCTTAGTGACATGAGTCTCATACTTAGTGTATTTAAAGTCCTCAGTCAATGTAATGGGATGATCCAAATGCTAATCATTAATACTTAGTGTATTAATTCTTAACGATTGAAAATTCGCATGTAAAGCTCGATAGTTGGGTACTAAGAGCACCCAATACCGATACTTAGTGTGTCGACAATAACATAGGCAAAGCAAAACGCCTAGCACATTAGAGCGATGTATATTTTTCACAAAAAAAAAAGAGAGAGCAAAAACAAAATAGCAAACAAAGCAAACAACAAACAAGTAATGCTTAGAGCACATAGTTACATACTTAAG
The DNA here is from genome assembly GCF_051521515.1 of Lactuca serriola. Lineage (NCBI taxonomy): Eukaryota > Viridiplantae > Streptophyta > Magnoliopsida > Asterales > Asteraceae > Lactuca > Lactuca serriola. Next base: position 123,346,781 of record NC_136412.1, read on the forward strand.
ATAGTAAATATTGTTTCAAAGTTCATGAATATTACTAACCAAAGGCATCATATGGCTACCAAAAGGAATATGAAAGAAGGAAACCAAAAAACAAGCGAATAAATTTTTTACGCCCCAAGAGGGGTAGCACACAATGCCGGAGCATCATTAACAACATCATTCCCATCACCTGCAACTTCACTTCCCACAACAGCCACCTCACTTCCGTTACCATCACCAACACTCGCTCCAACGATACGATTACCATCATCCTCACCACCCTCATTACCTCCTCCACCATCAACCTCAACTACCTGCACCACCTTACGACCCACCGAACTCTCCGGGGTACCCTCTGAGCCACCAAAAGAACATAATTCCCGGAGACCCTCAATACCCAATTCCCCTAAACCCAACAAGGACGCATGGTCCATACTAGCAAAAGACAACATAACATCATTCACGCTAACCACGAGACCAACAGAAGTAGCACCAATACCAACATCCCCACCACCAGCACCGACATAAGTTTTTTGAACATACTCAACCCCGACCACAAAAGCAGCATGTTGGATGAGACTTATTGCATTAGTAAATCCTGGGTGCTCAATCAATTTATCAATAATGCGAACAACACCAATGTGCACCTGCCAATCCAAGTCCCGACAAGAAGCGTCCACATCCGATTGCATCAAAGAAATAAGTTTATCGCGATCAGCGACGTCACGCTCAAGACTTTCCACCTGGATCATCAAACCTTCATTCACTTGAGTAAGGGAGTCGATCTTAACCTCCAAAGCGGCCTTAGTTTCATCAAGGACAGTCTTCTCAGAAGCCAGCAATTCACACTTTTGCTCAGACAAATGGAGGTCGTTGCCAAGCTCGCCAAGGTGACGCTCCAGCCCGGTCACGCGTGACTCGTAGGTAGCATGTAAGGCCTCCATCCCTCCAAGGGCATGGTCACGTCAGGAACCTGCAACAAGATAAAACATGGCCTGCGCCGCAGCGTAAACCATGTTATGAGAAAGGTCAGGATTACTCATAGCCTCCATATCGCCAACTGCAGCTGGAGGCAAAGCATGGCGGGAAAATTCCAAAGCATTGGCACGAACAGAGAGTCGGGAATCATTATGGAGATCCCAGGAAGGAACGAAGACAGAGGACCCAATAGAACTGTCCCCGGAAACACCACCTAAAGAAACTGGAACTTGACCAAGGCCGCTAGAACCTTTAACCGGGGAAAAATTCAAGGGAACAAATGGAACACCTGGAATAGGAATAGAGGAGAAGGTTGAAGCAAGGAGCTGTTCAGTTGCCCTGTCGATCCCTTCGGACCGTTGCGCGTCGTCATCAGGGATCACAACCACACCGGTCGGTATGGAAGTCATAGAACTCAGCAGACGAGAGAAGCTGCGCCTGGTCTGAATTCTCTTGGTAGCAGCAGGTGCGCCGGTAACCGGCTCACCCATGGCTAAGACAACTTTTCTCTTCGCCTGCATCCGCTGGACATCAGTGATAACCCCTTCTTTACTGTCTTCGCTACCTTCCACGGAGGAGGATCGAGTGCTACCCAGGGGCATGACAGCAGAGATGGGGTGAGCGTGTAAAGGATTCTCCTCCGACGCTGACGAGCCTGTAGGCAGAACGGAAGGGGCAGCAGTTAAGGCAAGCTGATCCATCCGGCAAGGTGGAGGAAGCCGATCAACTAGATCCACCTCGCGATACTCCAACTTGCCCCGATAATGCTTCCGTAACACCTCATCCATGGATAGGGAAGATTCAGCACCTAAGGATGTCAGAACAAGGAACATCAATCATATTGCAGTAATAAGGGGAAGAAGGAAAAAAGAGGGGTGCAACACTCACCGTCAACGACGGAGGAAAACACTGCCATTTTGCCACGATGCCTCCAAGAAGGGCTCATCCCTACACCAGAAAGCAGAGCCTCAGAATAATCTCCAGGGGATACTTGCACACTCTTCAGGTAGTCAGCGACACCTTGGTTATGAGGGAAGAATTTGGGGATGGTATCGGCAAAAGCATTCGCACGGTACCGACCACTTCTGACCAACTCCTGGTTCACCCACAACCATTTATCCTGCCAGTTCTTAGGGGCCTGCCCGTTGGGAACCAGGGCATGCCCCCCTCGTCGGACTGAAAAGGTGCATTTGTCTCCAGTGATGCAGAATCGGAAGAAAAACTTGAAAACGAAGTAGTCCGGAAGATACCCGTTAGCTCTGCAGATCATTTCAAATGCAACCACTTTGTTGACTGCGTTGGGAGTCAACATTTGGAGACTGCAACCGTCTTTTTGGAAGACCTCTTCTTGAAAATCTGTCAGAGGAAAACGGATGCCAGCATCTAGGGTTTTCAAATAAACCCCAATCTTGCCAGAGGGAGGGGATGAGATACTGGAGCCAGGTGAAGGAAACTCTACACCTTCTGGGGAAGATAAACCATATGTGATCTCTAGTTGATGATACTCAGTGGCGGAAGGGAGGATACCAGGAAGATTTTCCATGAGAAAGAAAGAAAGAAAGAAGAAGATAAACCCATAAAGAGGAAGACGAAGAGAGAAGGAGGAAAAGATAAAGAGAAACTGTGTAAATGCTTCTATAAAGAAATGATGAAGAGGCGGGACATTTAAATGGTTGAATGACGTAACTGCCAGTCACCATGCGCAGTCACGTTGCCATTAAAGACGGAACAACGGGTAAAGAAAAACCAACATGCGTAAGCTATCTAAGTCCAGAATGCTATAACTAGCGCTGCAACCCAATGGCTACTGGACTGGGGGACTTGATGACGTGCCTAGCGCAGCACGACAAAATCGCGTCTAGCCCAGGAGCCAGGCATGCCAACCAGGCTCAGCCCAGCAGGCTTAGCGCCCGCTGGTGCTCCCAGGAGCAGAACGCATAGGCGGAAGGCTCGCGCCCGCCAAGGGACGCTCCTGGCTCCAAGACAAAAGATACGGTCGGGGGACAAGCAAAAGAATCAAGCCATTACCATTAGAGACAATGAGATTGCCCTAACGGTTGAAGGCGCATGACCCTCCAATCAGCACCCCTAATCTTGTCTCCCCAAAAAGCGATATTGTCTAGTACGGAACAGGCAAGGGCTCTAGGTATAAAAGGATACGCTCTCAGACCTACGGGGTAAGCTCTCTGGACTCTCTAAGAACGCACACCCAAAGATCCTAAACACTCTCTAACTTGACCGTTGGAGCGTTCTTCCAGGAGCTCCTCCCGGAAAGCGACTGACGGCCTCCTTTCTTTGTGATCTTGCAGAGGCAGCCGAGAATCCAACTGAACAATACCGATCGAGCCAAGCCAAGGACGAATCAAGCGCAAGATATAAAAAAGATTGGGTAGCCCCCGAATCAAACAATACCAAGGCCGAAATATCGTTAATGAGGAATGATCCTAAAATAAAACACATAAATATAAGCAGAAAATCAACATAAATAAAGAGATAAGGTGAAGATACATACCTATCACCACATCTGGTGTTGCACGAGCCTCTTCAGCTTTCAACTGAAAAGCCATACTCCTCACAATAGGCACATCCACCTTGCCCTGACGGCCATCTATGATCCTCAAGGTCGTCGAAGTGAGAGCTGCAATCGGTCTTGCCGCTGCTAGACTCAAATAATCGGCCTTTTTATGGCCTCTCTGATTGCAAAGGAAGCAAATCATGCTCGATCCTTGGGTAGTGGCCATGCAATCCTAAATAAAATACCCAGTCTTGCCGCACTTATAGCAGCTTGAACCACCACCACCCTTGATGTAAGTCCCTAATTTGCCCGTGTATCAGTCAGATCCGTTTGATGGTGCGGAATCCCAATCAAACGGATGATGTCAGATAAAAATATAAGAGAAGGAGAAGAAGAATTAATATGAATCTTGTATGTATTGATATGAATTATGATCCGGATACAAGAGATTCACACACACATAAAAGCTCCTGTTTCTCTCTGGCCGTAAACTCTCTACTGTTCATCAATCTTTACTCCTCACCCTAACACCTCTATTTTTACTTGAATATGGGCCGGACACACATGGGCCGTAAATGAGTTTGCGGCCGTAAGGTGTTTACGGCCGTAAACTCAGCCGTAAACTAGGCCATAAATTCATAAACTATTACACAAAAATATAATTGCCCAGAAAAGTAAAGTATAAACCATATTTTGACCCAACAATCTCCCCCTTGGTTTATAGCTTTCTTTTCTTAATGACCCAACAAACTCCCCCTAAAAAGTAGCTGACTTTCTTGATAATCTTCATTGGGAACATGGCTTCAGCATTAACCTTTGATTTCTTCAGAGCATCAGGATGAGCATATGAATCTTCAATGAATGACTTCATCTTGAGCACTTGAGGTTTTCTTCAGAATTTGGCATTGAACGCACATTGGGTGAGGAGGCTTGACGTACTGATTCTTGAAAAATAGCGCTTTCAGCTTGAGAATCTTCAGAGAGAACATCAGAGAGAACAAATCTTCTGGATCACTTCAGCAGGTACAAAGATAGCATCAGACTGATTGAGGAGGCTTCAATGCAGTCCGTCACATAATCTTCAATTGCAGCTTCACCTTGCTTCTGGGGTTGAAGGATTGAATGTTGAAAGAATAATCTTCATTTCTTGCTCCTTTGAATGCGAATTCTTCGATGCTCACAGACGAGGCTTTGGCTCAGAAATCTTCAACACAAACTCCATGTGTCTTATCTATACCTGAAATCACTTTTCAAGACAAAACAAAACTAAAAGAAAACTTAGCACACAAATTAAAATAGAAACAAAAATATTTTTGGATTTTTGATTTTTCTGAACAAGAAATAAAACAGAAATAACACTATTTTTGGATTTTTAATTTTTTTGATTTTTCTTTGATTTTTGAATTTTTTGATTTTTTTTTTTATTATTTTTAATTCTCCCCTAATATTTAAATTAGAAGAAACTATGACAAATTTAACAAAATAAAATGATATCAAACTTTAAGAGTGATTTGGGATCAAAGTTTTTAGACAACCTTTATCCACTTGTCGGTACCTTCCATATTCACATCTTTGTCTGGTCGATCGTCGGTATTGTGGTCCACTTAAACACGAAAAATTTGTGACAGATTTAGGACATACTATTTGTTACAAGACAGGTGAACTTAAGTTCCTAAAAAAATTATATCTGATCCTAATTTCTTAGATATTATATCTTAAGGACCATTCATCTGACGACGACCAGGGATATTGTTGTCCACCTAAATCGAGCAGCGAGATCTATAGACAATCTGTATGTGTTCAATTTTAAGTGTACTGGAACGTGTTTCTCGCTTCCTGATATGCCTCATCCATCAAGAACTTCTAGAGTACTCCTTACACTGGGTGAGCAGACAACCATTCAGAGAGAGAAGAGATTCAGAATTCTATTGCTAACTACTTCAGAGGGGTTGAGAAGAAGAAGGTTGCATATGCTGTGTACCAGGTCGGATTAGAAGTCGCGCAAAGGAGACAACATATGGGTAACATATGAGAAGTATTTCACACATATATTTCACACACATATATATATCCTGCAGAGAAATAGAGTTGCATATGTTGTGTACCAGGTCGGATTGGAAGTCACGCAAAGGAGACAACATATGACTAACAGACGGAAAGAAAGAAAATGATATTCTATAGACCTAATTTATCGGAATTTACCAGTCACCCCATCCAACCGGAATTAAGGATAGAATCTGCACATCGAGGAAAAGTTAAGCCACGGTTCCAAGTACAGGTTCAATTATTGTGACGAGTAGATTCTCATGTTTATCTCCCTGCTCAACCTATTCGAGTGTCGTGACATCAGGTTAAACGGATCTAACTAGGTCAAAGTTCGTCAAGTCCTCAAATTCATTAGGTTCAACTTTTCTAGTCAAGTCCATTTAAAATTTTTCGTGCCTACCGACGCATCAAACCAGAGCATAGACCCTTAAACTTCGGGTACGTTAAGCAGACTCAGGTTGCCTGTTATCACATTATCATATCACTACCCAAAACAACCCCTGCAAGCACATTTCATAACCAACAATTTTTTAATTTTTTTTAATTTTCTAATGTTTTTTTTATTTTAATTTTCTAATTTTTTTTGTTTTTATTTCTCTCCCTAAATTTGTGCATAGGAGAGAAACGAAAGTAAATGCGCAAATTTAAACTATCCTAAAACAAAAATTAGTCTTTAAAGCGAATCAACTTAAGACAAACTCAGGAGTATAGAGAAGAAAACGCAAACCGTAAGTCACCGATTGAATTTGCATCCAGAAGGTCTGAGAACAGCACACGTAATCTCAGAATAGATCCGAAAATTCTTCATATCATTAAGCACTAACCCTATTTGTGATCTCTTCCTTTCTTCCTTTCCCGCAAAGGACACATTCTCCCAAACAATGTTCTAAGTGTTGTACAATTGAGAGATGCCTCCTATCATGTGCCTGGAACAACTACTACCAACAAACCGAAGTCTGGTGATATGCCTCCATAGCTGCTCCGACACAGGGCGGGATCAGTTGGTCTTTGGAACCCAGTCCATTTTGAAACTGGGTCGACCTTTGTCATCCTTGCAGGGTACTCTCTCCCATGACATATCCTGCTTATCACAAACAGAAGATGATGAAATATTAGAGTCATTAGAAGATTTGGGAGTTTTCACCTTTGGTACCCATCTATATTCAGGTTTAACCCATTTCTTGTTCGATCCGATGGGTGCCTCGGCACTTGCTTTGGAACTTGAAGCCGACTGCCGAGATGACTTTGACCTAACCGGTCTTGGCTTCACAGGAGTATCTCTTGAACTGGGCTTGTTGGCTGAAATTTCCTTCTTGCCCTTGGGATTTAGATTCTTGGCCTTGTGGGATTGATTTTTAGCCTTCTGCGCGTTCCAATTAGCATTTTCTGAACGAGACCTTGAGGGGTTTCTTTTGGAGTATCTCCCTCTTGGTGCATTCTGCCACCTTTGTGCATAGTAGGGAACGTATGCGCGATTAGGACAGTTTCTGGCAATGTGTCCAGGTGTTCCACAGTGAAAACAAGTCCTTTTCTTCACTGGGAAATTGTTTCTTCCTGCCCCTGGTGTCGTATCCTTGCCTCGTTTCTTGTTGTTTCCACATGCACACTTGCGACAGGCACTCTGTTGCGCTGGAATTGGAGGCCTGTATTTACCAACGGCAGGTTGATTAGAAACAACAGATTTAGAGCTCAAGGGGTCGTTTGTTTGTTCTGAAGAACTCTCCTTGTTATCATCCTCTGCTACTTTACCTGCACATGAAGTAGCAACATTAGTATCTTCAAAATTAATAACTCCTCTTGACATAAATCCAGCTGGTTTTCCGTATTTAAGATGTGCCTCCCTGTCAATTTCTTCTTGTTTCATAGGGATGGATGTGTAGTTATGATTGTAAGGAGGAGGTACACTATCATACCCTAGACCCTTGTTTTGATTCCTTTTAAACTGCATGCTTTGGTCTATCATATTTGCAACCACCTCACTTGAGAAATCATATTTTCTAACATCAAGTTTGGCGGTTTCAAACTTTCCTTTCAAAGATTCAACTTCAGCCACTAGCTCAGCATTTTGTTTGACTATATAATCATAGTTTTCACATTTTTTACTGTAGTCTTCCTGAAGTTTCCTAAAGTCCTTGGTTTTTGCTTCTAATTTAGCCTTCAGGGGTTTCTGTCCTTTCCTGAGTTGATATCCTTTATATCTCAGGTCCTCAACTTCCCTTTTTAATACATCAATTTGTTCCTGAAGAAATTTAATCGTGGCTTCACAAGCTGGAGTACATGTAACTTCAGTGACCGAAATGTTTTCAGAACTCATTGTTTCTCTACACTTCAAAGCATCAAGTTCTTGAATTACATCAGCAAGACTAAGATGATTTAGATCTTTTGTCTTCTTGATGATGGCCACGTTCATATCCCACGATTTCGGAAGTGAATTTAGCAGCTTTTTGTTGATCTCGGACTTAGTCAAGAAGATCCCGACTATATTCATCTCAGTAGTAAGTGTAGTAAATCGCTGCAACTGAGCTTCCAGGGTTTCTCCAGGGATATAATCGAACATGTTGAAATGTTGTCTTAAGATATCCTGACGACTCTCTTTCATGTTTTCAAATTCCCTCGTAGACCTTAAAATCGATTAAAAAAAAACTAGAAGCTAAAATAAAATTTAAAAGTCAAACTTAAAATGCCCTTTTTTTTTAATCAACCTTAAAAGTCAAAATTTAAAAAAAATTAAACTTAAAAGTCAAACTGAAAAGCTAAATTTGAAAATTTAAAAGTCAAATGAGAAAGTCAAAGCTTAAAGTCAAAGGTCAAACTTGAAAGTCAAAGTCAAAATTTTAAAGTCAAAGGTCAACCTTGAAAGTCAAATTTTAAAAAAATTAAACTCAAAAATCAAACTTGAAAAGTCAAACTTAAAAGTCAAATTTAAAAAGTTAAACTCAAAAGTCAAACTCAAAATTTTAAATAAAAAAACAAAAATAAAAGTTAAAAATAATATATATATATTTAAATATTTTATTATTATTATTAATTAATTTATTTTATTATTTATTATTTTATTATAATTTTTTTATTTTGAATGAAAAAGGAATTTAAAAATAAAAGAAATTGAGTTTTTGGGTTACATTTGACAAAATTTCGAAAGTTGGATGCGACCGACTGGAAGTGTTTAAGTTTAATATTTCGGAGTAATAAAACAAGATTCAAGCTAGTTCAACTAGTAATTCGTTGGTCTTCTATGCGGGAGACCCGGGTTTGAATCCCGACACCCCCTAAAATCGCTGTGCGCCCTTATTTTTATTGAAACGCTGTGCGGCTTGCTTAGCCGGCTTCCCTAGCCGAGCCGAAATCCGAGCCGCGATTCACCAAACCGAGCCTCCACGTCTGAGCCGAGCCGTCGTCCACCGAGCTGATCTACCGAGCCAATCTGCCGAGCCGAGCCGCAAACTCCGGAAACCCTAGCCATAAACCCGAACCCCGCCGCCGGCCGTGAACTGTTTCCGGCCGTAAACTCTGGCCGAAAACCCTTCAACGATTTCGTGAAAAACAACGATTTTTTGACTTTGAAGCTCCAAAACTCAATCAAAAACCCCTTTTTATGAAAAACACAAAGAACAAACCCCCCTTATTTTTGCGAGATCTATCCAAAAACGTAAAAATATTTCGAAAATAAGATCAAATATTGCTCCAAATAGAGTTTACGGCCCAAGAACTCGGTGTTTACGACCGTAAGCTTGGACCGTAAACACCAACTATTCAGATTCCAAACGAAACAATAAAACCCTTTGACTGATACAACTTGGCTCTGATACCAATTGTAAGTCCCTAATTTGCCCGTGTATCAGTCAGATCCGTTTGATGGTGCGGAATCCCAATCAAACAAATGATGTCAGATAAAAATATCAGAGAAGGAGAAGAAGAATTAATATGAATCTTGTATGTATTGATATGAATTATGATCCGGATACAAGAGATTCACACACGCATAAAAGCTCCTGTTTCTCTCTGGCCGTAAACTCTCTACTGTTCATCAATCTTTACTCCTCACCCTAACACCTCTATTTATACTTGAATATGGGCCGGACACACATGGGCCGTAAATGAGTTTGCGGCCGTAAGGTGTTTACGGCCGTAAACTCAGCCGTAAACTAGGCCATAAATTCATAAACTGTTACACAAAAATATATTTGCCCAGAAAAGTAAAGTATAAACCATATTTTGACCCAACACCTGAAAGCTCCATCGTACGTCTTGCTGCAACTACCATAACGACCACGACGCAAGACTTCAGATCAGCAGTTGAGGGGGCATTAGGCCTAGGGTTGGTGTAGTACGTACATTAAGCAACACGGTGGGGTCTGACGATATAGGGGTATGGGTTTCTAAAAGTGTGGTAGGATTGATCATTTCAGCAGGGAATGTCCACAGGGGATGAGGTCGGTATGTTTTCAATGAAACCAAGTGGGCCACAAGATATCCGACTGTCCGGAATTGATGAGACGAGCGGTGAAGGCACCTACTGCTGCCACTCTGAGGATCATTGATGGTTTAGACATTTTATCTTGAGAGTATTCATATGCCATTTTTCATACCGAGAGCCTTGTTTGTAATGTCCCAAAATTTAGCACTAAAAATTTCAACTTTTATAGTAATAAAACCATCATTCAAAACTTTTTTATAAAAACCATAATGAAATCAGAGTATGTCAAAATCATACAAATACATCAGAGTCAAATAAAATGTAGAACAATATGGCGTCTACAATATGATCATCCCGAGCTCTTCCCAAAATACCGCATACCATACATATCCGCCAGCTTAAGGCTATGCCTGGTCTATTTCATCCCTGGGTCTATTTCACCCCCGATTCTATTTCAACTCATATGTCGGTTCAAGGCCATACCAAGTCTATTTCACCCCCAGGCCCGTTTCACTCCCGAGTCTATTTCAACTCATGTGTCAACACAAGGTTATACCAAGTCTATTTCACCCCTGGGTCTATTTCACCCCACATACATATAACAAACATGCACATAGACATATAACAAATACAACAGGAGTCACAAAGACTACAAGCACACAACATGTCCTAGTGTCCAGTATAGTGAGCAAACTCACCTTAGTCTGCTAACAGTCATACAACTGATCGGGCTATTGAGCTGGAAATCCCCATTAAATCACACGTAAAGAAACACTAATTAGAAATTAGGCCAATAATCTAGCCCGAAAGTCCAAACCCTAACTCCTGGCCTTAAGGGAAAAGTTACTTACTCCTTACCTTATTGGGCCTTGCCCCTCATGTCCCAAATGCTACTAGCAACGAAGCCCAACATATAATCTATGTCTAAAATGGGCCTAAGCCCTAAAGGCCCAATAAAGCAAAAGCTTAAGGCTCAACAAGATCCCAAAGTCCCTAAGTCCCTCACATGGACCAAAACATGCCCAAGACTCACTCTGATGAGTACGCTTAGCGTACCAACTAGTACACCCGACGTATTCACAACCTTCGTATCATTGGGAGCTCAAATGCTTACGCACAACGTACCCTAAGGTATGTTTGGCATATGCTGCAGCTGGTCAAAACTTGATTCAAGATCTTAATATGTTAAGACCCAACTTCCAATCTTAGATCTAGGCTTGTTAAAGTGCATTAAGACATAAAGTTTCCAACTTTATGCTTTTGCATGTCTTAATGGTGAAAATCATGGATTAAACCACATTATCTTCATAAAACCAACTTCAGTCCATCATGATTGAACTAAATCCACCAAGACTGCATTTTTTCTCAAGGGACATTAGAAACAGTAGGATCTAACATTATAAGTTTATGGAGTAGCTCATATTCTTAAGAACACCTTAAAGGACCATTTTATAAAGAAATAAGACCTAAACTACAAAATAACACATGAGGTCGTCAAGGTTGATGCTTTTTAGCTTCAATAAGCTAGAAATGATGAGAAACATATGGATCTACAAGCTCTTTCTGATCCAATGCTTCTTCATAAATCTTTTTCTTCTTCTCTAAGCACTACACACACCAAAAACACACATACAAGCTCAAACTTAAGTGAAAATAGATTTGGGTTTTGAGATATGACTTAAGAGGCAAGGGAGGCTGATAAGGTGATGGTCTTGAGGTGCTTAATGAGTTCAAATAGGGTGTAAAACCTAAAAATTAGGGTTTTCCCCTGGATTGAGTACGCCTACGTATGCATGGGTACGCCCAACATACGTAGGGATCACCTCGATGTGCACATGAAAAGGAGTACACCGTGCGTACCTAGTGTACGCTCAATATACTCATGGACTAGTCTTTGATTTGAATTCAAATAATGGCTAAACTTAATAGTTAGCAACTCGGGTGTTACAATTCTTTCCCACTTGAATCAGACTTCTTCTTGAAGTTCGCTACTGGAAATAACTCTGGGTAATGCTCCCTCATCTCTTCCTCAGGCTCCCAAGTCCACTCCAAACCCTTCCAATGCTGGCACTGCACCTTTACCGACTCAATAACCTTGTTCCTCAAGGTTTTTGTCTTCCTGTCGAGGATCACTATCTGTCTCTCAATGTAGTTGAGGTGACCATACAATTTTATATCCTCTAATGGAACCACTGCGGAATCATCAACGATGTGAAAAGTATAGTGAATCTGATTGCGTTTCTCCAGGAGATCCTAACGATACGCTACCCTGCCCACCCGGGCTACAACCCTGAAAGGACCAATATACCTGGGGCCTAGCTTACACCGCTTCTTGACTCAAATGACACCTTTCTAAGGTGACACCTTTAAGAGGACCATATCCCCAATCTGGAACTCTAGGTCTTATCGGTGCTTGTCAGCATAGATCTTTTGCCGACTCTGAGCTGTCTGAAGTCTACCACGAACGTTCTGAATCATCTCGGTCGTCTTAAGTACCACCTCGGAAGTCCCCATGACCCGCTGATAGACATCGCTCCAGCATATCGGGATGTACACTTCCTCCCATAAAGCATCTCAAAAGGAGGTCGATCGATGCTAACATGATACCTGTTGTTATACGAAAATTCCACTAACGGAAGATACGTATCCCAACTCTCGCTGAAATCCAGAACACATGCCCAAAACATATCCTCCAACATATGGATGGTTCGTTCACTCTGACCATCCTTCTGCGGGTGAAAGTTCGTGCTGAAGTGCAGACAAGTACCCAACTCCTCGTGGAATTTCTTCCAGAATCTGGTAAACCGAACATCCTTGTCTGAAACCACTGAAACCGACACCCTATGCCATGCCACAACCTCATGCATGTAGATTTCGGACTACTTCTCTGCACAGACACTCTCATGAATTAGAATGAAGTATATGTTCTTGGTAAATTAATCCACGATGACCCATATTGAGTCCACCACACGCGCCGTCTGAGGCAATTTGGTGATCAAATCCATCGTGATCTCTTCCTATTTCCAGACGGGAATATCCAACGGCTCCATGTTTCCATGAGGTTGCTAATGCTTGACCTTCACTTTCCTACAAGTCAGGAAGCTCTCCACACACCAAGCTACATCCCGCTTCATACATGACCACCAATAAACAAGATGAAGATCTCTATCGATCTTCGTCGCTCTAGGGTGAATAGAGAATCTCGGCTTGTGCACCACTTCCATCAAAACCTGCCGTGCACCACCCCAGTAAGGAACGCACACCTTCTGACGGAGAGTCTATAACCCTCGGCTATCATAATGAAAGGAAGCCACCTGACCCACAATGCGCTCACTCTTTCAGTTCTCTTCCTTCATAGCCTCAAACTGAGCCTCCTGGATCTACTCTAAGATTGGAGTAACCACCATCATCCTCAGGCACATCCCTAATCGGAGCCGCGACCACTTTGCGGTTGAGAGCATCGGCCACCATATTGGCCTTTCCCGGATGGTAAAGGATCTCACAATCATAATCCTTTACCACATCCAACCACCTACGCTACCACATGTTCAGGTTTGGCTGATTCATTAATACCTCAGGATCTTGTGATTCGTGTAAATAGTACAAAGAACCCCATAGATGTAATGCTACCAAATCTTGAGGTCAAGTACCACCGTCCTCAGCTCCAAATCATGCGTAGGATAGTTCACATCATGAGGCTTCAACTGTTTCAAAGCATAAGCAATAACTTGATCTCTCTGCATCATAACTGCACACAAACATGTTATCGTCGCATCACAATAAACTACAAAATCCTCCACACCCTTAGGCAGGGTCAAAATCGGCGCCTCACACAATCTGTACCTCAGGGTCTCAAAAGCTGCTTGCTGCTCAGGCCCCCAACAAAAAGTGACAATCTTCTTCATCAACCGAGTCAAAGGAACAACTATCTTGGAGAAATCCCGAATGAATCTCTGATAGTAACCCGCCAGTAGGAAACTATGAATCTCAGATGGAGACCTCAAAATTTCCCACCTCATCACCGTCTCAACCTTGGCCAGATTGACTGGAATACTATTCTGGTTCACAAAGTGTCCCAGAAATTGTAACTCTTGCAATGAAAACTCACATTTAGAGAATTGTACATACTACCTCTCCCTCCTCAGAGTCTCCAATACCTCCTCTAGATGCTCCTTATCCTGCTCCTTGGTTTTAGAGTAGACCAGGATATCATCAATAAACACAATTATAGACCGATCCGACATAGGTCTGCATACGCGATTCATGAGATCCATGAATGCGGCTGGAGCATTGGTGAGCCTAAAGGGCATCATCACGAACTCGTAATGGTTATATTGAGTCCAAAAATTTGTTTTCTATACACCTTCCTCTCCGAACCTTATCTGATGATAACCCAGATGCAGATCGAAGATGCACACTGAAGCTAGTCAAACAAATCGTCAATCCTTGGGAGTGGATAATGGTTCTTCACCATTAGCTTATTCAGCTCCCAGTAGTTGATACACATTCGATGTGACCCTTCTTTCTTCTTCACAAACAAGATCGACGCTCCCCATGATGAAAAGTACTTGGCCGAATGAATCCTCTGTCTAACAGCTCCTATAGCTGTGTAGGCAACTCCTGCATTTATATAAGTGCTAGACGATAAGGTGGTTTGGCTATTAGAGCTGCACCAGTGTGACATCCCCATTTTCATGGCCAGAAAAGACTGATTTTGTTTATGCTTTATAAAAATCAGCGTATTTCTTTTAATAAAAACATTGTGGAATTTGTTCCCAAAAAAACATGATAATTTCATTATCAACGCATTTTTGAAGAAATGTATTTTATTCATTTTAAAACATTTGGGATGTCATCGTCAATACAGAAACATAAGCATAAACAGACGTTACATTTATTTACACTAGTGATCTATACCTCCTTAATCTCCCAGTGTAACGTAACTTCACTTCGTCACCTGTGATACAAGTAAATTGAGTGTGTCAGGGTGGGAAACCTGGTGAGTACATAAGGTTTTCAACCCACAATAATATAATTATTATGTTTAATGATCAAACAATTAACCCAATTACCCATCTCCAATATCTTCTTTATTCTTAAGTACCTTCCCTAAGGATTTATCCTAGGGATCGTCTCCTACATCATATTTACCTCTCATCTCCTTACATCGTATTTCCTTATATGTTTGTTCCTAAGGACTCTCCCAAAGGATCATCGCCTACATTGCATAGACAGTATTGATTCATGGATTACTCCCTCAATACGTGCCCAACAAGGGTTAGGGCATTATCGCATGAATACGTAGTTACAACATTGCCTCAACTCGTAATTCATAGTGAGGGGTTAGAGTATCATCGCATGAATACGTAGTGACAACATCGTCTGAACTTGTAATTCATCACCTACAGGTTATGGGCCTACTGGTGTTTCCACGGGGTTGTCTAGAATAGTCTGTGGTTGCCATCTATACTTTGGTAGATGACTACATCGCCACGTTGCCAGTTAAGGTTATGGTATCTCCTTTCATCCTACATTACTTATTCATCATCATCTATTTACCTAATTATCATCACCGATCTCTCATCATTTTATATCATCACACACCAACTATTTCATCTACCCATGTTTCATCCGCAACATATTGTAGATATAAAATAAATATACCGTTTAAATCTTTTAAAACATGTATAAAATCGTTCATCCAGCATAGACATCAAGTATTCAAATAACATGCACACATAGCACGTAATTTATATAAAATACATCATATCTATGTGTAAGATGAAAGTAACTATGCATTCACTTGAAAATGTGGCGATTCCGAACTCAGACAGCGCTTCGCTTCTTAAAAATAATTTCCTTCGACGAAACCTAGTATTATTACCACTAGAGTTTAGTCTATTATTCACCGAGACTAATTAATAGTCTAGCTATTATTACTATTATATAAGCATTAAACAATACTTATATAACCCATAATAAAGCCCAAGTACTTATTATAAGTTCCTAATAACGTTACTATAATTAAATAAAAGCTATATTAAAAATAGCGTAGACGTAGCTCACTTACAACGGGTTTTATAGAAACCGGGCTTCGCTTGGAGCAGCGTTCCCAAGCCGAAAAGCTCTTCTTCTCGGAGCCGTCGAGTACTCCGGGGCTTCCGCCTTGTGATAGGGAGGTTCCCTAGGCTTTTCGGGGGGTTTCGGGGCTAGAGAGAGGTTCTAGAGAGAGAGTAAAGAGAAGAAAGAATAGGAAAGGTGTGAAGAAAATGAGGGTGGGAGAGGTTCTATTTATAGGGTCAAAATATGGCCAAACTTGGTGCCACATGTACCATCTGGTGGCAAGACTTGGCGAGAAAGCAATGGCCAAGATTGTGCCACGTCACCCATTTTCGCACATCACGCTTCCGACTTCTAAAATCCGTAACTTTCACATATGAGATCCGTTTTTGACGTTCTTTATATCCACACGTAGGTAAAAATAAGATCTACAACTTTCATTTTGACTGTGTCGGCTAATTCTCAACCGATCTTAAATTTAATAGTACGAGAAGATTAGACTGTTAAAGGACCGCGAAAAATTCGTAACTCCTTTATATAGACTCTGGTTTCGTCTGCCTTTTTACCTTTGAGTTCCTATTAATGAGATCTTCAACTCTCATTTAGGTCGCGTAAGCCAAAAACCGCTCAAACTAAAATTCGAGTTTCGGGTCATGCACTGCTAAGCCAAATCTTAGTAAAATCATGACTTCCTCATACGAAGTCAGATTTGGGCGTTCTTTTTATGGATGCTCTCAGGTTAACATATTCTATGAATTTCATTTAGATCACTAAGGATAAAAGTCACTCTATCATAAATTCATTATTTACGTCTCCCCGATGCCGTGCAAGTTCCGTCGCGAAACTTCGACGGGTCATTACTTCTTCGCTATAACTCGGATTTCGGCGCTCTTTATATGTACGGAACCCTTGAGACATATTATAAAACTTGGTTAAGATTATTTATTCTAAATAATATTTTGTAGAAAAGTCGTTTTCGACCCCTATTATCTCTAAATTGACTAGCCCGGATCTACGGGCGTTACAACCAGGAACTTGGTCAATCCGAAACTGCACTTGCCTCTCTGGTGGCACTCCAGGAAAATCATCTAGGAACACATCCAGGTGTTCCCGAACAACCAACACATCATCCACAGTCGCCTTACCCTTCTCTCAGGTATCCATAACTTAGGCGACAAATACATAACAACCTTGCTGAAGATAGTGCTTAGACCTAGATGTTGAACATAAAATTGGCCCACACTAAACACCCTCTCCCTAAACCACCAACTCACCCTCACTTGGGGTTCAGATACGCACCAGCTACTACTCACAATCAAGCACTACCCCATTGGGCTCAGCCAATCCATCCCCACAATAACCTTGCTCTCACGCAGGGGAATAGGAACCAAATCAATTGGATACCGCTTGTTGACCCTAGATACTCACACATGTCGATCATCAGCAATCTCAACCTCTAATGGACAATCCAACTCCCCCGGAGCATCGGTAAACCTCTTGCTGAGCGCAAGATATAAAATAGATTAGGTAGCTCCCAAATCAAACAATACCAAGGCCGGAATATCGTTCACGAGGAATGATCCTAAAATTAAACACATAAATATAAGCAAAAAATCAATATAAATAAAGAGATAAGGAGAAGATACATACCTATCACCACATTTGGTGCTGCACGAGCCTCTTTGGCTGTCAACAGAAAAGCCCTGCTCCTCACAATAGGCACATCCACCTTGCCATGACAGCTATCTGTGATCCTCAAGGTCACCTGAGCGAGAGATGCAACCGGTCCTACCGCTGTTAGACTCGAATAATTGGCCTTTTTATGGCCTCTCTGATTGCAATGGAAGCAAATCAGGCTTGAACCTTGGGTAGTGGCCATGCAATCCTGAATAAAATACCTAGTCTTGCTGCACTTATAGCAGCCTGAACCACCACCACCCCTACAAGCTCCATCGTACGTCTTACTGCACTTGCCATAACAGCCGCGACCCTTTTGGCCTCTCGATCTCAAATCAAATACCTTGTGCTTCTTTCCCGAACCCTCTGAACCCTGAACCTGATCTGACTTCATCTTCCTCTCCATCTACAAATCAATATTCCTCTCTCTGGCGCACGCTATCATATCCTTCAGCGTCTTGTAACTGGATCGACTCACGAACTGTCGTATATCACTCTTTAACATCTCATGGTACCTCTCCTTCTTCATCTGCTTATCCACCACATACTACAGTATGAGTAACGCCCTTTCACGGAACATAGTAGTGATCTCCGTCACTGTCTCAATATTCTGGAAAAGGTCCTAAGACTCCCTTACCAATTGTTGGACCTCAATCACAGGTGCAAAATCGGCCTAAAACCTCGTCACAAAGTCCTCCCAAGTCATGGAATCAATCACCCCACCTCTTAAGGCATGCCTAACCTCTTCCTACCAGTCTCAAGCTATGTCTTTTAGAAGACAGGATGCAAGTTTGACCTTTTTCTCCTAAGGACAAAGACTAGATCTGAAGGCGTTCCCGACGTCTGCCAACCAATGCCTGCTCGCAAGTGGGTCCTTCTTCCCAAAGAACTCTGGAGCCCTACATGCATGGAACTCACAGAAAGCCAAAGAGCAGGCTCCCACCATCGTCGTCATCTTAGTATGAATGGTGTGCAAGTGCTCATCCAGATTCTCTAGAATACCCTCCTTGATCGTACCGAAGATCACATGAGTCTGCTCAAGAATGTTGCGGGTAATCTATGATGAAATGAACTCCCGTATTTGATCATCCATATGTCCGGCCCTAGATGCCAAACCCTCATCAGCACCAAAACCACTACTAGATCCTCCTCGAGTGACCACCATACTGAAAATAGACCATTTAAACCATCAGTAACACATAAATACATATACATCGAGGAATCCTATATTGTACAAGCTTCCTGGTATCATCACGACTTTCCTTGAAGTGAGTAGATATCCTTTTCTTCCAGTAGTACGAGCCCTTACTAACTTCTATATCTATCCATACTTTCCTCAAAGATCACCCCGAGTCCTCCAGGTCACTTCCTTATCAACCCAACAATTCTCAATATAACAAGGCTCTCAGTAATGAATCACCTCCTAGGTCTTCCTAGGCCAACCCCCACATTACTCCCCACCATCAGCTGCAGAAGGAACTCCTCTAACACCCTTTAACTATCTTAAAAATATAATTACATATTACCGACACCAGATAATTCTTCTAATGGTAGGTCTCACACTACAACGGTTGGACTCAAACAAGAGCTGCATAATAGAGTTAAAACCTAACCTTCTAAAATTATCCAGTCTTAGTGATATGTAACTTATCATATTCTCTTAGTAGTTAGATAAAGTTAATAGGAATCCCTAAAAGCACAAAGCAAGTTGCATTCGAGCATTGAGTAATCGAAAACAAGAATAACATAAACATACCATCCTATCACTGATTGATCAGTATTAGCATTCAAGTCTACAAGCTCTTACAACATGCATATACATGCATCTCCTCTAGCATTCTATCATGCAAATCCCGAGCATCTCCTTAGTCCTAATCTAGCATGCGATTCAAAGATTTACAAATCAAGGCATATCATAAAACATGTATGAGTATTTTGGGAAAACTTACTTGAGCTCGGTCGATTGCATGAAGCACACCATTTATTTTATTAGAGACCTTTATTTTATAAAACATCTCCTTTTTGAAAAATCTACAAAATCCTCAGTTAGATTTTAGACACACCCGAGAGTATGCCTGAATCCCTCAAACGAAGGCTCTAATACAAACTTGTAACGTCCCAAAATTTAAGACTAGAATTTCAATTTTTATAGTAATAAAACAATCATCCAAAATGCTTTGATAAAAATCATAACAAAATCAGAGTATGTCAAAATCATCCAAACACATCAGAGTCAAATAAAATGTGGAACAATATGGTGTGTACGATGGTATCATCCCGAGCTTTTCTCATTTGATCCGGTAGTACCTAAAACATAAATTGAAAAACCTTAAGCATGAAGATTACATATTCGCAAACTCAAGGCTATACCAGGTTTATTTCACTCATGAGTTTATTTCAACTCATATGTCGGCCCAAGACCGTACCATGTCTATTTCACGTCGATTCTATCTCAACTCTTGTGTCAGCACAAGGCTGTACAGGGTATATTTCACCCCCGATTCTATTTCGCCCCACATATATATAGTAAACAGGAACAAATGCATATAACAAATATAACATGATTCATAAAGACTACAAGTACACAAATATCCTAGTGTCCTATAAGATAGTTAGTAACTCACTCAGTCTGCTGACAGTCAAACAAATGATAAGGCTGTTTAACTAGAAATCGACACTAAATAACAAGTAAAGAAACCCTTAGTAGAAATTAGGCCAATAATCCAACCCGAAAGTCCAAATCCTAAATCCTGGCCTTAAGGGAAAAAGTTACTTATTCTTTTTGTATTAGGCCTATCCCAATCAAGGCCCAAATGCTACTAGTCACGAAGCCCAATAGATAATCTATGTCTAAAATGGGCCCAAGCCCTAAAGGCCTAATACAACAAAAGCTTACGACCCAACAAGAGCCTAGAGTCCCTCACATGGATTGAAACAAGACCAAGACCCACTCTGATGAGTACGCTCAGCGTACCAACCAGTACACTCAACGTATTTGCAACCTTTACATCATCGGGAGCTCAGATGTGTACACACAACGTACCCTAAGGTACACCTGGCGTACGCTGCAGTTGGCCAAAACTTTGATTAAAGGTCTTAATTAGTTAAGACCCAATGTGCAATCTTAGTTCTAGGCTTGTTAAAGTGCATTAAGCCATAAAGTTGCCAAATTTATGCTTTTTCATGTCTTAATGAGGAAAATCTTGGATTAAACCACATTATCTTCATGAAACCAACTTTAGTCCATCATGATTGAACCGAATCCATCAAGACTCCATTTTTTTGCTCAAGGGACATTCGAAACACTAGGATCTAACATTATAACCTTTTGGATAGCTCATACTTTCAAGAACACCTTAAAGCACCATTTTATGAAGAAATAAGCCCTAAACTACAAACTAACACATGGAGTCATCAAGGTTGACGCTTTTTACCTTCAATAAGCTAGAAATGATGAGAAACATATGTATCTACAAGATCTTTCCGATCCAATGCTTCTTTACAACAATTCTTCTTCTTCTTCTTCTTCTTCTTCTTCTTCTTCTTCTTCTTCTTCTTCTTCTTCTTCTTCTTCTTCTTCTTCTTCTCTAAGCACCATGCATACCAAAAACACACACACACACACAAGCTCAAAATTAAGTGAAAATGTATTAGGGTTTCAAGATATGACTTAAGAGGCAAGGGAGGTTGATAAGGTGATGGTCTTGAGTCACTTAATGAGTTTAAATAGGGTGAAAACCCTAAAAATTAGGGTTTTCCCCTGGCTTGAGTACGCCATGCGTACGCATGGGTACGCCCATCGTATGTAGGTATCAAACTGATACGTGTAAGAAATGGAGTATGTCTTACATACCTAGTGTACGCCCAACATAATCATGGGTTAGTCTTCGATTTAAATTGAAATAATAGCTAAACTTAATACCTGGTGACTCGGGTGTTATAGTGTTTAGGGAATGTTGGGGTGAGCCACGTTTGGTTATTGATGTGGGAGGCATCAACCATCGTCAGAAAAAGGTTAAAGTGAGAAATGATCAGCAGAAGATTTTATCGTTGGTAGTGTCAACAAGAATTTAAGAAATTCACGAGGTGGGCATGTCGGGTTTCGAATGTAGGATATGTAGGGGTTCTTCGTGGTTTTGAGGCAATAATGAATGGATTTGACCGTGGCTGTAAGATCAATAGTTTCCAAATTCAGACATTCGTATTGTGGTCAGTTGCATGTTCACACGGGAATTGTTCTAAGGGCAATCAGGTCATGGAATTGGTTGCGTACCCATTGCGATATTTGAAATATTGTTCTTATACACCTGATGGGTCTCTGAGAACTTGTAGTAAGGTCAACAGGAAGCACTTGTGATGGTAGAGCTCGATGTGATTTCAGTAAGCATTCATCCGATTTAGGAATGCGTATGATCATGAAGATTGGCTAGTAATATGCTAGTTCTTGTAAGTTCAGGTTTTTGACAGTTTGAATTGTAAGGTTGTGAGATGGACTGGGAATCCATAAAATTTTGTGGATTGGAAGAGCGCAGTCGAATCCAAATGGGGGAAAAATCGTTTGGTATAAGGTTTGCATAAGAATGGATATTCAGGTTTCATTGCACATCAATAGTAACGCTTGGTGGATATGTGATCAGGAACATGTTGAGGGTTGTGTTAGAGCCTCTATGCATGTTCTTTTCGGGTTAAGGCTTTTGGGTTTGAAGCATAACCCGAACACTAGATCGAGTTATGATCGGAGATGGGTTCGTTTATTGATGATTATGATTGGTATAGTAGATGAACGGTAAGACCATGGTGGGACCATGGCAGTATGGTAGTGTTGTAAGACTACCGAGTAGCCATAACATTCACCAGGTTGATAGGCAGTTGTGGAAGTGTTGTAAGTCTACGATGGGATCGTAACATTCACCAGTATAAGGTAGGCCATTATGTGAATGGTCGGTTAGACTGAGGAAAGATTAGTGCATACCTGGGTCGAGGCAGATAGTATTGATGAAGAACCTACTCCTTGAGTGGCATGAGGATTGTTGGATCTAAGGCAAGGGGGGGCCCTTCGATTGTGTAGTATAGGTAAGATATGGTGGGATCAGTTTGATCATGGTTTTGGATCACATTTAGAGTGGGATGACCATGTAGTCAGTGGTTGGTATATGTGTAATGGTTAGGCCAGGGTGGCCTAGTAAGTTAGACTTTTAATCGAAGCCTTGTGGTGGGATCAGGGGAAGACTGCCAATCTCAACAGTTGAGTGAGGAGTTTATATCATAGTTCAGTGGGAGGACACCATGGAGGCAAGAGATCTTGGACGAATTGAGTTTTAAAATCTTTGATTATCAAAATGTGAGTTCTAGTTTGGTCTGGTACTTAGGGGCGGACCTTGCCTTGGGAAGTTACCCTTGGATCTCATTTGAAGGATTCAGTTGTGATTAATGGTTGGTTATGTTATCCTTGGTTGGATCAGGAGGACTGTAGGAGCCATTATAGCAAGCGATCTAGGACAACTCTTGCCAGATTGATCTTTGTTCAGGACTCGCAAGGTGCGATGGTGTGAGTCTATTAGCCTCAACAACCGGTTGGAAAATATGGTGTATCTTTTTATTGGAAGGTAAGTATGAGACCATGGAGGTCTTGGTTGCATTAGAAATGGAATTATGGGATCAAAAGATGATCCACAGTTAGAAGAGCTTATGCTCAGTTTGGAATATAGGGTGGAGTTGAATTGGTAGTGATTTATTTTGGGCTGTCTATCAGGGAGCAAGAACAGGTTTTGGGATTTCAGTTTTTAGGCAGCGATGGTTACTCCTCAGTCCGTGTCAGGGTTTTAGAAGAAATATTCAAGATGTCTGGCGTATCTGGAGGGTGGTAAGGCATGATTTCGAGGATTAAATCTAATTTAAGTAGGGGTGGGGGGAGTTGTAACTCCTTGTTTCAGATCGTTTTGCGATTTAGAAATGTGGATTGTAATTCTGTTATGTATAGGATTTAGGGCTTTAAAGAAGTAAGTTTGGGCCTTATTGGAAGATGATATTTTTGACAATGGGACCAAGGCTTGGGAATTTTGTATTTGGACTCGAGGTTGGGCTGGGGGGAAATTATGTGTAGGGACGCTTGCGAGGGCTAAGGTTATAAGTTCAACATGTGGTGAGCTTAAGAAATAAAATAAAGTTGTATAGCTCTTCAAGACCTTTCTGTGGATATAAATAACGTCGAAATCAGAGTTGAAACGAAGATGTTATGATCATGTGAAGTTGAAGGCGAAATAGGGGAAAAATAAGTGTCATGATGTGGGCCATAGGTAGTCACGACGTGACAAACCAAATAAGGATTGTGTATCAATACCCTTCTCACGACGTGAGTCATGGTTGCTCACAGCATGAGAGCTGATGTAGCCCAAGTCTATGAACTTTTAGGGTTTCCTACGTATTTAAGTCCTCTTAACTCAATTTTAGGGTTCATTTCTCAGCCGCCACCTCCCTCCAAATCAGAAAGTCCTAACCGTAATCCCTCTTGGTGGTTTTGGATTTATTTTGGTGTTCTAGTGACTAGAAGAAGAAGAAGAAGATGTTCTAGAGTGTTGGTCCAACAAGGAGACTTCATCATCATCTTGTGCACATTCTAGACCTTTGTAAGTGTCTAAGATTCAACCTTTGTGAGTTTAAGTTACTAGATCTAGGTTTGTGTCCCTTCTCTTTCATGATTGTTGAAGTTTTCATGGAAGTGATCCATAAAGTTGGCAACTTTATGGCCTCTAAGGGTCCCTTGAGCATCACATCTTATGGATCTGGAGTTTAGTTGTGATTTGTGAATCTTGCATGAGTTTGGGACCATTTCTTTCCATTTCATCTAAGTTGGGTTTAGGACATGCATGGGGCATGCATGTCCATCAAGTAATCATTTTTATTGACCTTTGGAGTCCCCTTTAGGACTCTGTAAGAGTTGGGTTTCATGGCTAAATGGATTAGAACATTTAGCCTTGGTTTATGACTCAGGACGCTCTCACAACGTGAGAAATGAAGTCTCACGACATGAGCATGAAGAACCTGAGTTGCTAAGTTGTCTGAGTGGGGCGAGTCATTGGAAGCGGATCAGATGGGTTCTCATGACATGACCGAGGTATGGTCATGATGTGAGGTTTGATATTTGGGTTGTTGACCGTTGACTTGGACTTTGACCATTGACTTGTTGACCTGGGTTGACCTTTTTGGACCGAATGGCTGGATTCAGGATTTTAAACCAAGGTTGGAGCTTATTGATGGTTTTTAGCTATAAGAACATCCTATGTGCTCATACAAACCCTAATGCTTGGATCTAGGTTTCTCTATTGTACATGCAATTCATCCAAGACTTCAAACCCTAGATCTAATATATGATAATCAATATAACATATGAATTAGGATTTACATCATACCTTGATTGTTATGTAGTAATAAAAATCTCAAATCCTCCTTGTAATGACTTTAGAAAGCTTAGAGTCACAAATGTCACTCCTCTAATGGTTCACAAACACCAAGAGCAAGAGGATGAAGAAGAGAAGAGAAGGAGGCTGCCCAAAACGTGTGGAAACCCTAGAGAACAAGTTCACCACGTTTTTGGGGCTTAAGGGTTCTTTAAATAGTGAGGCTATTAGGGTTATCTAACAAGGAAACCCTAATTTGGATGCTTAGGCCCTAAGCAACCCATGGACTCCTTCCTTAACAAGCCTTGGACGATTTCTAATGGGTTTCCCCATAGAATTTTTCCAGCCTTATAATATAAGGTAATCCATAGCCCAATTGCAATTATCTTATAATTACAATTCCAGTCCCTTAAGTTTAATTAATCTCTTTCAGCCACAAACTTAATTCTTATTAATTCTTGACTAATATTAATTAAACAATATGATTTCTCCTTTAATATATTATTCTCATAATATATTAATAAATCATATTTAATCCTTTCTCTCCATAATTCATCCTATCAAGTTGCTTTGGTGAAGGCAACCCAAAAGGACCATGCACCATCGGGTCAAGTACATACCAAAATAGTTATGGACTTAGACACTAATCCAACACTTATATGATTTGATATGTGAGTTTTAGTATCAGATACATGGTTGCGAGCTATAGATTAGTTGACCTTGAGATTCGGGTGAGTCTCCTCACTGTGTTTGACGGGTCAAAGGCACCAATGCCGACCTATGATTTGTTATGATAAGGATGTTAGTAGTCTATGTGACTCTTGCATGTGTATTATGTGGTACGTATACTGGGCGGGGTCATATTCCAGGAGTGGCCTGATGAGTGTATTTTGTTCCATATATCTTAGTAATTCTTTCATGTATGTTATTTTTCAGTATGTGTACCGAGCGAGGCCCGATGCCGGGTAAGGCTTGACGAGTATGATTGGGCGAGACTCATTTCATGTTATAGACAAATCTGTTTTGGTTGGGCTTGATGTCGGGCGGGGACCAATGTCAAATGGGGCCTAATGGTTGTCAAGCAAGGCCCATTGTATGTTATGTAGGGTGATAGGTATCTCTGTGACTCTTGGATGTGTTTTCTATGTTTGTATGTGTGCCGGGAAGGGGCCGATGTCAAGCGAAACTTGATGAATGTACTAGGCAAGACCCGATGTCGGGCGAGGCCTGCAGTATATATGTATGCATGGTATGTGTGGTATGTGGTATTTTGGATAACTTACTAAGCCTTGTTCTTACAGTTTTATGTTTATAGTTTCAAGTACTTCCAGTATATAAGGGAAGGGCCTGACATGACTGCGCTGCGTCCACCCATGTTTCTACAATTTTATCATTTTGGGATTGTACTCTAATAACTATTTTTACTCTGATATATTTTCGAATGATTGAAAAGTCTAAATGGTGTTTATGGTTGAAGTAAAAATGAAATTTTTACATTAGAATTTTTAGGATGTTAGGCATATAGATCTAGTGTCGTGACTTAAGGGATTCGGGATGGTTCTTGAGGAAAGTAAAGACAGGTGTGGAAGGTAGTATTAGGCCCGTACTAATGAAAGAACAAGATCTATACATGAGGAAAGAATGGTATTGAAACTTCTAAGGGTCTAGTATAGGGGTAGTATCCTCAGATTTGTGCTGATCGTTTGTATGTTTGTATTTCAATTGAGTATGGTGTCTACTCGAGGAGGAGCTTCTGGATCTAGTTCAGGCTCTGGTGTCAAACCCATTGACGAGCAGTTGTGTGAGTTTATCACTTCTGAGATCACACACGGTATCATGGAGGCCACCCTTATGATTTTTGTTACCATTAAGGAGGGGATTACGAAGCTTCTAGATGAGTGGCTCGGTGCCCTTCAGACATAGATCGTTTCAGGGAAGTTAGGAGCTCGAAATCCCTCTTTTTGCAAGTTTATTTCATGTGGAGCTCCAAAGTTCTTTGGGGATAAAGACCCTTGTGCCAGCCGCCGGTGGATCGCTGGCATGGAGAGTACTCAATGAACAAGCTTCTGCCCTGAGGGATTAAGGGTGGGATTTGCCTCCTCTCTTCTAAGAGACCGAGACCAAGATTGGTGGGAGGAGGTTGGTCGTGTATTGGCGACAAAGGAGGTGATGGATATGTATTAGGAGGAGTTTGTTATGAGATTTCATGAGGATTTTTCACATGCAATTGATGTGTAATAGCTGGTGAGGGAGTTCCAGGTCCTTCGCTAGACTACTGAGACCGTGGCAGAGATCACCACCATGTTCCTTGAGAGGGCCCTGGTTCTGCAGTATGCTGCAGATGAGGAGATGGATAAGACGAGGTATCATGACATGATGAAGGAAGAAATTAGAGAGTTTGCCAGCTATTTGGAGTGCAAGACCTTGAATGATACGATTACGAGGGATTGGGAATGGGAGATCGAGTTGGAGCTTCAGAAAAAGCGCAAGCTGGTGCAGGTGCAGATAGCAGTGAGCCAGGCTAAGAAGCCTAAGAATTCTGATTCACACACCAAAGGCCATCAAGTCTAGAGCTATTATGGCAAGTATAACAGGTCGCACGGTGGGGCATGTCTAGTAGTGGGTTCATGTTGTTTCGGATGTGGTCAGACGAGTCATTTGAGTAGTGACTACCCCCGAGGTGCAATGATTTGCTCTCATTGCAATCAGACCGGCCATAAAAAGGCAGATTGTCTGAGATTGTTAGGAGGGGTAGTGGCGACACCTGCACAAGCCACCTTGAGGATTACCGGTAGCCACCAGGGCAAGGCAGAGACACCTGTGGTGAAGATCATGGCATTTGAGTTGATTACTGATAAGGCTCGTGTAGCACCAGATGTGGTTACCGATACATGATTTTATCATATCTTTATTGCTTTCCTTATTTCTTTTCATGCTTATGTTATATATGATCTTGTATACAGACTTTCTTAGTCAATGGTATGACTGCTCATGTTTTGTTTAATTCGGGTGCTACCTAATTCGTATATCTATTGTGTTCAGTAAGAAGTTTAGTGATGCTCCTGGTATTATGAATTATCCGTTAGAGGTTGAGATTGCTGATGACCGTTCTATGAGTGCTTCGAGAGTTCAACTTGGGTAGGTCCTGAACTTGTTCAACGAAAGATACTATATTGACTTGGTACCAATTCCTCTGCAAGGGTCGAAGGTTATCACTGGGATAGATTGGTTGGGTCCCAATGGGGGCCATGATGGATTGTGAGCATCAGCTAGTGTGAGTTCTAACCCCAAGTGGGGGAGAACGAGTTATTGTCGGCAAGGGAGCTTCGCATAGGCCGACTCTTTATTCACCTGCGAGGGCTAGGAGATATCTTCAGCAGGGTTGTTATGGGTTTTTTGCTAATGTGATGGATACTTGGGTTGGGGGCACGGTGATGTTGAGTGACATGCCCATTGTTTGGGATTCCCCCGATGTGTTTCTTGAAGATTTGGTAGAGTGCCACTCAAGAGGCAAGTTGAGTTCTGAATTGATTTATTCACTGGTATATCCCTAATAGCTAAGGCACCATATCATTTTGCACCACTGTAGATGCAGTAGTTGTCTACATAGTTTCAGGATCTGCTAGACAAGGGGTTTTTCGGCCGAGTAGTTCACCATGGCGAGCACCGATCCTGTTCGTGAAAATGAAGGAGGACTCACACATGATGTGCATTGACTACTGGGAGCGGAATAAGCTAACGAAAGAACAATTACGCACTTCTGAGGATTGACGACTTATTTTACCAGTTTCAGGGCGCATCTTGGTTTTTCAAGATTAATTTGCAGTCAAGTTACCATCAGATAAAGGGGAGGGACGATGATGTGCAGAAGGCGGACTTTAGGACTTGTTATGGTCGTTACAGGATCGTGGTGATGCCATTCGGGGTCACCAACGCACCAACAAGGTTCATGGACCTCATTAACCGGGTATGCAGACCTACATTGATCGGTCAGTGATCGTGTTTATTGAGGATATTTTGGTGTACTCCAAGACCAAGGATCAACACGAGGATCATTTATGTGAGGTGTTAGATACCCTGATGAGTGAAAGGATGTATGTGAAATTCTCCAAATGTGAGTTTTGGTTGCATGAGGTGCAGTTCTTGGGGCACATCGTCAACCAGAAGGGTATATTGGTCGGCTCGGGCATGATCAAGGCCGTGAGGCAATGGGAGGTTCCGAGAACCCCATTTGAGATTTGGAGCTTTCTAGGCCTCGCAAGGTATTATCGGAAATTTATCTAGGGTTTCTCCAAGATTGTTGTGCCATTGACCCGCTTTATGAAGAAGAATGTTACTTTCAGTGGGGGGGGGGGGATCAATCATCAGTTGGCTTTTGAAATGCGGAGGTAAAGATTATGTGAGGCACGATTCTCATGCTTCCCGAGGACATGGATGATGTTTTGGTTTATGATGATGCATCTATCTTAGGTTTGGGAGTTGTCCTCATGCAGAGAGGTGTTAGGGTGCAAAGTTCTCGTTGGATGTGGCTTACCCTCTTGTGATGTGTAATGGGTATAGCCTTTCCTATAAATAGAAAGTGAGTGGCTCCGATTTTAAGTAAGACCCATTTTGAGAGAATAGTTTAGTGAGAGAAATTACATTTCCCAGTGGTAGTCTTACTATTCTAATGGAGCTTAAAATGATTTTATTTACTCTTGGTGTTCTTGATGATTGGTTGATTCACTTGATCTTTACTATTATGCACATGTCATTATACTAAAGGTCACTATAATTGGTATCAGAGTGGGTGTTCATGAAAGTCTCAAGAATTTGATCCAGGATGACAACATGATTTGGTGAATATCAAATGGGTGTAAGTTCTTCATCTTTGAGAGAGGATTTTTTTTTCTAGAAATCGAATTTGTTCCTTGATTTTATTCAAAATTCGATTTTCCCTCTCTAGAATACTTGTTAATTTCACTTTCTCTCTAGAACTTGGTTCATATTCACTTTCTGTCTCCATAAAAATTCAAGTTCTTGTGAATCTTTATTGTTAACTAATCAAAGATGGTGTATTTTCATTATGATTTGTGGATCGTGATGATTAAAGATGTCAAATACAAAGTCAACGAGAAATAATTTTATGAGTTATTGTTGAATGGTGGGTTGATTAGAAGGGAAACTTTGATTTCTTATGGAGACTTGAAAGATGATCATGGAAAGTTTATATTTCAACCTCTTAGTAAGATTGGAAGTTTGATTGAAATCATCATGAATATGTTATCTTGGTGTGAAAATCAAAAGGAAGGAAAAGAAAGAGAATTATTCAAAAGGAATATGTTTTTCTTATTGAAGACCCAACTGATCTTCATGTTCTTAATTGTTGAATTTCACAAAATTGGAATTCAATGTGATTTTCATGAAGATGTGAAAGGTTTTTGTTCAATTGGAGTTCAAACCGATGAATGCTTGAGTTCTTGTGATTCATTTGAAGTTGTCAATAATGATGTTATTCTTGAATTCAAAACTTCAAGATCCAAAAAGATGTAGAAGAAGAAGAAGAAGATCAAAAATAAGAACAATTGAGTTTCTAAACAAAAATCTTTAAAAGTTGTCTTGAAGCCAAAAACTATGAAGCAAATTTGGGTTCCAAAGCAACAATCATCAAATGTTGCAATAAATTCGAATTCCATACCCAAAATTGTTGAAGATTCTCATGACGGTGAAGTTATATTTTGAAAAAAAATGAGAAGAACGGATTGTACAAGATACATCGTGGGTGGTACAATGTGAAATTTGGAGATTTTCTTGTTTCAATAAAAGAACCGAGATCTTCCATAATTGATTCGAGTATTCCAAATGGAAAAAGAATTATCAAGAAAGTTTCTAAAATTCTCAAATGGATTTTGAAGAATTCATGTTGAGATCGATACCTTGTTCTTGAAGATCCATTGATGAACTATCCGGGTTTTCTCGAAATTCAATCATCATTTTGATTCCTGATTTCGTTTTTCACTTTCGATCTTTTTGTTTCGTTGGATGAAAATTGTTTCAACGCCATTGATGATCCAATAATTTTTTTAGATCAAGCACCAAAATCAAAATCAAATTCTCAAAAAAATATTTTACTATTCATTGATCCATACTTCAAAGCCCAAACCAAATCTGTTGTTGTTCATCTTTTTATCAACATTCGAATATTGTTCATCTTGAGCCCAATTCGAACAACCTGTTATTTGTTTTAGCCCAACTACTTGTATCATGTGCTGTTCTCGATCTTATTCATTCCTTTCTTTAGTAAAAACTATTTTCTCGTTCATTATCATCAAAATTCAATTTTCATATCATAAAATAGAAATGAGAAAAGAGAAATGAGTTTTATTTGGAAATCAAGATATATTTCAAGTTGAACATACTTGGGGTTGAACGTATTTTCTAGGGTTCTATTCGATTTTGGGATTGAAGAATTTAATCAAAAGTTGTGGTCAAGTGATGATTTTCGATGAGTAAGCTTGAATTTCGATTGATAAAGCTTTACAGTATCGAAAGCATTTTGAAGTTTGTAGTCAAACATAAAAGTTTTGATTTGGAATTAAGTGTTTAAGTCTTGATTTTGGAAAATGCGATATTGACTGTGATGGATTTTGAGTCGAATAGATTAAGGAAGAAGGTATATTCGACAATAATCTTGGAATCAAATTGAAAGTTGAATTGGAATTGATGTTTATTCAAATTTGACTAGTGTATGTTTGTTTGACTGGTGTGTGTTCGTTGGGGTTACTGTGAATTGATAGTCAAAGTTTAAGAGTCAGAAGGCATAAATGGGAGTTCGATTGTTGTAAAATTGCTTGACTCAAAACTTGATTCAAGATGTTTGGAATCGATTTCGAATGGCACCATTCATCGATAGATGTCAATTTCGACTGGGAATTGAGTCATTCGCGTCGAGAGGATCGAATTCGATGGTGATGTTCGTTCGAGTCAAGCATCGTGATTTTGCATCTAAAAGTGGAACTGGAAATCAAAAGTAATAGCTTTAAGGATCGAAAATATGATTTCAATCGTTTTGGTCTTGACTAAATTAACTGAGTGTCAGAATCAAATGGAGGAGGAGTTGATTTCGATTTGTATGGTGTTAATTGATTGATGTATGTTCGAGTCAAAACCAAACTTTTGGAGTCGAATGGCATGTGGATGAACGAGTTTATTGGAGTTGAACTCATATTAAACTGATTGTTGTTCCATTCGCATCTGGTAATAAAATTGGGGAAGAGCAAATCTTTTCAATTCGAGTCCCTGCAATTTCAATTGTTTGGCTAAATATACCCAATTTCGAATTGAGGTAAATTTTTGTGATAAAGTGAAGATATTGTATTTTGAATCCCTAAAGTTTCATAATTCTGATAGTTTTTGCCCTGTTTCGAATTAAGGGAATAATTCTGTGAGTTGGGAAAATATTTTAAATATGGTCCCTGTAGTTGATGTGAATTGACATTTTATGCCCAGTTTCGCATTTGGGGTAATGTTTCACATTTGAAGCTTATTTGGCGCAATGGATCCCTGTAGAATTTACGAAATTGATAGTTATTACCCAGTTCTTGCAACTCTCACCAAAAAGTCGAAAATTTGGAAAATTTTCTCGTTTTCGTGATTGTTTTTGGTGCAAGATTTTCGCGCTTGCATTTTTATCACACATCAAGGGGGAATTTTATCAAGTTTATTCCTTGATCGCTTCTCATCATTTGTGGGTTTTGTAACCATTTGTTGATTATTATAAGGGGGAGAATGTAGAAGTCGATATTCGAAGATTCTCAGGTACTCCTTTTATAAGCGGATTTGAGGACCGGTGGTGTTACTTCGAGGGGGAGTTAGTCTTGATCGTGAGCTCGTTTGGAAATTGAAGCAAGGACATCCAATCCTAACTTTGAGAGGGATAATATTAGGGTGAAAATTTCTCCTTGGATGTGGCTTACCCTTTTGTGATGTGTAATGGGTTTAGCCTTGCCTATAAATAGGAAGTGAGTGGCTCCTATTTTATGTAAGATCCATTTTGAGAGATTAGTTTAGTGAGAGAACTTACATTACCTACTTGTACTGTTAGTATTATAATGAAGCTTAAAATGACTTTATTTACTTTTGGGGTTCTTGATGATTGATTGATTCACTTTAACGTTACTATTTCGCACATGTCATCATATTCTGGGTCACTACAAGAGGACATGTGATTACTTATGCTTCGAGGTCGCTGAAGCCTCATGAGGTGAATTACCCTACACATGATTTGCAGTTTGGGGTTGTGGTTATTGCCCTCAAGATTTGGAGGTACTATCTATATTGGGTCAGGTGTACTATTTACGTCGACCACAAGAGCTTAAGGTACCTGATGGACCAACTGAACTTATATATGAGGCAGAAAAGATGGTTGGATATGCTAAAGGATTATGATTGTGAGATCCTATACCATCCTGGAAAGGCCAATGTTGTGGCCGATGCCCTCAGTCATAAGGCAGTGAGTGCTCCTATCAGGGATATATGTATCAGAATGGTTATTATATTGCCTCTGTTGGATATGATCAAGCAGGATATTGAAGAAGGAAAATTGGAAGGTAGAGCGGATCAAGGGACATATTCCTTTATTTTTCACAAATGGTCGGGGCTTGTTGACTCAGTGTGGCAGAGTTTGGGTTCCGAATACTAGTGGGGTGA
Organism: Lactuca serriola; assembly: GCF_051521515.1. Taxonomy (NCBI): domain Eukaryota; kingdom Viridiplantae; phylum Streptophyta; class Magnoliopsida; order Asterales; family Asteraceae; genus Lactuca; species Lactuca serriola. Next base: position 123,380,538 of record NC_136412.1, read on the forward strand.
GGCAATGTGTTAGAAGAGGCTTATAAGTATAAGTTTTCAATCAACCCAGGGGTCATGAAGATGTATAGGGATCTGAATTTGAGCTATTGGTGGCCATGTATGAAAAGGGAGATTGCATGGTTTGTATAGCGGTGCCCAACTTGTTGGAAAGTTAAGGTTGAACACCAGAGACCCCACGACAAGATGAAGCCGTTACCCATTCCGATGTGGAAATGGGAAGAGATTACCATGGATTTTGTCACAAGGTTTCCAAGTATGGTACGCAAAGTTGATTCTATTTGGGTCATTCTTGATAGATTGACTAAAATTTCTCACTTCATACTGATTGCCGAGAGTATATCCACTGAGAAGCTGGCTGACATTTATATTTAGGAGGTGGTAGTTTGGTAAGGGGTGTGAGTTTTGGTGGTTTTGGACTGACATGTATATTTCAACTTTAGGTTTTGGAGGAAGTTTCATGAGGAGTTGGGTACTCAGTTGCATTTCAGTACAACATACCACCCCCAGACCGATTGCTAGAGTGAGCGAACGATTCAGGCATTCAAAGATATGCTCTAGGAATGTGTGTTAGATTTTGGAGGGATTTGGGATACTTACCTTCCATTGGCCGAGTTCTCCTACATATGCCACGTAGTGGTAGCCTCACGTCAAAATAGTCGCGAGAATGCCTGTCACCACAACATGGTGATCAAGCCACCACGTCGTGGCATCTATTTTGGTAAAATAAATGGATTAAGCTCTTAATCCCTTAAGCCACTCATCCATACTTTCCAGGAAGCTTTCTTACACCCAAATGCATCATACAAATCTTTACTTTGTAAATATACATGTCCAATGCATGTCTTTTCCAAGCTAGGTCAAAAATGAAAGAAAAGAGCTCAAAATTCATGCATGAGACCAAGGACTCATAAAATATTAGATCTAGAACATATAACCACAAAGGTACCTCAAGGATCCATAAAGTTTCCAACTTTATAGAATCCATCCACTCAAACCACCTTAAACATAGAAAGTGCTTAAAATCCTATGTCTAGAAAGGTTACACACAATAGTTATGATTTTAAGGACTTACAAAGGTCCAAAATGTGTGTAAGAAGGTGGCGAGGAGGAGCTTTCTTTCTAAATCTTGGACTACAAACACCTTTTTATTGCTTCAAAAACACAAAACACCATGAAAAAGCTTCAAGATACAACCAAAGGAAGCTATGGTTTGTTCTAAGTCAAGAGGGGGTGATGGAAGCTGAGGGTGAGAAAACCCTATCCATCACATCTCTTAAATAGGGGAACAAACCCCGTAAATCAAGGTTTTGCACATCATATCGCTGCTACGTCATGGCCAAGACCTAGTTACATCGTGGCACTTACAAATATGCGCTCTTTGCCAAAACGAGACCACGTTGTGACACTCCTCACCATCACGTCATGGTTACCCAAAGTACTTTATTTAAAGGTCTTAAAATGAATAAGTCCCACAAGAATAATACCTAGGACGAATGTCACACCACCATTCATTTCTGGCAGCCAACACCATTCACCTACAACCAAAATAAAAAATCTCCACCGGTTTTGAAAATGAATACCATTTTGTTTCGGCTTAAACCCCTTTTCTAAACATCATTGAAACAAAACGCCATACTCATATTGTTCAATAGAAAACCAATTCCATTATTTGAATTTTAAAATCTAGATCCTGCACTATCTTCGAAGAGAAGCAACGTGTTCATCCATCGAAAAATCAAAAATCAATTCATCTACTTCAAAAACCAGTATATGAAAATAATCTTTCACCCTTCTTCAAACCTTTATGAACTAAACCAACAATGAGATTAACTAACATGACCATCGAACTCAAAACAAAAATCCATAACAATGAGATTAACAATCATCAACATGCTTTGAAAATCAAATAATCGAACAACTTTTCAATTCAAAAATAATTATCATTGAAGACCAATTCAATACATCTACATCATCACTTCATATTCGAAGCATCGCCAAATCAACAATTCTTATCATCCTTCGAAACATTCATGAAATGAAATATAAACGAAATAACATCATCTTCGATTCGATTATTCATCACAACAAAACACAATACCTTCGATTGTCATCCATTGAACTGAAAAATAAGCTTTAAGGGAGCTAACATCATTAGAAACCATTAATCTGCATACTAGTCCGGATTCATTCCAAAAACAAATTTTGAACCTCCATCAACTACCATTCAACACATGAAAACTAATCTTAATTCGAGCATCCTCAAAATTAGAATCGAAAAAACTCAATCGAATCTGAAATCATAGTCGATCAAACATCACCATCAAAAAGTCATAAATACGTTCAAGACCCAATAACCATCTTCACTATCCTTCAAATTGACCGGTAAAGATTTTTTTATTTTGGATGGAGGTGAACGGTGGTTTCTATCGGTGGTGAACGATGTTGGTGAGAGACCAACGAAGAAAAAAAATTAAAACTATACGAATCATTCGTGTAATTAGTTATGCTACAGTGGCATTTTGTGACATCCCCAATTTCATGGCAAAAAAAAAGACCGATTTGTTTTATAAAATCAGAGTAATCCTTTGATTAAAAGAGTTGCGGAATTTGTTCCCAAAATAAAATATGATAAAATAAAATTTATCAAAGCATTTCTTAAAGAAATGTATTTTCATTATATAACAAAATCTCGGGATGTCATGTTCCGATACAGACCAAAAGCATAAACAATATAAAATAGACCTTACAATAGTTATTTATAACTACTGATCTATAATCCAAAATCTCTCGTCAAGTCCACCAACTTATACCCTTGTGCCATTACCTGTAATGCAAACAAAACTAAGTGGGTCAGGCTTGGGATTCTGGTGAGCATATAGGGTTTTCAACCCACAATAATATAATTATTATATTTAATCATCAAACAATCAACCCAATTACCCATCCCCATTATCTTCATTTAATCTCCCTTAAAGATATTATCATAAGGGTCATCTCCTATATCATATTTACCTCTCATCTCCTTACATCTTATTTCCTTATATGTTTGTTCCTAAGAACTTTTCCTAAGGATCATCGCCTACATCGCCTAGACAATACTAATTCGGGGATCACTACCTTAATATGTGTCTAGTAAGGGTTAGGGTATCATCACATGATTACGCAACCACAACATCGCCTGGACTCGTAAATCATAATAAGGGTTAGACTATCATCGCATGAATACGCAGCCACAACATCGCCTAGACTCGTAATTCATAATAAGGGTTAGACTATCATCGCATGAATACACAGCCACAACATCGCCTGGACTCGTAATTCATAATAAGGGTTAGACTATCATCGCATGAATACACAGCCACAACATCGCCTGGACTCGTAAATCATTACCTATCTATCATCACCTAATTATCATCACCATTATATCCTCACCTATCTCTTTTCACATTATTTCATCACACACCAACTATTTCATCTACCCATGTTCTACCCAACATATTCGTAGATATAAATTACACATATAGTTTAAATCATATACAAACATGTATAAAACATTCATCTAACATCCATCTCAAATAAACGAACAATATATAAACACATAACACGTATTTCATATCAAATACTTAATATATATGTGTTAGAAGAAAGTACTACACACTCACCCAAAACATATACTTAATACATTCAAACGATACTTGTGATAAAATCGTGTTTATGAAAGGGACTATACACTCACTTGATCAGAAGATGATCGGATAGCACTACGACTTGTAAAAGTAGTATTCTTCGGTAGATCTTCACAAAAACCGTCTTCTCGCAGGTAGAGCTTCGGCTCGAGAATTTCACTTCTCGGGATCTTCGGGCTTCGGGACTCGCTTCGGGTCTCAGGATAATACCGGGGCTTCGGTGGGTTAAATAGGGCTTAGAGAGAGTATCGGGAGTGGGAGAGTAAGAGATGAGCAACCTAAATCGGCTGACCCTTGATTTCTATTTATAGGGTGAATTTTATGTGTTCACCTCGTGAGTTTCTAATGTTCACCTCGTGAGCTCGATACGTCATTGCGTTCGTCATGGCCACTTGGTCATGAAGACGTCCATCATCTGTTCACCTCGTGAGCCACTAATGCTCACCGTGTGAGCTAGACTCACCTTGTGAACTACATATGTTCACCTCGTGAGTTCTGACACATCCTTGGGGTTCACGCCCCAAACTTCAAAAATTCATAAATTTTGCATACGAGCTCCATTTTCGACGTTCTCTATATTCACGCGTAGGTGAGATTATGCTCTACAACTCTTTTTACACTCTGTTGGCTAATCTTGATTTTATTTCTAATATATTATAAATTTATTATTTTTAGTAGGCCGGGACAGGAAAACTCCGTTCAAAATTCATAACTCCTTCATTTGAACTCCCTTTTGTCTGTCTTTTTGTCGTTACGCTACTATTAACGATATCTTCGATTCTCATTTAGGTTGTGTCGGCTAAAAACCGCTCGATCTAATATTCAAATTTCGGGCTGCATACTACTAATGCTGAAACTTTGAAAAATCATAACTTCCGCATACGAAGTTAGATTTAGACTTTCTTTTTATGTACGCTCTCGGTTTAACTTATTCTACAAATTTCATTTAGATTGATAAGGCAAAATATTGCTCTAATGTAAATTCACTATTTTCGTCGCGCTATGTCATGCTGGTTTTGTCGCGAAACTTCGACATGTCATAACTTCTTCGTTATAACTCGGATTTCGGCGTTCTTTATATGTACTGAATCCTTGTAACATATACTACAACTTAGTTAAGATGACCCTTCTAAATAATCTTCCATCAAAAAGTCATTTTTGATGCTTATCGTCTCTAAATTGAATAGCCCAGATCTACAAGCATTACAATTATCTCCCCCTTAGGATGATTACGACCCGGAATCATCAACGAAATAGGACTTGTATAATGATTCCATATGTTATCTCTTCATCCTAGGTAATAACTTTAAGTTTTATGTTTCCTCGAAAGAGTATCTAACTCTTGGAGTTCTCGATAGCAGGTAGTGCTTAATCCTGCATCTGCTCTTCGTACTATGTTGTACTTTCAACTGTAACCTTCGAGTTACAAAATAAATCCTTATTATGGACTCCTTCTTCTTCTTAGAATAAGTACTTTCCTTTATCTATTGTAACAGACCGATTGGTCGTGTTCTAATGACCCCTCATCGTATGATGCAACGCTTAGACTCAAGTCTCTTAGAGTCAAATTCCAGAATGGAATATACCTTCCTTCATACTCTAATGTGATCTAATCACATTTTTACTTGTAGCATTTCTAGCTACAAGCTTCCTAAACAACGAGCATGATGCTATCGATCTCATTGATTTCAATCTTCTGACTTGAGTCAGATGCTACCTCGAACTTGGTTTTATGAACAATGTAACAAACTCATCGTAGTCGGACTCAATTTGATATGAGCTAGGGTCAGAATATCAATGATCTTTTTAGTCATTACCGAAACAATGGTAACGACATACTTGAATAAAAACGAACTGAATTACAAACTTCTTGGTAACCTTGTGACTTTCCCTGATCCAAGCGTGAGTCCTATGCTTCCAGTAGTATATATCTCTACTACTATTCACACTTACTCATACTCGTCCCAAGTATTATCTCGCAGTTAACCGAGTCACCATACAAAAAATCACACAATCATTTAATAATCAGATAACAAAACCAGGGTTTATATTATATCTTGAAACGATTACACAAAAGTTCATGTTCACCCTATACTATGTCTCTAATAGGCTACATCATAAGTTACTATTCGCACTGCTTCTTCATAACTTGATCCTTGGATATAAAATCCTCATCCTTGATTCGCTTCGTCGAGGATCATGTTTAATGCCCTTGGCTTTGGCGGTGCATTTTTCTTTGCAGCTTCGTCCTTTTTTGGACAGTTCTTCGAAATATGCCTACCATCTCCACATTCGTAACACTTCCTATTATCGAACGTACAATCTCTGGAATAGTGACTGGTCCTACCACACTTATAGCAGGTCACTTCTCCATCGCATCTTCCGAAGTGCTTCGTCTTGCACTTCTCGCACCATTTTGCTTCACTTCCTCTTTCTCCTCCTAACTTTAGAAATTTGCTCTCCTTGTTGGATCTTGAAGATCCTTCAAACTTTCTTTTCTCGCCCACTTCAGCCTTCTCCAGATTCTTTTCCTTTATCTGGGTCTCGACATTCTTAGCAGCCCAGATGGCGGCTTTCAGAGTGGTCGCTTGCTTGACTATTGGACCAAAGTCCGCTGGTAGTCCATTGGCAAACTTGTTGACCTTGGAAAGTTCAGTTGGAATTAGGTATGGAATAAGCTTCATCTTCTTCGTAAAGCTTGTAGAGTATTCAGTGACGCTCAATCTTCCCTTCTTCAGATTCTGGAACTTGTTGTTGATTTCCAGAAGATCTTGCTCAGACCAGTATTACATTTTCAATTGCACTACGAACTCTTCCTAAGACATCTTGCTAGCTTCCCCCTTGGGCATCGAACCAGCTAGTAACTTCCACCAGCTCAGTACTCCAGATTTTAACAGAGGAATTACAAGAGCGGTCTTCTGTCTATTGCTACACTCGCAACTTTCAAACATTGTCTCCATCTCGGAGATCCATTCCATGACTTGCACCGGTGTCGGGCTCCCAGAAAGACACGATGGTTTGGATGCCATGAAATCCTTGTACTTTCATCCACGTCTGTCATTTCCTCCATCCTGATTGTTTCGTCTATCTATCAGTGGGTTGGCTTGACCAACGGTCCCATTATAGTTCCCTCCTTCTGACTACCCCTCATTCAGCTCAGGCTATTCAACTAGTATTGAGGGTTTACTCCTATTGTTCAGCAAAAATTGTCTCATTTCCTCCTTTTGTTCAGCCATCATGGCTTGAATCATGGTTCGCACTCTATCCATTGTGACTGGTTTAGGTGTTGCTGCTACAACAACCATGTTGGATTAATGTCTAAGTCCATAACTATAATTAGTAAGACTTGACCCGACCCAGCATCGTCCATTTGGGTTGCATGGCATCATGCATTTGGATAGACTATAATGAGAGAAATAACACTTAAGGTTGGTTAATATATTATAAGGTCTAATATATTCATAAGATTATTTAATTAGTATTGATCAAGAATTAATCTAGGGTTAATTAAGTGATCAAAAGAAGACTAATTAAATATATGGGTTGATTGCGTAAATCATATATACTTATATAGTGGGCTAATGCTCCATGGATTGTCAAGTTAGGCTAAAACCCATAATATGCTCCATGGTGTATTTGTACCCATGGATCATGGAAATGAAAGGTCATGACAATTAGGGTTTACATGGTGTAAGCCTAACTATATAATGATCTTATTCTTGGAGAAAATCGGCCACGATGAGTGATAGAAAGGGCTAGCCGATTTTCATGAAGTGTGAATTTCTCTCAAGTCATTCCATGTGTATTTGGTGTTGTGTGAATCATTTGAGGTGTCACACTTGGGGCACTAGGCACTCAAGCTTCATGAAGACATTCTACATCAAAGAGGTATGTAATTCTAACTTGATATATTCATATGAATCAAAGTTATTATGCTAGTTAGGATGAATACCTTGGAAAGATCATATTTGCATGTATAATAGAGAAAACATAGATCCAAGGTATTTACGGTTGCATGTACACTTAGGAGTGTTAGAATGATTAAAACCCAACAGTGGTATCAGAGCCTAGGCTTGTTTTCAATTATACTTGATGTAAATTGCTGAAAAATGCTGAAAAAATCGATTTTCTGGCTTTCTGGGCACTGGACTCGCCGAGTCCACTGATGAACTCGCCGAGTCCATGAAGAAAATCATCCTACTCGTCGAGTAGGTTGATACACTCGACGAGTAGGAGCCCCAGACATCATATTTCCGAGTTTTTTTTGGCTAGAAATGGACTAGGAACATTACCTAAGCTGTTTTTGAACTTATAAACTTGTTTTTGATGTGGTAATGTTCATACTAATCCAATTTCAAAGATAATTGTCAATAGGTTCATGTTTTGTATTAGTTTAGTGATTAGGCTACTTACATGAAAAAATTTGATTTGAATTATCTTTTTCTTATGAGTTTCTTAGATTAATAGAAAAGTTAATTGATTATGTGTTTTCAATCCATTTTAATCTAAGAGATGATTCTAAAATGTGTTTTTGTACCTTGTCATCAAGTTATATGAAAAGTCACATTTAACTTTCATAAAACTCATAAAAGTTGGCAGTGGTTACAAAAATGAAGAGTCTTGTCCTCAAGTTATGGAGGTTCAAGAGTCATTTCATTAAGTAACAAAATGTGTAACCTTATTTAATTCCACAAGTTACAAAATAAAGAAAAGTTACATTCTTTTATTTTTTTAAAGTCTTCCATAACTTGTCCTCATGTTATGGAACTTGAAGAGTCTTTTAATTAAAACTACTTCAAACTCATAAGTTATGGAATTAATTAGTTTTGAATAGTTTCAAAACTTGCCCTCACGTTTTGGAATTTGAAAAATGTTCACTTATGAATACTTTAATTCCAAGTCAGCCCTTAGAATTTTAAAAGTTAAAATTCAACCCTTATACTTTATAATATTATAAGTTAATAATATTTATATTTATGTATAAGAGTAACGTCAGTCTTACCGTTAGTAGGCCTCATTCACGAAGCCAATCTATAAGAGGGGGGGGGGGGGTATAAGGTTACTGCCTATAAAATGGCAGTTTAATGAGTGTCCACTCTCACCCGCCGCTTCCTTGACTGGTGGAGGGACGTTATTCGAATGGGTAGGACAAGGACTATAATTCTCCCTTCATTAAAAGTATTAATGATAAATACTAAGTAACTAAACCTTTTATAAATATCCAATCTTAGTTACTTAGGAAAAAGTGAATAAGGTGCTAATCCATGAAATTACACTTTGCACTTTGTTTAAGTCGGTTAGTGGAGCTTGTGTGGTTAACCGATACACTAACCTGGAATTAACAAGGTAGGCAAATGGTAACTTAATATTTATCATAGTATCGGTGGAGCGTGTGTGGTTAACCGACACATCGATTAAGGGGTAAATATTAAGGGTACCAAGTATATTTGCATGGTTACTTCACACCTTGTTTTGTGATCCTCGACATCCCAGTCACAAAACCTGAAGGGCACACTCGAGATTGAAACATGCCATTGAAAAGTTCAATGAATCTCAAAGATCTAGGAGTTTCAAATCTAATTAAAACCTAATAATACATTTCGTTTATCTTGGTAGAAATTGGTGAATCGTCATTTACCTACGTTCAAATATTTTATAGCTTGGATTACGGCATCCCTCTTCCAAGTTATAAAAGTATTGTGTTGGGTCCTAGCCTTAATATTTCATATCGGGTGTTATATTAAGGACTTTAAAACAACTATCTTGAATATCTCCCAAAAAGATGTCTGGTGTAGACATTTATGATCTTCCCGAATCTCTTGAAACAAGCTTTCCTAAATGAAGATGATGTCCCATGGAAATCATACTTCTTTCACCTCCTCCAATTATTCTCCCTAACCCACAAGTTCAATGTCACTTAAGCCCTATTGGCAAGGCAAGGTCTAGGTGTGATCACATCTTGGAGATGTAGTCACATATTGAAAAAACCGGGAGAGTTGGGTGTCAAAGTCTTGAGAAAGTTGGTGGCTCAACTACTTTCTAAGTCACATAGTGAGTTCCTTTGGGACTCTTATGAAACAGACTATGAAAAGAACCTTAATGATCTTATCTATTTGCTAATATCAACTTCCAAAACTTTATGGACACTAACAATGATGACATTGGATATGCAGTAAAGCTCTGTCTTCCCAATGGAAAGGGATCAGCCATAGTCAACTCGGTTGACCAAATGGTAAAGAGAAAGGCTAAGTCTGTGATAATCCCATGTTCCATTACCAAAGCGTCCATATGTTAAATTTCCAAAGGAAGGGGCATTGGTTGCGAAGCTGCCAATTTTACCTAAAGATGTTAAAGTCAATAAATTTGACTCTACTTCAGGTAAAGTCCACTATCTAACTCTGCTAAGTTTCTATTATGAGATTCTTGATACATGATGCGACTGGGTCACATGTTGATGTTTTAAGAATCAAATGAAAGTGAAGGAACTTAAAGAAAGAATATGTTGGGTCTGATCGCGTAGATGGATTTCTATCGCATAGTTTGAAGATCAGATTCTTTAGCTACTTCTTAGGAGTTATGATACATTGCTTAGGAATAGATAACAACAAAGTTTTCATGCTCTTTTGCATTGTAAAGATAGTTTTTCCGCAAAGTTTTTAAAATAAAAGGAAAAATGATGATTTTATTTATTTTAAAATATCCTTACAATGACATTTGAGGCAAAAAATTGTTTCTTATATGATTCCATTAATAACAAGAGTGGAAATATGAAATTGATTCTTTCATTTGAGGTAATGTCTAAATTTACCAAATAAGGAAAGATCCTCATCACCCAAGTTTCAATTGGACCGGAACTTGGAATCATGCAAGTTGTATAGCATGATGAATGAGAATTTTTCATCTTTGGAAAATTAAGACTAGATCCTTGTTCACATGTATATGTGAGTCAAGTGAAGGACTAAGGGATCGAGTACACATGCTTGTGCACTGGTCAAGTCCACCACAAAAGATCGATAAGATTATTCGTCATAATTTACTAAAGCTCAGTAAATATGGTCATACTTACAAGCTTAAGTGTAATTCTGAGACATTGGAAAAGGTTCCAATGTATGACAGAGCGAATAAGAAGAATCAACTTAGGCAGAAAGATAAAAGTTTCTCAAATCTGAAAAGATAGGAGAGTACTTTAGTATCATGTTTATGATCATATTAATGATTAAGATATCATATCACAATTGATCCTCTAAGGTCATCTTAGTGCATTCTTATGACTAAGAAGAGGAATCTTGAATTGTTGGAATGGTTAAATCAAGAAGATGAGTCATACTTTGTTCCAATACAAGTCTTAGAGTCATACTCCAAGATTGTAACTTGAGTGACATGTCTTAGAGAAGGTTTAAAACACTTGTCAAATGTAAGAGTAAAAGTTTTCTACTCTTGTACATTTGAAATTGGTAAGTTGTGATGTTTTGGATAAAACAAAGACCAACTAAGGTCAATTGTGTGAAGTGTTTGTCTTGATTAGAATCCACACTATCTCTTGAATATTTGACAAGAGAGTCTTATATGTTAAGAGGACAGTGGGAGTCTTTAAGGTCTTAAAAGTATCAAGAACTAATCAAGAATAAAACCTGAAGTTCTTGTTGGAATAGTGTCTAAGGCTACAACTATATTAGGCAAGTATTTGACCCGGTTGTGCATGGTCCTTTTGGGTTGCCTTCACCATAGCAACTTGATAGGATGATTTATTAAGAGAGAGTATATATTATTAATATATTATGAGAATAATATAAAGAATAATATATTGATTTGATTAATATAAGTCATAGAATTAATTGGAATTAATTTGGTGACATAAAGAGATTAATTAAATAAGAGGGTATAAACTGTCAATTGTTTGATAGTTAAGCTTTAGACTGTAAATCCATATAGATATACAAGGGACGGATTCTAGAAGCTAGGATAGCTTCAAAATCGTCCAAGGAGTTATCTATGGAATGGATTTGGATAGCCTTAAGAGAAGATTATCCAATTAGGGTTTAGGTTGTAACCCTTAAGGCACAAGTATAAATAGACCCCATGGCTAAGGGAAATCGACACTTCACCAAAAGTAAGAGAATCCTGGCCGATTTCCTCCCCTCTCCTCTCTCCTAAATCATCTTCCTTGCTATTGGTGTTTGTAAGCCATTAGAGGAGTGACAATTATGACTCTAGAAGCTCCAAGACAACAAGATCAACAAGGAATTCAAAGGTATGGTTCTAGATCTGTTTCAATGTTGTTATTTGACCTAATTAGTCATTAGAAGTCTTGGATTCAAAGCATGTTTAATTAGAAAGCCTAGATCCAAGCATTAGGGTTTTGCATGCGCACATAGGAAAGTTCTTATGGCTAAAACCCATCAGTGGTATCAGAGACTAGCTTGGTTTTCATTAAATTGTTGCTTGATTAACTGAAACTAAACTGCAAAATTCGATTTTTGTGTTTCTGAGTCATGGACTCTGCGAGTTCCAAAGTGGACTCGGCGAGTTGGCCTGACTCGGCGAGTCCCTTTGTGCACTCGGCGAGTCTAAGCGTCAGGAATGGCCAGATTCAGGATTTTTTCATAATTATCTTATGGAAACTTACCTTAATCATATTAGATCAACTTAAATCCGATTTTTTGATATATATGACTATTATCTTGATCTAATTAAAGATATTTATCAACTAATAAAATATTTAATTTCCTTATATGATAATTAATTAATTATTTTAATTATTTTGGTAATTATCTTAAAAAGAAATCTTGAATAAAATCAAATATAGATAATTAGGATATTAATCGTTAATTGGAATTATTTGTTATTTGATCCTCCATGTTTTAAATGTTTAAAACTTGTCCTCAAGTTTTGCAATTTATATTTTGTGATTAAAAGTTTTAATTTAGACAACTTAAATTTCAAACCCTAGATTTTAAAAGATTTAAAATACAACCCTATACTAATATGATATTACTAGAATAATATATATATGTATAACTAAATGCTAGTCTTACCGTTAGTAGGCCTCATTCACGAAGCCGATCTATAAGGTGGGTATAAGGTTGCGACCTATAAAATGGCGCTTAATGGTTGTACACTCACACCCACCGCTTGCTTGATTGGTGGAGGGTCGTTAGCCGAACGGGTAGGATAGGGCAATCTCATCCTCTCATTAAAAGTATAATAAGTAATACAAAGTAACTACACATATTTTAAAATTTCCCAATCTTAGTTACTTTAAGAAAAGTGAATTGATGCAATCCCATGAAATTACACTTTGCACCATTGCTAAGAAGTTAGTGGAGCGTGTGTGGTTTACCGGCACACTAATTGGTTCTAAGAAAAGGTGGCAAAGGGTGATTCATTGTTTATCATAGTTCGATGGAGCGTGTGTGGTTTACCGGCACATCGAATAGGTGATCGTTACAATGAAGGCACCATGTGAATTTGCATGGTAATTCACACCCGCTTTGCGATCCTCAGAATCCCAGTCACAAACAAGAGGGGCATATCGAGATTTAAACATGCCATTGAATAGTTTCAATGAATCTCATCCGAACCTAGGAATTCTCAATACATTTAGGACTAATAGTTAGGTTATGTGGTGGAGAATTAGTGAATCGTCATTCACTTACCTTCAATTTATTTGCATGTTAGATTACGGCATCGCTTTTCTAGTATGTAAATGTTATTGTTGGATCCTAGCCCTAATTTTTCTTATTGGGTGATAATTAGGGATTCTTATTCTAATCTATCTTTGTCCTTTCTTCTTTTGTAGATGTCGAACGCCAACAATGCTGCTGCTAGTTCTTTCACGTTGATGAGCCTTTGCCAAAAGGTCACCTTCGATGGATCGAACTTTAGCGAATGGATAAGATACATTCGCACCATTGCTCGCTATGAGGATAAGGAGTATGTCCTCGATGAGAAGCTCGAGAAAATCAACCCTGAAATCGCTACTCCGGCTGAAATCACCGCTTTTGAAACTCATGAGCGAGATGCAACGAAGGTACATTGCATCATGATTGCCACCATGAACTCCGAATTCCAAAAGTCCTACGAGGACATGTACCCGTACGAGATGCACCAAGACTTATTGGAGAGATACCACCAGAACGCGAGACAAGAGCGTTATGAGATTTTCACTAACATGATTTCCGCTAAGATGGATCATGGAGAATATCTTACCGTGCACCTACAAAAGATGCAAAGGTATGTCGACCGCCTTCGCAAGTTAAATGTTGACTTTGGGGAAGACTTGGCGACCGACATGGTGCTTCACTCTTTGCCTCCGATGTACAACCAATTTAGGATGACCTACCACATGAACAAAGAAGAGGTCACCCTAAGCAAACTCCAAGGTCTCTTGAGGGTCGCTGAGAGCAACTTCAAAGACAAGTCTGTTGCACCTACTCCCAATCCGCCTACTGCTCCTGTCTTGGCTATTGGTCAAGGAAAGGGAAAGAAGAGGAAGGCTTCATCAAAGAACTATCGCAAGGTCAAAGCCCGAGATGGTGCCTCTTCTAGTGGGACCAAAGTTGATCCCGCTAAGCCCTGTCCTAACCCAAAGGAGGCAGAGTGCCACCACTGCCACAAGATAGGACACTGGAAGAGAAGCTGCCCAGAGTACCTGCAAGCAATCAAAGAAGGAAAGATCAAGCCATCTTTCGCAGGTATATACACAATTAAATCTAACGATTCTAATCATGCTATTTCTTGGGTTCTTGATACCGGTTGTGGTTACCACATTTGTTCTAATGTGCAGGGACTAAGAAGAAGTAGGGATGTGGAGCAAGGAAGAATCAATCTAATCATGGGGAACAGAAGATCGTCGCCTGTGACCAAGATTGGAGTGTATTCTTTAGTGCTTAGGAATAATTTTTGTTTGGATTTGAACAATTGTTGCTATTCGCCAGAAATGGCTAGAAACATCATATCATTTCATGGTTTATATAGACAAGGTTTTAGATTTTCTTTTAATAATGAGAATGGTTCTATTTTGGCTTATCTAAATAGTGTCTTTTACTTTGAAGCTATACCATGTAATGGAATATATGAAACTGTTATGATTGTTGATAACTTAGGAAATGATGTTTTGAATATAGATTCTTCCACTAGTATGGATAAAGCATCCATGTGGCATTGTCGTCTTGGACATGTCAACAAGAAACGCATAGCCCAACTCCAAAAGGATGGAGTGTTGGAGTCATTCGACCTTAGGGAAGATGACACATGCGAGTCTTGTTTGCTTGGAAAATTGACTAAGTCACCCTTCACGAGTACATGTGAAAGGGGTGAGGGTCTATTGGACCTAATACATACCGATGTATGTGGACCGTTTAGATCAACCACGAAGGATGGAAACCGCTTCTACGTGACCTTTACCGATGATTATAGTAGATATGGGTGTATCTATTTAATCAAGCAAAAGTCAGAAACCTTTGAAAAGTTCAAAGAGTTCAAGAATGAAGTGGAGAATCAATTGGGCAGGAAAATCAAGATGCTTCGATCTGATCGAGGAGGAGAGTACCTAAGTCTTGAATTCCACGATTATCTTAAGGAGTGTGGAATAGTTTCGCAATTGACGCCTCCTAGGACACCGCAGTTGAACGGTGTGGCAGAAAGGCGTAATCGAACCTTATTGGATATGGTTCGCTCTATGATGAGTCGTGCTTCACTACCTATCTCTTTTTGGGGGTATGCCTTAGAGACTACCGCCCATATCCTTAACCGAGTCCCTACTAAGAAGGTTTCCAAAACACCTCACGAGATGTGGACAGGGAAAGCTCCCTCGTTGGCACATATCAAGGTTTGGGGTTGCGAGGCTTTCGTAAGACGAGATACTCACGACAAGCTCGAACCTCGAAGTGAGCGATGTATTTTCATCGGCTACCCGCAGACATCCTTTGGATATCTCTTCTATAGACCGAAGGACAATGTTGTCTTTGTTGCAAGGAGAGGAGTTTTCCGAGAGCGAGAACTCATAAGCCAAGGAGACAGTGGGAGGCAAATCGAACTTGAAGAGATTCAAGAGTCGATAGATGAAGGAACCTCTACCGCTAGCACTCAACCCGAGGAGGAAACTCCGGTTGAACCGATTGACGAGTCCTTACCTCTTAGACGTTCCGATAGAGTTAGAGTTCATCCCCAGTTTTATGGTTTTCATATTACTACCGAAGGGGACACGTATATTAGTGATGGTACACTAATAAATCTCGATGAACCTAATAGCTATAAGGAAGCCATGGCAGGCCCGGAGTCTGCAAAATGGAAAGAGGCAATGGATGGCGAGATCCAATCCATGTATGATAACCAAGTTTGGAATTTGGTTGATTATGTGCCCGGACGTAAGACCGTTGGGTGAAAATGGATCTTCAAGAAGAAGACCGACGTGGATGGAAACGTACACACATATAAAGCGCGATTGGTTGCGAAGGGCTTTACTCAAACTCCTGGAGTTGACTATGATGAGACCTTCTCACCATTTGCGAAGATAAAATCTATTAGAGTGATGCTAGCAATTGCCGCATTTCATGATTATGAGATTTGGCAAATGGATGTCAAGACCGCTTTCCTTAACGGAAAGTTGGCTGAGGATGTTTACATGGCTCAGCCAGAGGGGTTTGTGGATCCGAAGCATCCAAATAGAGTGTGTAAGCTTGAGAAGTCCATTTATGGACTTAAGCAAGCGTCTCGCAGATGGAATCTTTGCTTCGATGAGAAAGTCAAAGAGTTTGGATTTGTACGAAGCGAAGATGAATCATGTGTATATGTCAAAGCCAGTGGGAGTATAGTTAGCTTCCTCGTTCTCTATGTCGATGACATATTACTCATAGGAAACGACATCCTGACTCTGCAGGAAGTTAAGTCCTGGCTCGGGAAGTGCTTCGCTATGAAGGACCTCGGAGAGGCTTCATAAATTTTGGGAAAAAGGATAGTAAGAGAAAGAAGTAAGAGACTAATAGGACTTAGTCAGAATACTTACTTAGAGAAGGTACTAAAACGTTTTAGTATGGAAAACTCAAAGAAGGGAGAATTACCGATACAAAGTAATGCCAAGTTGAGTAAGACTCAAAGTCCGAGTACCGAAGCTGAGATAGCAGAAATGAGCCAAGTACCATACGCTTCCGCAGTTGGCTCAATCATGTACGCTATGACTTGTACTCGCCCTGATGTAGCTTTTGCTTTGAGCATGGTTAGCAGATATCAAGGGAATCCTGGCAGAGCACATTGGATTGCGGTGAAGAATATCCTTAAGTACCTTCGGAGGACGAAGGAATGGTTCTTAGTCCTCGGAGGGAGTGATGACTTGAAGGTGCAAGGGTATAGTGACGCTAGTTTTCAGACCGACAGGGACAACTACCGTTCGCAGTCGGGCTGGGTCTTTACCTTAAATGGAGGAGCAGTGACATGGAAGAGTTCCAAGCAGGAGACCGTAGCTGATTTAACGTGCGAATCAGAGTACATTGCAGCGAGCGAAGCATCAAAGGAGGCAATATGGCTAAAGAACTTCATCGGTGATCTTGGAGTTGTACCTGCCATAAAGGAGCCCATGGAGATTTTCTGTGATAACGAAGGAGCGGTTGCCTTGACCAAGGAACCGAGGGATAATGGTAGATCAAGACATATCGACAGAAAATATCATTTCATTAGACATCGTGTAGAAGAAGGACAAATCGTAGTGAAGAGGATATCATCAGAAGATAACCCGGCAGATCCACTTATGAAGGGACTGAGTAGGGTTAAGCACTTGCAGCATGCTAGGAGTATTGGGCTGAAGGATGATATTAGCATAGATTAGATAGTATTAGAAACATGTAACAGATAAATGTAATTAACATTTGATGATTAAATAAAGGAGTTTTATTTATGAGTAATGTTAATATCTTATGTTAATTGTTTAACTATTGTTTCTTTGCATGTTTTGACTTCCAGAATAATTGAGTTTATTAGGAATAATCGAATTGTTCAAATTGTCCACAATCGTTCATATGTTGGAAGTAGATATGAATGAAGATTGTCATGAATTGGTGTGTAGATTGTCTAAATGGTGTTAGACATAGCAAAGGGTTGCTGCAACGTTCATGAGTGCTTATGAACTAGTTTTGAGCATTGGAACAAACCCGCGCTTGCTGGAATCATCTTATGGAATATGATATAAAAGGGTGATCGCAAGACGATAATATCATATAGTCTTAAAACCTAGATATATGGTTTGTTATTTGTTAATTGATTGTACATTGATAATGCGAAAATGCATCAGTAACTCAGTGTTATAAAACGCATTGTTGTGTATAGTTGGTTAATGGATAAGTAAATGCATATAAGTCGAAGTTTATCTGTAACTTTTATCTAAGAAGATAAAAGCAATATCTCGGCCGCTCGATGATTTGATTTGACTTATGTGCCAGGCCCGGTCAGAACTGAATTGATGTGTTCGATTAAGTTCTATGTCAAATAAATCAGAGATCGAGAAACCTAAATGCTTGACTAACCATTCCATAGGATTGTCAACATGATATCTAACAGAGGACTGTACGATCCCTTATCTAAAGGACAAGATTGATTAGATCAGAGTTTGACAACGTCTTTGAGAGCTACGATTGCAAACCAAATTGTACTTGTGCATATAGTTACTAGACTTATCCAAGTGGGAGACTGTTGGAATAGTGTCTAAGGCTACAACTATATTAGGCAAGTATTTGACCCGGTTGTGCATCGTCCTTTTGGGTTGCCTTCACCATAGCAACATGATAGGATGATTTATTAAGAGAGAGTATATATTATTAATATATTATGAGAATAATATAAAGAATAATATATTGATTTGATTAATATAAGTCATAGAATTAATTGGAATTAATTTGGTGACATAAAGAGATTAATTAAATAAGAGGGTATAAACTGTCAATTGTTTGATAGTTAAGCTTTAGACTGTAAATCCATATAGATATACAAGGGACGGATTCTAGAAGCTAGGATAGCTTCAAAATCGTCCAAGGAGTTATCTATGGAATGGATTTGGATAGCCTTAAGAGAAGATTATCCAATTAGGGTTTAGGTTGTAACCCTTAAGGCACAAGTATAAATAGACCCCATGGCTAAGGGAAATCGGCACTTCACCAAAAGTAAGAGAACCCTGGCCGATTTCCTCCCCTCTCCTCTCTCCTAAATCATCTTCCTTGCTATTGGTGTTTGTAAGCCATTAGAGGAGTGACAATTATGACTCTAGAAGCTCCAAGACAACAAGATCAACAAGGAATTCAAAGGTATGGTTCTAGATCTGTTTCAATGTTGTTATTTGACCTAATTAGTCATTAGAAGTCTTGGATTCAAAGCATGTTTAATTAGAAAGCCTAGATCCAAGCATTAGGGTTTTGCATGCGTACATAGGAAAGTTCTTAGCTAAAACCTATCAGTTCTTCATTAGCACACGACTTGAGGTTTATAACCCATTGTGTTGACATATTCTGTGCCCATTCCAATTAAAGTTGGCTTTGCATATGAGTTTTTAGAGTTCTCAATTGGTTGCACAACAACTTGGAAGCAATGGTAGGCCCTTGAGCTGCCAGATGGCAAGAAATTAAGATTGAGTTCAGTCTATATTTGTTTGGATTTGTCATTGTCCTTGTCTTGTGACTATGGTTTTGACAATTCACATGGATAAGAACACATACGCCATTAAATCTAAGTGTTGTAAGGTTTCTGTCCGATTCATGTAAATGGTGGTGAGGAAACACTTTCACTAAGTAGATTTTAGCTAGATAACAATTGTGATATTTGCCTTCTCAAAGTTGTTAGTGGAGCGTGTGTGGTTTACCGGCACACTAACATGGACTTGTGAGAAGTGGCAAAGGTCTAAATAATCAAGACTATGATTACGACATCCCTTTTCATAGTTCTTAAAATTGTTTAGACACACCTGTGAGCTATCTAAGATAAGGTGTATGATTATGATAAAGTTTTATCAAAGCAATCTAGTATAAAAAATTTGAACTTTGGTAAGAAAGTTAATAAAGTATTGATTTCTAGAAGTCCAGCTGATTTCTGAGTGAGCATAAGTGTTATGATAATAATCATTATGTTAGTGGGAGCATGATAATTATGATAAGTATTGCTAGTTAGCAATGTTAATAATAGAAAATAAAAAGTATCAATTGGGAAAGATTTTTTTTTTTGCTATAATTAAGGGAGAGGAAATTATACGTCATCTCAAATCTAAAAGCTTAGATTGAGGTTTTAATGGTATTTAGTCAAGTATATATATATATGAATTTCATGTTGGAATGACCCAACATAAGGAAATTTTGTATATGGGTCTATTATTTGCATTCTCAAATTCGATTATGATTACTGCATCCCTTTTCATAATCTGAGTTATGAGAACTTGGCAAATTGAAATGGAAATATTATAGCAAAAGACTGGTTTAGTCTTTATGTGAGATATGATGAATCGTGTCCCATATGTTTTGGATATAGGATCGATTACATGTGCTATATGGATCCTTTCTAAAATTCATCCTTTCTAAAATTTTCCTAATGCTTGGGGCATTAAGAAGGGAAAAGTTCTAGAATTAGATATGACTAAAAGGATTAAAAAATTGTCGAAGACAATCTAAGGTTTACCCAAGATTGATTGCTCAAGGAGAGTTGGAAGTATAGTGTTAATTGTTGGAAGGACCATATTGACATAATCTGTAAGGAGGCAACTCTTGTTCAGAAGTGATAGTCAAAATGGAATCTGGAAATGTTTCAAAGTTAGAAATTATTCAATCTATGTAAGATTAGGAAACTTAATGCAAGAAGGATGTTTCCAAGGAGCTGATCTCCTTTGGAATGCTCTGTAATGGTTGTTGTCAAGTCTTTCTGACTTTGTGCATAATCATTACAAGAGGATCAATGCATATAAGTTTAGAATCTAATAGATTTCAGTAAATGACATGAATTTGGAATTCTTGCATTTGCAGTAAGGATTTGGGACTGTGAAAAGAGGATCATTGGAGTTATGTTCAATTGATCTATTTCACAAAGTAAAGATAATAGACAAACATAGTATGCATACTTGGTATGACATGACTAATGTTTAGAAAACATAGTGTACATACTTGGAGCTTGGGACAACTATTGTTTTAAATTCAAGAATAAAGTTGATAGTTGAAACAGTATACAATGAATAATGTGTAATCATATGGTGATAAATAAAAGGTGTTTTATTTATGTTCATAGGTTTTGATACCATATTGGATTAAATTATTATTGTGTTTCACTTTGCATGCTTTAACTTCCAAAATAAGTAGGTCATTGTTTTGGATGACTAAGTTATTCAAATCATCCACAGTCGGTCATATGTTGGAAGTAGATATGAATTAAGACTGTCATGGGTTGGCTTGTAGAGGTCTAAGATGTTGGACAAAGGGCTACAACACTCATGAGTGCTCATAAGTTCTGAGTATTGGATTCAACCCGCGCTCATTGGAATCACTTCATGGATTTTATCACGAGTGATCATGAGATGATAATATCTTATATTCTTCAAACCTAGAGATATGAGTTGTTACTATGAGTTGGTTGTACATTGATTGCACGAAAACGCATTCGGTAACTTGATGTTATAAAACGTGCCTTTGTGTATGATTCAACAAGTAGTAGAACAAGCCATATGAGTCGAAGTTTATCCATTCCTTTTACCTTCGGGATAAAAGAGATATCTATGGGCCCCTCGATGATTTGGTGATGACAAATGTAAGTGCTCGGCCGATCCGGGACTGATTTGATTTGTTCAATTAGTCAGTCGTCATAAATCGGAAATCGGGAAACAAAAAATGGACAGAGAGAATGATTATAATCCATGTCTCAGTCCATATGATATCTATAATGGAGGAATATATGATCCCTTATCTAATGGACAAGTCATTGACAATGGTCAGAGTTCATCTACAAGGTCAGAGTTCGACAAAATCTTTTGAGAGCTACAATTTCCAGTCGGTTCTTGAAGTCATAAGCAATAATAGTTTTAGACTTATCCAAGTGGGAGACTGTTGGATTAATGTCTAAGTCCATAACTATAATTGGTAAGACTTGACCCGACCCAACATGGTCAATTTAGGTTGCATGGCATCATGCATTTGGATAGACTATAATGAGAGAAATAACACTTAAGGTTGGTTAATATATTATAAGTTCTAATATATTAATAAGATTATTTAATTAGTATTGATCAAGAATTAATTTAGGATTAATTAAGTGATCAAAAGAAGACTAATTAAATCTATGGGTTGATTGTGTAAATCCTCCATACTTATATAATGGGCTAATGCTCCATAGATTGTCAAGTTGGGCTAAAACCCATAAGATGCTCCATGGTGTATTTGTACCCATGGATCATGGAAATGAAAGGTCATGAATATTAGGGTTTACATGGTGTAAGCCTAACTATATAATGATCTGATTCTTGGAGAAAATCGGCCACTATGAGTGATAGAAAGGGCTAGCCAATTTTCATGAAGTGTGAATTTCTCTCAAGTCATTCCATGTGTATTTGGTGTTGTGTGAACCATTTGAGGTGTCACACTTGGGGCACTAGAACTCAAGCTTCATGAAGACATTCTACATCAAAGAGGTATGTAATTATAACTTGATATATTCATATGAATCAAAGTTATTATGCTAGTTAGGATGAATACCTTGGAAAGATCATATTTGCATGTAGAATAGAGAAAACATAGATCCAAGGTATTTAGGGTTGCATGTATGTGACATCCCCAATTTCACGGCCAGAAAAAACCGATTTGTTTATGCTTTGTTTTAAAATCAGAGTTATCTTTTAAAGAAAATAGTTGCGGAATTTGTCCCAAAAACAAAATATGATAACCATTTATCAAAAATATTTCTCAAAAAGAATGTATTTTTATTAAATAATAAAACCTCGGGATGTCATGTTCCGATACAGACCAAAAGCATAAACAATATAAAATAGACCTTACAATAGTTATTTACAACTACTAATCTATAATCCAAAATCTCTCGTCAAGTCCACCAACTTATACCCTTATGCTATTACCTGTAATGAAAAGAAAACTGAGTGGGTCAGGCTTGGGAGCCTGGTGAGCATATAGGGTTTTCAACCCACAATAATATAATTATTATATTTAATCAGCAAACAATCAACCCAATTACCCATCCCCATTATCTTCTTAAGATTTTACCCTAAGAACCAACTATCCTTCATTCATTTATTCCTAAGGATTTACCTAAGGAATTGGCACGAAGTCCATTGCTGCCAAATTTTATTTATCAGGTACTAAATCCATAGCTATCAGGTGCTAACTCCATAGTCACCAAGGTTCACTTAACAAGCACTAACTCCATAGTCGTCAAGGTTGACTCAACGTGCGCTAACTCCATAGTCACCAAGGTTTATACAATAGGCGCTAACTCCATAGTCACCAACTATTCCATCTACCCATGTTCTACCCAACATTTTTGTAGATATAAATACAAACATAATTTAAATCATTTAACACCTGTATAAAAACATCAAATCCAAGTCCATCTCAAATAGACAATTAATATATAACACATAGCACGTATTTCATAGCTAATACTTTATATTTATGTGTTAGAAAAAGTAACTATGCACTCATGCATATAAACAACAATATATATGTATATATACACATAACACGTATTTTATAAAATACTTCATATCTATGTGTAAGATGAAAGTGACCATACACTCACTTGATTAGAAGTTGATCGGACAGCACTACGACTTGTTGAAGTAGTATTCTTGGGTAGATATGGAAGATCTTCACAAAAACCGGGCTCCTCGCGGGCAGGGCTTCGGTTCGGGAATCTCACTTCTCGGGATCCTCGGGACTTCGGAACTTGCTTCGGGGCTCGGGAAAGATATCGGGGCTTCGGGATAGAATTGGCACGCAAAACGATGCAAAACTTAGAGAGAAAGGAAGAAAATTAGCAAGGGAAATGGCTGATCTCGGGTTCTATTTATAGGCTGCTGGGTCTAGGATTACGTTGGGCATAATCAGTACGCTGGGCGTAATCTTCGGATAAGCTTTGGTATGCGTGCCACGATCTTCAAAAATTCATAACTTTCGCATACGGACTCCGTTTTTGACGTTTTTTATATTTACGCGTAGGTGAGATTATGCTCTACAACTTTCGTTTAGACTCCATTGGCTAATTTTGACTTTATTTTTATTATATTATTTTTAGTAGGTCGGGACAGGAAAACTTCGTTATAAAATCATAACTTCTTCATCTGACGTCCGTTTTTTCTATCTTTTTACCGTTGCACTACTAATGATGGGATCTTCGATTCTTGTTTAGATTGTTTCGGCTAAAAACCGCTCGATCTTAAATCGAGTATTCGGGCTGCATACCGCTAAGTAGAAACTTAGAAAAATCATAACTTCCTCATACGAAGTCAGATTTGGATGTTCTTTTTATGCACGCTCACGGTTTAACGAACTCTACAACTTTCTTTTAGATCGCTAATGCCACATATCGCTCTAACGTAAATTCACTATTTACGTCGCTTTGTGTCGTGCCGGTTCTGTCGCGAAACTTGGACAGGTCATAACTTCTTCGTTATAACTCGGATTTCGGCGTTCTTTATATGCACAGAAACCTTGTGACATATACTAAAACTTAGTTAAGGTTATTCATTTTAAATAACATTCTATCAAAAAGTCGTTTTTTTGACGCTTATCGTCTCTTAATTGATTAGCCCTGATCTACGAGCGTTACAATGTACACTTAGGAGTGTTAGAATGCTCAAAACCCAACAAGCCACTTGCTCAACCACATGTGGTTGATTCCTGTTTTTGTTCACGTTTCTAGCTCCACTCCTGGTTCTTGCCATTTTTGATCTATACACCGACTAAGGTGATTTTAGATCTTCATTCACAGTAGATATTCAAATCATCCTTATCACTCCAAAACGTTTACATGCTAGTTCTAATACCGTGGTCGTACGCTTAGAATCTTAAACACATAAGGTTTCAAGATCTGGTCGGCAACAGACCATAGATCCGAACAAATAATTTCATATATGGAAAACATATAAAATTTAGCACATAAAAGCATTTTAGGCAACAAAATATACTAGTGATCGTATCTTAAAATATGGTAGACACTCATCTTGCAATCATCGCTTAGCATTCTAAGTTTAAGTCTAGAAATCCTACAAATTCCTAGTTCGCTTAAACTAATGCTCTGATACCAACTGTGACATCCCCAATTTCACGGCAAAAAAAGACCGATTTGTTTATGCTTTGTTTTATAAAATCAGAGTAATCATTTGATTAAAGGAGTTCCAGAATTTGTTCCCAAAATAAAATATGATAAAATAAAATTTATCAAAGCATTTCTTAAAGAAATGCATTTTTATTATATAACAAAATCTCAGGATGTCATGTTTCGATACAGACCAAAAGCATAAACAATATAAAATAGACCTTACAACAGTTATTTATAACTACTGATCTATAATCCAAAATCTCTCGTCAAGTCCACCAACTTATACCCTTGTGCCATTACCTGTAATGCAAACAAAACTGAGTGGGTCAGGCTTGGGATTCTGGTGAGCATATAGGGTTTTCAACCCACAATAATATAATTATTATATTTAATCATCAAACAATCAACCCAATTACCCATCCCCATTATCTTCGTTTAATCTCCCCTAAAGATATTATCCTAAGGGTCATCTCCTATATCATATTTACCTCTCATATCCTTACATCTTATTTCCTTATATGTTTGTTCCTACAAACTTTTCCTAAGGATCATCGCCTACATCGCCTAGACAATACTAATTCAGGGATCACTCCCTCAATATGTGTCTAGTAAGGGTTAGGGTATCATCGCATGATTACGCAGCCACAACATCGCCTGGACTCGTAAATCATAATAAGGGTTAGACTATCATCGCATGAATACGCAGCCACAACATCGCCTAGACTCGTAATTCATAATAAGGGTTAGACTATCATCGCATGAATACACAGCCACAACATCGCCTGGACTCGTAATTCATAATAAGGGTTAGACTATCATCGCATGAATACACAGCCACAACATCGCCTGGACTCGTAAATCATTACCTATCTATCATCACCTAATTATCATCACCATTATATCCTCACCTATCTCTTTTCACATTATTTCATCACACACCAACTATTTCATCTACCCATGTTCTACCTAACATATTCGTAGATATAAATTACATATATAGTTTAAATCATATACAAACATGTATAAAACATTCATCTAACATCCATCTCAAATAAACGAACAATATATAAACACATAACACGTATTTCATAGCAAATACTTAATATATATGTGTTAAAAGAAAGTAACTACACACACACCCAAAACGTATACTTAATACATTCAAACGATACTTGTATTAAAATCGTGTTTATGAAAGGGACTATACACTCACTTGATCAGAAGATGATCGGACAACACTACGGCTTGTAAAATTTGTATTCTTCGGTAGATCTGGAAGATCTTCACAAAAACCGGCTTTTCGCAGGCAGAGCTTCGGCTCGGAAATTTCACTTCTCAGGATCTTCGGGCTTCGGGACTCGCTTCGGGTTTCGGGATAATACCGGGGCTTCGGGGGGTTAAAATACGGCTTAGAGAGAGTATCAGGAGTGGGAGAGTAAGAGATGAGTAACCTAAATCGACTGACCCTTGATTTCTATTTATACGGTGAATTTTCTGGGTTCACCTCGTGAGTTTCTAATGTTCACCTCGTGAGCTAGGCTCACCTCGTGAGCTACATATGCTCACCTCGTGAGCTCGATACATCATTGTGTTCGTCATGGCCACTTGCCCATGAAGACGTCCATCATCTGTTCACCTCGTGAGCCACTAATGCTCACCTCGTGAGCTAGGCTCACCTCGTGAACTACATATGTTCACCTCGTGAGTTATGACACAGCCTTGGGGTTCACGCCCCGAACTTCAGAAATTCATAACTTTCGTATACGAGCTCCGTTTTCGACGTTCTTTATATCCACGCATAAGTGAGATTATGTTTTACAACTCTCGTTTAGTCTCCGTTGGCTAATTTTGAATTTATTTTTAATATATTATAAATATATTATTTTTAGTAGGCCGGGACAGGAAAACTCCGTTCAAAATTCATAACTCCATTTGAACTCCGTTTTCGTCTGTCTTTTTGTCATTACGCTACTATTAACGAGATCTTCGATTTTCGTTTAGGTTGTGTCGGCTAAAAACCGCTCGATCTAATATTCGAATTTCGGGCTGGATACTGCTAATGCTGAAACTTCGAAAAATCATAACTTCGTCATATGAAGTCAGATTTAGACGTTCTTTTTATGCATGCTCTCAGTTTAACGTATTCTACGACTTTCGTTTAGATCGCTAAGGCCAAATATTGCTCTAACGTAAATTTATTATTTATGTCGCGTTGTGTCGTGCCGGTTCTGTCGCGAAACTTCGACAGGTCATAACTTCTTCGTTATAACTTGGATTTCGGCGTTCTTTATATGTACAGAATCCTTGTAACATATAATACAACTTAGTTAAGATTACCCTTGTAAATAATCTTCCATCAAAAAGTCATTTTTGATGCTTATCGTCTCTAAATTGAATAGCCCGGATCTACGGGCGTTACACATTTTCCTTGACATAAAACATTTTCCCGGACATAAAACATCTATCAAACTTGATTGCACATTACACTACCTAATGCTGTAAAGATCATATAAATATGAAAGGGGACTTACAACACAAAACATTGTTAATCACATTCGTTGAAAATTACACCACATGTATGACACTAATATAAATGAAATTTGCAAGGAGACCACCACCCAAAACAATATCAATTATATCTAGTTGTACATTATGCAACCTAACACCATAAAATAAATAAAACTGAAAGCAGAGTAATAAAAAAAAATGTTCACGTTACATCACCTAACAATAGAAAATGATAGGAGGCATCCTCGGCCCTCCCACCTTAAAATATATAAGTTGCTAACAAAACAATAAAACAAAAATGTAGAGTGATTGGCCACAAATTTAAAAAGACCATGTGATTCCGATTTAAGTAACTACAGCTTTCATGTTGATGGCTATTGACTTACGATCACTTCCATCTTTATATTTTCTTCCTTTTCTATATTCCTTACAATGTCTTCAATCATGGAAGAGTTTGATCACCTCAAAATTCAAATGGAAGACATAAAAACGGCAACCTGCAACTTTAATCAAGACAGGTGGATCGGAGGTGGTGGGTTTGGTTCGGTGTACAAAGGAGAACTCTCCCTTCCCACGGGACCAACCATGGTTGCTTTCAAACGCTTGGATCAAAGATCCGATCAAGGAAACCCTGAGTTTTGGAAGGAGATCATGATGCTTTCCAAATACAAACATGAAAACTTGATCTCTCTCCTTCACTTTTGCATCGAGGGTGATGAGAGAGTCCTTGTGTACGAGTATGCCCCTCGTGGAAGCCTAGATCGCTATCTAAGTGATGCTACTCTTACATGGAACCAACGCCTTCATATATGCATCGGGGTTGCACGTGCACTAAAATATCTTCATGATCCCATGCAAACACAACAAAGACTTATCCATCGAGACATGAAAAGCTCCAACATCCTTCTAGATGATAACTGGAATGCTAAAGTTTCTGATTTTGGTTTGTCAAAAATTGGCCCAGCAAACCAACCGCAAACATATCTGGTCTCCAGACCTGTTGGTACCCTTGGATATTGCGATCCATTATATTCAGAGATGGGTTTCCTATCAAAAGAGTCTGACGTATATTCCTTTGGGGTAGTACTGTTTGAAGTGCTATGCGGAAGATCATGTTGTGAATATAGTAATGGTAAACTGATTAACATTTTAGTGCAGAAGTGGATAAAATGTTATAATGAAAATAAATTAAAAGATATTATCTTTCAAGATCTCAAGGGACAAACAGTTTGGGATTCTGTGATGACTTTTTCAGCCATTGCAAACCGATGCTTAAAAAGAGATCGTAAAGATCGACCAACGATGCACCAGATTGTGAATGCACTTGAGGTTGCACTTCAAAAGCAGGGGGTAAGTATCTCTTATCATTAAAAGGTTTTCAGTATTGCATTTTGATTTTCTAGGTACGAAGTAGTGAAAAAATATATACTTGGGGTATAGTGGACGGATTAAGCAGTTGATCATCAAATCCATTGTAAAAGTAGAGCATCTGTGACACATTATCGACACAAATCATGATCTTGTTTATTTGTTTAGTTATTGTTAATTTGTTTTACCCCATGGATATTGTAGAATGCATATGTTGAAACTCCACTTTTTGCTGGTGAGGACGGCTATCATAGTTTCCCGATGCCAACAGTTCCGTACGGAGTTCAAAGATTTCAATAAAGGCTCAAAGAGAAACAACATAGCTTGGAAAAACATTCCGATGCCGAATTTTTTTTTTTTTTTTCTTGAAAGCAAAACAGCCGATGAAATAACTCTAAGATCTTGTAAGTTCTTTTAAGTATTTTTCATTTGCGCTATTTAAATCATTAAACTTATTTTTGTTATTACTGAATTAGTACTTTCAAAACATAAATCATTTAGATCATTGGGTAACCGGTTCATTACATTAAATATATTGGTACGATAAACAGATAGCAAACTACACATTATTATCGGTGAGTGTAGAGATGACAAACATATCGTATGATGTCGACATTTAACCAGGTTGAACATATCAAAATATGTCCACAAGAACAAGACACTTAAAACTCTTTAATTAACCTGACACTCTGTCACGACACGACTAACCCATTTAACATATTCAATTAATTTGATCCGGTTAACTATACTAACATTAAACTAGCTTAAGCCATTTAACTAGTGTAGTGTTAAACCAATCAATAAAAATATAATTTCTTTTAAGGATTAAAGTCCACTAAAAGCCGGTTAGTTTTGTTAAAACCAAAAACAACGGTTCAACAAAACCACTAAAAATGGGTTTTAAACAATGTTTTAAAAACCTGTATTTTAATTCAACCGGTCGAGTGACGTTTTCCGATTCAGCCGGATGGTCAAACCGGTTCTATATTTTTATATGTTTTTAATTATCCTCCATACGTTGATTACAAAACTTGTAATCTTTTTAGTATTACAAACGTAAATAGAATGCAACATATAAAAACAATCATTATAGAAGTCAAAATCAAACAAAGAAGCCCAAAACAAACACAAAAATCCAAGAATATCCGGTTCAACCCGGTCCATTCCGGTTCAACTCAACCGGTTGAACCGGTTTTTTTTACCAAAACCGGTCGGTTCAATCCGGTCAGGAAATCCTTATAAAACCGGTCCAAATCGTACCGTCCTCACTTCCGGTTTCCGGTTCGACCAGTTCAATCGGCCGGTTCGAACCGGTTTTTAAAACACTGGTTTTAAACAGATCACATATTTCAACACTCTCGCTAAAATAAATTAAGAAAAGTGGGGGCCATTCATTAAATAATCCCCTCTTATTTCCAAAGAATCATTTTGAAGGCTCCAAATCTTCAATGTTACTAAAAGCCAAAGGCGCCTTGTCTTTACACACATACACATGCTTTTACATACAAACAAACATACACATATAATAAACGAATAACACACAATTATATATACTAGATTATTAACATATAAATTATATCTATATATTAGATTATTAACATAAGATTATTAGCATATAAAAAGCACTATATGTTTAACAACTAGTTGATAAACTAATTTATTTTTCGAATTTTGTTAATATGGAATGGCTAAATAAACACCCCATTTACTAGAAACAAAATTTATACTAAAAACACACCCTTTAATGATTAAAAAATATTTTTTTTAGTCAAAGGTCATTAGTTTTGTAGTAATTAAGTAATGATTATTTACTTTACCATTAATTATTAAATATAATATAAATGATTGATTGTTTGTTTTTAGTTAATTAAGATATATATATATATATATATATATATATATATATATATATATATATATATATATATATATATATATATATATAGAGAGAGAGAGAGAGAGAGAGAGAGAGAGAAAGAAGAACCCCGCTTTGCAGGGGTTAGAAAGTATTCAGTTGTATATGAGGAATTCATGGTTTACATAAAATTTGTAGTTATATAAAAATTGCAACATGTGATATGATCACGGGAAGAGGAGACGAAGTAGGAATTGAGGTGAAAACATAAATATTTGATTAAATATTTAAATCAATTAATTATAGCTAGTTATGCTACTACATCTCAATTAGATTATAACCCGTGTTAAATGCGGGGGGAATGTATTAAAAAAATTACCAAAACATTTATATATATTGCATAATAATTATAAAAGAGAGTTTATGGCTATTGTTATTATTGAAAAGTGAAGAAGAAACACTGAAATCGATAAATAACTATAAATGTTGCACGCTCTTTATAGACAATATTTTTTGTTTTATTAGTTAACCGACCTTCCTCGTCACATATGAGTACCTTCAAACCTTTTTTTTGTTTGTTACACGAGAAACAACTGCATATAACTGACCATGGGTGAAGACAAGTCTACGCAAGTATAATCCAACATTTGATAATGACTGTCATTGACTTTTGTTAATGGTCATAGCGAAACAAACTGCTATTAGGAATTGCCTACGTTGAAAACGGAATGGAATTTTTTAATCGGATGGGGTCAACTTCTAGCAAGGTATATAAGTAGTCTCGTTGAAAAATCTACCAGATATGATTCATGCTTCGACGACGTGTCTTCCAAGCCTTACGATTTGTAATCTAGTACCATTGCATAGTCCTCTGGTTTGGTCAATATTACGAAGCAACATGACCAGATCATCTTTTTTTAGTATAAGTTTATGTTTGGAAATTCCGGAGGCCTTAAAAGCGTTCAACACATCCGGTGAGTATACTGATTCCTCAAAAGAATCTTCTGTCTTGGTCTCACATAAGGAATTTGAACTCATATGTGTTTACCCTTCATCTTTCATTAATTCTAACATGTAGTCATTGATAGCATCAACTTCTTCATTAGTAGGGACCAAAATAGTTTTATCTTGAAAATACGATGGATCATCAAGATGGTTCTGAAAAGATGAATAAATGCATACCTAGTTTCATCTTGAACACGTATTACGACATTTACCCTAAATATTAATGTATGACATGTTAATGGACAATAGAATAAAAATTGAAACATTATAATAAAGATTCATGAGACAAGAAGTTTACAAATGTAAAATTATGAACTTACTTGCTGAATACATCAGAAACTCCTCCACAACCATTACAATTAAATGGTTCACCATCACTATCATCACCATTTTTAGTTACCTTTTTTGAACAGTCACGACAATAAAAAGAATACCATCCTTCCTCCAAATCAAAACCGATTATAATAGCAATGATAGACAAACCAATTTACAATGAGGTAGGTACATACATACATACATACATACATATATATATATATATATATATATACATATATATACATACATATATATATATATATACATATATATATATACATATATATATATATATACATATATATATATATATACACACATACACACACACACACACACATATATATATATATATACACATACACACACACACACATATATATATATATATATATATATATATATATATATATTAAAAAAATTGTTATATATAATGGAAAAATATGAATAATATTAAGTATACCTCATTGTAATCTGGAATATCATCAATGTTTTTGATTTGAAAACGAATGTAGTAATCTTTTGGCTTGGCCACAACAGTTTCTGTGTTAAGTTGTATAGTATTAATGAAAGACTTAACATTCAAATCGATATCAGCAATGCTACCTATAAGAAGGAAAAATGAAGAAGATCAACAATAATAATAATTATTCATTAATAATAAGTAAAAATAAAACAATAAATAATTATATCATAGTCATCAAATACATACGCCTTTTTAAATTTTGAAAATATGATGCATATCATCATTAATATGCAATCTCGACCCAAATAAACAGTTAACGACTTGTGGCTGACCTATAAATAACAATTGAAGTAATAGATTATTTCATATTATAAATAAAATATTAATGTAACGAGCATAGACATCTAAAAGTAATTATTCTTATCACTCCAAGTCTTGAGCTTTGCCATACGTAGGAGGATGATCACAAGAGCATTTTCATTTTGATGTTCGGATATGTAGCTGTTCAACTTCAATGCAAAAACATCACACAAAGCAACTTGCATTTTCCTACCACTATAATTTATTGTTAGGGTTATATGAATAAAATATTAAAATTGATAAATTAATGAAAAATAATGAAAAGTATCTCAGATCTTGTGTAACAATACTCATTAGCCTTGTTTCCCTTGCATTCACCTTAATCACTCTCATGGGTTCAGTAGATACAATTTAACCAATAAAATCTACAAAATGTAAATTTGAATAAATTATTATAATATAAATTGGTTAAAAAATATATAATATAATAAATGCAAAACTGTTAACGGAAAAAAAAAAAACCTCACCAAATGTAACACAAGTGTTAAAATTTCTAGCTGTCTGATCATGAAAACTCACAAAATTAAAAGGATCGATCCTATTAACAAAAGGAGTTGATACAAGAATTGTGGTTGTCTTGTAGAAATTTATCTTATGCTTGTAAGCAACCAACATGTAATCTCCTTCGCTTTTGGTCATACCAAAGTTAGTGATTTGCCTTACAACTCCTTCTTCCAGGAGGGCTTGAAATGCATTTATGATATTTTTTTTGATTGTTGCATATATTCTAGTGTCCTGTAGGTGATAAAGAATATTATTATATGAAACAAAAATAAAACATATATTTTTTTTTTCATTTTATTTTAAT
The DNA here is from genome assembly GCF_051521515.1 of Lactuca serriola. Lineage (NCBI taxonomy): Eukaryota > Viridiplantae > Streptophyta > Magnoliopsida > Asterales > Asteraceae > Lactuca > Lactuca serriola. The sequence goes on from NC_136412.1 coordinate 123,414,194, forward strand.
CTTACCTCCTGGTCCATTAAAATCATGTCCAAGCTGTTGACCATGTTTGGGTTGTTATTGTATGTCTGTTTCCAAATCACGACAACTTGAACACGAATATTCCATGATTCTTTGGAGGCATCTATGTCAGCCAGCTTATCAATGTCAATTTCACTGTCACTGTTGTGTGCCATTTTGCTTGTGCTATGAGAAATAGAAAAGTATTAGAGATAATTATGAGATATAGTAAAAAAAGTAATTCAAAGATTCATAAGGTTTTTGTTTAAAGTAAATATGATGTTTTTTAATTAACATAGACATTCTTGGTTGGCATACTTAACCATGAAAAAAACAAAAATAAACATTAACTGTATTTTGCAAAATAATAGTTGGTTGCAATTATGGATTAATGGAAGTAGGATGGTATCAAATCAAAACATACATAGTATGTTGATATATTTCATAGAAAACAGCAAAGCAAAAAAAAAGAGTATGAACACTTATCATATTGAAGGTTGTAGAAAGCAAGAAGTATTGATAAACAAAGAAATGTGTACATTTTTGCATTAACCAAACTAACAATTGTTTACTGTTATAGAAGGCTGTAGAAAGGAAGAAGTATTGATTTAGTATCGTGAATATCAATATAAACGAAGAGGTAAAAACATAGATAAAATACAATAAAAACCCACCTTTTACAGGAGCGTGGAAGGAAAAATAAAAATGAGTTTTCGCGGAATATGTCATATATATGTATTGAATCCAAGTTGGTTTTGGAGGGGTAAGATAAAAGTCATTTTTATCTTATCCCTTAAATGTTGAATTTCAAAATGTAGTTAGGATAGATAATGTAGAAGATTTTAGGATTATTTTTTAAAATTTAAAATTAAGATAATGTTGATGGTTAGTTAAGTTCCCATCTTTGGTGGCTAATTTTTCGATTTGAATATGGGAAGTAGTTATGATATACTTAAATAAATAGTGAATTGTTTTGTTAGGATGACATCACCAAAAATATTAAGAACGATCTAAGGGTTGAAATCAATCAAAGAAATCCAATGAATGGTTCTGATTGTTGAAGGTGACATCATCAAGTTTCCTTTTTAATATATATAAAGATAGGATGCTTTAAACTTGAAAATACAGGAACAATTATAATGACATGATAAAAAAAACTCAAAACTGCTTAGATAACATGTACATACCTCCATTAATTTACCTTCACCCAACAGACTCCAAAACTTTATATAGAGATCAATAATAATACACAATCATGCTACAATAAACATAGAAAATCAGAGATTCATTCAAACAAAAAAAAATTATTAACCTCTTCGACTTACATATATCCTTTTTTCTTATGTTGTTTGGTAAACAACATTTTTAGGCAACTTCATTAGACACAAATGCAAACCTATAAGTCATAAATTACATTCGTCCTTCTTCATCATTGTTCAACTTCTGCTATTACAACAAAAAATCAAAATTAGAAGATTAAGTAAAGATAAAAATAAACTAATAATAGTTGGTTGTCGTGTAGACAAATAATCACCGTTTATGTGTAAAAATCATATATATAACAACTTACCGGATTGTAGTTATGATGATAATTAAAGATATTTGACAGCGATCGTGGTGAAAAAACAAATAATCAAACTACCCCTGCGGCCAAACACCTGAAGCAGAAAAATAAAAAATAATTATTGCAAGTGTTAAAATCTTACCTGTATGTTGTTTATATGTGTATTTAGAAACACGGGAATTTCAACTCAATTTGCAATTGAAATTCTCTAATAAGCATTGAAAAGATGCGACTTGTCTGATACGACCAAATTAATCATCAAATTATGAGAACCGCAGTGCGAAAGTACTTTCGTTTTGCCGCCATTTTTTTTGAAGTTAATTAAGTTAATATGATAAGATACAAACCTGATATCCATACATATCAATAGCACAAATTTGATAACCTTCATGGATGAAAAACTCTCCCAACTTTAACCAAGTTTAATTGAAATTATGAATTTATGTTTCCATCATAACTTTAGAAATTAAAAGGGAATGTAAAGCATATTCAAAACATAATAATTACATACTGAAGATGTTCTGGGTAAGAAAATCCTTTCAATCGAAGCTTACATAACTCCCTAAACCTATACCCCTAACAAAAGGGCAGAACTTGCAATTCAATAGAAGAAAGTAAGGGCAAAAATGGTAAATTTAAATGGTAAATAATAGCCGAAACATAAAGAATCAAATCAAATGGAAGAAACAGAAGGTAGAAGATGTAGTTACCTGGAGCGAAGTGGTCGAGGCAGAGACTTTGTGTGTGGGGTTCGATTATGAACGACGTCGACAACAGTATATAGGTCGAACCCTAAATCAACAATGAGATTGGGAAGAATAAGAAGAAACGAACGATAGCTTATGTGGCCCTGGTCTGATCAAAGCTGAAGCGGTGAAGCCATTGGAAGAGAGGAAGGGCGAAAAGAAACTGTAACAAAGAAACAAATAGAAAGATGGATTAGTGGATATTAACAGAAATACGGTTGAAGGACCTTACCTCAAGCGATTGTGGATCTTTAGTCAACCAATCTTCGTGTGCATTCTGTGTGGAATTCGATGATGTTGGTAAATGAAATCGGGGTCGATATTAGGGAGATCAAAAGGGTTGTGAAAGAGGAGGTGGGAAGGGTTATATGGAGAGGAATTGATAGATAATGGAAAAAGATGAGATTCTAGAGAGCGAATCAATGGTCGAGGGTTAAACTAAGATGGATCGGTGGTGGGTTCTTCTACATCATATGGCGGTGGATGTCCTAGCGGTGGTTTGTTATTGGAAGACGAAGCGGCTGTAGGCATATTAAGGGAGAAGCCGCTCATATTGTAGCGGTGGGAACCATTGAAGTGACCACACATGGTGGAACAATCTCATTGGAAGAGAAATCGGTGGGTGGTGAGACGCATACTTTTTTGGAGAAGTAGGCGACACGTATATAGACTCACAAATCCATATATAAAAGGAACAGATGATTAAAAAAGAAATTATAAGAAAAATAGATAGATTTAAAAAAAAAATTCAAAACCCAAAAGAAAAAATAAAGTTTGGTCCAATCAAGAGGAACTACTCTTCAATTGGGAACCCTCCTTTAATATATATATATATATATATATATATATATATATATATATATATATATATATATATATATATATAATTAAGATAATAGAAAATTGTTAAAATCCCTAAATAATATAAAATAACTAATATATATGTATCTATCTATCTATCTATATATATATATATATATATATATATATATATATATATATATATATATATATATATATATATTAGGTTAAAACCTGTGGAACCCACGAGTGTTAATTTTAAATAGAGTTATAAATTTAATTATGTAATAAAATAATATAGCAATTATTTAGAAAACTCTTGAAATGTAATATTGTATTTTTTTTTTAATAACTTTGTAATTTGTAAGTATTTAATTACATAGTAATTTGGTGAGATTAATGGAAATTGTTGTTGTTGTCTTCGTCAGATTTTTCAAAATTTTAGGCTTTCTGACCATAACCTTGAAATCCATGCAATGTTGGTATTTTCTTAGGATATGTTCGTTATTTTTAGTAACTTTGTAAATTGTAAGTATTTAAATTCAAATGGAGATTTTTAAAACCTTATTTTTGGTGCATGATTCTTGTTGAACATGCAGAGATGATGATGCAACCACAAGGGAACGCGTGGGAAGAAAACCCTATTGATAATTTGAAATCGTAATGACCAATTAGAAATTAAAAAATGTCATTAATTTACAACGATATAAGTTTTGTATGTAAGTTATAATGATTACTTAAATTAACATATACACTGTTATGAATATCATATCAACATTTTGTATGTGTAGATATATGATAATATCATGATTTTATACAAAGAAATATAAATTTCAATAGAATAGGACTGAAATGAAAAATAAATAGGTAGTTTAAAATAATAAAGCAATATTATATAAAATAACAAAAAAAGATAATTAAAAATCATAAATTTCCAAAAAGTTCTTATGACGCAACATTGGATGTATAAGTATGTATTAATTAAATAAAAACAATACTTTATATTAAATACACAACTTTAAAATGAGTTTGGAGGTTTGGAGATTTGGAGGCGTGTAATCGATCAAGACTCAGATGTCAAGTTTGCAACCCATGAAAAATTCACATCTTATTCGAAGCTTATGGTTAATTTTGTTCTCATGATATAACTAATGCATATTTATATATTATGCTGTGAATGTTTAAAAACATTAAAAAGAAAAAAAAAAACTTGTATTTAAATAAGAATGTGGTTTTTAAACGAAAAAAAATATATTTATACGGTTTCAAATGTAAATGGTCAATATTGAACAAAATTGGATAAATGGTGTTCTGTTTGAAACAAAAAAGTAGTGTAAAAATTGATAGAAAAATTAAATTTATTGTCAAAATCGAAAAAAAATTAAAATTTAGCGTTTTTTGTGGAAAAAATTCAATGTTGACATGTCAACATGTCATTTCAGCATGCCATGTCATCATGTCACGTCAACATGTAACCGGGTTGACTGGTCAGTGGTCTAAATTGTAAAAAATTAGAAAACAGTGTAAAATTTGAGACAAAAAAACCATAATGTCAATTAGAATTTTAATGTAAACTTAATATTTTTTGTGCTATTTACCCTTCTTGCTATAATTAAAAGAAAAATAAGGAATGATTCTATAAGAAATAAATTGCAATACAATTTAATGCTCGACATATATGAACTTTTAAAAAAAATTAACAAAGACAAAACTTCAAAAATGGTCCCTGTGGTTTTCGAAAATATCAAGTTTAGTCCCTAAGTTCAAAAAACCTCACAGATGGTCCTTGTGGTTTCAAAACTTTTAACAAATGGTCCTTTTCGTTAACTCTGTTAGATTTTGCCAGTTAAGTGAAGGGTGTTTATGTCATTTCACTGTCATAGGGACCATTTATGAAGATTTGTCTTATTTTAAATATATATATATATATATATATATATATATATATATAATTAATATTAAAGGGTCCCACCCCCCCCCCCTCTCTCTCTCTCTCTCTCCCTCCACCGTTCCTACTTCCTACTTCCATCACCATTCTTCCACCCCTTTCTTTAAATCGATGTTGGATTCCATTCTTTTATTTGATCTGAAACAAATTTATGTGGGGCCTTTTTTGGTGGTCGCCTCACAATCACTTATGGGTTTTTGACCTTTATCCCAATTGGTCTCTTGGAGATAGATCGTTGTTTATCTGGAAATCTATGGAGAAGACGAGGGATACGGATGTAATTTTGATTGAAGTTTGATGGGTTATGTGCCTTCATTCTTGTAGAAGAGAGATATAGGGTATAATTTACATTTGTGATGCAATTCCGGGTCTTGAAATCCTCTTCAGAAACACATCTTCTTCTTCATCTAAATCTACGAATGGATCCACTTTAAGATTTTCCCAAGAAATTCCCCTTCGGTTTTTTTGGCATCAGCTATGTAAAGAATGTGCTTTGGGGTGGGGTGGGGCTATTGTAATATCCGATGATACCCCCTTCCCCTTCATGGGTTTGATTCGAGTTTTGTTGTTTTCAAATGGGTTGTTGGTGTCGAATAAGCCATTAAAGAACCATGGTGAAGGAATGAAATAAGAAATGGGATGGAGGTTAAGAAAGCTATGATTTGGGGATTTCACCGTTTGATATGAGTTCATCGACAATGGGGCTTCTGATTGATTTAATTAGTATAGGGAGGATTCGGATCGATCGAGCAAATGATAACAAAATCAATGCACACACGATTTTCCTCTTCAGAGTTACCCTACGAACACATCTTTGCTGATGGCGGTGATTTGGAACAACAACGGGGGTGGCAGGAGGCCACTCCGTTGGTCTTCTGATGCCATGTTCTTGCTTCCTTCGACTGTATTCAATGAAGGGTGTGTCGAGAAGGTCACTAAGTAGCTTAGGGGTGGTTTTTCCAGCGAGAAAGTGAGGTGGCAGGTGATTTTTAAAGCAACAACAGCAGGTGGCGTTGGGCAGTAGGAGGCTGCTTCGGTGGCCTTCTACTTCTTCTTTCTTGCTTAAAATTTACAGAGAAACACAAATGGGATGAGGGAGAGAGTTATGATCGAAACAGCAACAACAAGGGGTTGGGATGTGCTCTATGGTGGTAGCAGTGAAGGGTGGGGTGGTGGCAATTTGGTGGCAGCAAGGTGGATGCCACCTCTTCCTTCCTTTTTCTGGGCAGAAACAGATGAGGGGCAGATGTGAGGTGGTGTTTGGGGTGACGTTTTTTATCAGTAGAGAGTGGTTTTGGGTGGTGGTTTATGGTGGTTTCTTGGTTGTTTAGAGAGAGAGAGAGAGAGAGAGAGAGAGATGGGTGGGTGGGCCCCCTTTATATTAAATAATTATATATATATATATATATATATATATATATATATATATATTTTAAAATAAGTCAAACTTCATAAATGGTCCCTGTGGTAGTGAAAAGACAGAAATACCCTTCACTTAATGGCCAAAAGCTAACGGTGTTAGTGAAAATGACCATTTGTTAAAAGTTTTGAAACCACAGGGACCATCTGTGAGGTTTTTTGAACTTAGGGACTAAACTTGATATTTTCGAAAACCACAGGGACCATTTTTGAAGATTTGTCATTAACAAATAACAATGCCATTTCACCATATCTATTTATTTGTTTATTAAAGTGCCCAGTTTGATTTCTTTTTATTGTCACATTGTACTTTTTCTAGTGTAATATTGTAACTCCAAGAAAAATGTAAGTATAATGTTGTTGATTTTATAGTATTTATTTGTTTATCAAAGCGCCCTAGTTTGATTCATCTACACTTGTATGGATCCACCTTTATACCCTCTCTTTGACAATTTTTTAACTTGTATGTAATTTTATCCAACAATAAAAAAACTCCTTTTTCTAACATAGAAATAAAGGCACCACAAAAACATCAATTTACAGATAAGAAAACAAATTTACAGAATGAGAGTTTTGCAAAAAAAAATCCATAATTACAATTTTCTGAAGCCATGGCAGATTTATGGTTACTGAGAAAAGAAAATGCAAAAATGTTAATAAAATGTGTAAGTAGGTCCCTTCCCCATCTAAGTAAGCTTCCAATCCTAATACTCACAGTGCCCTCATTACCTTCCTGCAAGCACAATTTACCTGAATCCTCATGTAAATCAAAGAATGATCAAGATATATCATTTTTTCATCAATGACAATAACCATAGCTTGTAATAACCACTTCATGTATTGAAAACTAACTACTATCATCCCTGTAAACGTTGTTCCTATCAACAATGAAAATGAATCAGAAGTTGCTAACTGTATTCAAAGACACAAAAAGATAATAAAAATAACATTATTGTAGTGATCTTATAGACGATCAAATAAACCTTGAAATATTAAGGAAATCACTGAACATAACAAGGCTCCATCGATAACCATTAGTCTTTGCAAGATGGCTAAAGCTCTAAATGTCACACAATCATGAAACAAATTATGCCACCATTTCAACATCTCTGTACTTTTCAAAGTGGTTATAACCGTGAGTTGCTGGAAAGTCTACCAAGACTCATACTAATCCTAGCGCAGTGGATACTAAACAATAAACCACCCCATAAAAGATCACAATATACATCAAGAAAGAAAATAATAATCATAATCACATTTACACGATGATGATCTCAACTTTAGCATCTAACCATCATGGAGAAGAATGAATAGAAGCATACATCAAATAAGTTTTTGAAAAATGTAAAACTCCTTTATGATAAAATGTCTAAAGTTTCATATGTTTTGTTGACTTAATAAACAAAACAATAGACATAATATTTTAAGTGAAAGTAGTTTGCTTAAGATAAAACAGGGAACAAACATATTGATATTCCCTTTCACTAAAAGCTTTAAAATTTCCAAACATTGGCCCAAAGAAACCAAATGCTAAGCTACAAAGAGTACTACTCACAATAATTGCTATAGCCAGAAAGCTGAAACTGGTGTAAACATCATGTTTGCAACCACTTTCATCACCGGTCCGAACAGTTAGCATTCTCTCTTTATGGCTAGTTTATATAATTTATGATCTGTTTCAAGAGCATTGAGATATTAGGAAGAGTTGCATTAGTCATTTCCTTAAGGGAACAAACCACTTGAATTCTTTTGTCTTTGGTAAAAAGATTCTCCGCTTCTAAACATATTTGATATCCATTGAATTCCAAAACCTTAAATCATAAAACCAAAATAAAAGGACCAGATTAGTTCTAAATTTAAAAGAAGATATCAAAAGGTACAAATGCATTACAACTTTTTCATAAATATGACAAAATGTTCACCAATTAGGGTTCCATATGAATTTAAAAAGTGAAAGACAATTTGTTGTCAAATGTAAGAGAAAAGATCATCACATTAAATAACAATTTCATTCACATGGACGTGTTTATAATGGTTGAGAAGCATCATTTATGGTTCAATTCACTTTGTCACATGCCCTGCAAAAACAAACATCATGGTTAAAATGTACCATATGTATAACAACGTAGTTTGTTACAAACAAACAAATATTAAAACTTTCATGTTTCTACTTTACTACCTGCTCACAAAAAAAAAGTAAAAAAATAAATGTGTTCTCTTACAAACACAAAGAATAGCAACCTAAGTTTTTATCATAAAAAAGTTTACTGCTTTTACTTTGCTACCAGATCACACATAATTTTTTTTGTTTTTGCTTTGCTGTCATGTTCCTCACAAACCCCTAAAAAATTGGTTTTACTTTGTCGTTAGATCACACTAAAAAGAAAATTTGAATAAGAAGAAGTTGTCAACTTGACTATCATAACTGCAATCTCCTAAGGCTTTTTCTGGTAATTTGATATTTTGAAGAAAACCGTACAAATGGTGATTGAGGAATATCGCCAGGAAAAAGAATTTACAAAACTTCAAATACTAATTATAAGAATCAAGATCCCATCCAAACCCACAATTTCCTAAGAAGATCAATTTCTTAATCGCAATCAAGATTAATACATAAATATAGATTGCTTTATAAGCGGAATACCTGATTCCCTGAACTTTAAAAAAGAAAAAAAAAATTGTGTGTGCATTTCATCGAACACTTTACGTGCATACAAAGTTAAATACTTATTAAAAGAATCAATCATCAATCATATACTAATAAACTACAGTGGTATTAGGATTTAATAGACAAATAAGATTGAATAATAAGGCAATACATATTGATCAATTTAACAATGAATTGCTGCAAAAGAATCCAAATTAGAATCATCGACATCAAACCTTTTATGTAATAGATTAATCCATTATTACCTATTAATCAATTTTGGTTACTGTGGGTTGCAAAATATGCTCGTATTGGCACCTTTTTCATGAACCATTCAAGGAGTTTGATTATTCAAGAAATCAAGCACAAAGATAAAAATAACTTACAAATCCATTATAAAACTGAAAGATTGAAAAATAACTTTTCAAAAGAAAATTCACAAAAGAAGCATCTAAAAGCAGAAGCCATTTCAGACATATCAGCAATTAATGTTCATCTTCAGTAAACACAAACAAAAGATTTCATACATATAATACAGAGTGATAACTAATTTTCAAAACCTCAACTTTGAAAACAACGAAATAGAAGAATGAGCCCCACTCATCCATCCCCAAACATACGTATTAAATGTGAAATCAAATAAATCTAAGCTAGAAACGCTACCTATCGTTAGAGCTTAAAATTCAAGATTGGATATTGTAGTCTTTGTCTCGTCCCTTTGAAGCTGCTTGTAAGGGCTATAAAAGTGAAGCATACAAACTCTTATTTTGAAAGATGGAATGACATTAAGCAAAAGGTGTCTTGGGTTAAGAAAAAAGGGAAAAGAATAAGATCACCCGGTGACTGCAAAAATCATCAAAAATCCATGGTCACTGGAGAGCAATCACTATCAACATAAAATATATGAAAATGAAGAGTATTTTACCCAAACATACTGATGGATCTAAGAATAAAGATGATAACAGCTCATAGAAACATCCAGCAACCAGTCCATCATGCGGTTCTTCCCAAACACTCTCCATCTTCAATTATCGCTTCAAATCTATATCATAACCCTGGATATATAAAAAAAGGGCGAGATTTAGGTTAGATAATTAGGTATTCCAAAACTATATCTCATTAATAAATTTAAACCATATCAGAAACAACTACGATCAATAAAGGGTGGATGGAAACTATCAGAATCGATCCTGCCAGTTTGAACATCCTTTCCGCACATAGGCGGTGGAATTACGCAACAAAGATGTTGAGAATTGGTAGCTGAAGAAATCGTCAAATGAGGAGAGAGAGAGAGAGAGAGAGAGAGAGAGATTAACATTGAATAAGAAGAAGAAGAAGCGATCCTTTAGGGTTGAAATTTGAAAACCAAATCACTTTTATGGGATTACATCCCTTATTTCTGGAAATTAGAGGCTGATTTATAGCATTAAAAGTTGGAAACTCTTAATTGTTTCCGATGCCAGAGCGAGAACGAACGCAAATAGGGATATTAAGAGGTAGAAAGGGTGTTTTTGGAACTTCACATAGAAACTTTGAGCGGGAAAATTCACTGGCAGGGGCTTAGAAAATGCCACCCGACATAAAGGTAGAATAGGGGATATATATATATATATATATATATATATATATATATATATATATATATATATATATATATATATATATATATATATATATAGGGTTAGGTTCATGTGAGACGGCCTAATTTTGTGAGACCGTGAGACGCATTTTTTTATTTTTTTCCGTTAATTCAAGTTCCGAAAATAATATTTAAAAAAAGAATTTTTTTGATTTTTCCATTTATTTTGCATTTTAAAATTATTTTTAGAATATGTACAGTGTAATATTCTATTTAGAATATTTCATGTATTTTTCAAAAAAAATGGGATTTTTTTTTATTTTTTTAGTTAATTCAAGTTCCGAAAATAATATTTAAAAAAAAGAATTCTTAGATTTTTCCATTTATTTTGTATTTTAAAATTATTTTTTATAATATGTCAGTATAATATTCTCTTTAGAATATTTCTCGTATTTTAAAAAAAAAACAGGATTTTTTTTTATTTTTTTATTTTTTTTTAATTTATTCAAGTTCCGAAAATAATATTTAAAAAAAGAATTGTTGGATTTTACCATTTATTTTGCATTTTAAAATTATTTTTAGATTTGGTCTTACGGTCTCACAAAATTAGAATGGTCTCAAATGAACCTGAACATATATATATATATATATATATATATATATATATATATATATATATATATATATATATATATATATGTTAACCAATTAATCGGTTGGCGACCTTAAACCGATTATAATTAGGGTGCTTGGCGGAAACTTGTCAAAATCAGTCAAACTCAGGCTTGACGGTCTTTGACGGTCGTAGGCGTGAAATATTTAAAAAATTCAAAATTTTTAATTTTCAAATTTTTTATTTTTCAAAATTTAAAATATTATACTAAAATTTTCAAAATTCCAAAGTTTTAAAATTTTAAATTTTCAAATACTTAATTTTTTAGGAAATATTAATTTTTTTTAAATAATTTTATTAATAATTTAGGGTCACCGATTAATCCTCGATTAATCCCCGCCTAGTCCGATTAATTTCTTATATATATATATATATATATATATATATATATATATATATATATATATAAAATAGTAATAATAATAATAATATAACTAAATATAAATGATTAATTATTTATTTTTAGTTATATAGGTTATACATATATATTTGTATATTATTTAATAATTAAATATAAATGAATACATAAAAACAAAATTATGATGCAAAAAACAATAACATTAACAATCCTTCATGAATACATCGAGAGAAAATTAATACATTTTAACAATCCTCTATAGTTATAAAAGGTGTTTCAGGATTGTAAGGTTTCAGTTGTCTATAAAGTTCCAGACATGACATGAATAGGGTTTCCCATCCGTCTACACATGGGGCTTTGTGGCGGATCCATAAAGTTGTAATGGTAAGCAGCTGTCAATCTCCTTCTAATTGTACCATCACATAATAATTACCATATACAAGTGAAATTATAAAAACACGATGGTACAAAAATTCTTCCAGGCCTTTCCAAAGAGGAAAGAAAGTGAGAGAGCCTTGTTTGGTTAAAAAAGTAAGGACTACACCAAATCTATTGGCAATGAGGATACATGTTTCAGGAATAAGCAACCAGTGTCTTGTAGGTGCCGACGATTGTAAGAAATTCAATAGAGTATATAGTTCACCGATTCCCTCAGTGAAAACGCTTGCATATGCATCTTGCAAACTCAATAACTTGTCTAGTAGTTGACGCCGAACAATCATCCTCGCCATACCCAAGAGAAACAGATATTGCTCGAAATCCACAATTTTCATATCCCCTACATCTTGTATATAGTGATGTAAGGATGAAACATCACATGAATTTCATCTATAAGTCGATGATTGTAGCATGATTGAAGCTCTTCCTTCAAGTCTGGAATTTCATTCAAGTCTGAAATTTCATTCACGTCTGGATATTAATTCAAGTCTGGATCTTCCTTAAAGTCTAAAATTTCATTCAAGTCTGGAATTTCAATCATGTCTGGAATTTTGGTTATGTATGAACTATGTCTTGCCAGTTCCTTGTTGTTCAACTCAATAGACTTTGACATGGTTGAAAAGTTGCGTCTTCTTGGAGCATGATTGATAGAATCAGCTTGTTTTTGTTTTTGTTTCTTCAGACGTGGTCGTCCACGCATATTTTTTGAATTTCAGGTTCTCTAATGTGTGTTTTACTTGGCTAGAATATATCTAGTAGCTTTCTCATCATGATTTTTTTCATAGCTCCTGGTTGCTTATTGTAGGTTTCTTTAAATTCTTCAAATTTACCATCACCACATACATACTCATTTTCCATAGAAATTGATGGTGAAATTTTAAGCTTTCTCCGGAATACATCAATCAATTCCAATGGAATACACTCACATGCATTTAAATATCATTAATATATAAACAATCAATATATAACTTAAATTTTTAAAATAAAATTGTCAAATATACCATCAGATTTCAAGTACGTTGATAGCATGCAAGCACATAGTAAGTCTGATGGGTTTTGAGCAGAACCTCATTACTATGGTGTAGATGCAACCCTAATGCTTTCGATCTAGGTTTTCCTCAAATTATACATGTAAACAATCTTCCAAAGCATAAACCCTAATCTAACATGTCTAAGAACGAAATTCATATGTAAATAAGGGCTTGGAATCTTACCTTACTTGTTATGTAGCAATAACAAGAACAATCCACAAAGTCTTTGATTCTTGAAAGCTTAGTGCCCTAAGTGTTGCACCTCTAATGGGGTCACAAACACTTTATGCAAAGGTTGATGTAGGAGAGAGGAGGATTTCGACCACTCTAGGGTTTCTTAAAGCCTTGGACCAAAATCCCTTGTAATGGGGTCTATTTATACTTGTGGATGCTAGGGTTTTAGATGGAAACCCTAATGTCACTGCTTATGCCTTAAGCAGCCCATGGACCCCTTTAGAATAGCCCTTGGACAAATTCCTTATGGGCTTCCCATAGAATTCGTCCAACCTTATTCCAAGGTAATCCATTAGCCCAATTGCACTAACAAATAATTACAATTATAGTCCCCTTTATTTAACTAGTCTTTTTTGACCACCAAATTAATTCCAAATTAATTTTTGATCAATACTAATTAAATAATATGATTTACAAATAATATATTAATCTTGTAATATATTAATAAAATTGTTTTCAGTATGAATTTATTATTCGTATAATAAATTCTACTCTCTCTCATCTTGTCATCCTATCAAGTTGCATGAGTGAAGGCAACCCAAAAAGGACCATGCTCATAATCGGGTCAAGTATATACCAAAATAGTTATGGGCTTAGACACATAATCCAACAGTCTTCCACTTGGATAAGTCTAATAACTATTTTTCAAGTACGACTTTAGAACCTCACTAGCAATCGTAGCTTTCAAATGTCGCTGTTGAACTATGATCTTATCAGCAACACGTCCTTTAGATATGGGATCATATATTCCTCCATTCTAGATATCGTATGAAATGAGACATGGATTATAATCATTCTCATTGTTCATATGTTGTTTCCCAATTTCCGATTTATGATGACTGACAACAGACTACAATTGAACACATCAACTTAGTCCAGGCTTGGCCAAGCGCTTAGGGCGTCATATGCTTGAACTATTTACTCATCAAATTACACACAACAATACGTTTTATAACATCAAGTTACTGATGCATTTACGTATTATCAATGCGCAACCGATTGACAAAAAACAACTCATATCTCTCCGTTTTAAGAATATAAGATATTATCATGTCACTAATCACTCGTGATAAAATCCATGAAGTTATTTCAGGAGCACTCATGAACATTGCAACCGACTTTTACTATGTCTAAAATGCTTCAGACAATCTACAGTTAGATTCATGAGAGTCTTGCCTCAATACCTACTTCCAAAGTATGATCGACTGTGGATGGTTTGAATAGTCTTATTATTCGGGAAGTTAAAACATGCGAAGTGAAACACAAGAATAATCGAATCCAATATGGCCTCAAAACTTGTGAGTTTAAATAAATCACCTTTTATTTAATCACCATATTGATTACATATTATTCATTGTATAATGTTTTGGATAATCAACTAAATACTTGAATTGAGACAATAGTCATCCCATGCTCCAAACATTCACACTTTGTCTACCTATGGTCCTTACTTTGTGAAATAGATCAATTGAACACACTTCCAATGATACATATTTCACAATTCCCAATCCTTATCACAAGTGTAAGAATACCAAATTCTTGCCACTATTAGAATATGTTAGATTCTAACATTTTACGCAATATTCCTTTTGTAATGACATAGCACCAAGTCACAAAGATGTTGCCAATGATATTACAAAGTTCTCTATTGGAGATTGTTATAAGACAACTCCATAGATATGAAGTTTCACATTCAAAGTACATTCCTTTGAACATCCCTCTTGCATAAAAGTTTCTAATCTACACATATTCTTAATATCCAACTCCCATTATGGAAACATTTCCGTATTTGTCATATAAAAACTCATTCTTAATAGAATCCTATCTATTTATAATAATGTCAATATGTTCCTTTCAATACTTTACTTCCAATTGCCCACAAGTGACCAATCCTTGGCGAACCTTAGATTGTCCTTGACAATTGTTTAATTATTTTAGTCATATCCAATTCTGGTCCTTTTTTTCCTCAAAATGCCCTAGGCATTTGGTAAAACAGAACAGTCGGATATTAAAGCATATTTAATTGATCCTATACCCGAAGCATATGGGATACGATACATAATGTCTTACATAAAGACATGATACTTTACCAGTCTCTTGCTATAATATTGCCATATATAGAATTCCCTTATGTTGAATCTTTTCAACATATTATTCATATATGTCCTTTGACTAAAATTTGATTAAAATTTCTTGATCTAAGCTTTTAGATTTGAAATGAAGTATAAATTCTCTCCCTTAATTATAGCAAAACAACTTTTCAACCTCTGCAACTTTGCAAAATGAAACTTTTGTTTTCTATAATTAATATTGCTAACTTGTAATACATAATAATCATGATCCCACTAACATGATAATTATTTCCTTACCAACATAACACTTATGCTCCCACTAGCTTTGACATGTATTCAGAAATCAGCTGGACTTCTAGAAATCAATACTTATTGACTTTCATTACCAAAGTTCATATTTCTGATACGAGATGCTTTGATAAGACTTTATCTAAGCTTCTTAAAATCGTAAACCTTTCCTTAGATGACTCATATATGTGTCTAAACTATTTCAGAACTCACAACAGTAAGTCCCAAATGTTCAAACTATTTGCCATTTCTCACAATTCGAACTATGAAGATGGATGTCGTAATCATAATCAAATTTGAGAATGCAATTTACACAACTGCTATCTCCTTAAAATCCTCTTAGCTAAAGAATTTCCTCACAATCATTCTCATGAATTGGAGAGAAACCTTATGCCACTTAGATTTTATAGTGTATGTGTTCCTATCCATGTGAATTTGTCATAACCATAATCGCAAGACAATGTTTTTGACAAATCCAAACTCATATGGACTGAACTTGTCAATCTTAATTTCTTGACATTTAGCAGCACAAGGGCCTACCATATCTTCCAAGTTGTTGAGCAAATCACCCACACAGATCAATGGACTTTCATTGATTAATGTGCTTTGCCTTTATGCATTCAAATGAGAACTCAGATAACTCACATGCATAGTTAACTCAACTGGAATGGCATAGAAACAAAAATGTGTCAACACGATAGGTTACAATCCTCAAGTCGTGTGCTAGTGTAAAACAATAGGTTTATTTTTTATTAGTTCCTGAAACTTTTCAAGACCATTAAGAATCATATTGACCTCTTGACATATAAGATTCTATAGTCAAGAAACATTCCTTAACAAACAAATATTGAAGAGTCAGTGCGGGCTCTTATCAAGACAAACACTTTACATAATTGGTCTTAGTTGGTATTTGTCTTATCCAAGACATCTCAACTTACCATTTTCAAATGTACAAAAGTAAGAACCTAGTGTACTCCACATTTGATGATTGTTATAAACCTTCTTAAGATGATGTCACTCAAATCACAATCTTGGAGTACGACTCTAAGACTTGATTTTGGAACGAAGTATGATTCACCTTTTGATTTAACCATTCAATAATTTTTTATTCCTCTTCTTAGCCATACTAGCGCACTAAGGTGTTCTTCGAGGATCAATTGTGACACGGTTTCATAATCATAATCTAATCATAAAACATGATACTTAAGTACTCTCCCTTCTTTTCAGATCGGAGAAACTTTTATCTTTTTGCCTAATTAATTATTCTTATTCGTTCTGTTATACATTGAAACTTTTCAAGGTATTAGAATTATACTTAATCTTGTGAGCATAACCATATTTACTAAACTTTTAGTAAATTATGACGAATATTCTTATCGTTCTTTGTGGTGGACTTGACCAGTGCACAACAATGTATACTAAATCTCCCAGTCCTTCACTTGACTCACATACTTGTGTGAACAAGGAATTAGTCTTAATTTTCCAAATACGAAGGTTCTCATTCATCATACAATACCAGTTGCATGATTCCAAGTTTCTGTCGAATTGAAACTTGGGTGATGAGAATCCTTCCTTATTTGGTAAATTTTAACACTACCACAAATAACATAACTAAGAATCACATCCTTTTCAATATTTCTAACATAGAAACATATAAACATTGATTTTCACATATGCCATTGCAAGGAAATATAAATAAGACAAAACCAAAATTTATTTTATTTATAAAAATGCAGAAAAATGTGTCCTTATAATCGCAATATCAAATGAAAACTATGCTACTAAATATTCCTAAGCAATCTATCCTAACTCTTAAACAACAGCTCAAAAATCCGATCATCGAACCATGCGATCAAAATCCATTTCTTTGCGATCAGACTCGACTCACTCCTTTTTTAAGCTTCCTTTCTTTCCTTCGATCCTACAAAACATCAAAATTTAATCTTATCACATCATGTATTAAGAATCTACAACTGGGAACTTAATAGAGTTAGATAGTGGATTTACCTAAAGTAGAGTCATACATCTTGACTCTCCCATCTTCGCGATCCTTCAGGTAGATACGGCAGCTTCGCATCCAATGACCTTTTTATTAGCAGTAGAAATAAATGGACTCTTTTTGGAACAACACATGGGACAATCTCAGATTCAACCTATCTCTTACCATCCAATCAAACGGTTTAACCATGGCCAATCCCTTTCCATTGGGAAGAGAAGAGTTTTCTAGACTTCCAATGTTACCATTTCAACGTCCATGGAAGTTTGGGAGGTTGATCTACCAGTCAAATTTGCTTTACCATTGCACCAAATCATTGTTGATTCAGCAGCAATAAGCAAATAGGTAAGATCAATGAGGGTCACGTCGTGGCCCATCATATAGTACTCTCTAATGAACTCACTATATGATTCGGGAAGTGATTGAAGAACCAAGTCAACAACCAACTTCCTTGAGACAATGACACCCAACATTCCCAACTTATCAATGTGTGACTTCATCTCTAAGACGTATGAACACACAAACATTCCATTTTCGTGTTTACTCGCCAATACGGCTTGAGTGACCTTGAAATTTTCAAGTGTTCGAACACGTGAGTCAGGGAGAACTATTGGAAGAGGTCGAGGAAGTGAAGAATGATTTCCATTTGCACGATCCAATTGTGGAACATCAACTTCAAGTGGAAAGCCTTTTCCAAAGGATTCGGGAAGAGCATAGTTATTTGACATCTACAAAACGGGATAAAATTCAAGTTAGTTGATAAGAATCCTTGATATAACACCAAAATGAAATAACAAGGCTAGGATCCAACACAATATTCTGTAATTAGGAAGAGGGATTCTGTAATCCAATTGCAAAATATTTGAAGGTAGGTAAATAACAATTTACCAATTTCCACCATGAAAAACGAAAAGAAAACTATGTTTTAAATGTTTTGAAACCTTTAGATATTTTGAGATTCACTGAACTTTTCAATGACATGTTTAATCTCGATTATGCTCTTCAAGTTTGTGACTGGGATGCCAAGGATCATAAACAAGATGTGGATAACCATGTAAATTAGCTTAGTACTCACGATGTCGATCACCACCCAATCAATGTGACGGTTAACCACACACGCTCCATTGATCAATAATAATCTTACGAGAAACCCATTGACATCCTTCATTGGTCCCATATTAGTGTGTCGGTTAACCACACACGCTCCACTAACGACCAACAAGGTTCAATGTGCAATTTCATAGATTAGCACCAATTCCACATTTTACCTAAAGTAACTAAGATTTGGGAATTTTTAAAAGTGTTTAGTTACTTCGTATTTCATTATACTTATACTGGAAGGTTGTGTCTTATCCTACCCGTTCGGTTAACGTCCCTCCATTGGTCAAGAGTGCGGTGTGTAAGAATAGATACCCAATGGCGGTCATTTTACAGGCAGCTTCCTTAAACACCCCTTATAGACCAACTTCATGAATAAGATCTACTAACGGTAAGATTGACACTTTACTCATACATATATATTATTAGACTTTTAATTTTATATAGTATAAGAGTGTATTTTACACTTTTAAAATACTAGGTGGTTTAATCTATTAATAATTAAACTTTTAATTTGATTAGTCTTAAACCATATTATTATGAATGTATTAATTATCTCTTTTAATTAAACACTTAATTAATTTAATAAAACGATAAGGGTGTAATTTGAACTTTCCAAAACACTAGGGTTTTAGAATTTAATATTTCAAAATTAATATTTTTTAATCAAATTTTAAATTCAAAAACTTGAGGGAAAATTTTGAAAATTTTGAAAATATCTTTTAGATCAAATCTGAAAAAAATAATTAAATATCATATAATTAATAATTATCACATAATTTGACCTAATCTAATTTTTTTTCTTACAACATAATTCAAATCAAAATACAAATAATTAAACTTTATCTTATAAAACAAGTAATTATCTTAATTTAACAATTATCCATTAATTTGATTAGGATATCAATTACCATAACATAAAAATCTGAATTTAATTTGGAAAAACAACTTATGGTAATTATCTAAATCAAACTAGGGAAATATTTCCGAAAATCTATTATCAGATATGAGCTCACGTCGTGAGCACTATGATCACGCCGTGAGTCTGGCTTAGAATCGAAAAACTCAAATTTTTAGCTTTAAAAACCTAACTTTTGCATCATATAACAGAAAAACTACCCTAAGCTCCGATACCACTGATGGGTTTTGAGCAGAACATCATTTTTATGGTGTACATGCAGCCCTAATGCTTTGGATCTAGGTTTTACTCAAGTTATACATGCAAACAATCTTCCAAAGCATAAACCCTAATCTAACATGTCTAAGAACAAAATTCATATGTAAATAAGGGTTTGGAATCTTACCTTACTTGTTATGTAGCAATAACAAGAACAATCCACAAAGTCCTTGACTCTTGAAAGCTTAGTGTCCCAAGTGTTGCACCTCTAATGGGGTCACAAACACTTTATGCAAAGGATGATGTAGGAGAGAGGAGGATTTCGATCACTCTAGGGTTTCTTAAATCCTTGGACCAAAATCCCATATATTGGGGTCTATTTATACTTGTGGATGCTAGGGTTTTAGGTGGAAACCCTAATGTGACTGCTTAGGCCTTAAGCAGCCCATGGACCCCTTTAGAATAGCCCTTGGACGAATTCCTTATAGGCTTCCTATAGAATTCGTCCAACCTTATTCCAAGGTAATCCATCAGCCCAATTGCAACTAACAAATAATTACAATAATAGTCCCTTTATTTAAAGAGTCTCTTTTGACCACCAAATTAATTTCTAATCAATACTAATTAAATAATATGATTTACAAATAATATATTAATTTTTTAATATATTAATAAAACCATTTTTCAGTATGAATTTTTTATTCATATGATAAGTTCTACTCTCTCTCCTCTTGTCATCCTATCAAGTTGCATGAGTGAAGGCAACCCAAAATGACCATGCTCATAATCGGGTCAAATACATACCAAAATAGTTATGGGATTAGACACATAATCCAACAAAGCCACAACTATTTTGTAGTTTACAACCATAGTTTGAAGAGTAAACTTGATGTACCCGTTGAAGTTCCTCTACTAGCATATCCAGAGCTTTAAGTGAAACATTACCCCGCAATTAATCGAAACACAAAAATATATGTTCGTGTTTAGAGACTATCATGCTCTTTTCAAAACTCTCAGTTATCGTTGTAAGTTGAGACTTCACAAACCGATCAATAGTACCAACAAATTTAGCTAAAGAATAATTTTTTCTTGTAAGTACTTCTTTAATGTTGAATGTTGGCTCTCAATTCTGTTGCTGGTTCGTTGTCCAAAGCTCAAATATTGATCAATCCAAAGAGAGACAAATATTTCCTTATACTTGTTTAAGAAAAAATCATCCAAATACTTTAAAACATTTGGAATTCTATAAATATTATTTATGTGTAAAAAACCTTCTAAATTTATAAACAAGTAATTACAAATAAGTGGAATTGTATCTTCATGTTCTCTTAACATTGACTGTAGTTTTCTGTAGTTTTCGGTGTATGATGTCCATCTTGGAGACTCAACAAGTATATTATACGCAAAGGAATACTAGAATCAAGTTTAAAATACTATAGTAGTATTTTATGATACTTCACAATAACAACAAATCTAGAAACTTATCAACTTTGTATACCAAGAAGCTCTAGAATCAAACATACAATTAAGATATTATAGGAGTATGTTATGCCCTATAACTAACTTATGTGAAAACTAAAAGACCTTTACTGGTAGGTCTATAATTACTGAGTGTATATGTTAAGGTTATATATCATTGAGATTTTATAGACTTAGAATTTGTGATTTTCACTCTACTTCCTGTTCCTTGTTTGGTTGTGGTCTTAGAGTAGGATCACTTATTCGAAAGTTTATTTGATCTTAGTTATATATAATTTGTATACACTATGTGATTATAGGAGGACCTGGTAAGCATCACCCCATAAAAATAAAAATATTT